>NC_138768.1:813995583-814595583 GCF_965119305.1 Pelophylax lessonae
CCAGCACGGTGCTGCCTGCTTGTAAGGGCTGCACACAGGGGACACCGGTGGGGGGGGGGTTAGAGCCTTTCTATTATTTGCAGGCCTCATGCTTTATCCTAAGTTGGGGTTCTGTAGGGAAGGATCATCATTGTGTCAGCTGCCATGCACCAGACTGGCAGAACATTGATCCTCTGCAGCCCTGGATTTGTCATTTCTGGCTGTGGACTTCTTTTATTAATCATTTTATGTCGCAGGCCCACGCTGACAACCTTGCTGTGCCTGCTGTCTCTTTAGACTGAAAATATCATAGATGTGCCCCTCTATGTACAGTAAGGGAAGTCTGCCTTCTACAAGGGTAAAACCTTTTTTTTTTTTTTTTTTTTTTGTGCAGTAACCAATCAGAAACCATTTTACAGTGTAAAGCTGGATACACACTATACAACTTTTGTTGGTAGATTTCCAGTATATTTACCTTCAACTATGTAGTGCAAGGGCCTGCCTGATTACATACTAATTGAAAGTGTTTCGATCTGACCTCATATTATATGGTTTTGCGAAGTCTGGAGGAAAAAATCTAAAGAAAATTGTATAGTGTGTATCCAGCTTAAGGCTTGGCCATACATGTTAAATTTTCTTGTACAATTTTCTGTTAGATTTACCACAAACCGCATAATGAGGTCAAAGCTAAACAATATTTGTATCCAATTAGGCAGGCCTTTGTACTACATCATTGAAGGTAAATCTAAAGAAAATTGTACAGAAAATTGTATAATGTATGGCCAGCCTTACTTTAAGTAAACTGTATTCTGATTGGTGTTTATGGGCTGTAGCACTTCCCAAGTACTAAGGTCTGTCTATTTGTATGATTAGTGAAAAAAAAGGCCATCACTTTGTCCATAGAGCCCATAAAGCACACTTTTATTAGGACGAGGAACAGAAACCGATAGCAGCCAATCAGATATCTTCTTTGGTAACTCTAAGGAGTGGACTAGAAGTTTCTATAGATTACCTTTCATCATTGTTTGAATGCATTGCAGAAAAGTTCACTGAAACAAAAGTAACTGTCAAAGAAATGAAGGTCATTACTCATAATATGCCAGTTTACTTCTCTCAAAGCAAGTCATGTGGTTGCATTGGGCAAGTTTGTTACACACAGCAATGATTAAAGTATATCCCACCCCAAGAGATTAATGTCCTCACTAGTCCTGAAATATGATTTTATTGCTTTTTTTTTTTTTTGCACCTGGTGACAACACTTCCTGTCCTAGGGTGACAACACTCACTCACTGTACCGTATCTTTAGAAGGGTTGTCACCCTTCAGTAGAGAAGTGTTAGGACTACAGGAAACCTCCCCCTCTCCCCATGCTCATGACACAGCGCGGGATGCTAGTGGGAAAAATGCTAACAGATAAAAGCAACACAAGCAAAGCGCACAGGAAGGTCTCTGGATTTCTAGCAGGATCAACAGACATCTGCAGACATATTATTTAATCAGTATAGTTCACAAACAGAAAGGGAGCCAATAAGAGAAGTTCATTGTTGGGGGTTTGCATACACTTTAATAACATTTATTCTGTGTTCTGCTGTTTGTAGGTGGGCCCATTATATTAAAAAAACATTTAAGGCCAGGGCTTAGATTTGTTTAAAATCACAACTAAAAGTATGTTTTATTTATATATATATATATATATATATATGTATATGATATTTTATACATATGTCCAGTGGTAGTTTTAATTTTGAATTTTAAACTAGTTGTATATATACTTTTTTTCACAGTGTATAAATTATAATTTTTTTTAAAATATATGTGTATGTACAGTATATACGTGTGTGTATAAATATTCTCATTCTATTGGGCTTGACTGTCTATGGCATGACATTTTTCCTTGTAGAAACAGAGAAAGATGATTGTGGAAAAAGTGGCCTGATATAAATATAAATATAAATATATATATATATATATATATATATATATATATAGAGTTATGTCAATTTTACCAAGACTGGGACAAGCAGGTATGAGCTCAAATAAGATAAAAAAATAAATATATATATATATGTAATATCTCTATATCGATAGATGATATATATATATATAATATCCATATATATATCCATCTATCGATATAGAGATATTTACACACATATATATATATATATATATATATATATATATATATATATATATATATATTATTTTTATTTTTTTAATCTATTTGAGCTCATACCTGCTTGTCCCAGTCCTGTTAAATTGACTTGCTGTTGTCACTACCCCCGCTGGAAGTCTGTTCCTCGCATCAACTACTCTTTTGCTAAAATAATACTTTCTAAGGGTTTGTGCTGAATTTTCCCTCTACTGGTTTGAAGTCCTGTTCCTTGCAAACTTCATATTTTATCTTGATATTTTATCTTTCATTCTGAAGCTCCTGCCCTCCTGTTTGATACACAAGTACATTTTTTCCTGCTGTACTTTGGCTCCTTGGCTGCAGGGGCTCATCTTAAGTTTTACCAAGTTGCATGCTCCCCTTCTGGCCACTGTGTGGCGCTTTAATACTACATCAGTGATATATTTATAGACAGACGTGCTATTCTCCCTGCCATTCCTAGGGGATAGCTCGGGGAATAAAAAGGGAGCGTGAGAAAGTTTAGGTAAAATGCGGTCTGTGATTGCGGTATAATTTGTGCAGTCGGTTTACGGTAGAAGAAAACCTTCTTCGGCGTGACCGAACGCATGGCAGAGTTTTAAACGCTTTAAAAAAATCTGGTTTTACAATCACGCCATATCGCGTTGCAGATGTATGTAATGCGCTGGATTACAGAGCCGACATTCTCCTTTCCTGCTTTGATCTTATACTATAGAAAAATGCCTGCGGCTTATGTGGAACGATAGAGGGAGTCTAGATTGTAAGCTGTAACGAAGAGGGCCCTCTAATTCCTCCTGTATTGTATCTATTGTATTTCCTCATATTGTAAAGCGATGCGCAAACTGTCAGTGCTATATAAATCCTGTATAATAATAATGCCATGGGTGCCCTGGCGGTTTCATGGGCGTAGAGCAGTTGTAGGCAACCTTTTGGCTCTTGTGGGACTACAGAGCCTTGCCTGCAGGCAGGGCCAGGACAAGGGGTGGGCAGGAGGGACGGTTGCCCTGGGCGCAATGGTTTATTGCAGGGATGGGGGCGCCTTAAAACCTAACCCTAAGGGAAGGGGGGGGTGCAGTTTGGCATCCTTGCCCTTGGCGCTGGAAGACCTTTTCCTGGCACTGCCTGAAGGCATTCTGATACTTCCACCTCCCAGCATACATGTTGCAATCTTTGTACAATCAACTTTTGATTTACCAAATCTCAGATTAAAGGACCGACCTGAACGATCCATTAAGTTTATATTTAATCTGGCGGCCCTGGAACTACATGGTAGTTGGTCGATCTAAAGGAGATTGTACAAACAGATTGTAACGTGCGTGGTGAGCTTTAGCTGCTGACCTAAACATGACATGCTCACACCTGTATGATACAGGAGCGGAAGCAAAATCATTGCGTTTCTATGGTGTACAAAAAACGCACCCCTTTTTTTGCAGGTGCACTGCGTCACCATTATTTTAATGGCACCCCAATGCACCTTATTACCTGCGTGAGAAATTGGTCGCCGTGCATTTTGGTGCTGCCCAATTTAAAGGAAAAAGGTTGCACTGTCTGATTAAGGCACATAGGGCAGCCCATTGAAATGAGCGCGCTTCCCTAAACATACCGCACCTAAAACGTGCCAAAATATGGACAATCTGCCGCATAGGTGTCAGTAGATCCTATAGGAAGGCTGCTCACCCAGCTTAGCGAATTGTTGCAGAAAATCACCCTTGGGCCCCTTTCACACACGTGTGCAACTTGTCCTGCGATTTGGGACTGCAAAGTCGCATGACAAGTCGTTCGCTATGATTTCCAATGAGTACCGTTCATATCTGTACCACTAAGTCACAACGACTTCATGACGCCCCAAAGAAGCTCTTGTACCTTTATTGGGCGTCATGCGACCCGCGATTTTGTTTGCGCAATGTTACCGCGATTCGGCAGGCGGAAATCGCGGCAACATCGCACAGCGTTTTGGGTGCCATTGCAAATCAACGGCAACGCACATGCGTCCCGCGATTTGCAATGATTTCCGGATTGCGGTCAGAATCGCGGTGTTCTGCCCGCAATCCGCTACGCTAACATGTGAACGTAGCCTTAGAGCTGAGGCTTAGAGCAGAATATCGCCCAAAAAACGCCTAGATGTGAACAGTCTTAGTCCTCCGTTGACACTTACATGATGCAGGAACGCACAGAAATTGTGTGATTTTGTGTTTCTGCAGCAAGTTAAAAACGCACATCCTTATAGTAGGAATGCTTCTGTGACCATTCATTGTTAATGGAGCTTCAAGGGCACCTTCCTCACATGAAGCATAATCATGCGCCAAAGTACCATGCGCTTTGATGCAAAACAATATCTAAAAAGGTGCGTGGACTTTGATGCGATTGTCGCACATACAGTTCTTTAAAATTAATGGGCTTCTATATGTGTGCCTGCCACAAACGTGTGAATACCTGCATTTGGGCAACGCATGGTTGCGCCCGCAGTAGTGCGAACAGGGGCTAATAGTTGTTTAAATTACCGCTGAATTCACATATGGGCGTTCTGCGACCGTGCAGAAGCGTGCGTTGTGCTTGTGGTGGTTTTCATTGTTAATAGCAATCTGAAGCTGGATGCCCCATAAGGGTACATGAGCTTCTTTTGTGCATTTTTAGTGCATGGGGCAGCCCAAATAAATGATTAGTCTGCTCTATGCATGTAGCTAAAAAAAAGTGTGAAAAAATCGTGTGTTCATGAGACGCTAGGTGTGAACCTAGTCTTGTTAGGTAAAATCGCATGACAAGTTGCACCCTATTGTCGTCAGTGGCACTGTTCAAATCGGTGCGGTGCCGCATGAATTTGATAAAGTAGTTCCTGCGATTTCAGGTGCGACTTGCATAGATATCTGTGCAGGAAGCAGCACAGATGTCTTCGAAGTCGCACTGACTTGCGGCTTTAAAAATGTGCGTTTTCAGATAAAGTTGCACGATGCTATTCAATGTAAACGAGGGCATAGAGCTTTGTTTTGTAATACAAAATAAGCCGAAATAAAACCCCTTAAATAAGAAAAAAAAAAGTGCTGTCTCCATTATCACTGGGGAAACTATAAATCCCAGCATACAGCCTGCTAGCAGGGGTAGTTCTCCCTATTCATAGGAATTTCTTCCCTCCTGCAGTCCAATGCCAAAGTTGAGCTGTAACTTAAAAGTACAATTTAGTGCAGATCACAAAGGAAAAAAAAAATTAAATTTAAACATTGAAAAAACAATTTCAGTTATTAAAAAAATAATAAAAAAAATTAGTGAAAATTAATTAAAATAAGTTTAAATGATTAAATATTAAACATTAAGGAAAAAATGTACATAATTGAAAATTAAAGATTGAAAACAAAAATTGAAAATGAAAGATTACGTAACAAATTTTAACGAATGAAAAATAAAAGCTGAATATAAAAGTTTACTGAAAAATTATGATTGAAAAATAAAAGCTGAAAATAAGTTTACTGAAAAATTACGATTAAAAAATAAAAGCTGAAAATAAAAGTTTACTGAAAAATTACGATTGAAAAATAAAAGCTGAAAATAAGTTTACTGAAAAATTACGATTAAAAAATAAAAGCTGAAAATAAAAGTTTACTGAAAAATTACGATTGAACAATAAAAGCTGAAAATAAGTTTACTGAAAAATCACGATTAAAAAAATAAAAGCTGAACATAAAAGTTTACTGAAAAATTACGATTGAAAAATAAAAGCTGAACATAAAAGTTTACTGAAAAATTACGATTAAAAAATAAAAGCTGAAAATAAGTTTACTGAAAAATCACGATTAAAAAATAAAAGCTGAAAATAAAAGTTTACTGAAAAATTACAATTAAAAAAGTTTACTGAAAAATTACGATTGAAAAATAAAAGCTGAAAATAAGTTTACTGAAAAATTAAGATTAAAAAAATAAAAGCTGAAAATAAAAGTTTACTGAAAAATTACGATTAAAAAATAAAAGCTGAAAATAAAAGTTTACTGAAAAATTACGATTAAAAAATAAAAGCTGAAAATAAAAGTTTACTGAAAAATTACAATTAAAAAATAAAAGTTTACTGAAAAATTACGATTGAAAAATAAAAGCTGAAAATAAGTTTACTGAAAAATTACGATTAAAAAAATAAAAGCTGAAAATAAAAGTTTACTGAAAAATTACAATTAAAAAATAAAAGCTGAAAATAAAAGTTTACTGAAAAATTACAATTAAAAAATAAAAGTTTACTGAAAAATTACGATTGAAAAATAAAAGCTGAAAATAAGTTTACTGAAAAATTACGATTAAAAAAATAAAAGCTGAAAATAAAAGTTTACTGAAAAATTACGATTAAAAAATAAAAGCTGAACATAAAAGTTTACTGAAAAATTACAATTGAAAAATAAAAGCTGAACAAAAAAGTTTACTGAAAAATGACGATTGAAAAATAAAAGCTGAACATAAAAGTTTACTGAAAAATTACATCTTGGAAAAAAAAAATCAGTTATTAAAAATGAAAGAGAAAAAAAATGTAAATGATTGAAAGAGCGACCTCATGGCTTTGACTTTTGTGTTTTTCCCTTTTTTCTTTTTTTATCTTTTAATGGCTTGTGATAAATGCACATTTGTTATCTGAACATGTGATGAGTAATCTGCATTTCCTACAGAGCAGCTGTGTTCCAGATTGTGTATAATTGTAAGTGCAATAAAGCTGTAAAAGGGGAATAAAAAAAAAAAATCAGCAGAAGCAGCTTTGTCCAATGAGAAGAGGTTGTGGGCGGGGTTGGGTGGAAGAAGAGGCGTGTTTTTTGGTTGGGAGTACTTATTTGTGTCGTGTGCTGAGCTCGTGTCATCACATAGATGGAAGCGTACGAGAAGGCAGCGTGCTGCTCCAGGTACACATGTTTCTAGGGACAGGGCTGCCTTGGATGTGTCCTCCCCCCCTCCTCCTCCTCCTCCTCTCCCATTGCTCTTGCCCTGTTTATGTTGTCTACCCCCGACTTCTAGAACCTTTCCTTCCTTCCATCCCCCCTAGATATGTCCCTTGTCCTAACCTGCAGACCGCTCACAGATGATCTCATAGCTGTGATACCTAAACATCCATTCTTTCTGCTGCTGCTTGACCTCCACGCCAAATTATTACTATTATACAGGATTTATATAGCGCCGACAGTTTGCGCAGCGCTTTACAATGCGAGGGAAGACAATACAGTTACAATTCAATTCAATACAGGAGGATTTAGAGGGCCCTGCTCGTTAGAGCTTACAATTTCAACGATGTCTCCTTTTGCCGCTTGATGACCAGAGAGCCGTAGGTATGGCCGACGTACAGATCTCTTAATCCCAGCCAGCTTGGTAGTGGAGCGTTGTTGACATCTCGTTAGGATGGAGAGGAATTGTGTTTTTTTTAATCCTGCTTTGTGTGAAGTCGTGATGGTGGTGGGGGTGGTAGCCGAAGGGAAGTGCAACCTTTTCTGCTGGAATCTGTGAACTCGTTTCCTGCCGTAAAATGCTGAAATGGCCTTACAAGCCAAAACCTTGTTGCTTGGATCCAGCAAATTAGATTTATATAAAGCCTTGTCTTCTGTGTCCGCAGCCTGACAGTAGGAGCTCTCATAATCTAGATCAGGGATCCTCAAAACAACGGCCCTCCAGCTGTTGTGGAACTACACATCCCATGAGGCATTGGAAAACTCTAACATGCACAGACATGACTAGGCATGATGGGAATTGTAGTTCCTGAACAACTGGAGGGCCGTAGTTTGAAGACAACTGATCTAGATCTATATTAGATACTTGTATAGCGTCGTCAATTTTCGCATATTGTGTTATGGCTGATAATGCTCTATGGGCCACAGCCTTGCAGCTTCGTGCCCCCCAAAACACCCTCAGCTTCTCAGAGGAAATTTATGCCAAGGCTACCTTTAATATTTTTATATATATATTATATATGGGCAAAGCTTTGATGCATACACAAATCAAGTGCTGATACCACTTTATGGCTATTACTATATCAGGGTTTCTCAACCCTAGGGTTCCTCCAGACCAGGGGTCTTCAAACTATGGCCCTCCAGCTGTTCAGGAACTATAATTCCCATCATGCCTAGTGACGTCTGAATGTCAGAGTTTTACAATGCCTCATGGGACGTATAGTTCCACAACAGCTGGAGGGCCATAGTTTGAGGATCCCTGCTCCAGAGGTTCTTTGAGCAATTTCTGCCTCTGATAAGTTCCCACTGACACCATTATAGCCCATTCAGACTGGCGCGACACGACTGTGGGGCGACTGTGCACCGCGACTTGCACGGACTTCATATAATTGAAGTCGCCTCCAGGTCGCAAGTCGCCTCCAGGTCGCCCCAATGTAGTACAGGACCCTTTTTCTAAGTCGGAGCGACTTGTGTCGCTCCTATTAGAACGGGTCCTGTACTATTCAATGGCGAGCGACCGACCGCGACTTGTCGGGCGACCAGGTCGCGCTAGTCTGAATGGACTCTACGTCTTTTTAGCTATCTGTAAGGGGGTAATTCTTCCCGCTGACCGCAAGTGTAAGGAGTATTCTTCCCACTGACCATCACACTAATGTATCATGAGATGTAGATATGGTCATTATTAGTAGAAGTTCCTTGAAACCAGAAAGTTTTTTTTTTCAAGGGTTCCTCTGTGAAAAAGGCTGATGTACGGTATCTCACAAAAGTGAGTACACCCTTCAAATTTTTTCAAATATTTTTATATACCTTTTCATGTGACAAGTAAATGACGCTTTGCTACAATGTAAAGTAGTGAGTGTACAGTGTGTATTACAGTGTAAATTTGCTGTCCACTCAAAATGACAACACACAGCCATTAATGTCTAAACCGCTGGTAACTAAAGTAAGTACACCCTAAAGTGGAAATGTCCAAAGTGTCCATATTTTGTGTGGCCACCATTATTTTCCAGCACTGCCTTAACCCTGTTGGGAATGGAGTTCACCAGAGCTTCACCGTTTTCTGCTGGAGTCCTCTTCCACTCCTCCATGATGACATCACAGAGCTGGTGGATGTTAGAGACCTTGCGCTCCTCCACCTTCCGTTTGAGGATGCTCAATAGGGTTTAGGTGTGGAGACATGCTTGACCAGTCCATCACCTTTACCCTCAGCTTCTTTAGCAAGGCAGTGGTCATCTTGGAGGTGTGTTTGCGGTCATTATCATGTTGGAATACTGCCCTGCGGCCCAGTCTCTGAAGGGAGGGGATCATACTCTGCTTCAGTATGTCACAGTTAATGTTGGTATTCATGGTTCCCTCAATGAACTGTAGCTTCCCAGTGCCAGAAGCACACATGCAGCCCCCGACCATGACACTTCAATCATCATGCTTGACTGTGGGCAAGACACACTTGTCTTTGTACTCACTTGGTTGCCACCACACACGCTTCACACCATCTGAACCAAATAAGTTTATCTTGGTCTCATCGGACCACAGGTTCCAGTAATCCTTAGTTCTTAGTCTGCTTGTCTTCAGCAAACTGTTTGCAGGCTTTCTTGTGCATCATCTTTAGAAGAGGCTTCCTTCTGGGACCACAGCCATGCAGATCAATTTGATGCAGTGTGCGGCGTATGGTCTGAGCACTGACATGCTGACCCCCCACCCCTTCAACCTCTGCAGCAGTGCTGGCAGCACTCCTACGTCTATCTCCCAAAGACAACTTCTGGATATGACGCTAAGCACGTGCACTCAACTGCTTTGGTCAACCATGGCGAGGCCTGTTCTGAGTGGAACCTGTCCTGTTTAACCACTTTATGGTCTTGACCACCGTGCTGCAGCTCAGTTTCAGGGTCTTGGCAATCTTCCTATAGCCTAGGCCAGTGTTTCTCAACTCCGGTCCTCAGGGCACACCAACAGGCCAGATTTTGAGTATTACCTTGGGGAGATGCAGACTAGAATACTGCAATCACTGAGCAGCAAATGATATCACCTGTGATGTATTTCAGTTTTCTTGCAAACCTGGCCTGTTAGTGTGCCCTGAGGACCGGAGTTGAGAAACACTGGCCAGGCCATCTTTATGTAGAGCAACAATTCTTTTTGTTCAGATCCTTAGGGAGTTCTTTGCCTGGAGGTGCCATGTTGAACTTCCAGTGACCAGTATGAGAGAGTGAGAGCGATAACACCAAATTTAACACCTGCTCGCCATTCACATCTGAGACCTTGTAACTTTGTAACACTAACGAGTCACATGACATCGGGGAGGGAAAATTGGGCCCAATTAGGACATGTTCACTTAGGGGTGTACTCACTTTTGTTGCCAGCAGTTTAGACATTAATGGCTGTATGTTCAGTTGTTTTGAGGGGACAGCAAATTTACACTGTTATACAAGCTGTACACTCACTACTTTACATTGTAGCAAAGTGTCATTTCTTCAGTGTTGTCACATGAAAAGATCTAATAAAATATTTACAAAAATGTGAGGGGTGTACTCACTTTTGTGAGATACTGTGTGTGTGTGTGTGTGTGTGTGTGTGTGTGTGTATATATATATATATATATATATATATATATATATATATATATATATATAAATAATGGCTGATGATTCTGTACTGTCACTTAGTGTCATTATAACCTTGTAGCTTGCCATGTCCCTAATCACCCTTTGCCCCTCGAAGGAGATTTCTAAGACCCCGTTCACACTGGGGCGACGCTACTTGCCGGGGGGGGCGACCTCACAGGTCGCGGTGCGCAGCTGGCACCGCGACCTCGTAGCGGCCGGCACGGACTTCATATCATTGAAGTCAATGCAGGTCGCTCCGGGTCGCCCCAAAGAAGCTCCAGACCCTTTTTCTAAGTCGGAGCGACTTGTGTCGCTCCTAGTAGAACGGGTCCACAGCTTCTCTATGGCAGGCGACCTGTCAGGCGACCAGGTCGCCTGACAGGTCGCCCCAGTGTGAACGGGGTCTAAGGCAAAGCTCCCCTGCACTGTTTATTTTTGCAGGGGGGAGGGGGGGCACTTGCCCTGATGAAATTGACAGTCATCCCTCTTGCTGTGTATGAATAGCAGCCTCTCCTGCCAGCCTGGCAATTACAGATAGTCTTCTGTAATTTTTAAAGGGACAAGCAGCGGCCCTGGCAGGCTTTGCTAGGCCGGAGCAGGGATCCCCAGCTTCTGGGGACAGAGAGGGCCCTGTGAGTGAGTCTAAGTGTGGCGCTAAGCGTCTCATATTCTCTCAGCAGCCTCTGCCCTTGTTCTTCTCCTTTTTACGAGTTAAACAAGTCTGTGATTTTGTGGCTTTTGCCGTGCTGGGAATACATTCTGGACTTTCTTCTGTGTGTCGTTGGCACAGTAATTGTATGCTTTGACTTCAGTGAGGAAGGAAAGCTTTTTTTTTTCTTGATTCAGCTGGTTCTTTAAATAGTAGATGAACCTCCTGAAGGCAGGTTTTGAAATCTAACACAAACCAGAACCCTGACGGTTGACATTAAGGCACTGGGAACTGTTTATACTGGGAGCATACTAGACTGTTCTCAGTGAAGTACTTTAATGTAATCCGTGCTCGACTCCCAGACCACGTTTTCTGGGATAGTGTTGGGTTTGGAACATGTGGTCACATTTACGGGGGATGTGAACAGATTGCCAGGCTAAGACCGATATACACAGACTGGGCAGGGGGGGTTAGGCTTTCAATTGCTGGCCGAAAAATGTATGCATGAGGAAATGAGGGCCTTAGGGCCTGGTGCCCAATCTGTGGCCTGAGGACCACCTGCAGCCCTTTGGTACTTGCTGTATTTAGGACTGTATAAATGTTGGTAATATCTATGAAGAGAGATGTGGATGGTGGTGTATTTAAGCAATTTATTTAAACCCTTAACCACTTAAGCCCCGGAAGATTTTACCCCCTTCCTGACCAGGGCCTATTTTGCGGTTCGGCACTGCGTGACTTTAATGGACATTTGCGCGGTCGTGCGACGCTGTACCCAAACTAAATTGGCGTCCTTTTTTCCCACAAACAGAGCTTTCTTTTGGTGGTATTTGATCACCTGTGCGATTTTTTTTTTTTTTTTTTTTTTTTTTTTTTTTTTTATATGAAATTCCCCCAAAAAAATGTAAAAATCTAAATTTTTTAACATTTTCGGCCAATTTGTTTTATGCTACATATGTTTGGTAAAAAAAAAAAAATCGCAAAAAGCGTATTTTGATTGGTTTGCGCAAAAGTTATCCCGTTTACTAACAAAGGGAAAGATTTTTGTCATTTTTGCTGTTTTTTTTTTTACAACACGTAATGGCAGCGATCTGAGATTTTTTTTTTTTTGCGGTAATGCGACATTGCGGCGCACAGATGGGACCCTTGACTGACATTTTTGACACTTTTGGGGTTACCAGTGACATTTCTACAGTAATCAGTGCTATACATATGCACTGTTACTGTAAAATTACACTGGCAGTGAAGGGGTTAACTTTTTTGAGAGGGAGGGGTTATGTGTGTCCTTAGGGGCATGATTCTAACTGTGATTGGCTGTGGCTTGAGGTGTAGGAACAGTGATCAACGGTCCTACATAGTAGAACCATATGATCACTATTCATACACAGGGGAGAATGACAGGTGGCTTGTTTACATCAGCCGCCTGCCTTTCTCCCTCAGCACCGACGATCGCCGAGTGACCGGCGGACATCGGGTTCGCCGGTCACATGCGCGGGGGGGTCGGTGACCGAGCGGGAGCGCGCCTCCGGGGGCGCGCGCTTGCTCCCTAGACCCTCACAGGCTAGTGAGGTAGTACTACGTCGCTCTGCCTGTGAGGGGCTGACTGCCGACGTAAATAGTCGTGCGGTAGTCGGCAAGTGGTTAAGGCCCTGTTGCCCAACCTGCAGCCCTTTGGCGTTTTTTGTGCAGTCCTCGGGACCCCTGTAGACACTTAACGTGTGTTTCCTTTTTGCCCTGTAGCAATGATTTCTAGCAGGCTCGTGTAATATGTCTCCAATAACTCCTAGAACATGTTTTCTGACCATCTCTTGTACTATGTCCATCTCTTGTATCATGCCCGATATAGCCAATAGTCTTTGGCTATATCCTGTTGTGTGTCTGCTGTCTGACACTGAATATTCAATACATTTGGCAATGTCCAGGCCCCACATAAAAAGAAAGTTGACCACCCTGCCCTAAGGACATCTCCTGGTGCTTCCCAATAAGAAGTCATGACTGAGAGCTGTCAGCATCAGTGTTAATTTTGCCATCAAATTTTGATTTTGGTTTAGTTAGTCTTTTGACTAAAATGGCATTTTAGTTTTAGTCCTATTTTAGTCGTCTGCAATTGTTGCATTTTAGTTGACTAAAATCTCCAGTACATTTTAGTTGTATAAAATCATTTTAATCAACTAAAATCAAATGGACAATGCATTATTTAAGAATTTTTATTGAATTTCCAAACTCGTATGCTCCTGGAGTAAAAAAAATTGAGTTTGTTTATAGTATTAAGGTTTGAACAAACTCAGATACAGATTTAGCCACTCTGGACAATCTGAGGAGGTCTGTAATGCTGCACAGTGCTCTGGACAGTGGTCTTTCTGAGGAGGCCTGTAATACACACAGTGCTCTGGATCGTAGTCTGAGGAGGCCTGTAATACACACAGTGCTCTGGATGGTAGTCTGAGGAGGCCTGTAATACACACAGTGCTCTGGATGGTAGTCTGAGCAGGCCTGTAATACACCCAGTGCTCTGGATGGTGGTCTGAGGAGGCCTGTAATGCACATAGTGCTCTGGATCGTAGTCTGAGGAGGCCTGTAATGCACACAGTGCTCTGGATGGTGGTTTGAGGAAGCCTGTAATGTACACAGTGCTCTGGATGGTGGCCTGAGGAAGCCTGTAATGTACACAGTGCTCTGGATGGTGGTCTGCGGAAGCCTGTAATACACACAGTGCTCTGGATGGTAGTCTGAGGAGGCCTGTAATACACACAGTGCTCTGGATGGTAGTCTGAGGCCTGTAATACACACAGTGATCTGGATGGTAGTCTGAGGAGGCCTGTAATGCACAGTGCTCTGGATGGTGGTCTGAGGCCTGTAATGCACAGTGCTCTGGAAGGGGGTCTGAGGAAGCCTGTAATGTACACAGTGCTCTGGATGGTGGTGTGAGGAAGCCTGTAATGCACACAGTGCTCTGGATGGTGGTCTGAGGAGGCCTGTAATGCACACAGTGCTCTGGATGGTGGTCTGAGGAGGCCTGTAATGCACACAGTGATCTGAGGAGGCCTGTAATGCTGCACAGTGCTCTCTGGATGGTAGTCTGAGGGGAGGCCTGTAATGCACAGAACTCAGTGCTCTGCTCTAGATGGATGGTTGTGAGTTGGCACTCTCGTTGGGAGGCCTGCACAGTGCTGCTCTGGAGGTTCATCTGAGGAGGCCTGTAGTGGTGCACAGTGCTAACTGCTAAGTAGTAAGCACACTACGGACTTTCTTGCTTGCTGGGAGCAGAAGTACTCACCGGCTCTACACAGGTGGAGCTCCGTGGAAACCGAAAGTTCATAAAAGTAAACGTCCCTTCCTCACATTTTCTTTCATTTTCATTCGTTAAAGAAAACCGAATTGATTTTCAGCATAGTTTTTGTCATTGGACGAAAACGTAGTGTACTTTTCGTTTTGCCACTATAAAAAGGCCACTGACGAAAGTTTTGACAAATGTTTTCATTGCCGAAATGTACACTGGTTAGCATGCTGGGAGGGTGCAGTGAGCGTGCTATAGGTCGTGCTGATCATATGTGCGGTGGCTGGGCATTAAGGCCCACTCTCTTTGCGACCGCATATATGCTTTGTGTTTGACAAGAGGTTAAAATTAATGTGGTATAATAGGTTTTCCTTCTGTAGCGCACTAACTTTCCAGTAAACACAAAATACTGGCGTTTTGAAGGTCCATTCACACAAGTGAGCATGCGTTATGCTCCGTAGGTGCGTTGTGACGTGATTACAACCCCTACTCTCAGTATTTTCTTTTTTTTGTACTTTATTTAGATGTCCCAAAGTGACATTTCATTCAACTCTGCACACAGCAAGGTTCTAATTAAAAATGCAATCTGTCCGTTTTTTTTTTTTTTTTTGGCACATGTCTACGCAGCAGGTGAAATTGGGACATAAGGCAAATTGCCTTGTCCATTCTTCGAGACTGCAAGACTGGTTTGAACGAGCCCTAAATGTTCCTCCAGCCTGACATGGCAGCTAAGCCACCGAGAAAAAACCTGCTGCAGAAAATGTAGGCAGCCATTGCTGTCGTCCTCCCTTGAAAATGCTGATTGCTGGGCAGCACCACTGATCCAAAGTCACCTGTCACAAGTATGCAGATCAGAAGATCTGGTTTTAGCTGGTTATACATCCTTCCATTTACAAATCATGTGGACGTAAAATCTGTGGCCGAAGCAGCTGCCTCCTATAAGATGCAGGTACTTTTTGGTTGTTCTGACGGCTACAGCAGGAGATTGGGCTGTATAGCATGTGGATGGAGGAATCTACTTTTTTTCTCTGCAGTGTATCTAGTGGTTGAGGTGGGGGGGGCTTTAAAAACCCATGGTTGTGCCATGCTTTTATCACCCCCCAGCCACTCCCCCTTAGCTGCAGTCCTGGAGTGTATACATGCCATGATGCTTTGCTTGGCAGTCAGCAGAAATGATACCACTTTTGCTTTTAGTAGCAGCTACTGCCATCCGATCCTAACCCATGCAAGTGCATGCGATTTCTCTGCAAGGGCCCTACAATCGTGGGTAATGCATGTGATTGTGGCGCATTAGTGCGGGGACCAGTGGGATATGCAGCAGGCAATGAGGTGATAAAAACCCCTCCTCACTGCCTGTCAAGCACCTCTGAAAAGTGATCCTGAGCATGGATTGCTTTTCAGAGGAGCGTCAGCCCTTGCTACAGAGTTGAATGAGCCCTGAGAGTCTCTGGCCAGGTTTAATATACTATAGGTCTGAAATTCAAATACTAAGGCCAAATAATCAGTGGGATTGCCAGGTGTCCAGCATTTTCAAATGTTCCTGGTGCAAACTTTCCTGAATAGCTCAGCATATAAAGACCTGGTGCAAACTTTCCTGAATAGCTCAGCATATAAAGTCCTGGTGCAAATTTTCCCGAATAGCTCAGCATATAAAGTCCTGGTGCAAACTTTCCCGAGTAACTCAGCATATAAAGTCCTGGTGCAAACTTTCCCGAATAGCTCAGCATATAAAGTCCTGGTGCAAACTTTCCCGGATAGCTCAGCATATAAAGTCCTGGTGCAAACTTTCCCGAGTAGCTCAGCATATAAAGTCCTGGTGCAAACTTTCCCGGATAGCTCAGCATATAAAGCCCTGGTGCAAACTTTCCCGAATAGCTCAGCATATAAAGTCCTGGTGCAAACTTTCCCGGCTAGCTCAGCATATAAAGTCCTGGTGCAAACTTTCCCGAGTAGCTCAGCATATAACGTCCTGGTGCAAACTTTCCTGAATAGCTCAGCATATAAAGTCCTGGTGCAAACTTTCCTGAATAGCTCAGCATATAAAGCCCAATCTCCATATGATTACTTGTTCAAAATGATTTTCAGAAAGCACTGAAACCATTACAACAACATGACAGCCAGGAGAATCGCATTTGTCAAAGCGATTTAATTTCTCCCAGATTACAACATTTGAGCGATGATATAGTGCTGTAGAAGGTTGTGGTGCTCCCTATAAGTAAGATTTCCATACTTGTCAAGACTCTTCATGGAGAAACCTTGTAAGAAGCTCCCTTTTTGTCGTACGTCTAACTATTGACCTGCGTGCGTCAGTGCGGGCTCCTGGTGCCACGAAGCAGCGCCATGGTGGGATTTGCATGTGTTAGAAAGACCCCGCCATTGACTCGGAGGTTCAGACTTTTCTCTTTCGAATGCTGTTTCTGTTCAAACAAGGTTTTATGATCGTGGCAATTCGCCCTAAGTATCACCTTGTAAAAAGTGCGCTAAATGGTCTGGGTATTCACCGCTACAAAACCTTCTTTCTACTAAAAGGCTCGCTATACGGCGTAAATCATACGGCTAATGCCAGCCACGGCCAGCATAAAAAAAATGTTTGGTTTGAATTTCTCTTTCTTTTACCACTACGCATGGAGTTTTCTCTGCCGCACTTTTTAATGTACATTTTATTATCACCCCCTTAGCAGAGAGCGGAGGAGTATAGCTATAAGGTGTGGGGTCAGTCTGCCTGATTCCAGAATTTAAAGTAAAACTAAAGGCAAACCTTTTTTTCAATTTGGATTTAATAAGGGATGGGTTATAACCCCTGTCAGTTTTTTTTTAACCGTGTCCCATAGGGGAGATTTCTGTTTACTTCCTGTTCCATAGCCAAAACAGGAAGTGATAGGAAATTCCTCCAAAGTGAGGTAAACCCTGGAAGTCACTAGAACTAGTGTCTCAGTTGGAACATTTCCCCTGATGTTCCTGTTCTGGTGACCACTCAATTTCAGATTTTCTTTCATTTTCGTTAAAAAATGGTTACCAAGACAACTAGAGTGGATCTTCCCAACAGGGGGCACAGACGCAAATAAACACCTGACGTGGGTCCTAATTCTTCTCTGCTCTATCCAAAACTAGAAAAAATAAAGTTTTGCCTTTAGTTATACTTTAATCTAAAAGCCTAACTATTAGGCCATGAGGGAAATCCCCAAAGCCTGCCAGAAAAACTCCCAATGAGGTAATCCACTTCACCCCGTGTATATATGTATAGTGGCCACATCATTTATCTAATGCCCACGTTTTTTTTAGTTTTGGATAGGGATTCAAACACCGGCCAAGTTTTTATTGCTGCCTTTGTCCCTGTTAGGGAGATTCACCTCTATCATCAATGAAAGTGAAAGAAAATCACACACTTTTAGTTTTTCTTTTTAATTCTGGTAACTACCAAGGATTTCCTTCAGGAATTGCTTCAAGTTGCGTCACTTTCAGGTCATGCAAGTGTGAAAGGGGTCATTTGTTCTGGTGACAACTCTGAGGGTATTTCTTGTAGGCTGAATAGTCCATACACCTTTTTTGATGCGTGGGCAGCGCTTTCTAATTTACCTTAACGTGATGCCTGTTAATAGGCAGCAGAACATGCATTAACCTAAAGCCTTATTTTGGAGAAATGTCCTCTTCCTGGTGTGTCCCCAGAACAGGAAGTGATAATTCTCCTCAATGGGGCACAGACAGCTTTACATATCTTCATTGCGCAGGGATTTCTGAGACCTGCAGTTCCTCGGCTGCTTTTTGCACATCCCTGCGTTGGGTGTATACCGGCGGTTCTTCTTTTTTTGGCAGAGTCCACTTAGTAGAACAAATTCTGAGACCTGTATTATATTGTGTTATATAATCCACCAGCTGTATGGGGCCCGTGGTTTGTGTTCTAATCTTACAACGCAGTGGTGTTTGGATTGGATTTCCATAAGTTACATGTGTTATGTAATACTCCATGGATTTTTTGAGTATAAATATTCTCTGTCTTGTTAACACGAGTTTCTCAGATTGATGGCCGCTGCGTGCTAAGACGCTGTTCCGTTTTCATAGTGTCGCTATCGGCCCTGCCGTGTTATCTGGTCACCAGCAGTTACGTTATTGGGATGTTCGGGCCTTTAGGCTACGTTCACATCTTGGCGTTGCTATTACAGGCGTTTTGTGTTCAGGCGTTTTGTGTTCAGGCGTTTTGTGTTCAGGCGTTTTGTGTTCAGGCGTTTTGTGTTCAGGCGTTTTGTGTTCAGGCGTTTTGTGTTCAGGCGTTTTGTGTTCAGGCGTTTTGTGTTCAGGCGTTTTTTGTTCAGGCGTTTTTTGTTCAGGCGTTTTTTGTTCAGGCGTTTTTTGTTCAGGCGTTTTTTGTTCAGGCGTTTTTTGTTCAGGCGTTTTTTGTTCAGGCGTTTTTTGTTCAGGCGTTTTTTGTTCAGGCGTTTTTTGTTCAGGCGTTTTTAGATTGAATAGAGACCAATGGAAACCGCCTGTAATCTGCCCAAAAAGAAGCTCATGTACTTTTTTGATCGTTGGGCGTTTTGCTCACAGCGTCAAAACGCTCAGATGTGCACAGGGGCCATTGAAATGAATAGGATTTGTCTTGTTGGGCGTTTTGGGAGCTGATCCTAGAGCAGAAAAACTCCCCAAAAACGCCCCCAAAACGCCTACATGTGAACGGAGCCTTAGTGTTTGCCATTAGGTGAAGTTAACACGCAGAAATGATTGCGCTAATGCGAACCAACGTGCCTATTTTTGAGGCATTTAGCATACTTTTAGAGTATATTAAAAACACTCCAGACCCCCTCCAAGGGTTTTTTTTTTTAACTGGGGGGTGGGAGTGTTTTTTCCATCTTACTGAGATTTGATAAATGCTTGTCAAATGCACTGTAAATGCTATAGGCGCGTTACCAAAGACTTAACTGGAAAGTTGACAATCTGTAAAGTGGTATTAAAGGCTCAAGAATTTTTTACCTTAAAGAACTACTATAGGCAAAACTTTTATTTTCATTTTGGATAGAGCAAGGGAAGGTTATAAACCCCTGTCAGACTTTTTTTTTTCCCCCATCTGTGTCCTATTGTGGAGATTTTCCTTCACTTCCTGTCCCATAGCCAAACAGGAAGTGAGAGGAAATCCCTTGAAAATTAAGGGAATTTCTTGGGGACCCCCAGATCACCAGAACTACTGTCCCTATTGGAAGTTTTCCCCTCCTAATACTTTTTCTGGGGACAACCCAAAAATGTAGAATTTTCTTTTACTTTCAATGATAATGGTAAACAGGACAAATAGAGAGGGTGAATCTCCTTAACGAGGGCACAGACAGCAATAAAAACGGACGGGGGTTCTAATCCACCTCCGCTTTATCCAAAATTAAAAAAAATACGTTTTGTCTTTAGTTGTACCTTAATGCATTCTATGCTTTAACTGCTTGCTGACTGTGTGTATATATATATATATAACGGCAAAGCGTGTCTGCTGCACAGGATCACGTACCTGTGACTTCCTGGTCTGGGGTGTGCAAACGGGCGCCACTGGCGGGCCTCTTTTGCTGCGATTACACAGGAGGAGCTGATTGGCGGGTACGTCACACTCGATGTTTCGGTACACAGGCAGAACAGCGGTCTGTCACTACAGAAGGCATGGATCCTGTGTCTCTGCTAAGCAGGGGCATCGATCCATACCTTCCCTCATATTAGTAAAGCACTAGTCAGGCACACAGTTAACCTTTTGATCGTCCCTAATGTTAACCCCTTCCCAGCTAGTGTCAGTACAGTGACAGTGCATATTTTTAGCACTGATCAGTGTATTCGTGTCACCGGTCCCCAAAAAGTTGTCAAAAGCGTCTGTCCGCCACAATATCCCAGTCCTGCTATAAGTCACTGACCGCTGCCATTACTAGTAAAAATAAATAAATACAAATATCCCATAGTTTGTGAGAGCCGATTCACACTGGGGCGACCAAGTCGCCTGACAAGTCGCCGCGGGTCACCTGCCATAGATTAGCACAGGACCCGTTCTAATAGGAGCGACACAAGTTAGCTACTTTGGGGCGACCTGGAGCGACCTGCATTGACTTCAATGATATGAAGTCCGTGCCGGCCGCTCCGAGGTCGCGGTGCGAGCTGTGCACCGCGACTTCACAGGTCGCCCGGCAAAGTCGGGTCGCGCCAGTGTGAACCGGCACTGAATGCTATGTTTTTGCTCAAACCAATCAATATATTTGGATTATGTAGCAGAATACATTATGGCCTAAATTGATAACAAAATTAGATTTTTTTTATTGGATAGGTTTTATATCAGAAAGTAAACAAATTGTGTTTTTTGAAAAAAAAAAAATATGTTGGTCGTTTTTTGTTTATAGCACAAAAAAATAAACAGAGAGGTGATCAAATTCCACCAAAAGAAAGAAAGAAAAAAAAGGACATATATTTTGTTTAGGTACAGCGTCGCACGACTGTGCAATTGTCAGTTAGTGCCGTATGGCAAAAAAATGGCCTCGTCACGAAGAGGGGGGTAAACCCTTCCGGAGATCAAGTGATTAAGGCAAGAAACCCTCTGGGTGCAGAGTTCGGCTTTAAAGCACTTTCTTCCCAAGTCTTATAAAAGCAGTAAAGCCGGCTCGGGTAAATTCGTCATCTCAGTTATTGAAGGTTTTTATTCGCAGCGTTCTCCTTTAGGATCTAAATTTGGACTTTTTGCTTTGTTTGTCTCTCTGGACTTTGCCATAACTCCCTGGGAATGGTGGAATTCCCCTCCTATCTGGAGACCAGTCTGTTTTCTCCCTAAACACATTCCTTTGTGTTAGCCATGCTTGGCCATCTCCTGACGTTTGATGTATTGCTCATTTGTGTGCTATGGAAGCGTTCCCACTTAGTAAGCCACTTCATCTATAATGCGTTTTTTATTTTATTTTTATTAGACATGTACAATTTTAGCACTTGGTGAACTATTTCTGCCTGCCAAAATGCTTAGCCTGAATTTCCTGCTGACCATACATTATACAATCTGATTGTACACACTCCAACTTATGTGGTGCAAGAGCCTGCTTTGATATTGAGTGAATTGTTTAGGTTTGTCCTCCATGTTGCTGAATTTTGGTAAACCCAAAGAAAGTTGTACGGTTTGCATACTAGGGACAGTTAGGGTCCCCTATCGCACAGGTGTTCCGTTGTCATTATGTCTACGCTGGCATGTATAATTCCATTTTGATAAATAACTGTTTCTTGATGTTGCCACTTTCTGACAATATGATTTTAAGGCTTGTTCACATGTGCTATTCGGGGGGCAGTAAAACGCCATGGTTAGTGGGCGTTTAGTTTCATGGTTAGTGGGCGGCACAGTGGTGTAGTGGTTAGCACTTTCACCTAGCAGCAAGAGGGTCGCTGGTTCCAATCCCAACCACGACACTACCTGCCTGGAGTTTGCATGTTCTCCCTGTGCCTGCGTGGGTTTCCTCTGGGTACTCCGGTTTCCTCCCACACTCCAAAGACATGCTGGTAGGTTAATTGGATCCTGTATAAAAAAATTGGCCCTACTGTGTAGGTATGTGAGTTAGGGACCTTAGATTGTAAGCTCCTTGAGGGCAGGGACTGATGTTAAAGCGGAGTTCCGGCCTCAAATACCTTTTTTAACTAAAAATACCCCTATAATACTAATCAATCGCCCTTTACAGAACCGCTATTCTCATACTTACAAGGTGTACGGTATTGGATTATAGTCAAAATCTTACTTTTAAAAGCACTGTCTGGGCGCGGCCATCTTGGATGTGGGCATCTGAAGCCGCAGTGTAATCTGCTGTGTCCTTCTTCCTGATTCCAGGGAGTGTTCTGGGAGTTCTTCCTGATTCCAGCCTCCTGGGAGTGATGACAAACAGCTCCCAGGATGCAATGCAAAGGCGGAAGTGATGTCGGTGGCCGCGGCCACAGAGGGGGGAGAAGGAGGAAGTACAATCAAAATGCCCTGAAAATAAGGTAAGGGACCCCCCCAAAAAAATTTAAAATGCCCAATTGTTGATCAGCATAGCGAGCACTGCAGGAATCACTAAAGTTGCAAAATAGGCCGGAACTCCACTTTAATGAACAATGTATATGTAAAGCGCTGCGTAAATTGACAGCGCTATATAAGTACCTGAAATAAATAAATGGTTGAGCCACAATCTTACTCCCCCCCCCCCCACCCCCCCACTACATCCTTTAGCTGCGGCTGGGGGTGTATACAGGTGCGGCAAGAATATCCTTTTTCGCTTTTTGCAGGCTGCTCTACAATGGCCCTGCAAGCGCGTGCAATCGATGAGGCTGCATTACATTAGTATGGGGATCAAGCAGGCGATGAAGAGGCGGTATGACGTCTCCTCACTGCCTGTCAAATGCTCTCGGAAAAGCGATTTGAAAGCAAATCGCTCTTCAGAGAGCACAGCTAGTGTGAACGAGGCCTGAATGTCGCAGTTCATAAAAAGTATGACTATGACCTTTTTATTTTTTTTTATCGACCTCGCTATGATTGAAGTGCATTTATAAAAAGAAAGGAAGGTTTAGCGCTATGCTATTCCAAATAGTCCATAAACAGCACTTGAATGCAGATGTGAGGAAATAGATAGGCAGTGCATTTATGCAATATTTTTTCGTGCCAAGGTATTAGTATTCATATTCAGCCATTTTTGCTATTTAGGAACCTCTCCCAGGTATCATAACCAGGACACGCCTTCAGCTTGCTTATTGGTCAGCGAAGGTGTCAGAGCACACTTAGATCATCTCTCTGATCACTTTGCTCTCTCCTCCTGTCTGCATGTTCCTAGTCGGCATACATGTGTTGTAGGGAAAGCCTGTCTATTTTTTTTTTCTTTCCTTTGGGCGACAGATGTCTTCATTGATCTAACATGTAAATAGCAGAAGCTCTTTGTATATAAATCTGGCGACTTGCAGTTGATAATTGATTGGTCACACAAATTTGCTCTGCTCCATTTCGTCTGTAGGATTGTTTCTCAGGCCTGATTTTGACCATATTTTTTGTTTCCCCCGAGGTCTCATGCTTTGTGTACAGTGTTCCTTACAAAAATTTAATGAAGGCCTCCAGCATAGTGGAGTGTTTGTTCCTTACTAACACGTAGGATCTTATTGCAGTTGTCTATGTTCAGCGCGCTTCGTAGAGCTTCTGTGGTTCTTGTACAGCTCTAAGCACTGTGTACTAAAGAGAATAAAATATTCCACTGAGTACGCATGACTGCTTATGAATCCTTGAAATGTGTTCTAACAACGTGTGGGTTGAGTCTTCAAGGGATGTTGAAGAAAAATTTGTTGTCTGCTCAGGAAATGAAGAAAAAAACAAACTTATCCCTGGCAGGATCCGCTTCTTTTCCTTTTATACTTTAAGCAAAACGCTTTGACCTTTTGAGACCGTAAGGAGGATGTGATATATGGATAGGTTACAGCCACTGATGATCTCCGGTCCGAGAATGTGATATATGGATAGGTTACAGCCACTGATGATCTCCGGTCCGAGAATGTGATTTATGGATAGGTTACAGCCACTGATGTTCTCCGGTCTGAGGATGTGATATATGGATAGGTTACAGCCACTGATGTTCTCCAGTCCGAGGATGTGATCTATGGATAGGTTACAGCCATTGATGTTCTCCGGTACCGAGAATGTGATATATGGATAGGTTACAGCCACTGATGTTCTCCGGTCTGAGGATGTGATGTATGGATAGGTTACAGCCACTGATGTTCTCCGGTCTGAGGATGTGATATATGGATAGGTTACAGCCACTGATGTTCTCCAGTCCGAGGATGTGATCTATGGATAGGTTACAGCCATTGATGTTCTCCGGTACCGAGAATGTGATATATGGATAGGTTACAGCCACTGATGTTCTTCTGTCCGAAGATGTGATATATGGATAGGTTACAGCTACTGATGTTCTCCGGTCCGAGGAGTGATAGATGGATAGGTTACAGCCACTGATGTTCTCCAGTCCGAGGATGTGATGTGTGGATAGGTTACAGCCACTGATGTTCTCCGGTACGAGGATGTGATATATGGATAGGTTACAGCCATTGATGTTCTCCGGTACGAGGATGTGATGTGTGGATAGGTTACAGCCACTGATGTTCTCCGGTCAGTTTGTCCAGTTCTACAGATCATAGAGGGACTTTAAGTTAGCCATTAAAAGAGAACCTTTCCTTATTTTATGTTGACTGGTGTAATAAATGAAATGTTGGCACCTTGTGCCTCGTTTCCACTGAGTGGTACGGTTCGGTTCAGTACGGTTCGGAACGGTACACATTGCATTTCCACTGCCAATAGTACCCTTTCATGATAGGCGTGGTGTAGCAGGAAAGCTGTGATAGACGATTCTCTGTCAACCAATCAAAGTTCTGCAGAGTGTAACTCCACCCTGTTGGTACGGTACTAATGTGCTTGGTACCCCAACGAAAGGGTACCAAAGAAGTGGTACGGTACGGTTCGGAATTAGGGTACCATTCATAATGGAAACGGCATAAATAGCGTACCGAACCGTACCAGAAAGCTCAGTGGAAACTAGCCATTGGTGTACCTGTGGGTACGTATGAACTTCATCCTGGGAGTCCTAGTGGCCCCACACATCTAGCCTCTTCATTTAGGCATTTTCCAACTTGAACTGAAAAGTTGAGGATCTCCATTTGTCCAACAGGACATCCATCAGGTTGATGGACCAACACAGGTAATGACCCCACAAAGCTGTCCTCATTTAGACATTTTCCAACTTGAACTGGAAAGTTGAGGATCTCCATTGGTCCAGCAGGACATCCATCAGGTTGATGGACCAATACAGGTAATGACCCCACAAAGCTGTCCTCATTTAGACATTTTCCAACTTGAACTGGAAAGTTGAGGATCTCCATTGGTCCAGCAGGACATCCATCAGGTTGATGGACCAATACAGGTAATGTCCCCACAAAGCTGTCCTCAGAGGCATTTTCCAACTTGAACTGGAAAGTTGAGGATCTCCATTGGTCTCCAGCAGGACATCTATCAGGTTAAAGGACCAGTGCAGGTATAGAAGCAGAGGAGGACAAATTAATATGGAATTTCGGAGCCAGTTTGTGTAATTCAGGAGCAAGTTTAATTAAAAACTAAAGAAAATCTCAAAAAATACATGCCAACTGTAGTTTTTAAGGAACATTATTAGCTACTTTAGCTCCTGGGATTTGTCCAGCGTTGTGTGTGGGAGGTTTAAGTTTTTTTTTTTCTAATGGCCCTATACAACGTTTTTCCATATTAAGCAATAGGAAGACCTTGAAACTGACAGTGTTGTCCCCTCAGCAAATTAGCTTTCTTTGCTTTTGGGGCACATTGGCGGAAGAGACTTTTCTGGGACAATGTTGCATATTTTCGGTCTATGCCTGTACTAACTGGTCAGGTTCCACCCGTCCTTTTTTTTGTTTGGAATGAAGAAGCTGGTTTCTATGGGTAACAAGAATACTGTTCTGTTGAAACACTTTAATTAACAAGGCTTTTTTTTTTTTGTAGCAATGCATGTAGCCCCTAGCCCTCTACTCTTCAGTCATATAAAGTATGAAATATCTTTTCTATCACAATACTGCACCTGCATATTAATGTACGGTGTCATGCATGATAAATGGAGAGAGAACCTTCCTTGGGGGATGACACCGAACAACATTTTACATTCAAAAAATATCAACACATTCTTGACGTGGATGAAAATACCTGTGGGGGATTGTTTTCAATGCGTAAAATTCTAGACGGCTGCCTCAAATGTTTCTGTCTTCTGGGCTTAGTGTGTTTTAATAGCTCAGACTTTAAAATATGCACGCCGCCTGCTATAACATTTTGAGTGTAGAATCCATTTTTTGAGCCATGATGGGCAGTTCTAACGGGCAGTGTTAACATCTCCTGCACTTAAAGAAGTCTCACTACACTTTTTTTTGCCTCTCTCTTGGGCAGCACTTTTTCATGCCTCTTCCTTGGGCAGCACTTTTTCATGCCTCTTCCTTGGGCAGCACTTTTTCATGCCTCTTACTTGGGCAGCACTTTTTCATGCCTCTTCCTTGGGCAGCACTTTTTTTTGCCTCTTCCTTGGGCAGCACTTTTTTATGGCTTGCTAGCTTGTCTCATTGCTGAGATAGCATGGTTGACAGTGGGCCCCAACAGCTTTTCGACTACTCTGCCGTAGAGACAAATAAATAACTATGAATAAAAGCCCTTGTCTCAGTAACCAGGTGCTTCCCCAAGATAGGTGCCATCACTAGGTATGCAGGGATGAGGGGTCATGTCAATTCCATCCCATCTGCCTTATTGTAAATTAGGATGTAGCTAGACATTGCTGCACAGCATCCTTGGCTACTAGGATATTGGCAGCTGCCCACATCCTGGCAACCAAGGTTTTTAGACGGCAGGGACTGCCTGCTACCTAGCAACCAAGAAGGCCATGGGACAAGTTGCTGCCTGTGTCTTAGTAACTAACAAAAAGATAATGGGATTGGATCAGGGGAAACTGTTAGCCAATGTGCCCTCTACACCCCCACGTGAGTAGAGTAAACAGGATGATTTGCAGCTGAGCTCTGCACCTACAAATCAGGCTTCAATCGGGGGAGGAGCTTGAAGGCTGTAAAGCAAAGACTAAGGTATTTTCTTCTATAATTTCATTAGAAAAGTTAATAGTTATATAGACATGAATTTGGTTACCTCTATGTAAAAATTGTAATGCTTATGAGAGTTTTTTACATCTCTAATTACAGCCATAGCTGTCGCACATATCTAGGCGTAGCATACCAAGCAAATGAGAGCACCTGGAAATTTTGGTTAATGGAGACTGAAGATCAGTATCAGTTGATTTACAGCCGACAGGAAAATCTCTGCAGCCTCCCATTCATAACCCTCTGTGTATATAATGTGTTGGAAGTAGTGTTAGATCTAGTTATATCACTAGTGAGGACTGAACTGTGAAATCGAAGTAGCTCTGATATGAGAAACACATAGAACGCTATGGCTTAGGTCATATGTCATTGATGGTCACCACATTGGCTCTCAAAGGCTTCCAGGCAGACCTGTATTTGTTGAAAATGTCAGAGTGGCTGGTCTGAACCTGGCTTTTTGAATGTTGGTTTTTTTGCCGCAATTCTTCCATTTAGGCCACTTTTGGTCAGACCTCTGTACAGTAGATGGGTGAACCTGGGTCCCGCTGGTTCCTGGCAGTTCTGTGCTGATGGCACTGTTGGACAGCTTCTGTTGTCAAAATAGAAGTAAGCATGATGTGTTTTTCATTTGCTGTATAAAGTTTCCTTGGCCAACCACTGCGTCTAAGGTCCTCAACATTGCACGTTTCTTTGTGCTTCTTTAAAAGCGCTTGGACATCACTTCTTGAAACCCCAGTCTGGTTTGAAATCTTTTCCTGGGAGAGACCTTTCTGATGCAGTATAACTACCTTGTGCTTAGTCTGTGGTGTATGATCTGTGACATGATGCGGTCTTCCACAACCTCCCCTTAGTAGCAGAGTTTGGCTGTTCCTCACCCGGTTTTAAGCTTCCTACACAGCTGTTTGTTTCAGTTAATGAATGTTTCAACCTATGTATGAAATTGTTCATTTGCACCTGCTTGGTATAATTGGTTAATCCTGCACCTGACTCTAATCCTACAAAATCCCTGACTTTGTGCAAATGTACAAAGTGTGCAAGTGTAAGAATTGATGCTGGTTTGAAGCCAAATGTTGGTGAAGCCAAATATTTCATTTAGCTTTTTCTTCTGTTCACTCACTTTTGCATTTTGTAAATTGATAAAAAAAAAAAAATTAAAATATATATTTTTGAAAGCATTCTTTACAGCATTTCTTCACACCGGTCTAAATCTTTTGCACAGTACTGTGCATTTCCAAGTTTCCAACCAACAACCACAGTGAATACGATTTCAACAGTCATCGTTAAAGTCAGTTTTCACCTTTCTGTTAAAGCGTATTTCCAAATATTAGGGAAGAGTATAGAGAGGTTAATACGTCTCAAGCATTTAACCACTTAAGCCCCGGAAGATTTTACCCCCATTCCGACCAGGGGGTATTTTGCGATTCGGCACTGCGTGAATTTAACGCACAATTGCGCGGTCGTGCGACGCTGTACCTAAACGAATTTGACGTCCTTTTTTTCCCACAAACAGAGCTTTCTTTTGGTGGTATTTGATCACCTGTGCGATTTTTTGATCACGCGCTATAAACAAAAAAAAGAGCGTCAATTTTGCAAAAATAACAATATTTTTCACTTTTTTTTATATGAAATTCCCCCAAAAAAAAATGTAAAAATCAAAATTTTTAAAAATTTTCGGCCAATTTATTTTATGCTACCTATGTTTGGTAAAAAAAATCGCAAAAAGCGTATTTTGATTGGTTTGCGCAAAAGTTATCGCGTTTACTAACAAAGGGAAAGATTTTTGTCATTTTTGTTGTTTTTTTTTTTAACGCGTAATGGCGGCGATCTGCGATTTTTTTTGCGGTACTGCGACATTGCGGCGGACAGATCGGACCCTTGACTGACATTTTTGACACTTTTGGGGTTACCAGTGACATTTCTACAGTAATCAGTGCTATATATATGCACTGTTACTGTAAAAATACACTGGTAGTGAAGGGGTTAACTTTATTTGGAAGGGAGGGGCTGTGTGTGTCCCTAGGGGCGTGGTTTCTACTGTGATTGGCTGTGGCTCTAGCTGTAAAGACACTGATCAACGGATCTACATACCAGATCCGTTTTATCAGTGTCTTTGCAGCGAGGAGAATGACAGGCAGTTTGTTTACACAAGCTGCCTGACATTCTCCCTCTCCCCCGCCGATCGCCGAGTGACCGGCGGACATCGGGTCCGCTGGTCACACGCGCGGGGGGGTCCGTGACCACGCGGGAGCGGGAGCGCGCCCCGGGGGGCGCGCGCTCGCTCCCTAGACCCTCACAAGCAAGCAACGTAGCCCTACGTTAGTTTGCCTGTGAGGGGCTGACCGCCGACGTAGATAGTCGTGCGGCGGTCGGCAAGTGGTTAAAGTAAGAGCCCATTCAGACTAGCGCAACTTGTCAGGTGACTTGTCAGCCTGACAAGTCGCGGTCGGTCGCGCTCCATTGAGTAATACAGGACCCGTTCTAATAGGAGTGACACAAGTCGCTCGGCTTAGAAAAAGGTCCTGTACTACTTTGGGGCGACCTGGGAGCGACTTGCATAGACTTCCATTATGTGAAGTCCCTGCAAGTCGCGCCCGCGGTGCACGCGACTTCACAGGTCGCCCCCTGAAGTCGGATCGCCTCAGTGTGAACCGGCTCTTATTGTAAAGTCTTGTGTTTTTTTTTCTTAAATAAACATGTTATACTAACCTCCTCTGTGCAGTTGGTTTTGCAAGAGTGGCCCGGATCCTCCTCTTCTCCGGTCCCTCTCGACTGCTTCTGGCCCCTCCCTCCCTTTGAGTGCCCCCACAGCAAGCAGCTATCTATGGGGGCATCCGAGCTGCAGCTCAGTGTGTCCACTCAGACCCCGCCCCCTCTCTCCTGATTGGTTAACTGCTTTTGAATGACAGCGGCAGGAACCAGTGGCGCTGCGGCTGTGTCTTAGCGAATCAGGAGGGAGAGTTTGGAATGGCCAAGGGACTCGAGGACAGAGATGCACCTCAGGTAAGTGTTAGGGGGTGCTGGGGAGGCTGCTACACACGGAAGTTTTTTTTTTTTTTTAATATTAATGCATAGAATACATTAAGATAAAAAAAACCTTATGACATTACAACTCCTTTAAACCTTGTGGAGACTTGCCCCCCTTTCCTGTCCCAGTGGCAATGTTGTCAACATAGACAGGAAGTGAAGAGGAAATCTCAGACAGGGACACAGCAATAAAGGGAAGAGTCCCCACTCCCTTTTATATGGAAGTCCCCTTTGGAGATTTTTCTCCCATGTCTTCTCCTAGTTAAGACCAAGTTCACACATATTCAATGTCAGACTTCGCATGTGATTCGGAGCGCACTGCTCTGAAAATCACATGCGATGTCTGTGCGTTGCAAATTCAGCCATACAGATTGTATGGCTGAATTTGCATTGCATTCAGACCAAAGTCGCACAGGACCCTTATTTTGGTCCGCACCAGAATCTTATCGCATGGGTGTTCACACCTATGCGATCCGATTCATGTGCGAACTGACAGTGTTATCACCAGGACATGGCGATATCTCCTTAAGACAGGAAAACAAAGCCCAACAGAGGTTCTAACCCATCCACATTCTGTCCAGGATTAAAAAAAAGCTAAACTTTTAGTTCATTATATAAAAAAAGTATACATTTTTGTGACCTTCAGAGTCTGCCAGCTTTCAAACGGCTGATGGCCTCCAAAGTGCAAACTGTAATCTTCCATCTGTTGGATGTGTTTACCCGGTCAGCCTAACATCTGCACAGGTAACAGTGGCTGTCAGAACTTACCGAAATTCATCTGCCACAATGTTATTCAGTAATCTTTACTGCAGGCTGTAATAGTTCATTGTCGTTGCAGTTGAACTTTGAGGGGGTGTAATATAATGTAGGGCAGGATCATTTTCAGTTCTGTTTTTACTCATGGGAAAATAGCTCCCAGCAATCTATTGAAGCTGTTGGGCCTGCAGGGTTTACACCTTTCTGTAAAAATATTAGATGTGTATTATGGACACACTGGTTGCAACTTATTTTTTTTTTTTTATTCTTTCATTTCCAGACAACTTTATTGAGAAAAGTAAAAGCGATACATGAAAATTCTCATAAATTAGTATATAATAGAATAGGTATACATACTCAAAACAACAAGGGAATAACAATGGAGTACCTATGATCGTAGTGAAGTAACAAGAAGTAGAGCAAAAGAAAAGGGATGTGGTCAACCGTTCAGTCATTCAGCAGTATCATATAAAGCCTTGGACCAGTGCTTTAAGTGGGCCGGTATGCACTGGTACTCAGTACCCCCACTTCCAAATACAGTAATCCCCCGCTACATCGCGGTTCAGTTTTTGCGGTCCCGGTAATTCGCGGTTTTTTTTGTAATGTTATTTTACTATATAAATCATTAAAAATGAAAGATTTTTGTGTTTTTCATAGCTCTTGCTCTGTCTCTTAGTATCTTTTATGTGTTTAAATGAGTTTCTATTGTTTTAAAAGTGTGTTTAAAGACCTTAAAATGCTTTTACACGTACAGTGACAGTAAAAAAAATCATGCCTACAATGCATTTTAATAGGGTTTTTCTATTTCGCGGAATTTCACTTTTCGCGGCTGGGTCCGGAACGTAACCCCCGCAATGGAGGGGGGTTTACTGTATTGCTCTTGAGCATACCACCACCTCTCCGTGCGCCTTAGCGTACCAGTACGCTCATTTTGGACATCTGCGCCCTCAATTGCCCCCCCCCCCCCAAGAATATTTCCCACTCCAGAGCCAGACCAGTCACCACCAGTGAGTCCCCTTGCTCCAGAGTCCCAGCCCAGGCCAGGGGGGGTGCACTGTGGGGACCCTGATGTGAGGTGGGGGTGGCGACAAAATTTATAGGCTATAATAGAGTACCGGCACTTCTTTTGGGCCACTTAAATTGCTGCCTTGGACGTTAAGCAGTTATCCCATACTCGATGGATCACCATACTCAAAGCAGCCAAAATATTGGGTACTGTACAAAGTCACAGCTTGGAATCGGTGTACAGCAAAAGGGACCACCAGCCCCCAAGGCACCCCTACAGGGATCAAACTGTGCCAGGGATTAGGTGGCCCCACTTTCCTCAGGAGTGTCTAGGTCAAAGGGATTAACCTCGATAGGCTTTGGTTTGCCATAACGGTTGCAACTTATTTTAAGACTCCTTGAATTCTAATGATGGCCATAGATGCTTTGATCAGTGGTTGATTTCCTTTTAGTAATCTCTTCCAATAGAAACAATCTATAGTCCACAAACCTAATTAATTATAGATGACAACCCAGTCGATCAATATGCAATATACAGGGACGTAGATATTGATCAATAGGTAACTTATGATCATTTATTATCTCCTCCATTAAATCTTGCGATTTAATTTTATCATAGTTCGGTTGGCTTCATGAATAAAGTATCTTGGTGCAGCTGATAAATTCAAAACTATTAAAAATGTCCACCCGGTCCAGCTCCGTTTTAGTGCCCATTCACACTACCGCGACTTGTCAGCCTGACAAGTTGCGGTCCATACAGTGCTACGGGAACCGTTCTAATAGGAGCGACTCAAGTCGCTCCGACTTAGAAAATAGTTCCTGTACTACTTCGGGGCGACATCGGAGCGACTTGCATTGACATTCATTATATGAAGTCCGTGCAAGTCGCGCCGAAGTCACGGTGCACGGGACTTCACAGGTTGCCCCCGAAGTCGTGCCGCGGTAGTGTGAACCGGCACTCTGATCAAAATTGAATCTTAATGGCTCAGAATGGAAGTTATGGCTGTTTGATCGTTTGTGGAGTCGATGGTTTTGATTGATCTCGCATAGTTTAGATTAAAAAAAATGAAAGCTTGTGCAGCCACAATAAATCCTGTTAATTTTTTTTTATTTGCCTGTTCCCCTATTGGAAAGACTTTCCCTCACTACCTGTCTTGTGATACTCAAGGAAGGAATTGGGGTCTGGGTTTCACCAAGACAGGAAGGCACAGATCAATGACTAGAGTAATCAATGGAAAAAAAAGTAAACCAAAGACTCCTGAAGTTGGTTTATATGAACATTTATATTATATTCACATATTTAATGACATGCGTAGATGCACAGATAATAAATGTTTTTTTTATACATCCTATTTATCGAAGTTGGCTTCCATTTTAGGCTCAAGGAGGCTCTGTCATTAGCTAGAATTTATTCGATTGGGTTAATGAGCGAATGCAACCTGTGTATAGGAAGATAGTTCCTGGTGGTACCATTATTATCTTCTTTTTATATGCAGGTCTTATCGTTTACTGAAACTTATCTTTTATATCAATTCCATTAAAACTGTTTTGCGTAAACTAGCTTTCAGTGTTTTTTTTTTTTTTTTTTTTTTTTTTTTTTTTTTGCGGTTGCAGATACGTGTGACAGCTATGCTTCTTTCATGAAGTTTAAAAACTTCTCCAAATACGAGGAGGAATCACAATGTGCTAAAATTTGGGTAACCAGCTACAAAAACATTTGGTGTGGTTTGGGTGTTGATTTCTTGAAAGGAAGCCATAGATGAAGATTATATAAACCTGTCATGTGAAAAATACAAGGGCTTCCATTGCTTATTGACTGGTTGTTTTCTGATCCACTAGACCAGGGGTCTCCAAACTTTCTAAACAAAGGGCCAGGTTACTTTCCTTCAGACTTTTTGGTGTCAGCGGAAGACACAGTGCCCCATCATTAGGGTCAATGGGAGGAATTGTAGCCCATTGTTTTCAGAGGGAGGAATGGTGCCCCATCATTTGTGTCAGTGGAAGGGATAGTGCCCCATCGGCGGTGTCAGTGGAAGGGATAGTGCCCCATCGGCGGTGTCAGTGGAAGGGATAGTTCCCCATCGGCGGTGTCAGTGGAAGGGATAGTTCCCCATCGGCGGTGTCAGTGGAAGGGATAGTTCCCCATCGGCGGTGTCAGTGGAAGGGATAGTGCCCCATCGGCGGTGTCAGTGGAAGGGATAGTTCCCCATCGGCGGTGTCAGTGGAAGGGATAGTGCCCCATCGGCGGTGTCAGTGGAAGGGATAGTGCCCCATCGGCGGTGTCAGTGGAAGGGATAGTGCCCCATCGGCGGTGTCAGTGGAAGGGATAGTACCCCATCAGCGGTGTCAGTGGAAGGGATAGTGCCCCATCGGCGGTGTCAGTGGAAGGGATAGCGCCCCATCGGCGGTGTCAGTGGAAGGGATAGTTCCCCATCGGCGGTGTCAGTGGAAGGGATAGTGCCCCATCGGCGGTGTCAGTGGAAGGGATAGTGCCCCATCGGCGGTGTCAGTGGAAGGGATAGTTCCCCATCGGCGGTGTCAGTGGAAGGGATAGTTCCCCATCGGCGGTGTCAGTGGAAGGGATAGTGCCCCATCGGCGGTGTCAGTGGAAGGGATAGTACCCCAGTACCCATTATATTTTATCTACATCTATTTCCCCTCTTTTATTCCACCACCAGGCTAGTCTCCCCTCATCGGCCATCTCCTTCCTTTTTTTTTTTTTTTTCCTTATGCTGCCTTACAGACCAGAATTAGAGACAAAAATGGTCTCTTCAAAATTGTAATAAAAGGTTTTTCTTTGTATAATTACATGCAATATGGCCTCATAAATTTTGAAATCTTTACAGAAGCAGTCTTCTGAAATAAGAATGACCATGTATTTGAATGATTAGAATTATTATTGGAATATACTGTACAATTGTTACAAGTATACAAATACACAAATTTCTTATAGTTGTAACTATTTAAAAAAAATTAACAGATTGAAATTAAGTGAATTTATGAAACCTACACTGCATCTATAGTTTGAAATAAATAAAATGCTCTTTAGGGTGCCCTCTGTGCGAATTTATGCCTTTTGTCAAATTAATATAATCCGACAGAATCTGGATTTAGATTTTGACATTTTTCGGGTTTTTTTTTTTTTTGCAAAAAAAAAAAAAATTTGTTTGGCATACTTAAACTAAAACTGAGGAAATCATCTACCAGTAAAGTGAATCTAGAAAGGGAACTTTGTGATTGAATTATTTGTTTTAAGCCGAGTTTTTTGCCAGTTTTTCATGTTCCTTCTATTTTCACCAGCCTTTATAAATAGAACCCAAAAATAAAAATGTCTAATTTAAAGAGAAACCTTTGACAATCTGTTACTGGGTTAGAGGACTTGGCTCTGCCACAGTGTGTCAACAGCTCAGCTGTTTCTAAACTAAGAAAAGCAGAAAGTAAGATTTCCGTGCCACGATCGTTCTTGTGCAGACTTCCTTTGCTCATCTGCAAAATGTATTTAGAAATGTGGTCTGTTTGGAACAGACTTCCTTGCATTTCTCTGCTTTCTCAGATGAAGATCATCTGGAGATGCCAGAGTTTCCTGACCTTGGTGCTCTTTTATGGCCTGAGCTGGCCTTGAAAGAATTAGATAATAGAATTCGATGACAGCTGGGAACATACTGCTTTTACCATAGTATGGTGTGTTCTTACTACTTGGCCATATTTTATCATATCCTTCTTTTTTAAAAGGTTAATGTGCTTCAGTTTTGGAGTTTGAGCTGTACCTGGTATTATATAGTAAAGCAATGGCTTTTTGTCTGGCCAGAGAACACTATTGCCAATCTTTAGTGGTTCTGCACCGACTTTGTCTCCTAAATTGATATTAAAAAAAATATAAAAAGTAATGCCTCGTACACACGCATCGATTATTGGCCGGGAATTTTCGGCCAATGTCCGATCAGCTGATTTTCGGCTTGTTAGTATGATGCTTTCAACAACCGACTCCGACTTTTCGGCCGAATAAAATCTGGTGTGCGGGCTATAAAATTTTTGTTGGCCGTCAACACAACGGCCGATTTTCCGTCAGTCAGTACAGATTTCGGCAGACAAAAATCTTATGAGCAAGACTGGGCATGCTCAGAGAAGAAAAAACGCACGGAAAGTAAACCAGCACATGACATCGCTTCTGAAGTAGATTTTTGTTGGCCGAGAAAATTCGTGTGCAGTCTAGGCACATTCCAACTAACGCAACACCACTCTGGACAAAAGTCGGACGATCGGTCGGCCGATAATCGTTGCGTGTACGAGGCATAAAGTATGGTTTCTGCTGAGCAACACAATTCTGATTCATTACTGAGGTCTGACCAGGGAACCGTATTGTCAATCTTTAGAGGTCATATATGAACATACCCGACTTTGTCTCCTAAATTGATAGAAAAACAAAATATAAAAAGTAAAATATGGTTGGTGCTGAGCAACACTATTCTCGGTTTTTGGGCTGGTTCACACTAGTGCGATGGCAGACATTGCGTGTAATTAACATCGCATTGCTGTGCAGATCTCATGCGAAGTAAGCCATACAAACTTTATGGCTGAATTTGCATCAGATTCGGACCAAACTCATGCATTCCCCTTTTTTTTGTCCGCACCAGAATTGGGTTGCATGGCTGTTCACACCCAAACAACCCGATTTTGCTTCCTTTTGCAAACTGATTGCGGGGTGCCGTTAGCATACACTTCGCAATCAGTTTGCATGAACAGGTTGCGATTTTGATGCAGTTCGAATATACGGTGAATGCATCTAGTGTGAACTGAGCCTAAGTTTTATATGACTCTGGGTCTCTGCTCTCAACCAAAACCGCAAATACGGTCTTTGTTGGCGCAGGTTAAGAGAACCAAAGGACGGTGGAAATTATGGATTCTGACATTGAAAAATTGTTTTTAACCACTTGACAACCGCCGCAAGTAGATATACTGCGGCGGTCAGCCCCTCACAGGCAAAGTGACGTATATAAACGTCACTAGTCTGTGAGGCTCTGGGGAACGAGCGCGCGCCGCCAGAGGCGCGCTCCCGCGCGGTCACGGACCCCCCCCACGCGTGTGCCCGGTGGACCCGATGTCCGCCGGTCACTCTGCGATCGTCGGGGGAGAGGGAGAAAGTCAGGCGGCTAATGTAAACAAGCCGCCTGTCATTCTCCCTTGTGTAGAAACACTGATCATACGGTTCTACTATGTAGGACCGTTGATCATTGTTCCTACACTTCAAGCCACAGCCAATCAGTTAGAATCACGCCCCCTAGGGACACACACAGCCCCTCCCTCTCAAATAAAGTTAACCCCTTCACTACCAGTGTCATTTTACAGTAACAGTGCATATATATAGCACTGATTACTGCAGTAATGTCACTGGTAACCCCAAAAGTGTCAAAAATGTCAGTCAAAGGTCCGATCTGTCCGCCGCAATGTCGCAGTACCGCAAAAAAACGCAGATCGCCGCCATTACGCGTTAAAAAAAAACAACAAAAATGACAAAAATCTTTCCCTTTGTTAGTAAACGCGATAACTTTTGCGAAAACCAATCAAAATACGCTTTTTGCTATTTTTTTTTTTTTTTTTTTACCAAACATATGTAGCACAAAACAAATTGGCCGAAAATGTTAAAAAATTTAGATTTTTACATTTTTTTTGGGGGAATTTCATATAAAAAAATGTGAAAAATATTGTTATTTTTGCAAAATTGTCGCTCTTTTTTTGTTTATAGCACATGATCAAAAAATTGCACAGGTGATTAAATACCACCAAAAGAAAGTTCTGTTTATGGGAAAAAAAGAACGTGAAATTCGTTTAGGTACAGCGTCGCACGACCGCGCAATTGTCTGTTGAATTAGTGCAGTGCCGAATCGCAAATACCCCCTGGTCAGGAAGAGGGTAAAATCTTCCGGGGCTTAAGTGGTTAAAGGTGCATAATCCATAGTGATCATCCTCGTACACTTTTGTGACTTTGACATTTTCAATACGCTCTATTGTTAGCTCTCATATTCCTGGCTGGTGAGTTTATGGCTAGTAGTGATGCAATATCTGGTAATCTCGGTTTGGTGTGGTGACTGATATCAGCCAATTGATGTATACCTCGTTCTTCCTGTCACGTAAGCCATGCACCTAGCAAATATGTGGCGTTGCCTAGTAAAAAGATATGAGTGGGAGAAAAAAAAAAATCATTGACCAGACTTAGGTGTTCCTCTTTCCGTCACACTCCTACAATATGTTCGAACATTGGATGTTTGGCCCTCTCTCTATTTTATAATTTATTATATTGCTTTTTGGGTGCAGAAAAATGCCTCTGTAGTCCTAACATTAAAACATGAATACAAAACATCTCATTGGATGATAGACGAGATTCCAGTTTTTCACTTAATCCCCTTTTTTTTTTTTGCTATGTTACAGTTCTATACTCTTTCTAGTTCCATGTGGAAGGATTACCTTTACGGAACATTATGGGGGTGATTTACTAAAACTGGAGAGGGCAACATCTGGTGCAGCTGTGCATTGTAGCCAATCAGCTTCTAACTTCAGCTTGTTCAATGAGGCTTTGAAAAAAAAAAAAAAAGCCTGAAAGCGTATTGGTTTCTATGCAGAGCCGCAACAGATTTTGCACACTCCAGTTTTAGTAAATCAACCCCTATGTGATTTTTTTTTTTTTTTCATTTAAAGTTGTAGTATATTCCGCTTTTTATCTTTCACCTACAGGCAAGCCTATAATAAGACTTACCTGTAGGTAAAATTAATCTCCTAAACCGGCACGGTTTGGGAGATATTCAACCTGCATGCAGAACCTTCAGAGCTCCTGGCCGGCTCCTTGCCAGAAAGTGAACTCCCGCGAGCGGGAATGATGTCATTGCGGTCCTGGCCACTCACAGGGCCGGAGCGGCCGAACCCGGAAGAGACACCGAGGGAACATGACAGATCCCTTAGCGGTGTCCGGGCAACCGTGTGGGGGCTTCGTTCTAGGGTATTTCATAATGTGCTAATATGCGATGAATACTAGCACATTATGCCATTGTCTTGCAGGTTTTTTTTTTTTTTTTTTTGTACTCCGGATACTACCGCTTTAAAGAATACAGGAGGATTGAAACACCTGCCAGTTTTTTTTTTCTGTTGTCTATGTACCATTGGGGAAATTTCCCTTTACTCCTGTTCCAGAGACCTCTCAGGAAATTAGGGGTATCCTAGATGGTTTTCCTGGATCAAGTGTCCACAATGGAAGATTTCTCCTAGCCTCTTGTTTTGGGGACAAATTAGTATTTCACCTCACTTTGTTTTTCAGTGGCAGTGGGTAACGGAACTTTTTTTCATTTTTTCATTTTGGAAATAGTAAGGGAGGGTTTTAACCCCTGTAAGGTTTATTTTTGTCATCTTTTTACCTTCACTTCCTGTCCCATAGCCAAACAGGAAGTGGGTACATCTCTGCAAATTCAAGCAATCTCTGGGGGCCCATCAGATCACCCAAACTAGTGTTCCCATTGGAAGATTTCTCCTCTTACTCTTCTGGGGCCAACCCAAAATTTGGGGTTTTCTTTCAATAAGGGTAAACAGGACAAATGGGGGTGAATATTCCTAACGGGGATACTGACAGGTGTTCTAATTAGGGTTGAGCGAACACCTAGATGTCCGTGTTCGACGGGTTCGGCCGAACTTTAAAAAAAAGTCCGGGTCCGTGTCCCGGACTTTTACCGAACTTTTCCCGGACACCGAACCCCATTGAAGTCAATGGGGACCCGAACTTTAAGGCACTAAAATGGCTCTAAAACACCAAAGGAAAGGGCTAGAGTGCTGCAAATGGCAGCAAAACGTAATTAAGAGCATGGCAAGTGCTCTGCAAACAAATGTGGATAGGGAAATAACTTAAAACAACAAAAAAAAACAGAAAAATAAAACAATGTTCTTCTTCATCTCTGAAGGACGAGGCCCATATGGAGTAGGAGGGAGGTTAAGGTGGTGGTGGATGTGGCGGTGACATAGGCGTGCGCACAGGGTGTGCTGGGTGTGCCTGGGCACACCCTAATCACCTAGGGCACATAGCATTGCCAGTGAGGAGATGGGAAAGATCTCCCTGGGACCTGCTCTGCTCTATTTCTCCTTGCCTACAGGTACATGGCCCCGATACATTACTCTCCCTGCTGGCAAACACATGCATGTGTATTTCAACTTTGGGGTGCACACCTTAATGCAATAGGCTGCGCACACCTATGGGCGGTGTAGGTGGAAGCGGCGGTGGAGGAGGACCAGGGCCGGATTAACAGCATCATGGGCTTGGTGCTGAGGATTTTGAAGGGCCTTAGGGCCGTGCCTTGCCATGCACCCAGAGGAGGAAGGGTGCAGCCATGCATGCCTAATTCAACATGGGATGCTGTCTCTGAAGCCCATAAACACATCCATGCATCGCCAACTGTCCCTCCTTGTCCGGCCTTCACGCTGTGTGGGGAGGTTCTGAGGGTGCTGCCTGGGGAAGCGAGCATAGAAGCCAGACTTCTGTGTTTACAAGTGACAGAAGAGCGGTAACAGTGAATATGGCCAACCCGGGGCCTATATAAAAGGTAGGGGCCTGGAGCTGCAGCTCCAATAGCCCCTACATTAATCTGGCCCTGAGGAGGAGGACGAGGTAGCCAACACTGCTTCTTTTCACAAATTTTAAATGAGGGTACACCCCAAAAGAGTGAGAAAGAGCAAAAATGGAACAATGGGTGGGTAAGGTCGGTATCCATTGCTATTCTGCATAAGGTACGGAAAAGTCCCGTGGGATCCATGCCTGGTTCATTTTAATGAACGTGAGCTTGTCCACATTGTCTCTGGACAGGCGGCTGCGCTTGTCTGTTATAACGCCCCCAGCCGTGCTAAATACCCGTTCAGATAATACACTGGCTGCAGGGCACGCCAGCACCTCCAAGGCGTAAAGGGCAAGCTCAGGCCATGTGCCCAATTTGGAGACCCAGAAGTTGAAGGGGGCAGACCCGTCATTCACTACATGTAGGCGTGTGCACACATACTGCTCCACCATGTTGGTAAAATGCTGCCTCCTGCTAAGACGTTCCATCTGAGCTGCTGGTGCTGCTGTTTGTTGTGGCGTGCTGACAAAGCTTTTCCACATTTCGGCCATGCTAACCCTGCCTTCTGAGGTGCTGGCGGTGCCCTGGTTGCGTTGGCGACCTCCTCCTCCTCCTCCTCTGCCTTGTGCTTCCACTGTGGCCCCGCTGTCAGATGGGAATGCCAGCAGCATGGCGTCTACCAGCGTGCGCTTGTACTCGCGCATCTTGCGATCGCGCTCCAGTGAGTGAATTAAGGACGGTACGTTGTCCTTGTAACGGGGATCCAGCAGCGTGGCCACCCAGTAATCAGCACAAGTTAGAATGTGGGCAACTCGGCGGTCGTTGTGGAGACACTGCAGCATGTAATCGCTCATGTGTGCCAGGCTGCCCAGAGGCAACGAAAGGCTGTCCTCTGTGGGAGGTGTATGGTCCGTGTCCTCTGTATCCCCCCAGCCACGCACCAGTGATGGCCATGAGCTGGCCTGGGTGCCACCCTGCTGTGAACATGGTTCCATCTCCTCCTCCAGCTCCTCCTCCTCCTCATCCTCCTCATCCTCCAGAACTGTGCCCCTGCTGGACAATTGCGTCCCTGGCGTTTGCGTGTGCAGGAACCCACCCTCGGAGCCCCTTGCGAATGACTGCCCTGAAAGCCTTGGAAATGTTACCTCTTCATCCTCCTCCTCCTCCTCATCCTGTGCCACATCCTCTTCCATCATCGCCCGAATTGTTTTTTCAAGGAGGCATAGAAGTGGGATAGTTAAGCTGAGAACGGCGTCATTGCCACTGGCCATGTTGGTGGAGTACTCAAAACAGCGCAACAAGGCACACAGGTCTCGCATGGAGGCCCAGTTAAATTAAATAGCGGAATAGAAAATATGATCCAAAAAAAGTGTATGTATATCACACGTACACAACCACACTAGGCCCCAATTACTATTGTTTGTACCCCTAAAAGGCTAGATGAGGAGTAGGGGGAGTATGGAACAGGCAGCACCCTCAAACCTTCAGAAGTATGAGATGAACCCCAACAACTTGGAAAGGTGGATCTCTCTCACACGTACCGACACAGACTATCCCGCAATTCAATTGATCCTCAAAGGTTTTTATTGAATAGCGGAATAGGAAATATGATCAAAAAAAGTGTATGTATCTCGCACGTACACAACCACACTAGGCCCCAATTACTATTGTTTGTACCCCTAAAAGGCTAGATGAGGAGTAGGGGGGGTATGGAACAGGCAGCACCCTCAAACCTTCAGAAGTATGAGATGAACCCCAACAACTTGGAAAGGTGGATCTCTCTCACACGTACCGACACAGACTATCCCGCAATTCAATTGATCCTCAAAGGTTTTTATTGAATAGCGGAATAGGAAATATGATCAAAAAAAGTGTATGTATCTCGCACGTACACAACCACACTAGGCCCCAATTACTATTGTTTGTACCCCTAAAAGGCTAGATGAGGAGTAGGGGGGGTATGGAACAGGCAGCACCCTCAAACCTTCAGAAGTATGAGATGAACCCCAACAACTTGGAAAGGTGGATCTCTCTCACACGTACCGACACAGACTATCCCGCAATTCAATTGATCCTCAAAGGTTTTTATTGAATAGCGGAATAGGAAATATGATCAAAAAAAGTGTATGTATCTCGCACGTACACAACCACACTAGGCCCCAATTACTATTGTTTGTACCCCTAAAAGGCTAGATGAGGAGTAGGGGGGGTATGGAACAGGCAGCACCCTCAAACCTTCAGAAGTATGAGATGAACCCCAACAACTTGGAAAGGTGGATCTCTCTCACACGTACCGACACAGACTATCCCGCAATTCAATTGATCCTCAAAGGTTTTTATTGAATAGCGGAATAGGAAATATGATCAAAAAAAGTGTATGTATCTCGCACGTACACAACCACACTAGGCCCCAATTACTATTGTTTGTACCCCTAAAAGGCTAGGAGTAGGGGGAGTATGGAACAGGCAGCACCCTCAAACCTTCAGAAGTATGAGATGAACCTCAACAACTTGGAAAGGTGGATCTCTCTCACACGTACCAACACAGACTATCCCCCAATTTAACTGATCCCCAAAGGTTTTTGATTAAATAGCGGAATAGAAAATATGATCCCAAAAAAGTGTATGTATATCACACGTACACAACCACACTAGGCCCCAATTACTATTGTTTGTACCCCTAAAAGGCTAGGAGTAGGGGGAGTATGGAACAGGCAGCACCCTCAAACCTTCAGAAGTATGAGATGAACCCCAACAACTTGGAAAGGTGGATCTCTCTCACACGTACCAACACAGACTATCCCCCAATTTAACTGATCCCCAGAGGTTTTTGATTAAATAGCGGAATAGAAAATATGATCCCAAAAAAGTGTATGTATATCACACGTACACAACCACTCTAGGCCCCAATTACTATTGTTTGTACCCCTAAAAGGCTAGGAGTAGGGGGAGTATGGAACAGGCAGCACCCTCAAACCTTCAGAAGTATGAGATGAACCCCAACAACTTGGAAAGGTGGATCTCTCTCACACGTACCAACACAGACTATCCCCCAATTTAACTGATCCCCAAAGGTTTTTGATTAAATAGCGGAATAGAAAATATGATCCCAAAAAAGTGTATGTATATCACACGTACACAACCACACTAGGCCCCAATTACTATTGTTTGTACCCCTAAAAGGCTAGGAGTAGGGGGAGTATGGAACAGGCAGCACCCTCAAACCTTCAGAAGTATGAGATGAACCTCAACAACTTGGAAAGGTGGATCTCTCTCACACGTACCAACACAGACTATCCCCCAATTTAACTGATCCCCAAAGGTTTTTGATTAAATAGCGGAATAGAAAATATGATCCCAAAAAAGTGTATGTATATCACACGTACACAACCACACTAGGCCCCAATTACTATTGTTTGTACCCCTAAAAGGCTAGGAGTAGGGGGAGTATGTAACAGGCAGCACCCTCAAACCTTCAGAAGTATGAGATGAACCCCAACAACTTGGAAAGGTGGATCTCTCTCACACGTACCAACACAGACTATCCCCCAATTTAACTGATCCCCAAAGGTTTTTGATTAAATAGCGGAATAGAAAATATGATCCCAAAAAAGTGTATGTATATCACACGTACACAACCACACTAGGCCCCAATTACTATTGTTTGTACCCCTAAAAGGCTAGGAGTAGGGGGAGTATGGAACAGGCAGCACCCTCAAACCTTCAGAAGTATGAGATGAACCTCAACAACTTGGAAAGGTGGATCTCTCTCACACGTACCAACACAGACTATCCCCCAATTTAACTGATCCCCAAAGGTTTTTGATTAAATAGCGGAATAGAAAATATGATCCCAAAAAAGTGTATGTATATCACACGTACACAACCACACTAGGCCCCAATTACTATTGTTTGTACCCCTAAAAGGCTAGGAGTAGGGGGAGTATGGAACAGGCAGCACCCTCAAACCTTCAGAAGTATGAGATGAACCCCAACAACTTGGAAAGGTGGATCTCTCTCACACGTACCAACACAGACTATCCCCCAATTTAACTGATCCCCAGAGGTTTTTGATTAAATAGCGGAATAGAAAATATGATCCCAAAAAAGTGTATGTATATCACACGTACACAACCACACTAGGCCCCAATTACTATTGTTTGTACCCCTAAAAGGCTAGGAGTAGGGGGAGTATGGAACAGGCAGCACCCTCAAACCTTCAGAAGTATGAGATGAACCCCAACAACTTGGAAAGGTGGATCTCTCTCACACGTACCAACACAGACTATCCCCCAATTTAACTGATCCCCAGAGGTTTTTGATTAAATAGCGGAATAGAAAATATGATCCCAAAAAAGTGTATGTATATCACACGTACACAACCACACTAGGCCCCAATTACTATTGTTTGTACCCCTAAAAGGCTAGGAGTAGGGGGAGTATGGAACAGGCAGCACCCTCAAACCTTCAGAAGTATGAGATGAACCCCAACAACTTGGAAAGGTGGATCTCTCTCACACGTACCAACACAGACTATCCCCCAATTTAACTGATCCCCAAAGGTTTTTGATTAAATAGCGGAATAGAAAATATGATCCCAAAAAAGTGTATGTATATCACACGTACACAACCACACTAGGCCCCAATTACTATTGTTTGTACCCCTAAAAGGCTAGATGAGGAGTAGGGGGAGTATGGAACAGGCAGCACCCTCAAACCTTCAGTATGAGATTGTGTTCACTGTACCCCACAAAGATTGAGTTCACTGCACCCCACAATGATTGTGTTCACTGCACCCCACAAAGATTGTGTTCACTGCACCTCACAAAGATTGTGTTCACTGTACCCCCCAAAGATTGTGTTCACTGCACCCCACAAAGATTCTGTTCACTGTACCCCACAAAGATTGTGTTCACTGCACCCCAAAAAGATTGTGTTCACTGCACCCCAAAAAGGATGTTGTTCACTGCACCCCAAAAAGGATGTTGTTCACTCCACCCCAAAAAGATTGTGTTCACTGCACCCCACAAAGATTGTGTTCACTGCACCCCAAAAAGATTGTGTTCACTGCACCCCAAAAATGATTTTGTTCACTGCACCCCAAAAAGGATTTTGTTCACTGCACCCCAAAAAGGATGTTGTTCACTCCACCCCAAAAAGATTGTGTTCACTGCACCCCAAAAAGATTGTGTTCACTGCACCCCACAAAGGATTTTGTTCACTGCACCCCAAAAAGATTGTGTTCACTGCACCCCAAAAAGGATGTTGTTCACTGCACCCCAAAAAGGATTTTGTTCACTGCACCCCAAAAAGATTGTGTTCACTGCACCCCACAAAGGATTTTGTTCACTGCACCCCACAAAGATTGTGTTCACTGCACACCAAAAAGGATTGTGTTCACTGCACCCCAAAAAGATTTTGTTCACTGCACCCCAAAAAGATTGTGTTCACTGCAGCCCAAAAAGATTGTGTTCACTGCAGCCCAAAAAGATTGTGTTCACTGCAGCCCAAAAAGATTGTGTTCACTGCAGCCCAAAAAGATTGTGTTCACTGCAGCCCAAAAAGATTGTGTTCACTGCAGCTCACACACAGAAAAATGGATGTGGATCACTGACACCTGCCTATCTCCAATCCCACACCACACAGCAATATCGATTGTAGTTTGTAGAACACAGTTTCCCTAAAATTCAGCAGACTCTGTCCCTAACAGGATTGAGAAGAGATCGTAGATCAGGATTGAGTGCAGACCCCACCCCCCACACAGCAATATCGATTGTAGTTTGTAGAAGACACTGACCCTATATAATTCAGCAGACTCTATCCCTAAAATGCCTACAACTCGCCCTGCCTAAACACTCCGACCTGTCCCTCAATTCTATCCGGACACAAATGGTTTTTTCCTGCCTATCTTTCCCTAATCAGCAGCCAGCACGTTGATGTGTGCTCTGTCCCTGAATCTAAGCAGCATAATGACGCCGCTGCGGCTGCCTCGAACTTATAAAGACTTGGTCACATGCTTCAGACGGCCAATCACAGCTACTGAGACATTTGCAGGCATGGCTGGGATGGCTTAAGGCACACCAGTTAAACGATTGTTGATTGGCTGTTGAAAGCCCGCCATGAAAAGAGCGCCAAAGCATGCAAAACCCGGAAATAAAACGACCGAACACGGATTTTTACCCGAACATACAGTAAAGTGTCCGTGTCCGTGTTCGGGTACAAAAAAATCCAATTATTCGGTACGAACACGAATAATACAGTCCGTGTTCGCTCAACACTAGTTCTAATTCCTCTCCACTCTTATCCAAAATTAAAAAAAGTTACCTTTTGCTATATTTTAACCTCCCTAACCTAGACACAGCCTGCAAAAAAAAAAAAAAAGCTTGACGGGGCCAGACCCTTCCCCTACTTGAATATCATATCAAACAAATGAAAAAAAGGAAACTGGTCGCTAATGGCGAAGCAGACTCGTCTTTGAGTTTCACCCTTTAGGACTAATTTGACATGTAATTTATCACTGTGTTTAGTTTGCATTTGTGCAGACAGATCCTTAGCTGAAAATATGGATTGTAGTTGTAGTTATGATGCATGAATGGGGAGATGTAAATCTCATGTACTGAAATTCGCAGGATTTTTGCATAATAGGTTTGTGTATTATACCTGCGGGTGCTGAGGACCTGTGTGTCAATATTGAAGGAAAGTAAAAGGTGCTGCCGGTAAAACCCTTTCAGTTTATGACGATGTTGAAACAGCTCTAATCAGACAAAATTGCAACCGTTTGAAGGGTATCTGGTATTTGTCTTTGTATTTGGTTTGCATAATGCAGTAGTGTTGCACTTTAGATGTGGTCAGCCATGTAACCATACAGTAAAGCCCCGTACACATGCAACGATTATCGGCCGACCGATCGTCCATCTTTTGTCCACAGTTGTGTTTTGTTGGTTGGAATGTGCCTACGAACTGCACAAGAATTTTCTCGCCCAACAAAATTCTACTTCAGCAGTGATGTCATGTGTTGGTTTGCTTTCTTTGTGTTCTTTCTTCTCTGAGCATGCCTAGTCTTGCTCATTAGATTTTTCCCTGTCAAAATCAGTACTGACTGCACGAAAATCGGGCGTGTTTTGACGGCAGAAAATTTTTTTATAGCCTGCACACCAGATTTTTTTCGGCAGAAAAGTCGGAGTCGGTTGTCGGAAGCATCATACTAACAAGCCGAAAAACGGCAGATCGGTCGTCGGACGAAAATTCCCTGCCGATTTTCGACGCGTGTACGAGGCTTTAGGCTGAGAGTATGGGCTTTTCAAATCTCTTTAATTGCCCTGCCCTGGTTAATGAATGAAGACGTATATAGCAGCTATTCAGGTTCCACATTTGTTTTGTTGGTAAAACTTGTATAACATGGAGTTACTATGGGCAAAAACCACTCTCTTCTGTTTTCTATAGTTGCATAGATCAGTGGACTCAAGATTTATATTGTATTACCATTAGTCATTAAAAATTGTCAGATGGTCTTCGCATAGCTCTTGAACATAGAGGTGCTGCCATTTTCCTAAAGCAATCCTAATTTAGAGACAATCAATGTATGGGTCTTGCAAAGCTATCTGAATATCCTGTCCTAAAAGATTGTAAGTCTGCTGACTTAACAATTGGACATTTCTATTTGCTGCCTCGTTACGTTTTTCAGCCGAAGTTTGTAGAGCCAGGTGGCGTCAGCAGGGCCACCCATGGCTTGAATTTCAGCTAAATCACAGGAATTGGCCAAGCTTTGCTTAGCTTAACACCAACTTGATTTTTAGGGTTCATAGGTCACCTCAAGTCTGACTTTCGCCCCCCAAAACCAGGCTGTGAGCTCACTTTTTCCTCTATAGTTTACAGAGCGCCATGATGTAAGGTCAGGCATGTGGCAAAAAAGCATCTGATAGACTTTAGGTAATCTCTGCTTCTGAGCGTGGAGTGTCACTCAAAGCTAGCTAAGGGAAAGTTAATATTTAGAACTACAGTATTCTGGAGCATTGGAGCATTTGGAGCATTTACCCTGCTTTTCCTTCTACTCACCCTATAATATACAGCAGCCAAATGGGAAGCACCCATTTCACAGTGAGATGAAAGGGTGGTGTTGAGACCCACATAAGGGTGTATTTGGGATCTCTTGAGTGGACACAAAATGACTGGCTGAAAATCTTCTCTATGGGCTAGTCAACACCTTATGGCACCAATATGTAGGGGGAAAATCTGAAACCATTGGTTTACTGGAAAGATCTAAAAAAAAAAAAAAAGGTCCATACTGAATATGTAAATTAAAGAAATCCTCCTCTGCTGTATGTGGGGAAAGAGCCATGGTTGTCACCTTAGGCTGTTCTTCTAATATGGACTACAAGCTTGTCCTTACCTCTTCAACTCCATTACTTGGAAGGCAGCGCAATTGGTAGATTACAGAAAACGGCTAGGAAGGAAGATATTTCTCTATCATCCATTGACAGACGCAGCTCTTATGCTTCTTATACCATAGGGTTATGCTGCCCCTTACAGGAGTAGTACTAGGCAGGAAAAAATTCACTGACACGCCTACAGGGGCTGTCCTTCATGGCATAACCCCACACACACACACACTGCCACAAGCCAGTTTCTTGCTGCTTAGTAAAGGAATAGGACCTAGGTTTACTGCTGGGACTTGGGTCTCGTTTTTTTTTTTGGTTGCCTTCTTCCCACCCCTCATGCCTACACTGCTTTGGGATGTCCCTATGGTTCAAGAAGCATAAGAGCTGCGTCTGGCAATGGGCGATAGTGAACTGGATTTTTGTAAGAACTTCCCGTAAAATCCTTTTCTCTGAAGTCCATTGACAGACGCAGCACCCGCCCCTCTGTTATGGGGATGGTTTGTTGTTATTATACAGGATTTATATAGCGCCAACAGTTTGCGCAGCGCTTTACAATGTGAGGGAAGACAATACAGTTACAATACAATTCAAAACAGGAGGAACTAGAGGGCCCTGCTCGTTAGAGCTTACAATCTGTGTTCTTTTTCACTGCTTGCATCGAAACTGGCTTGTGGCAGAATGTGTGTGGGGTTATGCCGTGAAGGACAGCCCCTGTAGGCGTGTCAGTGAATTTTTTTCTGCCTAGTACTACTCCTGTAGGGGGCAGCATAACTTATGGTATAAGAAGCATAAGAGCTGCGTCTGTCAATAGACTTCAGAGAAAGATTTTACTGTATGATCTTACAAAAATCTATTTTTTTTTTCTGTGCAGCTCACCGGAAATGACAAGGACATATTTCTGGGTGGTTCAACACATTTTCTGCATTTGCTGAAAATGAGCCTAACTTAAACCAAAAATGAATGCAGCCGACGCATCTAAAAGCCGTAATATATTGTTTCTACTTGGGTTTAGTTATCCCTCAGCTGCTGTTGTTATTGGTTTGTGCTTTACAAGAAAATGAAAGTAAACTTTTATTCTATATGTACTAGACTTTAATTTTATTGTGCTGTGAGATGGTTATATAAAATTGCTTAAGTGGGTGAAGGTCGGTAGAGATAACCTCTTTCAGGTGATATCTTAGCAGATTGTGATGTTGTAATGTTCATCCTGCAACTTCTCTTTTCCTCATAATAATCTGCAGTATAGTTAACTGTATTGTAAGTTTTATTGCAGTAAAATTATGTCAGCAGTATCTCAGACAAACTTTACCATCACTAGATAATAAATGTGTACATACGTGTGCATTTAGAGTCGGTTCACACTAACGCGACTTGTCAGCCTGACAAGTCGCGCTCCCTCGCGGTCCATTGACCGCTACAGGACCCGTTCTAATGGGAGCGACACAAGTCGCTCCGACTTAGAAAAAGGGTCCTGTATTACTTTGGGGCGACCAAGGAGCGACTTGCATAGACTTCCATTATGTGAAGTCCCTGCAAGTCGCTCCGAAGTCATGGTGCACCGGACTGCACAAGTCGCCCCCGAAGTAGTAAGGAGTCGTGTCGCCTCAGTGTGAACCGGCTCTTATAAGTCTTTGTAGAAGAACAGGATGGCTGTTGAGTGGCCTCCATGACTATCTTCAGTTTCGTTGATAAAATGTAAACTTGCTTATGGCGGCTTCATACTGCCCTACCGGGTTTTGGCTAAAGCGCAGCTAACCCATGATTTTTGTGCCGGATAAGTGAGCTTTCTCATAGACTTAAAGCGTAAATCCACTTTTGTTGAGAAAAAAACATTCCCCTCTGGGGGGTTCTCTGTACATTACAAGGACTTTAACAAACGTTGTTGCAGTCTCCGACCTTTTGTTATTCTGAAGAAATCTCTGTTTGTTCCTCTGTGCTTCTATGGTGAGTGGGTCAAATGGGAGTGGTTTCATAATTATCTATCAGCTGTGGCAGCTGCAGGGCTCTGAGGAAAGCTGCTGGGCCTGTATCCCTTTAGACGTGTTCCTATTGGGAGTATCTCACCAATTTGCTGTAGGGGGTGCCAGAAATCGGACTTGTATCTTAGTGTAGACTTCTGGGAAAATTGGTGAGCCAATCACACAAGCAGGAAAGGTTTCTGGGGTGTGGTCAGTACACATTCTGTGTACAGAACAGCTCCAGGTAGCCATATTGGATTGCAATTTCAGAAAATTACAACAGTTGCAGATTTAAAAGGAAAAGTAAATTTTAATATCCAATAACTATGATTTGTGTCGCAAATGTATATGCTATATTGCTTTTTCTTGCTGATTTTTTTTCCCCCATGAAAGTGGAGTTACCCTTTAAACTATGTGTGCGATGGAAAAAATTAACTTTACCCTTTAAACTATGTCTCACGGTAATGTGCACTTTTAGAAAGCGTAGCCAAACCCAGGGACGTAATAGAAGTCTATGGGAAAGTGTAGCTAATCAACATGTAAACCGCAGGTAAGCTGCGTTTTGCCCAAAGCACAGCAGGGCAGTGTGAAGAATTCGTGTTATTTTCCTATCTTTGCCTAAAAATACATTTTGATGTGTCAAGATATTGGATGGGTAACCCAGCAGCCAGTGCTTTAAAGCAATGTTAAAGTGAGAATAGTGCCAGAAAACCATAAATTGGGGACCCTGAGGGTTGAAGCCGTGCTTTGCTGTTCAAGTCTGCAAGACAATTTTGGCCATATGGGAAGGGGTGGGCGGATTGCAGCTGTTGCAGTAGTATGCTTTGCAATAGTGTTGTGGGCAAGCTGTTTGCACCTAGATAGGCCCACTTTTGTGAGCCATTTTTCCACCAAAATGTGCACGGAGAAGGCAATTATGAGAAAATTGATTTTAATTTTTTTTGTTTTTGTAGAATATTGTTTTTTTGAGCTTTTTTGGGTTGTGTGCAAAAGCCAGGGCTGTTTAGCCATGTTAAACGTTAAAAAGTAGAAGTCTTGCCAAAGAGCAGAACCTAGTATCTAACCCCCCACCTCCCCGTAAATTGCTGTTTCTCTGTCCAGTGACCATGACCTTATTTACCACTGAGACATTCTATGGACAGACAGATGGTTGGTGGAAGGTTGAAAAAAAAAAAAATATTTCAGAGATGCATGCAGTTGAGTGTTTCTGCCTAACAGGAATTTTCCTCCCAGATGTGCGTGCAGAAGTCACTCTACTGCTAGAACATATTGTATATGTGCTGGATGTCTGCATTTAAATCTTTGGCTGATTTACTGGACGCCCTTGGATTTATTTAGAAATGTTGTTTCTTTTCCTTAGCAGTCAAATCACATGGGCCCATCCTTAAAGTAGTTTCTTTTTAGAACAACGGAGCTCTCCTTTCTGTCATCCGGTGGCTTATTTTATACCCAAGCTGCATCATACTGTTTTTACTACATGGTGGGCCGTTTGTATACACTAATGCCTCGTACACACGCATCAATTAGGCTCCATGTACACAGGACGCTGGAAATGGCCGTTTAGGAACAGTTGGGCGTTTTTTTCAGAAGCCCCTGAACCCATCTACATTTTATCTTATCGGTCCATGTACACAGGGTCGTTTACAGTCATTTGCAGGCAGTTGCGTTCAGGGACTTTTTTTAGAACGCAATTATTTGCGTTCGAACGTGTGTTTCCTGGCGTTTCAAATGCACAAACGCTTCTGAACGCGATGACCCGCGTTTAGCGTTTGCGTTTTTCCATTTTAAAGGGGAATAATTTTTTTTACCTCTAGGAACGGTTCTAAACGCAAACGCCCGCTAAACGCGGGTACAAACGCGACCGAACAGACGTTTCAAACGTCCTAAAAATTCCAGCATTCAAAGGGACTTTTAACTACGTCCCGTGTACATGGAGCCTTATTGGCCGGGAATTTTCGGCCAACGTCCGATTGGCCGATTTTCGGCTTGTTAGTATGATGCTTTCGACAACCGACTCTGACTTTTTGGCCAAATAAAATCTGGTGTGCAGACTATAAAATTTTTGTTGGCCGTCAACACAACGGCCGATTTTCCGTCAGTCAGTACAGATTTCGGCAGACAAAAATCTAATGAGCAAGACTGGGCATGCTCACAGAAGAAAAAACACACGGAAAGTAAACCATCACATGACATCACTTCTGAAGTAGATTTTTGTTGGCCGAGAAAATTCGTGTGCAGTCTAGGCACATTTCAACCAACAAAACACAACTCTGGACAAAAGACGGCAGATCGGTCGGGCCGATAATCGTTGTGTGTGTACGAGGCATAAGAGTTGGTTCACACTAATCCGACTCGAAGTTGCCCCGACTTCTGGCGACTTCAGCGCAGCTTGCAATGACTTCTCATAATAGAAGTCAATGCAAGTCGCTCCGACTTTGCAAAAAAATAGTGCAGGAACCTTTTTCCAAGTCGGTGCGACTTGAGTCGCTCTGATTAGAACGGTTCCATTGCACAGCATTGGAAGCTACTTCTACAAGTCTACAATTCTACAAGTCGGATCAGTGTGAACCGGCAGTAAGGCTTCCTGGGTAATTGATTTCTTCATTCAAAGGGTATGTATAGCCAAACTTTTTTTGGATGGATTAGGGAAGGGGTAAAACCCCTGCCAGGTTTTTCAAGGTCTATGTACCATTGGGGAAATTCGCCTTCACTTTCTGTTCCAGAGAACAAAAAGTTATCCCTCAAAGTAAGAGGAATTCCTCTTGCGTTCTAGTTCTGGGGACAGCTCATTTTTTTTAGGTGACAGTGGTCACTTAATTGCACTAGTCAGGACCAATCCACCTTAAAGATTTGCTATGTACAAGGCAGCCCCCTTCTACTCATCGGTCTCTATGATTTTCTTTGAAACCTATCTCCATAAGTATACTTGCATCTATGCAGAACATCAGCAACTGGTGTAAAAAAAAATCTACAGCAAGCATACATGTCAGCAAAACCTGCTATAGTTACCAAAGTAGATAAGTCTATTAATGTATAATACCCTTATCTTGCATACATATGGTGTAGTGCTTATATCTCCATCTGTATGAATGTTGGTGTACTGAGAAAGGCGGATGTTGACAGTCACCCTGGCTGACCTACAATTAACGTCTTCTTGCCATGTGAAACTAATGTAAGTGATGTATTAATTACCCAGCCGGCTGCCTGGGGTGAATGTTAGAATTGGCATTTGACGATTACTGCTGCTGTTTTCGAAGAATAATATCACTTTTTCCATGGAATCCAGAGAAATTATGTCTGCATAAATCGTTTTTCCTGGCTTGGTGACATGAAAGATGTTCTTTGTCTATTTGAATGTCACTAAGTTTTGGGGAACTGTGGGCATAGGCTGTCAGAGGTCCAGTGTATTTTCTTGGCATGGGATTTAGTCCTGACCTTAAACTTATGGGTTGCTCAGTAAAGCTGTACAAAGAGCAGTGATATTGTGCAGGAACTTATAGCTTCCAATCAGATACCAATTTGCTGAAGTCAGATCAGAAAACAATTTTTGCTGACTGGTGGCTATTGAACATGGCTTTTTGCCTTATTAAGTAAGTCGGCCTTTTTATCTCTGGAACATTGGGTGAACTAATGGAGCCAATAGGCTGAAAATACCTCTGTATTGGTGCTCTAACTCCATCGGTCTCACCCTGAATGTGAGTTCACCAATCCACCAAATGCATGTTTTTTTAAACTGAATGTTCAACACGGTCTGGCTGTTCTATGTAGGAAACGCAAATGGCACCTGCTAACCATCCTGAAATTTGTGGCCGTCATAAAAAAAAAAAAACAGCACAAAGTTATTATTCTCTATATTGTGCTAAACTGCTCAGGCAATGGTCATTTGGTTGCTTTACTAAATGGCCAATGGTTGCTTTACTAAAACTGGAGAGTTCAAAATCTGGTGCATAGCAACTAATCAGCTCCCACTTTTTTTTTTCCAAAGCTTAATTGAACAATCTGAAGTTAGAAGCCGATTGGCTACGATCCACAGCTGCACCCGGTTTACACACTCCAATTTTAGTAAATCTCCAACATAATGTCTAAAGTTCTACTTCAAAAGGTTCACCTTAAAATAGATCTTTGCAGAGTGCGCAGTTAGGCGTTATTGTGGAATGCCCCTAAAATTATGCATGGTGTAAGAAATGATTAATTGGCAGTTCTGAGCCCAACTGCAGAAAAGTAGGATGCACAAGAGATATTTAAGGTGGAATTGAGATTATATTTTCCTTACAGAAGTCCTCCTGGCTCTTTGAAACACCTTCGAAAGAAAAAAAAAAATAGACCTCAGATCAGATGTTTCATTGATTCAGGTGGCAGACCCATGTAGTCCTCCAGTGTTCAAATTGTTTATTTGCTGGCTGGGCACTGCTTTGAGTATGTATAGCCTTCAGAATATGAGCCGGGTGCAGCATGGTGTGACGGGCGGTAAACAGGGTCCAGGTCAGGCAACAAAGTTTTATATTGCAGAAAGGTTCAGCCCAACTTATTGAGGCCTGACGGGTAGGAACACTTGTCCGGAGCCACTTACAACTGTGACAGAGATCTGAAGTTTGAAAGATGCTGACAGCATCTGCAACGAGAAACGGAATGTTGCCTGGCCGGTCCACACTCAAAGGGGAGACTTCCTGAAGATGTTATCCCTACTCCTCAAGAACCTTTCTCTACCTCTAGACAATGTCCCTGTCAGACGAAGATCCTGTCATTATGCTAAGTCACTCTCACAAAGTGTGCCAAACACAGGAGCCAGAGTCTTAAATAGACTCTGCCTGACCCAAGATGGCTGCTGGAATCACACGGAAGAACAAACGTCCAATCACACAGCTGTCTCCCTGTGACCGTAGGAAGTCATGGAAGAACTAAGTTCCTCACAACTTCCTTCTCCATCTTCATTGTCACTTCAGTTGAGGGCCACCTGCAGTGGGGAGTACAGACTACATCCGCCTATAATAGGCAACCCCTTTAGACAGGTTAGCATTAAGGCCCCTTGACCCCTCTCCCCCCCTCCTAGGGAAAGGAGGTTTTAACTGCTAGAAGCTTGGCAGCTACGTGGGTGTTAACTTAAAATGGAGAGGTTAAGTGGCTCCAATGGGATTGGCCACTAAGGCACGAGGTGATTGGTGGAGCCTGAACTCTAGAAAAGGCTACGCAATGGCACGTCTCACTACTCTGTGGATATTCTGATGTCACAAGTTACCCACCCGCCCTTTGAGTTTCATCACAGCTTTATTGGCAGTTTTTTACCTGGCAAGGGATGAATATTGCTTTATGGGCTAAGCCCTCAAGATTAGTTCTGGGATTAGTTTAAAGAGGAAGTAAAGTCCCTAAAAAAAAGAAAAAAAAAAAGCCCTGTAAAGAAAGGCATAATGAGCTACTATGCATCGCATACTAGCTCATTATGAACTACTTACCTTAAAACGAAGTCCCCGCTGTGCCGCCCGCTCAGCAACAGGACGGCAGACATGTCCGGCCGTCCTACTTCCGGGTTCGCGTCCTCCGGCCATCTGATTGGCCGGAGACGCGATTACATCACTCCCGCACCTGTGCGCGGGAGCACGGGTGGCCGTTCCTTCAGAGTGCATGCTCCGTTGATGTCATCGGCAGTATGCACTCTAATGGCACTTTTCCACTGCAAGTACCGGCTAGTACCGGCTCGGCTCTACTCGGCCCTGCTTGGCCCGGTTTGCTTTTCCACTGCGGTACCGCATGGTATAGTGTCGGAACGGTTCGGTACTGTACGGTATAGGTTTGCTTTTCCACTAAAGTAGTACTAAAGTTAAGTGGGTGGGATAACAACAGGGTGGGTGTGATTCTCTGACCAATCAGTGGCTAGTAGTGACTGCATGCAAAGGATTGTGGGATATGGTACCAGTTTGGTACCTGTTGGAACCACAATCGAGTAGGTACTGTTTTTTCAGAGCCGTACCGTACCGTACCGTTCGGTTCCATGCAGTGGAAAAGCAAACCTATACCGTACCGTACCGAACCGTTCCGACCCTATACCATGCGGTACCGCAGTGGAAAAGCACAAAAGCGTGCCGAGCCGGTACGGTTCTATGCAGTGGAAAAGCGCCATAAATATCTCCTAAACGGTGCAAGTTTGGGAGATATTTATAGCACCTATAGGTAAGCCTTAATATAGGCTTACCTATAGGTAAAAGTTTGTGAGGTGGGTTTACAACCTCTTTAATGCCTGTCTCCCATTAATGGTGGAAACAGGCCTCTTAGACTATCTGTTTTGTGACTGGAATTTTTTGGTATTTTTAATATTGTTACAGTTGGTAAGTTAAATAAAGCTGTGGCCTTGCCCTCATTCCAACCTAAATCAGTCTTTTTTTGGGGGGGCAAGGTGTTGATTTTTTATTAGCTGGGTGAAATGCACCTTTTCTTCTCCGCAGTCATGCTTTGATCATTCATTGGTTTGATAGTTTGGGTGGGTTAAATGACCATGTCCACCTCCCTCCCTTCTCAGTGGCTTTATACTGCCAACTCGGCAGACTATACAATTCTGAGCTTATGTTTTTGCCTGAGAAGGGCCAATGAGATATAGGTAGCAACAAGATGCGACACCCACAAAAATGTCGAAATTACATAAGTTTTCGAAGTTAAAGTGTGAGAATGTGAATGTCACATCAGAGTTTGTTTCTGTAGTGATCCAACATGACCCATGCTGCTTTGCCTTCAGCGGTAAACAGTGAGATTTTTCAGGTCAGGATTGTTTCTCATTCAATGATTTATAGACAAGCCTATAGATATTTGGCTGTAAAAAGTGGGAGAGACTTCAGCCATATATTAAACCATGTTTACAGACAGACTCCATGTACGGTTTTGCAATGTGCATGTTTAATCTATCCACATCTAGCATTTTATAAAATTGTTGTGCGTACCTCTTGTGCAAGACTTCATATTTCTTCTTATATGTGAAGGATCCTTCAGAACTCGCACTGGTTTTTCTAGATGTTGTAATCTGACGCTTTACAGTAGAACTTCAGCCAATGTCATTTTTTTTTTTTTTTTGGGGGGTTGGATAATAGTGTAGATGGATTAGAACCTCGGTCTATATTTTATTAATGTCTGGGGACTGTAGCTGACATTTGGATGCAATATCCAGGTGCAGTTAAGTGGAGTCTACTTCGGCTTTTGATTCAGAGCATCTCTACTTGAGTAGTTCTTTGCCTGCATGCAGAATTCTTTCCTGGTGGTGGTGGTGGAGTGGCTTAAATGTGGCTCAAATGTTGCATGCTACATTTAGGTTTGAGCATAGTGAAAATGGAAAACTGTGTGTTGAGCCATTTTGGGTTAGAGAAAGATGTGCTTGTCAAGCTTTAGAAACTACTGCTTCATTGTTGCTCATGAAGACTTGGTTTTAGTTTCTGCGTGTCCTAAAATTCCAGGACACATCAGGCAGGGAACCCTTTTTGCTGGGACTATGTGGTCAAAGTTCTACATTCTTGTCAGTGTCCGTCCTTGGGGCCACTGTGGGGTGTCTCCTCTCACTTGGGAGGAAATGTTCGGCAAGCTCCCGGGCCCCACTTCGGGCTGCCCTTCCTGCAGGACTCAGCCAGCTCACTCACAGCCATCAGGCAGAGCTGAGGCTCACTGTTTGCTCCTCCATGTGGTGTCCTTTCCATCTCCCTGGCCAGCCAATCGGAGAAGCTGCTGTCCCCAGCTCACCTTCCATTTAGGGGAGGGTCAAAAGGGGGCAGGAAGCTCAAGTCAATGGAGAGGGGAGAAACTGATAGGCTGCCTGATCATCGCTCCCCCTCGCAAGGGGGTCATGTGATATGCAGCTATTGGAGAAGAGAAGGTGAGAAGCTTATGCCTCGTACACACGCATCGATAGTTGGCCGTGAATTTTCGGCCAACGTCCGATCGGCCGATTTTCAGCTTGTTAGTATGATGCTTTCGACAACCGACTCCGACTTTTTGGCCGAAAAAAATCTGGTGTGCAGGCTATAACATTTTTGTTGGCCGTCAACACAACGGCCGATTTTCCGTCAGTAGCTGGTGGACCCCTTAATTACAGCTTGGAGGCATTTGTGGACCATATATGCTGTTTTAGACCCCCTGTAATTAAGGGGTCCACCAGCTTCGGTAAGAAGTATTTACCCTGAGCACTGGGTGGAGAAAGTCCCTATGGTGGAGGTCCCTCACTTGAAGCTAGAGTGATATTCAGTCATTGCTGAGAGATCCGTATTGCACTGGGCACTTTAAGGACTGTTGATTTATTTCACTAAGGACTTTTTCACATCATATTTATTTATTTATACATTTACTAGCATTTATATTTATTTATTTATATGTTTATGCACACAAGCACTTTTTTGGTTGTGTTTTAAGTGTTTGAGCGCAATATATTCACTCTTTTTTCACCAAGTATCATTATATGCCTAATTATTATTTATATTTTAAGAAGCTAATGTTGATAGAAGCCAATTTACCTAACGGGGCATTTTTCTTTACGTGGTGTGAAAAAAGATCTTGGACACTAGGAAAAGTTTTAAAAAGAAAGCAGACATATAAACTCCTGGTCAGACTTCATTAGAGATGAAGTCCTAAATCCTGGTCAGACTTCATTAGGGATGAAGTCCTAACCACTGAGTCACCATATTTCTTCAGATGTGGACTGTAGTGCAGAATAAGATGGCTGGGATTACAATTCAAATGTAGGCAGTTAAGTGATAGTGGCAACTGCAGACTTGGAAGCATTTGTGCCTTTCACAGAATTTATATGAATGTGTATTGTTTAGAGGTATGGCAGAAATGGACCTATGTCTTGTATCCCACTGGCCATGTGTTTTTCTCTTAACACGAGGTGTATTTGTAGACTGGAAAATCCCTTGAATGCATATAGGGGATTACACTACTGCTGTGTTTTATAGGTCACAAGTCTTTGATGTGTCTGTCTCTATCATTGCTTTTAGCTATGTAGCATGACCGAAAGCGTTTTTTTAGTGAATGCTTTAAATTTGATATGAGTGACGTACCCAGGCAACATAATGTAACATGGCCTGCTTTATTTTAGATGAGAACCATGAACTACAGCACTGAAATGAACTAGGCTGCTCGCTTCATAGAAGATGTTCAACTTCAACAAAAACTGAAATGATCAGACAGTATTAAGACCAGAGGATCGATGATCGTGGGGCTGAGGAGCGGGAACTTGAGGACTAACATGGTGACACTAATTACAGAGAAGCTACAGAACCAAAGCCTGGATGATCGCTCATGCAAAACATACAACATTAATCTGGTACGTGGTAGTGTAATTGGGCATCTTTCAGGTCTGGATTAGACAAGTTGTGCAATGTGTTAATATACACAAATTATACAGATTGCCAATTATTTTGATTTCAAGTGCATGCAGGTCGGACTTAATTGTCTTATTAACTGGGACATTAGAGGCTTTCTAATAAAAAAAATTGTGGTTTATCTTCACATTGTGCTTGTGTGAAGGAACACAGTGTAACTATCCTGGGCAAATACTTAGAGAAATTCGTTTTTAAGTTCTGGGATTCCCACGGTTTGTTCTGTACTGTGCGGAGCCCAGTCATTTAAGTAAAACTGGTCTTGTTTGTCAGTGTCTGCTTTTAGAACTTTGTATCTCAACAGCGAGCAATCAGAAGATCATGGACATCAGATACAAGTGAACAGGACATGTTTTTTCCAAGATGCTCATCTTTATTTCGGATGCCCTTGCCTTGAGGTTCTGTGGACCCTGCTTTGCAAATTCAGCACAGCTCCAATGTTACTGCACAGGACAGAGCCAGAAACCAAAGTGACGCAGGCATGCTGAAATATGCTCCTGCCCTTAAAGTAGATTTGTCTTGTGCAAAAGTGACTCCAGGGTATATTCTTTATTGCCTGCTAAGATTATTATAATAGCTGAAACATATAAGAGAAATTCCTATGCTTTAATAGGTAAGCAGCTTGGCTCTGTCCATTTCCGCCTGACCATTCACTAAATGCCAAAAAATGTAAGCGCTTCTAATCTGCTTGTCGTTCTATGTGATCCTGTTGATCTTTACTTCCACCATTGGACTGTAAGACATGTCTTGTACCCATACAGAAAATTGGGGGTAAAATGGCTTAGTTTTTTTTACCCCACTATAATAGGGGCTGCTCCATAACACAATTTACACATGATAAATCAGGCATGTGTTGGGACATACAGATGCATTGCAGTTATGTAGAAATCGGGTATAATTTTCTTAATTTTTTCTAATGATGTGATGATGTAGAGTCCTTTTTTTAAAATAATCAAAATGATAAAAATGGCCCCTGGGACTCGAATCTCAGTATAGCGTGTGTAAATATTATTATACAGGATTTATATAGCGCCAACAGTTTGCGCAGCGCTTAACAAAATGAGGGCAGACATTAGTTACACTACAATTTGGAACAAAAGGAATCAGAGGGCCCTGCTCGTTAGAGCTTACAATCTAAAAAAATAGTGCAGATTTTTCAATTGGAGCAATGGGTGAGCTTCGTATTTCCATACATAAGTTGTATGTGACTGTTTCAGGGGTTTAGTGACTGAGCTGTAGCTCTACCTTGCTTTTAAAATAATGCTCATTTTATACCGTTTATACAAAGGTCCCCAATCTTTCTAAACAAAGGGCCAGTTTACTGTCCTTCAGACTTGTGGCCAATAGGGGTAGAATATGCACTGAGCCCAGCATCGATGAAGGTAAACAATACCTGAGGCATGGTAGTTTACAAAACACCTGTGGTCAGTAGAAGGAATAGTGCCCCATCATTGATGATATTTGGAATAGTGCCCATCATTGGTGTCAGTGGGGTGGAATAGTGTGTCATTGGGAAAAATAGTGCCTTATCATTGGTGCCAGTGGGAGAAATAGTGCCCCATCACTAGTATTAGTAGAAGGAATAGTGCCCTATCATTGATGTCAGTGGGAGGAATAGTGCCCCATCATTGGTTTCAATGGGAGGAATAATGCCCATCAGTGCCAGTGGGGAGGATTCATGCCTCATGGTTGCGGTCAGTGGGAGGAATTGTGCCCCATCATTGGTTTCAATGGGAGGAATAATGCCCATCAGTGCCAGTGGGGAGGATTCATGCCTCATGGTTGGGGTCAGTGGGAGGAATTGTGCCCCATCATTGGTGTCTGTGGGGGGAATAGTTCCCCCATGATTGGTTTCAGTGGGGGGAATAGTGCCCCCATCAATGGTATCGGTGGAAGGAAATAGCGCCCCCATTATTGGTGTCAGTGGGGGGGGGGAAGGGCCCTCATCATTGTCAGAAGGTGAGGGGAATAGTTCCCCATCGTTGGTATCAGTGGGAGGAATAGTGCCCCACTGTGGGTGTCAGTGGGGGGAAGTGTGCCCCAAGGGCCAGATTAAGGCTAGCCACAGTATGGAGACCAGTGCTTTTATATATGTATTAACTGCTTTTGCCTACGGGTGTCTAACTGACCTCTGAATCTTGGAATTGGAAAGAACCAACAGAAAACCATAAAGAACTTTAAGGCTTTTGTCATAATACAATCTTTTAATGCCAAGAGTAGGGTTCAAAGTATTCTGGTATCTTTATAGTCCATATCAGAGCATAGCAATGCCATGCTGGGTTTTATTGTGCTTTTAAGACATAAAAATAGTCATCAAGACGCTATAATAAAGTAGATAAAGAGCAGAGATTGACAGCAATGCAAATAGCTCTTCCTATCAGCTGTTTGCAGCCTGTAGAATTGTAGAGTGCGGTGTAGTGTCAATGAACATATAAGGCTTTACTGAATAGTGCTTATCTGTATATATACATATATCTACCATATATAAATATGGATGTGATCGGCTCAAAGTTGAACTCCACACCGATATAAAAGAATTAAAAAAATTATTCTGTATTCATTGATCATTAGGTATTTTTTTTTAAATGCAAGCAGTGCAAGTATTGAGAATAAGCTGGGATTGGCTTCTTTCACACTCCTGTACTGCAGAGCCTAGAGAAGGGAAGCAGCAAGTTGGGTTAGTTGGGACATGCAGACAGATTTTCATAATCTGCTGCTTCTCCTTTCACTGTCCAGTCAGACACTAGGGGAGGGGGGGGGGGGGTTATAGTCTGCAGGGAAAAAATAAATTACATTTACAGTGGTTCTATTCCCCCACGGCAAACACTAACTGCTCCTTTTGCACAGGGGGTGATGAGTAAGGTGATATACTTTTTCCATTTCGTTGGCGCTTTCCTCCACTGTTCTTCACTAGACCAAGTGGTGAGCCCTCTGCATCCTAATGTACAATACAGGAATGCTCGTCCTGCATTGTATGAGATGACATCAGAGAGCTGTGGCCAGGGGATAAACCAAGAATGGGAAGTCTGCAGGAATAAGGTATGTCACCTGATTCATCATCCTCCAGAAAGGATAAACGTTAACCCTTTGCAGTGAGGGGAGCATCTCTTTCCTGAGTGCTTGTCAGTGAGTCACTAGACAAGCCAGCATTCAGATGACACCCCCAGACCTTGCACCACCACAAAGAAAGCTGTCACCATTCCATTTGTCTTCGCAGGTTCCCTTTAAGGTTGATGTTCTTCGTGCCTCAGTAACGAGATGCCCGAAAACAAAGGATTAACTTAATGATCACCTATATAGGAAAGCTTGTTCCCACTGGTTCAGTGTTACATTAGGGATTGCCATGACTTCATTAGCCTGAGGTAGCAGCTGTATAACTGGGAATAAAACCACCTGTGCGATCTCTATTCAGGCTGATGCAAATGGATTCTTATTAAACATGAATTGCAGTAAAATCACAGGATACGCCTAGGTAGCTTTGTCCGAGGTTGCATAAGTTTTGAGATTTAGTATTGAAAGCAGTGCCCTGACTGGCAAGTGGTTGCAGGTTACACAGTGTTGGTTTCAAAGTACAGTAAGATGTGCTGAAATGAGTTATGTTCTTACCCTGAGTCACATTTAATTTAAACTTTGTTAATTGCCTATTGTACCTAGCACCTTGAGGGTTGGGTGGTGGGTGACGTACACAAATGAGAGTAAAAGTTTGCCCAAAAAGATGATCCTATCTTTCAAATGAACTTGACACCTAGGTCATGAGTACACAGAAAGTGAAGGGTAATGTCCCTAATGAGGAACAGCGGTAATATATGAGAGCCTCTAATCCAGGCATCAAACTACGGACCTCCAGCTGTTGCAGAACTACACATCCCATGAGGCATTGTAAAACTCAGTCCTGACTAGGCATTATGGGAATTGTAGTTACTAAACAACCGGAGGGCCAAAGTTTGAAGACCCCTGCTCTAATCCATTCCCAGTCTACGATGAGATACTTCTACTGCTGTCTCTTAGGCCAAATTCACACCTGAGCAGAGAGAATTTCAGGCATTTTAGTTTGTGTTTTTGCTTGTGTGTACAAGCAGTTTATAAGCATGTTTTTAAGTGTTTAAATCCCTATACAAACTTTTAGGTGTTTTTGTTTTAGCCAATGGAAATTCGTAGGAAGAGACTAGTTAAGGCTGAAAAACACTTGATTAACCACCTCAATACTGGGCACTTTGACCCTCCTTCCTTCCCAGGCCAATTGTCCGCTTTCAGCGCTCTTACAATTTGAATGACAATTACACGGTCATGCAACACTATCCAATTTTAATTTTTATCATTTTTTTTTACATCGAAAATAGAGCTTTCGTTTGGTATTTATCCACCACTGGGGGTTTTATTGTTTGCGCTACATATAAAAAAAAAAGACCAAAAATTTAGAAAAAAAAGGGTTTTCTTTGTTTCTATTATAGAAGTTTGCAAATAAGTTTTTTCTCTTCAAAAATTTTAACCAAAATTTATACTGCTACATTTCTAAAAATAACCCAAATCAGGGTATACAGTACTATTTGGTCTGTGTGAAAGTTAGTCTAGAAGCCATGGTACCAATCACTGATGTACTGATCTCATTTCTTGAGGCCCTAACATGTCAAGACAGTACAAATACCCCCCAATATACCCCTTTTGGAAAGTACAGTCCAGGTTATATAGTAAGAGGCATGGTGAGTTTTTTGAAGTTGTAATTTTTTTCCCACTATTCTTTGGAAAATTAAGAAATTCTTTTTTTCACAGAAATGTCATATCAAGTTATTTCTCACACACGGCATTCCCATACTTGCAACTACACCCCAAAAACACATTCTGCTGCTCCTCCTTAGTATGGCGATACCACACGTGTGAGACTTTTTCACAGCCTGGCCACGTAGATAAGCCCAACATCCAAATAGCACCTTCAGCCATAATTCACGTTAAGACCAGGCCTTCTTCTGACCCTTTTTGTTTACAACTGTATTTTTGCTAGAAAATGACTTAAAACCCCCAAACATATATTTTTGTAGCAGAGGCCCTGGAGAATAAAATGGTGGGCTTTGCAAATTTTTATGTCGCATGGTATTTGAGCAGCAGTTTTTAACGCAATTTTACACACATGCATAAATACATTTTAAAACATTTCAATACGCACAAAGACAATATAATACCCACATTTTCGCTAAAATTCAAAATATGGAGTAATGCTGGGTACATAGATACCAAACATATCATGCTTTAAACTTGCACATGCTTGTGAAATGGTGCCAAACTCTGACGTTCACGGCAATACCTCACGTGTGGTGCTATTGCTGTTAACGTATGCGTACGGTACCAACGTGTACGTTCACCTTTACACGCGAACATGGGGGCACTTTGAATGTTTTATTTATTGGTGTGACACTGGTACACTGACAGATGTTCATCGGCCACCAGCGGACACTGACAGATGTTGATGTCACAATGGTACACTATTGCAGATGTTTTGTGCACTGGTACAAATGTGATGGGGGACTGACATGTTTTGTGCACTGGCACAGATGTTTTATGGGGACACTGACAGATGTGTATGGGGACAGGGGTGCTTAGTGTACTGTGTGTGGGGGATCTGTTAAAGTATTTACCATTAATGTCCAAGGGGCTAAAAATGCTCAAATTTACCTCCAAGTAGCTTTCATTTTGTAACTTTAAGCTCAAGGCTCCAAAATGTTTAACAACCAAAGTCCCATGCTTCAATTATGCCTGGTCCCATATGAGCCAATTTTAGCTCAATGCCTGAAGCGCAAAAAGGTATGGCCTAATTTTGAAGCCTAATTCGTGTTTTTGGCCCCATAACCCTCAATGGGAGCGCCTGAAAATGAGTAGTTTTTTTAACTTTAACTATCTCCTCCTTTCAGTAACTCACTTTCCCTTGGCCAAAACAATGCTCAAGCCTGAATACGCCTGAAGAATTGCCCAAAAACACACAAAAAATGTGTTCCAAAATGGCCTGTAAACCTTCATGCTTCGGTGTAAATGTGGCCTTAGAGTATGCTTTTATTGCCCATGGTCCATTCCTGATATTCCTTGGAGGTTTAAGGATTTCCCAGGGCTTCTCCACAGAGTAATTCCACATGGTCTCTAAGGCCCCGTACACACGATCAGATTATCGAACGATCTGTTGTCCGTTTTTAGTGGCATGCTAGTCTGATGTGGAAAGTGAAGAGGTTATTTTCATACGAATTTTCCCGTACGACAGAATTCTACTTCAGAAGTGATGTCATGTGTTGGATTTTTTTGTATGTGTTCTTTCGTCTCTGAGCATGCCTAGTCTTGCTCTTAAGATTTTTTTCTGTCAAACTGTACTAATGAGACGAAAATCGGACGTTGTGTTGATGGACGATAAAAATTTTATAGCCTGCACTTTTTTTTCGGCCGAAAAGTCGGAGTCGGCTGTCGAAAGCACCATACTAACAATCCGAAAATCGGCAGATCTTTTCTTCGGACGAAATTTCCCTTCAGATTTTCTTATCGTGTGTATGGGCCTTAACTCGTTGTTTTGGTGCCAGCTATCTACTCAGTTTTCTGAAAAAAGATATTTGAATTCAGTGGAATTGCCAACATCCCTATTATAGAACCAAAGAAGCAAAAATCCCCTAGAGGGTGGGACTTTGAATGGCAATGACCAGGACTTGAATAGTTTGAGTATCAATATTTATTACATGAATATACAAATTTCAAAGTCATACAATATTGTATGACTTTGAAATTTGTATATTCATGTAATAAATATTGATACTCAAACTATTCAAGTCCTGGTCATTGCCATTCAAAGTCCCACCCTCTAGGGGATTTTTGCTTCTTTGGTACTCAGTTTTCTGGTTTATCTCTGGAAGGCATACTCGCTATTACTAAAAGGCAGCATTTTTTTATGCATTTGGTTCAAAGAAATATGCATATACCTCTCCTTTACATGTAGTCTATGTGCTTGTTTAAGTTTAGAAGGATTATTCTGTAAGTACCTATTTTGTAACAAACCCTGAGAAATGTCCCACACGATGAGGTTTAATCTCTGTAAAATTGTAGTTTATGGAGCATCCAGTGATGAAACGGTTAACTGCATCCTTCATGTGATCTGTCCTTGAAGGTTTACTGACCAAGCCTGCAGGATGGTGATATGATGGGTGTGGTGGGGAGATCCTTTCTGAGCACACAGGGAGAAACTGTTGTGTTGTGCTTTCAGTGCTTGTATAATTAAAACCCTTTGCCTCTAGCTATATGGTGCTTTGCATGCTATAAGCTCTGACTTGCTTCAGAACTGGGTCACTGTATGTGGAATCTACCATATACAAACACTGCTCATTTCTCCAAAAGAAAGAGAGCATGCACGCCAAAGTGAAAGAGTTGGAGTTTTTTAAGCAAATCCAATTATTTATATACACACAGACTAGGCTTCTGAAACAACCCACTTCAAATCAAGGTGACTACATTTATATCTTAAAGGGGCTACATTTCTTGATGTTCCTCATGCCTGTTATATTTTACAAATGCAAAAAGTCTTTAAACAATTAATTCCATAAAAATGTACAGGCTTATTTCATGTTATATTTGTAAAATATCAATAATCCTTGGTTAGGGTGCATACCTATTGCTGCTTGATGCAGATAGGAATCCATTGCTCTTGTTAAAGTGGGTTGAGTAATGCCTAAGTTTGAATATTTCCCCCAGCAAGCTGCTTCTTTGGTGGTCTATTGTGGCCTATAAACTGAATATGCAGTATTCAGATCAGCACAGCGTAAGACCATGTCTGCTTATTGCAGACAGCTGAGGAGCATAGGCTTAAGAACCCAGCACCGCTATTCTGTAATCTTGCCCCTTAAAAACAGCACATAGACCGATTTAAGTTGGAAAGGGCAAGACCACAGCTTTATTTAAAATTTCCATGCAATTTCCAACGTAAACACTTGACCAGTGCCAGTCACAGATATACTGTGAGTACATATGAACATTAACTTGACCAAGTCTAAAGAGCCTGTCCTTTACCATAACTGCTGGACAGACATTAGACTGACCCAACTTCCAATCAAGGGCATAGCCTATTAAGGTAACTTAACGCTAAGGTCAAAAACCAATGAGAAAGCTGTGACAAACACCAACTACAGGGAGGGTGGGCCAGAAACTCTTCTCAGTTGTAGTTCCTCAAGGCACATCTGGTAATCTCAGTGAAGAATTTTAATGGCCCCCCAACATACATCTAGGTAGCTAGTTGGTTCTCGCTGCTTTACATATTGGGTGTATCCACGACCAGTTCCTAGCCATGCCCGCATCAGTCAAGGCTTCCTTTCCCTATGGGGTCAAGGGGCCTTCATTGGTACCCAGACACCAGTGTCTCTCACACATGTCTCTTAGATCAATGAACATTCTTGCATCCTTTTGTAAGATTTAAAAAGTACATTCTGCATTGTACAATAAAGTTCAGTTGTGCACTTGCTGCTGCTTATATCAAAGATTCCATTGGCATTGGATGTCTTCCATCATTAGTTGCCCCTCCAGCAAGGCTATAACCAGCACTATGATTTTTTACCTATCTATTTAGTCTTTTATGGACAATCCAATGGAGAATACTGACACCGGTGTTTGGTTTCTCAATGACCATACCAGTTGTGCAGGTATACGAATTTGTTTGCAGCCCCTGAAAAATGGCATGCATCTCAGTCCAACCCAGGGATCCTCAAACTACGGCCCTCCAGCTGTTGGGGAACTATACGTCCCATGAGGCATTGTAAAACTCTGACATTCACAGACATGACTAGGTATGATGGGAATTGTAGTCCCTGAACAACTGGAGGGCCATAGTTTGAAGACCCCTCTGGTCCAACCTATGAACAGATATTCTGAGCCAAAAAGACCACATTTGTTTAGGAGTTGACCTCTACATGTACTATGAAAAGTGTCACATGCATAGTAAGATATCAGCAGTGCATTGTTCACTCAGGTAAGGCAAGGTGCAGCTGCTGTTTATAGCTTGGCACTCAGGTAAAGATTTGCTATCTTATAGGGAACATCGAATATTAATTGTGGTGAAGTACCCTGAAAAAAAATGTTTGCTTTGAATTTCTCCTGAAAAAGTATTCACTGTGTTTTGCATTCATGCTCTGTAGCCTCATAGCTGTAGGTTTATAGTATGGGATCATCTAGAATCAGGGATCCTCAAACTATGGCCCTCCAGCTGTTGTGGAACTACACTTCCCATGAGGCATTGTATAACTCTGACATGCCCTGACATGACTAGGCATGATGGGAATTGTAGTTCCTGAACAGCTGGAGGACCATAGTTTGAAGACCCCTGATCTAGATTATTGTGCCTGTGACCACTAGTGTCATGCATTGTAGAGTCGGATTTGGAGAACAAGATGAACCTGAGGAGAGTTGCATAATCAAGGATTTCCCTGCTCCTATTTTATTTATTCTGTGGATTTTCTTCTGCTGCATCTTGACTATTCCCCCTCCAATCTTCAGATCACCAGTCATCGGGGGGGGGGGGGGGGGGGGGGACCTGTCCTGGGAGACACCATGCAGGTTCAAGGTACAGTGAATTGGTATTGGAGGAAATATGAGCTGCAGGAAGCCTACAGGCAATGCTGGTGTCCTTTTTTTGTGTGCCTTTATTTGGGCACAGCCCCCATAGTTCAGGTCCTCAAACAGATGGAGGGCATCATTTTGGCCAATCAGGTCATATATAGACACTGCATTTTCAAATACTGAATGCTGCAAATAGTTAAATGTATTGACCCTACAGCAGTCTTGGGTAATCTAGGGTTAATCTGTCTGCCTCTCCTTGGTTTCTTCTTGTGGAGTTCAGATAGACAAGAGCATTTAAGGATGTTTACCTTCCACACAAAATAAGCCATGATTGTAAAGGAAGTGTCTGAACAATAGTATCTTTTTTGGCCTAGTGAAAAATAAATCACAGTCCACAAGGCATTTGGAGGAGGAAGCTTGTTAATCAGCCATGTTTTATGGCTTTATTTTGTTCCATGCAGTGACAACTATGAACTGGTCTTTTTTTAGATGCAATTTCACAATTACTGCCTATGCTGTATGCTTCATAACACACGACTTATTATTGTGACATAACCGTACATGTTCGAAGGCAAGCTTGCACAAATTGTTTAGTTTTGGGGTGAGCAGCTGTGGGCCTGAGCCACCATTAGCATGTTATGACTTTGATTCTGGCAAGATTCCTCCCATAGTTTGTAGTCATCATCACCTCACCTACTAGGCTTTTACCTGGTGCACAAAAGTTGTGCTGTGTCTGATCTGTAAAGTATGAATCCAAAGAGTGGCACCGCTCTTAGTTTGGGACAGATTACTCACCTATTTTATTCCCTAGTAATTTGTCCCAAATTAAAGGGGGTGTCTGTTTTAATTGTTTGGCTCTGTAATACATACTGGACACAACTGAATTTTCATTAGCGTGTGGCTGTGGCCTACTAGGAGGGGATTGAAAACAAACCGATAAGCCAGATAATGTGCAGATAATAAGCCAGATTCTGAGACCTAAAAGACGTAGGGTGACTCAATCACCCAGGTGCTCACCCTAAAACTAAACTAACAATGTAGATGTCTTGGCACGTTGCTCAACGTGTTGGCTAAGTGAAACTGAAATGTCACATTTAGGGTGGACTTAGTCAAAACTTTTGATTTTAGAATGGGGAAGAATTTAAACTGGTGTACACTATTCTTGGTACAGATATGTTTAACTATTTTATTTTGTCTGGCATTATATAAAGTGACATTTGTGTAACAATTACAAAAAGCCATGAAATTGTAAATACAAAGATATACGAATACAGTGTGACTGTATCCCAAATACAAGCACGGTAAATTAAAAAGTGGCTTGCACAGGGACCTTAACAAGAAGGAATATTCCCCTATTGGTGGGATTTTATAGGCACTCAATTATTACATATACACAAATTAAATTTTACAAATAGCATTTATTGAAAACTTATTACAAAAAGTTAAAAAATGGCAAGCTTTGCATAATAGATCACATTAACAGACGAATAGTGACCACATGGCCCCAGGGTGAAGACCCGACACGTTTCGGAGTGTCAGTGATTACTCCTTCCTCAGGGGTGCCCTTGGATAGTGATCTGCAGATAATTAGTTAAATAAGAAATCATTTTACAATGATGGCATGATACAAAATTATCAAAAACATTACTAGAAAGGCGTATAATGACACACTTACATATTCTGCTGTAGTGATTTCAAACAATTAGCCTGCCCGCATAATGTTAAAAACAAATGATCAGAATGCTTCAACCGAACATCAGGGAAAAAATACATAAAGGGAATCAACTCGGTAAAGGAGGAGAGCATATTTAAAAGAAGAAAAACCTACCACAAGAGGACACAGTTTTAAATTAGAGGGGCAAAGGTTTAAAAGTAATATGAGGAAGTATTACTTTACTGAGAGAGTAGTGGATGCATGGAATAACCTTCCTGCAGAAGTGGTAGCTGCAAATACAGTGAAGGAGTTTAAGCATGCATGGGATAGGCATAAGGCTATCCTTCATACAAGATAGGGCCAGGGACTATTCATAGGATTCAGATATATTGGGCAGACTAGATGGGCCAAATGGTTCTTATCTGCCGACACATTCTATGTTTCTATGAATACCGTTTGGAAGTGACAGAGAGGGTTCTGAAGTTAGACACAGTCTCAAACGAGAAATTTCAGTGTTGTGTGCTGACCAGCCTTTATATGGGCTGGGTAGGGACAGCTGAAACCCAAAATATGGCAATCCTGCTGAACAAGAGTCAAAGAATCAGATATTTCTTCTCTCTAGGGAATCAGATTTCAAAGAAATCAGTGCGAAGGCTTTCAATTATTTAGTATGGAAGACGGGCCCTTCTCTATAAAGGGATAAAGTTGGGGCAAATAAATGTCTCTATAAATGCTTCAATATTTTGCACAGGGACCTTGACAGATCAGCTGCACTGCATCCACCTACAAAGGAACACAAAACCTGGAAAAGCAAATATGGAACAGATACGTTCTTGTTTTTTGTACCCTTGCAAAAATGTCTCCCTCTATAATTTTGTTGGCCATTGATACTGGGACAGGAAGTGAGGCGGAATCTTATGTAGAGATAGGACATGAATAACCTTACTGTAGATCCTACTGTAGATCACACCCTTTCCCCATTCTAAGCAAACCTAAAGTTTTGGCTGGCAGCATATTTAAATCTTTAAAGAAGTACACTTGTTTTGTTTGGTGGGCGGTGGTGATATTCAGTGACTTACAGGGTTGCCCTGGAATGCAGCTGTCTGATTCTTCTGGAACCACAAGCTAAGATATACAATCATACAAAACCTAGAGGACTTCTGTCTGGAGTTAGGTTTAATGTGATTAGTTTGATCTGTGTGCTGAAGAACCCTGTAAATACTTTTTGATGCCTTTCGTTATATTTAGTTCAATATTTCTTTATTATGATTTTTAGAATAACAATACAACAAAAAAACAATACAAACATAACAGCATCGTTAATGTCAGCATGCATACAATCAAAGGGCCATAAGTCCAAAAGAAACTTAAATTACCCCAATAAGGGCAATAATATAAATTACCCTTCAATATCCACTATATATCCAATTACTACCAAGGGATATTTAAACATTTCTAGAACTCCTCTAAAGTGGACCCAATCCTTGCGTTCTAATCATCCCTTGTATTAGTGAGTTTTTCGGACTACGGATGTGGTTTGCTGAAATTCCCAATTGCCTTCTTTCTTCTGATGCCCGCCGACATTGATCATGTGGGCTCAGCTACAGAAAAAGTTCAGGTAGAGCCACTATAGCATCTTCAGTAGAGACCATGTGCCTAATGTGTAGTTTTTTTTTTTTACATAGATGACAATGTCTGTCACCAAAGGGTAGGAGAATAGGATGACCCATTCTGGTGTGGCTGGAATGGCCTTATGTGGTTGGTAAAATTCCATTGTAGGGAGCAGTGTAAAAATGATATGCTGTTCAGAAGTGTGCAAGTTAAATTGCATTTTCTAATCAAGCAATAAAAGAACTATAAAACAATAATTCACTGATCTGCAGCTATAGACATTGTGGAGAAATCAACCTTCAAAATGTAAAACCGAGACTGAAATGTCAGCTAGTTTCCATCCCCTCATGCACCAGAATCTTGACAGCCTGCCACCCTTCTGTTGCAAACACTCAGGTGATGAAGCTTTTCCAGACAACTGAAACCAACTTTATAGAGTCATGGGTGTGATCATTGAGAATGAGTTACTAGACAGAACAAGCAGCTTGAGAGGGTATTGAGGGCTTAATTTCAAATGTACTGCTTGTTAAGAAAATGTAAAACCCTTGATTGTCCATAGTCTTGGCATTGGTGCACTTCCATGCTGGGAATTTTAACAGCTACAGAATTTTTTATGGACTTGTTTTTTTGCTACTTTATCAGAATTTCGAGGTGTCGTACACATCATCAGCTCTTCTAAATAAGTGATATGGTTCATTATCAGTGTTGGGGTAGTTACTCAAAAAATTTAACTAGTTACTTCTGTAAATTGTAACGAGATTACTTTACTAGTTACTGCATTTGAAAAGTAACTTCATTACATATTACTTTACTTCCCTCTTTCTTAATTGACCGTGTAGAAGAAGATACATGACACTCTTTCTGTATAGAGTTTATTGTATAAACACAGGCTTTGGGAAACATGAGAACAAAACCTGAAAAAACAGAATAAAACAAAGTGCAACAAAAAGTCATAAACTTCATCCCTCTCTATTCTTCGAAATAACGATTGTATCACACGGCTTGGGTAACGCAGGAAAGCGCGTTCCTATAGTCTAGTAAAGTAGTGTAGTTACCTCCTATAGCCTAGTAAAGTAGTGTAGTTACCAATATTAGTTTTGTAACTAGTTACGTTACTTCGTTACCAAAAAAAGTAATGTAGTTACTGTAATCAGTTACTTTGTAACTCGTTACCCCCAACACTGTTCATTATGTTGTGCTATAATCATGCTTGATACTACATCTTATGAAATAACCTGGATGAATCAGCCAAAGCTTGAATTTTTATTGAATCTGTATTTTATCTGAATCGAAGGTTCCTTTAATCATACAAATATTTAGACCTATATGTGTTTCTTTATTGCAGGTATTTACCATTGTGTCTACATTCTATTTCTAATTGAATCTAAAATTAGAAACACAATCCACTAGACTCTATTGTGTTTCAAACAGATTTGTATTTGCTATAGAACAATTTTTTCTTTTGCAAGTCACTTTCCAGTAAAGACATGATCCTGTAATGTTTGATATCATGGCTGTTTAGCAATACTACTTAACACATTACAGCTGTTACAATTTCTCACGTATTGAAAACGGAACAGATGGCGAAGTTCTGTTTTTCGTTTAAACAATACCGAGATCTGGCCTACCCCTGCAGTGAATTTTTCACCCGCATGTACCGCCTCTGCATTGGCCAGTACCATGTTCATCTGATTGTCATATAATTTTTGTTTGCTTTATTTTTTTTTTTTTTAGTCCTGCTCGCAAAGTGTATGATTTGTGTATTTTTCACACCATGTTCTGTTGTATGGTGTTGAAACTTCTTTCCTTTGGTTAATTTCAGCGCTCTTCTGAGAAGCTGAACAATGGTGGCACCTTGTTCCCTTACGAAATCAATGGTAAGTTTTTGTGAAACCTTAGCAGATTTTTTCTTTATATGAAAAGCAAGGTGTTCAACTGAGGAAAAAAAAAAACTAGAACCCTTTTCTGGTGCTAATTAAATGCAGAGCTTGAAAATATGGGTTGAGAGCCTGCTGGCTTAAACGGTTTGTGGAACAATGGGTACGAATCAGTGGCTCACAGCGATTGTATGCCTCTAAGGAGCTTTGCATATTAAATGCGGCCTGCTCTGCTGGCCAGCCGCTGGTTGGATGGATAGGGACATATTTCATCCCATCCTTCTGATATTTAAAACCTTTAAATGGGCCAGATTATAACCAACACAAAAAGCTGGACTCCCTCCTTTCCTCAAATAGAGCTGGACTTTATTCAGCATCAGAATCCTTGTTTTAGAACTTCCTCTTAAGTGTTGCATTCACAATTTATTTCATTTGTTTGAAAAGGAAGTCCTTTAAGATGGAAGTTTTTTTGTTTTTTGCTCATGCTAACGCAGCTGTAGGTCTGAATCTTGCATTACGTTTGCCACGTTCATTGCTGGATTTGCTTAAATTAAAACCAAATCAGGTATGGTTTGTGTGGGCCAAAGTTAATCTGAACAGCTGTTTGCAAATCTGAGAATAGGAATTTGGTTTTCAAGGACAAGGTGATGTCTGTCCAGCTTTTTAAAACAAATTTTGAAAAAATGTTTGATCACAAAAAATACAATTTCAGTACAGTTTTAAATTACGTTTCCATTTTTTGACTGAGCTTACTTGTAACCAATTTTCTTTCCTCAATTTTAACATGTGAATCATTCACCTGGAAAAAGTATGCAGACAAGTTTGCAATGTTTTATTCTAGGTTAGTGACTCGCTAGGTAGTAATGCCGGGATAATGCTGCTTCTTCTAAGGTGTCCTCAAGCCCTCAGGCTTTTTTGGTTTATATTTAAAGGCCTCATTTTTCTGTGATTGATTCCATACTCGCCTCCGATGTTTTTATATTTGGTCATTAAAAAGACATGGGCTATTTGGTCTACAAGACATCTTGAACATTTAGTCTTACACTGTTACATTTTCCCCCTTATTAAGTTATGTTTTAGTTTTTCAGAGGATGATTTTTAGGGCTGAGAGTCAGTAGCTGCCCTATCAACTGCCTAAACTTTTGCTGATAACCTACACCATCAACGTACTCCGAACTTGGTTGGCAAGGCAGCCTTAAGGTGTTCTCTTGGGACCTAGACTCATCCTTAAACAGTGTAAATTAGGATTAAAAAGGGGGTGTGTATTTTATGGGTAAGTTTCCACATTTATTAAGATGAAAGACTGAATTTACAGATTTTTGCATAAGGCCAATCATGACTGATTGTCTTTACCTTGTATCTCTACGCAGAACCCTTTTTCTTCAATTTTGGGATACAGTGGCCAAGGGTTAGACATTTTATTATTTTTATTGCTGTATGTGTCCCCATTGGGGAGATTCACCCTTCTCTTTTTTTGGGTGACTTTTGTTCTCGAGAAGGAAAGTGAGAGGAGAGATTTTATCCACAGAACCAGAGATAAGGGCACAGTTCTGTAGACAAAGAGGGGAATTTCCTCATATTGAGAAATTTCCGCCAGCATTTTGTTTTGCATCTAGGACATGAATTGTGGTTTCCCCAATGTTAAACAGACCGCAGAAAAAGGAGAAAAAAAAAAAAAAACTTGGAAGGGGTTTTAATCTCTTTTGACTACACATGCACTTGATGCTGAATTGAGTCCAGCAACTGGAGACCCCATGCCTTTAATGAAGCTAGGAAAGACTTAAAGCTTCATCCAAACATCTATCTGATGGCACAAACGTCTTTATTGCTTTAGACACACATAAAACAAAACTGTAAAACCAAAGCTAGGATCCCTTTAAAATTTTAATGACTTTAATGCACATAAGGAAGCTCTGAATAATACAACGCCTATCTTGTCAGCTACTATGTACTAGGTCAATAAATACAACCTGGAAGTGAAAACCTAATATTGGTCCAGCTATCATAATACCAGAATACGTTATCAGTTAAGTAATTGAATTATATTGTGAAAAAAAAAAAAAAAGGCGCTAATAGCACGCACAGCTGAGGGCAGAGTGTTATTTACATGCTTCTGAGATGCTTCTGAGAATTCTCCTTTGTAAAACGTCTGTGCTATTTAAATTGAAGCGAGTTGAGTTATCCGTCTACATGGCAGTTTTTCAGCACTAAAAATAAACCCAGCCTCTTCTGATATGACTCTGCCATCACCTAGGTGCTTGGTATTGTGTGCTTTATGTATATTTAAAGAAAAATGCGTATTTTAGAATGTTGCTGCTGTTCTAATCTTTTTTTTTTTCTTTTTTTTTTTTCTTCTTTTTTTCCATTTTTCTCTTGTAGAGGACAGTCCCTGGAAAATGATTGACCGGGCTTGTCCAATAAGGACAGAACTAAATAAGAACTCGATCTTTCCATTTTCTATGTGTCCCTTCAGCACCGGCACTCCAGCCAACTTTACTCTGCCATGGCAGAACGAGTCCTCCAATCAGTCCTTATTATCAGGGTGGATAAAGGAACTCAATCTCAATGACAGCTTTGGACAGCCACTGGCACCACCGACGAAAAGACACTGCAGGTCACTGTCTGAGCCAGATGAACTGTCTCGCTGTCGCTCACCCTGGAAACCAGGCAATTCCAAGGTTTGGACTCCCGTTTCAAAGAGGCGATGCAACAGCGGTGGCAGCGCCACTTTACAGCGCTGTAACAGTCATGGCAGCGCCACCTTGCAGAGAAGCACAAGTGTCAGCCTGCCACAGAATGCCCCATCTCTTAACAACAACATGTTCACAGTGCCTGCCTGCAACACGTCTCCTGTCCCAAGGCCCTCTTCTGCCAGCAGCGGCTTTGTGGATGGTAGCGAAGGAAGCACAACCTCCAGCATACGTTGGAACTCTGGTGGCCCTTGCGACTTTAGTCCAAGGAGGCGCCTTTCTCTGTCTCAGGAGCACATCACAGAACCAGGAGATATTTTGCCTTCAGCCAACAGCACACCAACATCTACCCCAGAGTTGAGGCGGCGCCAGGGCTTACTGCGGTGCCGTTCCCAGCCATGTGTGTTAAATGAGAGGAAAGCCCGGCTAAAGCGCAGACGTGACGAGGACGTCCGGTGGAGCAGGCCATCTATAGATTTCTTTAAAATGACCCGGGTAAGTCTTTCTGCATGTAAGACCTGTGTATCCGTCATTGTACACGTATTGGTATCAGAAGGAATGTCTCCCATTCATGCATTTTTCTTTTTGAAGAATGTGAAAAATAGAACTAAAGGCAAAGCCTTATTTTTATACAAATATCATTATAAAATGTTATGAAATTCTATAGTAATAGCTATTTGATTTCCAAGAAGCCTCTTTGTGCCAAGTTTTTACTAAATTACATTTAGGCAACTCCCTGTATTGTGAATTATTACTGACTGCAGGTATATTGTGCACCTTCTGGGAACTGAAAATTTGCTTTCAGCATGGGTTCCTTTGGTGCTCGTAATTTAAATAAGTAATATGTGAAATATTATTGGGTCAGGAATTCTCATTTAAAGTCTCAAGCCAAGAGACATTATTTTTTTCCGGTTAGGTTTTTTTACCGCTATCCATGGCTTTGTTAGAGAGATTTGCCCTCACTTCCGGTTTTGCGGACAGTGGTTTTATCACATAGGATGATATGCAACAGGAGTAAAAATTCTGACACGGGTTCCAAGTGTTCCCTACTGTACTAAAGAAAAGCATTTTTATTGCGTTCGTCGCTTCCTATTTGGTAAAATATTATCAGCAGTGCGGGAAGTTGAGGGTAAATCTCACTGCACCGGATAGCAGTGAAAACGTGATAGGGGTATACTAATCCTTCACTTTTCTATTTAAAACTAAGAAAAAAAATTTGCCTGGTCATACTCTCAACAAACAGTGAAAGTAGTCACATACAGCGTTTTCACCAGAAGGGCTTCAGAATTTCGCTTGGTTAGTGAACTGGTAATTATTATTGATGTGTAAATCAAAATATTTCCCGTGTTATCATATCGAGCAGTATGTACGTCCTGCCTGGAAATGACGTACGGTGGAAGATATGAATGCATTGTGCTTTGCTTTTGAGTGTTTTCTCTTTCCTTTCTTCCAATTTATCTCAAGTTAAGGAGTGGTGGGAAGATGGGAAATTTTGCCATTCATAACACTTAGGAGTCAGAACTCAGGAAATGATAGCGAGGTATGTACGGACACAGAAGACGACTTTGTCCAGAAATATTATCCAGGAGTGGCTAAAAAAAATGAACCATTGTTTCAGTACATGAGATGCATTAAAGTGTCTTAGCAAAGGCCAACATTTTGTGAAAGACAACCAAAATCAGATCAGACTTTAAAACGAGACAGAAGGAAAGGAGTTTGAAATGGAAGTTGAGCTATGGTCTATTTTCTTTTCTTCTGTACCATTTCTGATCTGGATCAAGAGAACAAAGTATTTTTGCTAGTTACTTGATCTCTGTGAGATTTTTGTTTTCTGTAGCACTGGGCATGCTTTTAGGAACTAGCGTTCATTTAATATCCATTATGTTTCAAAATCTCACTTATACAGCACAATGAGGCTTACATTACATCAGTATGGTTTTACTACACTGCACTTCCAAGTAGGCATGTGCATTGATTTTAACACTAATATTATTGTTGGGATAGGCAAGTAGAGTAACCGTAGGCCTACTTGCCTTTCCTGGTAAAATGCAGTTCTAACCCCCTTCGGTGCCCTCAAAAGTAAGGCATTTCACCTTTTATGGCTGTTAAATGGAGGGATCACCATTTAGATTGGCCAGTTTTCCCTCATCTGCTGAGATCATATGATCAAGCATCTTCAGGAGTGTACTGCTCTGGAAGGATGCAGAAGAGCAGCATTTTCCCCAGGTAAGGTATTTCAGCACTATTGGGCAGCATAGTGGCTAAGTGGTTAGCACTTCTGCCTAAAGCCCCGTACACACGTACCGATGGTCGGCTTACAAATGTTCCTCTTTTCTCCCCGGGATGTCGGTGTCTGCTGAAAAGTGCAAAGACAGCACAAGGACAGCACAAGAATTTTGTCCGCCGACTGCAGAAGTGATGTCATGTAATGGTTAACTTTCCCTGTGTTTTCTATTTTCTGAGCATGCCCAGTCTTGCAAATCTGCGGTCTGTCGGCCGAATTGTGTACTGACAGGCGAACAATCGTCCGTTCTGGTGTCCGCAGACAAAAATTTTCATGTTTGCAAGAAAGACTTTTGTCCGCGGATTGTGCGCAGACATCTGTCGGAGGCACCATACTAACACGCGTACAATCGGCAGATCTTTCGTCCGCCGACGTTTGTATGCCGACGATCGGTACGTGTGTACGGGCCTTTAGAAGCACTAGGGTGTTTGGTTCAAATCTCAGCCATGACACTACCTGGCTGCAGTGTTAATTTTGACAGCAAATTTCAATTTAGTTTTAGTCTTAGTCTTAGGACTAAAATGGCATTTTAGTTTTAGTCCCATTTTAGTCTACTAAAACTCATTTTAGTCATCTATAATCTAATGGGTGTAGTTCAATTGTAATTTGTAATGCGTTATTTAAGCATTTCTCTACAATTTCCAAACTCATTATATACTACTGCTGGTCCTGGAGTGAAAAATCTAATATGTTATTATTTATGGTATTAAGCTTTGAGCATGCACCAGTGTTAATTTTGGCAGCAAATTTCAATTTAGTTTTAGTTATAGTCTTTTGACTAAAATGCCATTTTAGTTTTAGTCGTATTTTAGTCATCTGAATTGTTTTAGTTTTAGTCGTATTTTAGTCGACTAAAATTGTGTTAATTTAGTCGACAAAAACTTTTTAGTCGGTTTTAGTCGACGAAATTAACACTGCCTGGCTGGAGTTTGCATGTTCTCCCTGTGCCTGTGTGATTTTCCTCCAAGCACTCCAATTTTCTTCCACACTATAAAAAAGAAGGTATGTTAATCTAAATAGGCCCTTGTATGTGTAAGTATGAATGTATATTAGGGACCTTAGATTGTAAACTCCCTAAAGGCAGGGACTGATGTGAATGTAAAGCGCCATGTAAATTGACGGCTCTATAGAAGTACCTGTAATAAATAAAATAATTAGTACTGTTGATCTGTATCGAAGATGTTAGCCTTTTGTTATTTGCGGAGGAATTCGGCAGGCCATCTAAACATTTCTGTTCCAGTCAAACGGCATTTCATTCTGATGTGATGCCCCGCCATATTTGTCTAACGCAGTGATGGCGAACCTTGGCGCCCCAGATGTTTTGGAGCTACATTTCCCATGATGCTCAACTACAATGCAGTGTGCATGAGCATCATGGGAAATGTAGTTCCAAAACATCTGGGGTGCCAAGGTTCGCCATCACTGGTCTAACACTACATTCATTCTGAATGTCAGCTAAGCTTGTCCGAGTTGCTGGGCTCAGATGTTTGCAGTCATTTGGGCATTTAAAAATATTTAAAAATATTGATTCACAGCGTTTTTCTTTCTATTGCTTATGTTAATGAATTTATACCCCTGTCTGAAACAGACACCAGATATAATAATAGACTTCTTAATGGCCCTACAAAACGACAAGTTCACAAGATAGAAAATAAGTGCAGCCCCCTCCTACCAGCTGCATGTACAGTGAGATGAATGCTTAAAATAGAGATTTGTAGGAAAGTCCCTTTCTCACGCTGTGTGCCTCACCCGACCTCTCATAACCCACCCAAATCACACAAGATCCTTTATTTTGTTCCATCTGCTGGAGGCAGAAGCTCACTCACTACACTCGTGTCTGCATATTGAAAGCGCTTTAACTTGTCTGCACTTGACGGCTTCTAAATTTCATTTTTTTTTTTTAATGTACCTTGGCGTTGTTGACTTTGTTTAATGCTGTCTATTCTGATGTGTTTTGACAACCTGTCTTAGACCTTTAGGCTATTGTTTGTTACTGTGGATGAGCCAGTTTTTTTCATTGCCCATTCATCGGTTAGTTGGTAAGACTGTCTGGCTGTTTGTACCCAGTAAAGTAAATCTTCCAAAAATCACCAAAGCATGTATGTGGTCTGCTAATTGTCATCTATGTTATACCACATGCATTAATAGACCTGCCAAAGTCCCAGTCTTTAAAATGTTCGGGAGATATATCCCTAAGAATGACTTGTCCTCAAGTGGGTTATTGGAGCACCACCCCAATTCTTGACTGCTGAGAAGCATAGGCTCATTTATGAGCAGCTAATAAACCAATACCTTGCCCCCCAAAAAGACACAGAAGCTGATTAAGTTGGAAATAGGGCAAGGCCACAGCTTTATTGAACTTTGCAAAAGTAACAACTTTCCAAAAGTACCAAACAACCGTGCCAGTCACGGTTATACTGTGAGCACCCGACAATGCCAGTCACAGTTCTACCGTGAGCACCCATAACATACAAACTTACATAGTCTAAGAGGCCTGTCCTTACCATCAGTGCCAGACAGACATTAGACTGACCCCAGAATTTAACTTGAGGGCATAGCCCATAAAGCAACATCAATTGCTGGCAAGGTCAAAACCGCCACACGCAAGTCAGTGGTTCACTGACGAGCGCCCCACCGCAGCCAGCACCTTCTCGACACCAGATTGTAGGCTGAGATTTACCATATTTAGAATAATCGTTTAAATAAACCCCATAAGGGCTCAATAAATACTCTTATCTCCACCAAGACCCCTGTGGCGAACAACGATGCCACCAATCCTGTGGACAATTTCTAAAAACCTAGGTATTCATCTTGTGGCAAAAAAGCTCCAAACAAGAACTAGAAACAAGAACAAAGTATGACAGACCAAAACCGGAAAAAGGGGACAATGTTGGACCAAGCGATAGATTGGTAAAAGTGTCACAACATCAAGCAAAAACATGCTTAACTGGGGAGATTGAACCTACAGACCGGTAATGCCCACATTTGTTCCCTATACATGAATGATAAGAATGAAGGGACCTAAAAGCAATTGTCTCAGGTAATACCAGCAACCCAGGGATGGCCATGAAAATTGCAACAACAAATTTTTTCAACTGCAAAGGAAAATTCTCCCAACAGTGTCAAAATTCGACGTGGCAAGAGGCCCAATAAACGAAGGAGTCAGCAATGATCTAAACTAATGCTGGAGAGTAACATTAAATCAGAACAAAAGGCGAGGACAAACCTGTAGCAGCATTTTTTAAATGATTCCCATCCACCTAAAAGCCATCTCGCACATCTGAAAAACCCATACCATGGGCAGCAATGCCTGTGCCATAGAGGAAAGAGTGTGTAGGAAAAATCAGTAGGAGGCAAGATCAGCTGAGAAAGGAAAAGTCGGAAGACCCGAAAATATCACCTAGCAACTCTTGTAACAGCTGAATCTCCTAAGAGCAGTTGGATGTGCCCCAGCGTAGCCTTTTCCTAGGCTCCACCCAGTCACTTCAGGTCTTTGTAGCCGATCCCAAGGGAACTACTTAACTTCTCTTTTAGGTTCACACCCACAGTGACGCCATGCTTCCAGCAGTCAAGGCTCCCTTTCCCTAAAGGCGGTTCAAGGGGCCTTCATTCCCAGTGATCACGAAGTATAGAAAGATTTGGCCTACTTGCTGGAGGTTGGAATGGGTTTGAAAATCTGTGTGATAACAAACCCCTCTATATGCTAGAAGGTGCTTGTTGATGTTCCTTATGGATATGACTGGAGTATTGAGGTGCTCAAATTTTTGATTTTGTATCTTTAACGGGCACCATCTTTAGAAGTCCAAATTGTTGATTTTGTTTTCTTAATTGGCACCATCTTCAGAAGTCCAAAGATTGAACAGTTGTGCTGAATAAATAACCTAAAGAAGAGTCTTGTACTTTTGATCTTCATCCAGCTCTCAGAGCTCTTCTCACAGCTGTGGGGAAAAGACGGCTGTAGATAAACGGGTACAAATCATGTAGGGGGGATTTGTTTCATCTGTGTCTCCCCTGAGGCCAATCCCTTCACTGGGTATATGTAAGGGTTTACAACCACTTTAAAGCTGAATTCCTATATAAAAATTGCCATTTAATGCAGGTACAGGAAGAAGGAACAGAATGTGTAGGGATGACTGCTTGCTATGCCTTCATTGTCCAATTACAGACTTGGGGCAGGGAGGTGAACAGGCATTGCTTTAACTGGTGAAAATTCTGGTCACGACCTTGCTCTGTCATCTGGTGAGGCCGTTTATATATCAGGACTGTATGGACAGAAATGCAAATCCTTTGCTCCATTATATATATTTACACAGTATACCTCGCTTGGAATTTAGCTTTGTTATTAAAGTACAACTAAAGGCTCTGTATACCAGTCCATGCAAGTACCAAATCCAGTAAATATGTAATGCACAAGCCAAAAACCTTGTTTACCTTCCCTGACTGAGCCAAACCATGCTTCAACACACATAGAAGCTCACAGTTGGAGGGCTTCAGCAACAGATAGTGCTGTCAATCCAAAAACAGTAGGACTAGGTGTGGCCGGGTGCTGAATGACCAGCTGCAGGCTTGCAAATCCGCAGTGACAATTCTCAGTCTTGATAGGCCAGCCTACCTGAGGATGACAAATCTGCCCTGAATTCAAGAGCAGTTTAGCAATGTTACCACAGCACTACAGAAGTCTACATGAGGAGAACTTCGCTGTCAGCTATTTGTGGGGCTTTTCACGGGGGCTAGGGTAAAATTGGGCAGATGCACTTATCAAAGTTTTGTAATGGTATGTCCATAATTGTACCCTAAAGATGGAAGCCTGAAGAAGGAATAGAACGGGTTTTGGAAGGTTGTGCAGCTTAAGTTGGGTGTACCACCTAATTTTCAAATTTTACGTACTGCATAATCTGCAAAATGCATTAACCTGGCTGCCGTTCTGGAGAGCTGCTGAGATAATGTGACAGACGGATTATTAGTAAATGCCCCAATCTCTGTAACACCTTGGTAAATAGCTAGAAGTTTGCAAGTACAGGACCTTATCTGGAAAGTAGTCTTTTTTTTTTTTTTTTTCCCTTACAGTAAAACCATAGGCTAAACTTTTTTTCTTTTAGGATAGAGGAAGGGAGGGTTATAGCTCCTATCTGTTTTTTGCCATCTGTGTCCCTTTGAGGAGTTTTTTACCTTCACTTTTTGTCCCATAACCAAAATAGGAAGTAAGAGAAAAATCCCTGCAAATTAAGGGAATTCCTTAGGGATCCTCAGATCACCAGAACTAGTATTCCGATCGGAAAATTTCCCCTGTATTACTTTTCTGGGGACTACCCAAAAATTGGGGTTTTCTTTTAACTTTTAATAATTGGTAAACAGGTCAAATAGGGTGAATTTCCCAAATGGAGGGCACACGGCTACAATCACATGTTAGCGTAGCGGATCGCGGCAAAATCACCGCAATTCTACCCGCGTTGTCGTTGATTTGCAATGGCACCCCAAACGCTGTGCGATGTTGCTGGAATTTCCGCCTGCCGAATCGCAGTAACATTGCGCAAACAAAATCGCAGGTCGCATGACGCCCAAAAAAGGTATAAGAGCTTCTTTGGGGCGTCACGCGACCCACGATTTTGTTTGCGCGATGTTACCGCGATTCGGCAGGCGGAAACCGCGGCAACATCGCACAGCGTTTGGGGTGCCACTGCAAATCAATGGCAACGCACAGGCATCCCGCGATTTGCAATGATTTCCAGATCGTGGGCAGAATTGCGGTGATTCTGTCCGCGATCCGCTACGCTAACATGTGAACGTAGCCTAATGGGTGTTCTAATCCCTCTCCACACTATCCAAAACTAAAAAAAAAAGTTTTGCCATTGGTTATACTTAAAGGAAGTAAGCAGTCTGGACCTCCTCTGGTTTGTAATCATCATGGCTCAGGGTGTGCTGTCCTTGATACTTATTTTACATGGTGTCTTGAATAGCAGCACAAGATTCCTCCTGTCAGTGATGGACCAGTGAATGATACTCTTTCCTGTTCGGGAAGCTGCCTGCTCTCATTACTCTTCTGCATGTTCATGGTCCTTCCATTGAATGCGCAAAAAGGTCAGTGTGACGAATAAATCAAAATTTCTGCTTACTGAGGATTTCTTTGGACAAGTTGCAGTTTTGAATATCACGTCACTTCATTTCAAGAGAAGGTAATTTTGCCCTTCGCCATGTTTTTTTTTTTTTTTTTCAACCTGTAACACAGGTACTTTGTTCGCCGGTCTCCCAGATCATTTTAATGATGTTTGTTTTCTTCATGCACCAAGCGAGCCCCTATGATTATGGTCCAATTTCATGATACCTGGCAGCCTAACAAATAGTTGCCAGCTGCCCCTGTTTTGGAAGACTTATCCCTTAAAATATTCCTTGTATTTGGTTTGGAGTAAAAAAAAAAAAAAGCAAAAAACTCCAGTCTAATCAAAGCTCCAGTGATTTTTGTTTCTGGAGCTGGAAAGGCTGCTAACCCGCTGATCTTCCCATCCAGAATTTTGCTGTAGTGCACATGGGGAGTTGGGGGTTTTTGTGTCCATGCCCATCCTCACCATCAACATGCTGAACTGGAAAAGTCACCACCCTTGGGCGATTGTGTATGCATGTTTGCAACGCAACCTAGCAGAAATCTGACTGTTTACCGTATAAGCCGAGGCCCCTACTTTTACCACAAAAAGATGGGAAAAATGATTGACTCGAGTATAAGCCTAGGGTGAGAATGCAGGGTGGCTGGCATGGTACAGGAGAATGCAGGGTGGCTGGCATGGTACAGGAGAATGCAGGGTGGCTGGCATGCTACTTGAAATTTAATAATCATGGGTTACTACTTTTTGCTGCTTGTTTTTTTTACATTGGCCTTTTGCATGCATTTTCTTATATTGCAGACCAGAAATTTCTCATTTCCCTTTTTAGACATTAAAATTGGCATCAAATTTTCAGTGTGCCAACATGATAGTCCTTTCAGTTCCCGCCATAGGAGTGTTGTTGACTGTATTGCTTCAACACTATAAAGACATCTGACGTATGCATATAATCATTTATTTTTGTTTAGGGAAGTGAAACCGTACATCACTACCTCAAATTATTTGTTCCTCTTTGGTTTTCGGAGAGGCAGTGTGTCCCTCTTGTATATTCACTACTTTCCTTTAAACTTTTCAGGAATTTTTTTAAAGGTAAACTCTCAGATATGCAAATATTGTCTAAATACAAGGGGCATGTGTATTTGTACTTTGTGTATTTCTTCCAGATCTGTGTAGTAATCAAGTGCGAAATTGCCCAAAAAAAAATAAATAAAAAACAAAATGAAGGACTTTAAAGGTACCACCTGAATAAAATATCAAAAATTTATTATACAAAATTTAAACTCATTCATTTTTTAATCCAGTGTGAAATGTTGCCTTTATGCAGAAGCTTCCTGTGTTAAGACCAGTCACTGCTACTCTCTCTCCTTGTGCAGGGTGACTGGTCTTGTCTCCGCCCCCTCCTGTAGTTTTCTGCAGGCAGCCTGTAGTGGGTGGATCCTGCTGGGCCCCTCCGACTGCTCTGTGCACTGGCTATGCATAGAACAGTGAGGAATTTATCACAACTTGACTGATCTTTAAAGCCCAACTCCTGGCACAGTTGCCTTGACAGATTTCCAGGAGGAAAACATTCTTGTTCCTTGGGATGACATCACTGCCATGAAGGTGTACTGCCTTCTGTAAATTAGTTTACATGCTGAAGGACGTAAAGTTGGAACTCTGCTTGGCAGCTCTGGATGTAAGTGTTGTAAGGCTACAGTCACGTCCACACTCCCCTCTACTCCATGCCATTCACATAACATATGGCTCCGTTTTCTGGATAAACCTGGAGGTGGGGTGACAAAAACAGGACTTGTAACCCTGAAGTCTAGGAGACCTGGGGCACTTACATCTGGAACAGCTAGGAAGTTTTTTGAATTGTCTGGAGGAGAAGGAAGTGAGGACGCAGCTGTAGTCCTGGGGTCTGGGACCTGCAACTCTTCCAGAGCGGCCAGAAGTATAGTTCCCTCTGTAGTTCCTTATTTCCCCTGGTATATAAATTAAGTGGTTTGCAGGAGATAGAAGTATAACTACATGACAGCAAGGTCAACCCAAGGAATACGAATGTTTGCCTGTTGGAAACCCGTGAAGGTAATTGTGCCAGGAGATGGTCTTAAAGTATGGGGAAATGTCATGTTTTCCCTTCCGCAAAAACCTGTTTTTTGCATAGATTTTGGAAGGGTTAGGAACATTTTATTTTTATTGCTGCATGTATCCCCACTTCTTGTTTCAGTAACAGGTGGTCAGCGGTACAGAATATGAGAGGAAAGCTATCCTATGTGAGCAGAGAGGACCATTCTTTCTAGTAGAGTGATGAAAGTTTATGCAAGAGTGCTTATGTTTGCAGGGGGGTTAAGGAGTCCACATTGTGATCAGGAATGGGTTAGACACCTGGAAGCCCCAGCTCTTTAATTTTTTTGGTGTGGCTAAGAGCCAATTTAGAAGAAAATTGAAGTTTGCATGCAAAATGCACCCAAACGTTGGGAGTCTCTAGACAGGGTTGCCTTGTATTGGGCCCGAGCACGATTGTCTACACTCCTCTGCTGGCCTTTGCTCACAATGTGGCGGGCCTGAGCACGCTTAAGTCTATTATAGACCAAAGTGATTCAATGCCTGTATCCAACTGAACTGTGCTCGGGGCCACCTCTTCCAACTAGGCCAAGGCATAATATAAATTGATCACACTAGTAAAACGAACTGAAGTTTGGGGGTCAAACATGCATGTATACGGTACGGTTCACCTAGTAGGAGTACACTTCAAGGAACAACTGTAGTTCCATTCAGCGCAAATGACAGTAGTTACCAACAAAATCCATGGTAATAGGTTAATGTGGATTTTTGTAGTATCTTTTTGGTTGTTGGACTTAACCACTTGTGAGAAGGTGCAGCATGCTGTGGCGGCAGTAAACACACAGAATACAGGTTAGGCAATAAGGGTATATTGCAGAAACGCTCAACACAACTTATTAAGGCCCAGTGGGCAGGCACACCGATCCGGGGACACTTACAAACTATGGCAGCAGTGTGAAGACTTGAAGATGCCGACAGCGTCTGCAATGAGGAGAAATAGGTGGCCTTGCCAGTCCACACCCAAAGGGGAGAGGTAGACGTAGTCCCTGCACTGTCCCTACTCCTCTTGAGCCTTTCCCTACCTCTAAGCACTGTTTCCTGCCAGACAGGGAATCTGTCCCTACACTAGCCACTTGCATACAGCCCAGTTGTCTTAAATAGACCGCCTGACCCAAGATGGCTGCTGGAGGCACATGGAGCTCCAGCATCCAATTGAACAGCTGCCGCCCTGTGACTGCACGAAATAATAGAGGAACCAAGTTCCTCCCAACTTCCTTTGCCTTTTTGCATTGCCGCATCGGTCGAGCACCACCTGCAGTGGGGAGTAGAGACTGCACCTGTCTTTTCCACAGGCCACCTTGTTCTGGTAAGCTTTGGGAAAGTTAGTTTTCTGAACTGTCCTGCAGTCTGAACAAGTAATTAGGGTTTCAATTTAGAAGCCATTAGAATGATTCATTTTTTTATATCTTGCATCCTACTTTGCCATTGCCCATTGCTTATGCAAATTTAACTATACAGTTTTCTGGCTGGATTTTTTGAGCCTTAAAGTTTAACTGCACCTTTTGGTTTAATTCTGCACAACGGAACGCTTAGAAAAGAAATACAACCTTTGGTTCCCAAATCTACAGTCATCTGCCAGGAACTCCTCTTTTCCACAAAACATTTACTTGTTTTGCTGATCCTAGCCTGGCTTAATATATTATGACAATGTGTAAATAAGTTTCTAGGAACTGACTGTACTTCTGGTTATCATGGGAAAAAAGTGTGTGAGATAACTATACAGGGAAAAGCCACCTCTTTGTTTCTGTTGCCTATTGGCACAAGCCTACTGTGTCTAAATCCAGGCCCTGTGCCCAAAGGTTAGCATATTGGCAAGATAATTTGCATTTATAGGTCAGAATGTGGCAATTTTTTTTTTTTTTTTCATGACCCTCTTGTGATTTGAATTCGGACTATAGCAAACAGAATTCAATGTTGCCACAGAGCTACCTAGCAATGCGACTGCTATGACTTCCTATGCTTTGCATAGCACGCAATGCAGCTGTAAAGTGTATATAATTTGGTTGGCTGCGGTCCTATTAAAAAGTTAAAATAAAACCTATAAGTATGTTTTTTTTTTTTTCTTGGGGTGGTAAAGGTAGCTTGGCTCACCTATTTTGCATACTGCAGTGAAACTCTGCATTGCGTAGGAAAATGAGTTTTTTTCACAGTTGTTACACGCCACCTGTATCTTAAGTCGAAATGTCAGCCAAGGTGTGGATCGAGTTTCAGCCCTAGCAGACAAACATGGCCCTGTGAATGGGAGACCTTCATACTTTCCAGCTAATAGTTAAGCCGAAGGCTCCAGCTAATTTTTTAGACAGCTGTTTGACCTTGCTGGAAAATGTGGCGTCCCACTGGGATGGCTCCCATTATCTAACAGTTTTGGCAAGATCTCAGAGCTCTCAGAATGTGTACCCGGTAATAAGGCAATTATTGCAAAGAGCAGAAAGGCTCGGCCTGATGTTTTATGTTAGGATCTGGCTTCTTTCAGTCTGGAAAGGGATCACGTTACCTTGTCCGAAAATATTCACAACTCCTCTGCAGAGTGTGGGAACTTGTATCGGGACGTGATTCAGCTATACCTACAAATACTGTACCCAATACTTTTAAAGAAAAATTGTCCTGAGCAAAATAATAATCTACCGTTGACCACGCACTTGTGAAGATGCTGGTAGCCTGGCTGTTTTTTGATAGTCACTGACCCAGAAGAAGCATGCAGCAAATGCATGGCTGGTCAATGGTGCCAAACAATGCACTTCTGTGTTTGACAATAGTGGCGTTTGTGGATTGGACAATGCCCTTTACCCAGTGTTACTAATATGTGATACTAGCTCTAGGCTGCCATAAATATAACCTGTCGATACCATAATACAAAAGAAAACTCCTTCTGTATCTGTGTATCGGCTTTACAGTGTGCAAGTGTGTGGGTGTTGCGGAATGCAGATCCTCACCTACCTTTGTTAGAGATTTTTTTAAATTGTGTTAAAGTTAACCTGATGCTTACAGCTCACTGTAAAGCAACACTATCATCTAGTCACATGCCTGCATTTAATTGTAAGTTATGAGGGAGGCTAGCATAAATTACAATTTAAAGGAAAGTCAGCACTTATATAAAATGCATGGGTTTGGTTTGGGGGCTTCTGGGTCAAGCTGTAGGTCCATTTTGCCATGTTCAACTATTTTAACCTCTCCATGAATAGTGCTTTACAGGTGGCTGCCAAATGGCAAGCCTCTTCTGATCCCAGTCTCCCTTTGTACCGAAGACCTCTACTTCCCTTTAAGGGACAAGCACCATCCTGAAACTATGCCCCAACCCACCTTACCTACTCTTCTCCCCAACGTAAAGCTATGCCCCAACCTGCCTGCCATGCCTCAGTCTTCTGTGAGCCACCTTGGCCACTAAGGCACTCATTAAACAACTAGTTGGTCTGGTGGGTGAGGCTTAGAAGAGAAACAGTGCCTGTTTTGCACTGCAGGCCCTTATTCTCTTCTGAGGCTGCTTTAAGTATGCTTTTTGACTGGAAGTAACATTGAAATTAGTATGATTCCAGGAGCCATTCTAGTCTGTACATACGGCCTGTTTTGTGTACAGATCTAGTGTGAGCCACCTTGACCATGAACACACCTCTCAAGGTACCCCTAATGACCTCTGGAGGGTACCCCAGGGTCCCACAGAACCCAACCTCTGGACAGTACCCCAGGGGCCCACAGAACCCAACCTCTGGACAGTACCCCAGGGTCCCACAGAACCCAACCTCTGGACAGTACCCCAGGGGCCCACAGAACCCCACCTCTGGAGGGCATCCTAGGGTTCTACAGAGCCCTGATTGTGAATTGCTGCATTAGACTGCAGGCCCTGCTTCTCTTCTGAGGAAGCTGCGGGTTGATGGAACTATAAACTGAATATTTTACAAGTAGAAGTAGCATTTTTGGGCAGGAGTTGCTCTATAATATTTAAAATACATTTTGTTGAGCATTGACTTTTCTTCTATATCAATAACAAACATTTATGTGCTACTTGGTCTAATACTAGTGCACATCAATATGTCTTCCTGTTGTGTCTTAAGATCATTTAAAGCAGGGGCCTCCAAACTATGGCCCTCCAGCTCAGGAACTACAATTCCCATCATGCCTAGTCATGTCTGTGAATTTCATAGTTTTACAATGTCTCATGGGACGTGTAGTTCCGCAACAGCTGGAGAGCCGCAGTTTGGAGACCCCTGATTTAAAGGCTAAGTTCACCTTGCTGACGGTTTCATGGTACATCTCTATAGGGCATAATGTGAGACATGGTCATTCCTTAGCCCCCTATCACCAAACTCCCCTCCTTAGGCTGGCCTCACAACATTGTGTCGTACGTGCACATGCTTTTTCATCATGCATGGACATAAGCTGCCCGTTAGCAGGTGGAGCAGCAATGCCATCACTTTTTAATGGCATCCCCAATGCATTTTCTAATGTGTACGTCAAACTGCATGGTGCCGCAGTGTTTTTATAAAAGGGTCCGGGACTTTTTTCCCACATTTCTCATGCGTAGGGCAGCCCATTGAAAAAAATAGGCTGCCCTAAATGTGATGCAAGGTAACACACTGTAAATGCACTCATCTATAGGTGTGAACATAGACTAACAAAATCCTGGGGTTCTGCTCTCTGCTGGCTCCTATCATTTTCTGAATTCACCATGGCTGTGTGAGTTCTGTAAATAGACTATAAGTCCCATGTGCCACCATGGCAGATGGATTCCTTGATTGCAGTGGAGGACAAGTGCCGTCACTGCACTTGTAGTACATTGATGCTTCCTCAAACGTTATAACTGAAGGTTTATACCTCAGTACAGACATGGGGCTTTAAGAATTGTCTGCTGGAGCTTGTGCATTGCACCTGTGATCTTCTGGTCAAGGTTGCAATGCTTTGCAGACTCCAATGCAATAAAAAAAAACATTTTTTTTTAATTAAATGTGGGTGCAATAATTATTTTGCAAAAAAAAAGTAAAATTAGCCTTTAAGAGACAACTAGAATACTTTTTTCATAGGGACACCATACAGTGTGGAGACTTATCAATACTCCCTCTAGTGGCTGCGTGTATATCACACCCTATTCATCATCACAGCTGAACTGCTTCTTGGATAAACATTGAGAGTTGGCCAGGTAGAATGTGTCTTGTTTTCAGTCCACCTCACTAGACTAGTCCACAGAAGGTGGAGCAGTAAAGCACAACCGCTACCGTACTTCTAAAGCTGGCCATACACTAGCATAATTTAATTTGAACATTTTTCAAGAATTGTTCTTCTTTGACCCTAAGGATGTGAAAATGAGAAGGATCAGAATATATATATATATATATATATATATATATATATATATATATATATATATATATTTTTTTTTTTTTTTTTTTCCCCAAAGTCCATTTACTCCAAAATTGAATGTTAAAAGCAAACTTTTGTGAAGCAACTTCGAACAACCTTCAAGTCTTTGAATGTACTGATGAGCTTTTCCGTACAAATATTCATATAATTATTTGTTTTTGAATATTAGGGTATGGCCAGCTTAAGCAGGAAGCCCCACACGATTAGGGATAGACCGATATCGGTTTTTCATTACTGATACTGATATTTTGGCCATCACATATCAGTATGGGCCGATAGTTTGTACATCCTATGTCAGGGTCTGAAACTAGTCTTCTCCTTTTAATCATTCGGTGGAGATGCTCATGTAAGGGTAAAATGATGTCACATAGCATAATACCATTTACAAATGTTATTGTATATGCCACTCACATATGTACAAATTAAAGATATAAGCAATTTCACATTAGCAGATCTGCTGGCAGATCGGTATCTCTCATCCACTTGCCGTAAGTGATACCCGGGTGATACCGCTCTGTTCGGCACCCACTCAATACTGCTCTGTCTCTCACCCGCTCCATCTCGCACCCACCCGATACCGATCCGTCGCTCTTGCCGTAAGTGACACCCGGGTGATACCGCTCCGTCCGGCATATGATCGCGGATGTCACGTGCATGGTCACTCCCGGTGTGACCTCCGAGATCGTCATCGTATGCCAGACAGAGCGGTATCATTCGGGTGTCACGGCAAGTGTGTGAGAGACAGATCGGTATCGGGTGCGTGCTTGATGAAGCGGGTGAGAGACAGCGCAGTATTGAGTGGATGCAGAACGGAACGGTATCACCCAGGTATCACTTACGGCAAGTGGGTGAGAGATACCGATCTGCCAGCAGATCTGCTAATGTGGAATTGCTTATATCTTTAATCTATACATATGTGAGTGGCATATTCAATAACATTTGTAAATGGAAATTATGCTATGTGACATCATTTTACCCTTACATGAGCAATATTTGGAATATCGGGAATATCGGTCCGTCCCGGGGGCCAATACAGATATATCGGCAAAAGTCAATTGCCGATAATCGGTCGATCCCTACACACGATTATGTAGATATGGGTGCCTCCATGACCATATTAAATTAAACAATATACATAGTAACAAGTTTTAGTGATCAGCACATGCTAATACTATAGATATCAGTCTAGTAATTCTATTTAATTTGAAAAAAAAAAGCTTTGAAATTTAAATTTTAATATTTTCTCCTGCCTGGATGGTGCTGATAACGGAAACTTCAAGCAGGCTCCTCTGCACTAGAAACCTATAGAGCAGGAGCTCAGCCGTAGGTCTTCTGCTTTCAGCGGTGAGTGACTCATTTCCTCAGCGGACAAAGTTAACTCAACATGACAAAACCGTTGTGGTATTATCATACATATGACATGTAATCGCTGCATTCTGTGTGAAATACCAAGCGTGACTTTCCTATCAGATGGGTACGGCTTTGAGTAACCGATGTCCGTTGTTGTTAAAGGGAATGTGGGAGTCTTAAGATATTCACACAGATTGATAACATCTAGATGATCTCTCGATAAAGTTAAAAAAAAACAAAAAAAAAACACTTTTTATTCTGTGTATAATTTATCATAGATGCACAATGGGTGTATCCATGTTTGCTCATTACATACACAGGGTTTGCTTCCTGCTTGGTTGTGCTACACAATTGTTAGACTTTCATTGAGAGGAGCAGTAAAGCACGAGTCGACTCACTCACCACCTGAAGTCACTGTCTGATATTGGAGCTTGACTTTGACTTTTCAATAAAGTTAAAAAAAAAAATTGTAAACAGTGCATTGTTGTAAAAATAAAGGCTGTAGCCCGGATCATTTTACTCTGTAGCCGATGTAAAACACAATAGTAAATGTAAAAAATAGCAAGTAAAAAAAAAGTCACTATAGTTGGAGCTTTAATATTACAAGCACCCAGTAATAGAAGTTTAATGCTTTTCTTCTAGTGGGCAATAGGCCAAATTGAAGAACTATGGGCACAGCTGGTATCTGATAGATCGGGTGTGCCAGAAAACATTGCCTATGCATTCTCCTTTGTGTAATAATACAAATCTTCATAAAAACACCTTTTCTCTTGATGTGTGGTCACCCGCCCACTAACTCTCCATGCTCACCCTTCCTTAGTGTGCTGCAGATGGAGCACGCTGAACAATACCTAAAGTAAAAGTGAGTCAGAGGGTATCGCACACCCCCACTGCTTAAGGTAAGCCAGCAATTTGAGTCTTTTTCTAAACACAGGAGAGGTGCCAGTCCAGCTCGCCACAGTACATGCACAAATAAAGGATCCCGATGGCTGCACTCCCTTGTTCTTCAGAGCAACTCTTTATTCAATCATAAGCAGTCCAAAAAACTGCGCATGAGTACACATGGAGAGGAGAGCGAGAAAGGTAACTCGTTTTACACTTGCTGTACTTCCAAACTAAGTGTGAAACGCGTTACCTTTCTTCGCCACCCCCCTTCCCCCACCCATGTACAGTTTTGCCATTTTTATGGACTGCTTTTGATTGAATAAAGCATTGCTTTAAAGAATGAGGGAGTGCAGGCACCCAAATCCTTTATTTGTGGAGAAGATGGTGTGTATGTTCCATATTCTTGTAGGCGCAAGACACATCAACCCCAAAGTGGAGAAAGCCTTCCGAGATGGAGTGTTGTAGCTTCTGAGTTGTGACAACACTTGATTATCCATTTCACTAGCGGCTAATTAGTGAGTGGTGTTGGGCCTGCATCAGAAATCGGGAATGGCAGGATCACCAGGTAATATTTAATCAAGTGCAAAGGTATTGGCATGTGGACATTCTGGGAAGGTGCAAATTTTTAGGATACCTTGCAAAGCAATTGTTTCTCAGAAATTTATAGTCTGTAGAAAGAAATCCATGTCTAAATCTTGTACTACTGCTTTCCTCAACAGCTGGCATGTTAGTGAATTTAATAAACCGCTGATGTTCATTGTACTGAATCCATTGATTAAAGTAGTATTAAACCCTCGCTGGTTTTTAGCGTAACACATTTAGCACATGAAAATAAACATTCCCCAGTAAACAGTTTAAGATTCTTGCTTTCTCATCGTTGCTTCCCCAAACTTCTGGTCTTCACGGGAAAGTTAACAGTGGACACTGCAGTCCCCAGCCATTCCATTAGCTTGGAGAAAGGAGGGAGAGGCACATGGGAGTGCCTTAGCATCATAAGCTACAGGTCTGTGTGTTTCTACTGATGTACAGTTTAGGGAGATACATGGGTGACCACATAGAATGCTTCAAGAGAAAGGAGCACCCTAAAAGCAGAAACGTGGTGCAGCAGTCATGGTACAAGCTTTACCTGGAACATAGGCAGGGATTAAAACAGGCTGCATACTTTGTAAGTGATTAGGTCAGCAGCTAAAGGTGTATTTAAAAAAAAAAACATGGTTTTATATCACTTTAAGCACAGCCAAGCAACTACAATTTTCAGAAGGTTAACAATACCTCCATAATTCCCCAGTACAGGTTTCTTGAAGCAGTTATCTGCTTTTTATTCTGATTATTTTTTACTTTGAAGCTGTAAATTCTACTAAGAAGTTTGCAAGCTGCCATGCAAATCTTGCGCTGGGGTGATTGGTAAGTTTCCTTTCAGGGTGTTTTCACACTGAACCTGCACCAGCTGTGTTTCTAAAGCGTAAAACCTCTTGATTTCTTCCAAAATGACGAATCTTGCTTCTGAAACATTCTTAACATATTTTCACATGTATGCTTCTAGGCTATTTGAGGCTCTCATCACCTGTTGACCGGGTAGCCATACTGTTGGATGGCTCAGTAGTAAGCACTGATGGTCACTCATGTTATTGGCATGGACTTCAGGCTTGAGAGACTTGTCTCCTTTTCTTCAATCTATAGATTAGTTATCGCTTTTATGTAAATGTTCACTCTGCCTTCAAACACAATGAGTTTGCCAGTTTTCTGCAAGTTACATGTTTGTTGAACACTCTATCTTCTCAGTTCTATTAGCTTAGCCTTGTTCATGTTACCCCACCCAGGATTTATGGATTTGGCAGTCATTAATATACACAAAGGTGTCTTCTGGGTACAAAACAAAATGAGTGTTAAAATCAGACTAGCCTGGTTGTATGTGCCAGTTAGTCTTGGTTCACTAGAAATTCTGTAAAATATCCACAACTTTCATGCTTCAGATTTTCCTGGGCCTTTTAGCCTTTCCATTGACCATTGAAGGCATCCATCACATTTAGTAGCCAATAGAAAGGCACGGAGTGAGAGCAGGTGGGGCAGATTAACTGGAATTTGGGAATCTTGGGGAGTGCTAAAGAAAACCTGAGCAATTGTGAAGCACCAGGAGATGCCGGATCTATGGACTTCTGATTGGAGATCTGTAATAATGAAACAGGAGGAAGCAGAACAGATTTACAGGAATTTGGGGATCTTGGGGTTCTGTGAAGCACCAGGAGATGTCTGACTTGACTTAAAGTGGAGTTCCGGCCTATTTTGCAACTTAAGTGATTCCTGGAGTGCTCGCTATGCTGATCAACAATTGGGCATTTTTAATTTTTTTGGGGGGTCCTTTACCTTATTTTCAGGGCATTTTTGATTGTACTTCCTCCTTCTCCCCCCTCTGTGGCCACGGCCACCGACATCACTTCCGCCTTTGCATTGCATCCTGGGAGCTGTTTGTCATCACTCCCAGGAGGCTGGAATCAGGAAGAACTCCCAGAACACTCCCTGGAATCAGGAAGAAGGACACAGCAGATTACACTGCGGCTTCAGATGCCCCCATCCAAGATGGCCGCGCCCAGACAGCATTTTAAAAGTAAGATTTTGACTAAAATCCAATACTGTACACCTTGTAAGTATGTAAAGGGCGATGGATTAGTATTATAGGGGTATTTTTAGTTCAAAAAGGTATTTGAGGCCGGAAATCTCCGCTTTAAGACAAGTAGTAATTTGACCTGTACAGAAGTGAGGCCTACAAGTGAAGAAAAGATGTGCAACCTGTTTAGTAAACCTGAAGCAATTCTCCGGGGATGCTTTTAAGAGTATCACTACGTTCTGCTTTCATCTTTAGTTGAACATTCAAAACCTGGCAGGTAGTTATTACAGGGTTGTAGGTCGCTCCTTTTTCTCAAGTTCACACAATATAGAAATATACAGTAAAGACACCCTGACAGGATGAGGCTTCTTTGCAGATTACAGCAGAGGTTTGGCTAAGTAGTTTGCTAGAAGTTTCCTACAAGCCGTGAAATTCTTAGTGCAGTAGCAAACCTTTTCCGCCCTTAAACCTCAGTTTGATCATGAAGCAGGGCAAGCAAGATAATTAACCTTGTTAGTTATATGTACTACTTTTTTTGACTTGTGATCTTTTTCAAGCTTTTGGACTTCAATTGTGGCTAGTTGGAAATGTTGAGACTTTGTTGAGATGGCTATATTAGGGATTTTATTTTCACATCTAGAAGGGCAGGGCAATCTCTACAGTGATTGTATTGGTGAATTCAAGTAGATAAGCCGGGTACACATGGACCCGAATGTCGGGACACATTTGTCGGTTCAAAAAAAAAACGCTGACATTCGGCCCGCATGTATGACGGTTTGTCCACTTGGCCAGCTTCTGTCGGACATGCATGCTGGAAAACCCAGCAGCAGATCAACTCCCGATCAGCGATCTCAGCCAATGGCAGAGAGCACTGATTGGAGTGTTCTGTCAGAGCCCAATAGCTCAGCAGGGGAGATCGCTATTCTCTGCATTGTTGGTATAGCGGCTCCAACTGGAGCGGAGTATCTGTGTTCAAGGCTTAACGTTCCTAGTAACGTCACTATTGGCAATTATATCTTAGATGTCTGGCCATATTGATAAAAGGGGAAGATGGCACCATTGTTAGACCCAAAACTTATTCGAGTGGGAGGTAGACAGGTCCCATGCACTTCAGATACAGGATTTTGAACTCCACTTCTTTCTTCTGAATCCACTCAAATCTTATACATTCAAAGCTTTAAACTGTACAGCCTCTGCTATTTTGACTGCCTGTGTAAAATAAGTACATTTTTGTTCAGACTTGGCCAATATATCTCCTGTTATGGAAGGTTGGTCACGGGTGCCAGATCCTGTTGCAGTGTATCCAATACAAGTAATTGCTTTGCAGGATGGTTGGCCTGGGTTTTCAAGTTTTGAGCCACAGTTTAAGTTTTATGGTTCCTTTAAACCTTTTTTTTTCATTCAAGAAGTTAACTTCCTCAAAAAGCAGAGTTGCAAAACAATAATAATGAAGTCATACACGTTTACAGGATCTCATTCTTGCACAACTGTCCCTATAGCAATTGCTGTTAATTGACAGCTGTTGGATTTTATATTTAATAAAGTGTAAGTTATTTAGAAATAGTGACTTCACAATCTTTTTTTCAACATACAGCAAAAATTGATCTTTACATTAATAACAAGTCCGAAAAAACATTCTGCAAAGATTCAGATACCTCTTTCATGACTTTGTTCCTGAGTTTATAAAGCTTTGCTGAGTACTGTCTGCACTGCCTAACCACATCATTATTCACAAACAAAGCTATGTCTGAAAGTTTAACTTTGTAGCAGAACTTCACTGCATCTGAGCACCTCAATCTAAAAACGCTATTTAATTCATTTTTCATATTCAAAACTCGTCCATCCATGTCTCTATGCTTTATTTTGCTGAGAAATCACTTTGAAAAACACCCCCTAACATTTATGGGCATGTTAAGTAAGTGCAGATGCTTCATGTAGCATTTATTTCCTGGAATCCATCTGCCGATAGCTCAAGCATGCAGGCTGGAGCGTGTGCTTAGCTGACTAAACCCCTCCTCCCTTCCTGAAGACTCCTGGGATGTATGACATCATTTGCCCAGACCTGGATACCAGGAAGTATCTGAAGGAATGTAAAAAAAAGTGTTAAACAAGTAAATATGATATACATTCCTATCTATTTACTAATGCTAGCAGCATAATGAATAAAAATACTCAATATATTGATTGAGAGAGTGAAGTTGAGCTTCAAGTGAACCGGTCAGCCAATTTTAGAACAAACAATGCAGAGTCTTAACTTTCCTAGCATAAACCAGGCTGAATCTACCAATTGCCATACCGGATATCCATTTGGATTGCATTTGTGACCACCAACAAGGGTATGCTTTACTGGGCATTGGAAGCACAGTTGATGGAAATGGAATTCCAGTAGCAAGGTGAACCTAGTAGGAGAGGCTAAAAGGAGGCATTTTTCTGGCAGAAGTCTATCATGCACAGTGGGGTCATTCTGCTGCTCTTTAGGCAAGGCTGATTAATGTAGTTCAACAGCATCTAATGAACTATAACGCAGCCTTTTTCAACCAGGGCACCCAGGCACCCTGGGGTGCCTTTGCAAAATGCCTAAAAATTGCCCAAAAATTGTATACAAGCTGGTGTGTGGATATAGCCTGCCTTTAGGTTACACAAAGCCACAGGTTTTCATTGTGCACCTATACAACCTTCTAGCTGCCAGCGATGGCATCATCCCTTGATAAGAACAGAGGCCCTCCAGTTGTTCAGGAACTACAATTCCTATCATGCCTAGTCTTGTCTGTGAATGTCAGAGTTTTACAATGCCTCATGGGATGTGTAGTTCTGCAACAGCTGGAGGGCCATAGTTTGGGGATTCCTGATATAGAGGATGTCAGTCGCCTCCATAGCATCCTGGATTTGTATTGTATAGTGGATTTGCTTTGCAAGAATAAATCCCCTCTAACACTGGGTGTCCTGCTTGTGTGGTTATTGCTGCATTATGTAAAACTATCAGAATAGGTTTCACATTTTAGAATGGGGTGCCTCAAGACTGTCCATTTTTAAGGAGTGCCTCGAGATTGTCCATTATTTCTAAAGGGTGCCTTGACCAAAAAAAGGTTCAGAGACACTGCTTTAGAGCATTTAGTCCTGCTTAAATGGTCCTATCTCTCTAGCTGTTCTTATTTGGCTTACAATTCAATACGGCTTAAAGAATTCTAACCACTAAACCCAACTTCCTCCTTTTTTTGATTTACAAAACACCAGTACGGAACAAACAGTCTTCAAAAGAGGTTTCTATGGTAGCAGCTATGATATCTACTATTGTATCTTTCTTTATCTGAGATATTACTTGTCTTCCCATCAGAAACTGAGACAATATTTGATCACAGGTTATAAAGAATATATATATATATATATATATATATATATATATATATATATATATATATAAGAAAACTTTTATTTTTGGTTTAGTGAAAGAATTTTTTTTTTTTTTTAATACTTAATCAAAGCTTCCATTTACTGGGAAAAGTTCTAAAATGTTGGCAGCTAGGCATTTCCCAGAGTTGGCCATCTCCGAAACCTAAAAATAAGCCTAAATTTGCAAAAGTGGCTAAGTAATACTATAGCAGAAGTGATATTGTCGTCCTATGAATGTATGGTATCTAGCCGGTTAATGTGTTTGTAATGCCAATATAAGTGTTTATGTTCCTTCACGCTCAGTGTAGTATTAGAATGCGTTCAGAGTTTTCTGGCTCACACTAGGCCCTATGTGCCTCTGACCTTTTGAGAAATGCAGATTCACTTTTATACCAGGAACCTGCTGTACACAAACCTCATCTCCTTGTAATTGCAGAGCTTCTCATGCGTACAGTGTAGTCTGACTTGGTTCTACAAGCATACCCTACACAAGGGATCCTCAAACTGTGGCCCTCCAGCTGTTGCAAAACTACACATCCCATGAGACGTTTTAAAACACTGACATTCACAGACATGACTAGGCATGATGGGAATTGTAGTTCCCGAACAACTGGAGGGCCATAGTTTGAAGACCCTTGCCCTACACTGATAAAGCAGTAAAGCCTGGTTGTGTCATGGCAGAGACTGGCACACTATCAATGCTTAGGTTTCACAAGAAATCTGTTTTGGTAACCGCACACAATATCTCAAATCTGAGTCATGTGCAAGAAGCCAGTTTATTTTATAATGTTCCATTTATTAATGTGTCCTTCCTCTGAGTGCGCTCTTTCTTTGCTCCATATCTACAAGAGAATAACTGGCAAGCAGCTGTAGAATGAGCTTCGACTCTTAGCTCAGTCTTTGTGAGAGGTGTTAACATTGCACTTCACCATTCTTAAAAGTATACTCCAGTCAACCAGAGGAAATTTACCACTTCTCAAAATATTTGTCAAAAATGTGGTTTCTTTTACAAGGGCAACCCTGGTATATGGCTTGCAGAATAGGGGTAAGAGGCTAATATCCAGCAGGCATTGTATCAGCAAAATTCTGAAACCATGCACCACTTCTAAAGGGTAAAATGAACCTTATTCAGCACAAGTACAGACATTCCACCCATGATCCTCAATCAAGTGTATCCCCCCCCCCCCCCCATCATTAAACCCCAATAGGGGGAAAATGCATTAGAGAGAGGATCCTGGGTGGAGTATCTCCTTGTGCTGGACAATAAAGTTGATTTTACTCTTTGGAAGTGGTGTGCAGCGCTAGAACGTTGCTGAACTTTGAGAGGAATTGACACCAGAGGAGTGAGCACTTGCTGGTGCTCTGGAGCTTAAGATTGCTGAGATCCTAAGAGTGGCTTCTTATGTGGGGCAATCTATCAAAAACAAAGCCTGGAGTAAGAAGATTTTTGACAATATATGTTTGAGGAAGAAAATCCAGCAAAATGTCCACGTCCTTACCTACACCAACTAACCAGATGGCTGATCTCAACACATGAATTATGGTGTCTTGGTATTACTGCAAGTTGTAGCTCCTAAACCAGTCAGATTTCTCGCTTCATCCGGGTGATGGTTTGTCATGGTCAGGAGCTCCACCTTTGCTCCAGTTTTCATGGGTCTGCCCTAGAATTTTCCAAAAGGGCTGATAAACGTTCTCCTCCCTTGATCCATATTTGTTGTTTCAAGTGGAGTGTCGCAACACTTTTCCTTTGATAAACAAGTTTGACTTGGGCAACAGTGATTTTTCCATAGCTCTGTTCCAGCCCATCAAGCACCGACAATGGATCTATATTCAAAGTCTATAGATTTGGAGGTCCCACCCGTTAATGATAAAATGCTGGTTTTGCCCACAGCAAATGGGAAGCTAATAGCTTCCCAAGTACAGTATTATTTTCATTGTGGAATTCATACAGCCAGGCTCTGCTAATCACACAACTCTATCTGAATTGTGTGATTTAGTCGTCATTGGACACCATCAACCACTTGCCCATGGGAAAGAAGGTAATATGCTAGACATACATATGGGTGTCCAGTCAGTTTCACTGCCTCTTCTGTGTAAGGGTGTCAAGGCCATGAATAGTACTGAGCCCATATTGGGGTTGCTAATGCTATAGTTGTTCTGGGCATATGGACCTGCATACATTTAGCTGCTCTGCTAGTGTTATCCCCATGGCATAAGTCAAAGTAAGCATTGTGTACTATACAGGTGAATGAGAACCCTACTTACAAATGCAGTGCTAAAGTAAGCTATTTGCACTTCATTTATTTACACTACATGTTGACATTCAGGCACTTCCAAGAAAGGTATATGATATATTACCTGCATACCATTATTCACCAGCTTGTTTCTGATTGTCCAGCCCCAGTGTTGCTGGAGGCCATGGCCAGACTCACACCCTCACTACACAGAAAGGTTAGATATCACTGGAGATTTTTGTTTGCCAAATAAAATGATTAATCACATGGTTCAGATTGTCTAGACATCTCTCAGTAAAATGTATGCAGCACGAGTGCCAAGTAGCCCACATATAATCGCCTGCACTGTTTGAATCAGCCTGATAAGTCTCTTGGAATGTAGAGAATAGCACCTGAACAGCAATGCCACGGCATTCTCCAAATACTTTACACACTTTGAAGCCTCTAGTTATGTTACTCCTTGACTTAAAGGAGAGCCACAAGCCTTTAATTTAACGTAAGGTTTTTCTCTATTTAAGAATAAATACTTTCCTTTGCCCACATCCCCTCTTGCCTACTTCCCTCAATCCTGCTGCCCCTGCTTTGTTTACATCCTTCCCAGAAGGCTGCAAATGATGCATCCCAGGAAGCTTCGGTGCCCTCTACAACATATTGTGTTCTTGTGGTGGCATATCAGCAGAAAAGTCAGCTGCAACAACATGGAGACAGTTGGCTCTCGAAGGCTTAACCATAGGAAGATGTGGTGCAGCGAATAACAACTGATAATGCGGGATTAGCTAGGTATGCAAGTATGTTTTTTGAGGACAAGGTAAGAGGGGACTGGCAAAAAATAGAGTAAGTGGGCTCAAATTTGGTGCAAACTTGGGTTCGGACCAAACCTGGAAGGAATATTTCACTCCTGCCCACTGTCGCCCAATTAACTGCAGTAAGGGCTTCCCCCACCACACAGCTGCATGTACATAAAGTAGCAGGAATGCTCATTCCATAATTGACCTAATATGGCAATACTGGGTAAATGTCATTGACCTAATGTGACCATATTAGGTTAATGTCACAAGCACCCCAACTCCTTTGTATGAAAGCTTCTGTGTTAAAGTAAACTATTGGGAAAACTTTTTCATTTTGGCTAGAGTAAGGAAGCGTTATAACCCCTGTAAGACTTATTTTTGCCATCTGTGTCCCATTGGGGAGATTTTCCTTCACTTCCTGTCCCATAGCCTAACAGGAAGTGAGAGGAAATCCCTGCAAATTAAGGGAATTTCTTGGGGACCCCTAGATCACCAGAACTAGTGTCCCCATTGGAAGATTTCCCCTATTACTTTTCCAGGGACAACCCAAAATTAGGGATTTTCTTTTACTTTCAATGATAATGGTAAACAGGACGAGTAGGGTGGATCTCCTTAATGGAGGCACAGGCAGCTATAGAATCTAACAGGTATTCTAATCCCTCTCCACTCCATCCAAAACGAATAAAGCAAGTTTTACCTTTAGTTATACTTTAAAGCAGTGGTCCTCAACTCCGGTCCTCAGTGCCCACTAACAGGCCAGATTTTAAGTATTACCTTGGGGAGATGCAGACTAGAGTAATGCAATCACTGAGCAGCAAATTATATCACCTGGGATGTGTTTCAGTTATCTTGCAAACCTGGCCTGTTAGTGGGCCCTGGGTACCAGGGTTGGGGACCAGGGCTTTAAAGGACCTGCTATGTAAGCCAATGGGCAGGGACATATTCCAAAGGTCGAGATCCCAGGGTGTCACCAGTGTAGTGATCACTTTAAGTAGAAAAATCAGGAGGTGGGGCAGTGGCATAGCCTGCAAAATGGCAGAATTGGACACATGGGGGTTGATTTACTAAAACTGGAGATTACTAAATCTGGCGCAGCTGTGCATGGTAGCCAATCAGCTTCTGAGTTCATCTTATGTAATTAAGCTTTGACGAAGAAAAAGAAAAAACTGGGAGCTGATTGGTTTCTATACAGTGCTCCATGGGATTTTGCATTTTCCAGTTTTAATAAATCAACCCTATGGTGTCGCCTTTCTAATGCAGTCTGGCCATATAGCATGGTAGTATTTGAAGGAATTACAAGAATTGTGAATTATGTTGAAAACTTTTTTGCAAATAGATCAGATCCTGTTTATTTTGACGGTTTGGTCATCTGGTGGAGTTGCCCTCTGGCAAGTAAGGGATGATTTCTTTTTTTAGAAGTAATCATGCTTTCCCTGATATGAGGATCTGTAGTACCTCTGCAGGATTACTGCTGCTGACAGTCGGTTGAGCTGCCTCACCCCTGGTTTCCTGATCTCTGACACACTGTCTGCTCTCTGCAGCTGTACTGAATCTGAGATGGAAAATAGACTTCCAGATTTTATCTTCCCACTCTTGTTGTTTTACATAGGGCCTATGTTTAGTGCTAGTCTAAGGCCAACGTCTGAATGGAGACAATGGATAATGCTAGATGATTGTTTTTGCAAGAGCAAAACAACCCTTTCTGGGCTCACCGAAGAAAATGCAGTCACCAGAGACACAAAAAAAATCTTTTTTTTTTTTTTCCCTATGACATTTTGGGTCAAATATTTTTTACCTTTTTAATCCTTTGTTGCATCTCAGTGCCTTTAATTTCTCACAGATGCTTTGCTGTCATTTGTATCTATCTGTACTCCAGCCATGACTACATGGCATTTCAAAGGATAAGTTCCTTGATCGAGACAAGAGCAGACCCTGTTGCAAAAAGGCTGGGATAAGGGGTAGGCAGGAGGGTCAGTTGCCCTGGGCACAGTGAAGCAAAGGGGCAAAAAAAACAGATGCAGGATGGCACCCCCAATGTTCAGCATGTAATAGTGGGGCATAATTCTTCATCCTTGCCCTGGGTACTGGATGACCCTGTCCCAGTACTGCCTACAAATGGCCAGTCATAGTCTTAATCAGATGCCCATCTGAAAGGGTGGCAACACAGGAGAACTGAGAGATGGGGAAGTAGGGAGTGTCTAAAAAGGACCCTTTTGGCATGACCACCAGATAATTTAAAGAGATGTGCAGATTTGAAAATATTGAAATTGCATTACCATGGTAAAGACTAATTCCATCTTTGGGACCATGTTTCCGGTTATACCCATATTTAGGATGTGAATTGAGAGACCATACGTCCCATCAGCCATGACAGCAGAGGATTTTTTATGGAGCACAAATGCAATCACATAACTGCACTTGTTTGCTTCTGCTAGCTCCATAACTGAAGGTCTGTACCTCTGTAGAGACCTGAGGTTAGAGAAAAGCCTGCAGGAGCCTGTGCATTGGAAAGTGATCCACCATGAATGGTTGCAAGGCTCTGCAGGCTCCAGTACAAAGATGTAATAAGTGCACATATTTAATGTGGATGCATATACTGTAGTAATTTTTTTTGTAATTTGCCTTGAAAGCTTCTATGGCTTTTTCATAATTTGGTATTCATATACTGTATTTTAAATGCATGTACTTAACTGACCATGCAGCATTTAGTTATAGAAAATAATTAAAAAAAAATGCTGGGTTCATGGTCCTCAGGTCTCTAAACAGTCATGGGAATGTGGAAGAATTCAAAATGTGAGAACCTGTATGAGGTCATAGTATATACCGGTGCTTGGTTGAACCAGAAAAAAAAACGAATTTGCTACCATTTTTGAGTAGAAGTATATGTTCTTTTGGGGCTATACATTCCGCATGATGCATTTTGCGGTGAGAGCAGACACTATGGGGGTTGATTTACTAAAGGAAAATAGGCTGTTCACTCTTGTAATTTTTCCCTCTTATGGGACTTTATGGGCAACCAAACCAACAAGAAAACAATTTGTTTAAAATGTCATCTTTTAATATAATTTCACTAAAATTACACGATTTCTTTTTATTGAAAAAAGAGCCACATTGTTTATTAAACCATTAACGGTAGCAAACGTACATGTAATAGGCTGTTTACTTTACAAAGGAAATTGCACTTTACAGGGGAATTTGCCCCAAGATTTAGTGAATGATGTAAGGCTCTGCTGACTTCCATTATCCAATCATGTAATCAAAAATGCTTTATTTTCCTAATTCCGTGATTGGGCTTTCTTTACGAAGTTAAACTTCGCCACATTTGCAAAGTTCTGGGGCAAATTCCCATACAAAAGTGGACAGCCTACTTGCCTTTAGTAAATAAACCCCTTTATCTTTGATTGTGTCAGGTCCTGGACTACTTTTTATTTTGATTTTACATTAAAAGGAAAGGTGAGGAATGTATAAACTAATGATTTGAAGAGCTCCTGTTTTTACAATAATATCTTGCATTAATCACTAGACGGGAGATGGCTTAGGCCATCTGTACAGCCCATGCTGGGAAATGTGTAAAAGCTGATAATGTGTACTACTCCTGCCTGCAGCATAGTTTTGCTGTATGAATATGGAGCATGGCTTCTGCCAGATATTTCACAAATGCCTTGAATCACCCTATGGCTTCTTGCACACTGCAGCTTAAAAATGCTCAGTACAGCTTCTTTTTTTTTTCTGAGCTAAAATAGAGCCCATTCATTCTTAATGTGCCTATGCACACAGCCGCGTAAATGAGCGCCGCGTTTTCTTCAGTAAGAACAAAATAGAAAAATGTGCATTTTTGGTCAGTAATTTGCGCCTGATACGCGCAAATGCGCTCAAATGACCCAAAATGCCAATTGAATATCAAGAACGCTAGAATAAATTTACGCGCATTTGCGCGAGCGCATAAGCTTGAAAATGTGCTAAAATGCGCGCATTACAATTACGTCAGAAAACGTAGATGCTCTAACAGGAGTATCGTGTGTAAGCTGCCTATATATGTTCACTCTTTCCTTTAGCCTGTCCTGTGTGACCTCTCAACAGCCAGAGGTCATAGCACCATGCAGTGCTAATTTCAGGAGAGGTAGCAGCTGTTTTCAATATATCTGCAGAGCAAGAATCAAGCATCCACATATGCTAGTGTGTCCTTGCAAATAAAGTTCCCGTATAGCTGATTTCCATTCCTGCTCTACCCATCGTATGCGACAATAGTTCTTCAAAGATACACTCCAAAAACCAAAGCGATATTCCACACGTGTTTATGAAGGACTTGTGCTGTGAAGTTCCTCCACCAAATTCCTCCACCAAATTCCTCCCCTCACTGCTCCCGGTACCTGAAGCTGGCCATATATTAATATTATTAGCGCTGCACTTTTTTCTTTGTTTCATACATTAATAGATTTTTGAACATACGTTTTTACAAACATTTGTACGAACATTCTCATCAATACCGTCAATGACTTGCTCAAAAGTACTTGCAAAACATTTTAGTACAAAAATGTTTACTTGAACATTCAGTTTTGGAGTCCAAGGACTTTTCTGAACAAAAACCACATTCACTGTTAATCTTTTCATTCAGGAATAAAACTTCCATCCTGCCCTTGGAATTTTCTCATCACTGTAGCCCAAAATGAACGTCCGTTCGACCCCACTAACAATTAACGAAAACTCGAATAAGCGTTCTTAAAACTAAAACTTGGGAATAAAATTATACTAGTGTATGACCATCTATGTCTCCATGGGCACTGGATACAGGACATCTAGCTCCCAGCTAAATTAGCCCACACTTTGCCTGCATTTAGAGGGGTCTACTGGCATTGAAACTTGTTAGGAAGTTGAATGGGGTGGCACGGTACCAGTGTTGCATATAGCCTGTAATTTTGTCACAACATTTCATACTGGGATTGTTGGCAGTGATGTGGCCTTTATTTGAGTTTTGAGTTGAATGCTCGTCCATCCTTAAAAATTGTTTGCAAAAATGTTATTTCTAAAGCTGACCATACAGCTCGAGGTTCAGCCACTTCCTGCTAAATCTGCTGATATTTGAACCTTGGGTGGCCTGTCAGCATCATCCAAGACAAGTTGATAGCAAAATTGAGAGGCCAGGTGAAAAACTGTCGGCCAGTTGGTTGCCGTCACTGTTCAGGTATTCAGACAGTTGTGGGTCTTGTCGCTGTCTGAGTACATTAGCCAACAGGTCAGATTTGTTTAGAACAGGGATATGCAAACTGTGGCCCTCCAGCTGTTACAAAACTACAAGTCCCATCATGCCTCTGCCTATAGCTGTCATGCTTGTGGCTGTCAGTCTTGCTATGCCTCATGGGACTTATAGTTCTGCAACATCTGGAGGACCACAGTTTGCATTTCCCTGGTTTAGAAGAATGATGTATAGCTGGAGTTTTTAGGAACATTCGCTCATAGTGTGCCACCCCATTGCTCTCCAAGTCTGAATCCTGCTGTGCAGAGGATTTACAGGAGGTTGAAATAAAAACTGATGCGGTTATTGCTTAAAAATATATTTACACTTATTACACATTACATCTGATTGGTGTGTCCCTGGTCAAGCCCGCAATGCACATGGAAGATGAGAATGTGTCCGTGTCTTTGCAAATGGCTGCCGCCCAGCTCCCCTCTAGGACTTTGGCCGCTCTGGTTTCACAGCCTTGACAGCTCACTTTTAATTTATCATGACTAAACAGAAACGCTATAGTAATAACATGCATTAACGAGCAGATGAAGCAAGATGTCAGTCACAGGAGACCTTGGAAGGGAAACCCGTTGCCATAATAACTGTGACCATAACAGAAGTCCTGACAGGAATAACTCCAAGCCTGGTGTTATATTGACAGGGCGGCCTGTGTTTTTTATGACCGGAGCTTGGTTTAAGGGGATGCGTAGGTGGCAAAATGTGAAGTCTTAATACGTTCGGAGGGGAAATCGCATTTCAGCTGAATATTCCCAGAATGACAGCGAAGGAAAGGTGTGCTCCTCAGGAAAGGCTAATAAAACTCAGAATCTGTGACACATGCTATATCTGTATGTTTTATGAGGCCTGTGTAAGCTAAAGAGTTGGAAATTACCTTATTTACCGCATAAATGTATTTTCAGGCCTCTGCACACATCACAAAGGCTGAAACCAAAAATGTTTGTGAAGCAAAATTACTACCTATTTTCACAATGGAGAACTAGGTCACTCTTGCTGCCTGTGCCTTTTACGAAACTTACATCCCACCTTGCCCACACAGTCAGGGGCCTCTTGCGTCATGCATCAGGCCCAATATTTGATTTTTACAGACTGGGGAAGTGATAAAATTTCACTCAAGTTTTTAATCTGTGTCTGACTCCATTGGAGGGATTTTCCCTGTTCCTATGATGGTTGTACTACAGATGAGGGTGGCAGTTGTCACCAGGAAGAGCCAAAAAAATGTGACCAGTTCTAACCCTTCCTGACAGTACTAAGCGGCTCCTTTACATGTGTGGCGGTGCCATCTTTTCAGAGGCATGTAACCTCCTGGACACTGGTCTTAACCAGTGGTAGCCCACCGAAGCACCCCACAGTTGCCTTCACTTGAATGGGTCACATTTGGCAGTGGGTACTGTCTGGCAGACTCAATGAGTTCTATTTATTTCGCTGTGGCGATGTACACTAACATGACCACTGCTCAATCGCCTGGTTTTAACACACCTACACATGTGAATGAGGCCTTAAAGCGGAGTTCCGGCCACAAAATCGATAAAATCGATTTTGGGCCATCCGCTTGCTAAGGGGAACCTGGAAAAAAATCGATAGTGCTGATTTTTATTTATTTTTTTGGTCACTTACCTTCTTATAGAAGAAAATATACTCACCTTCCACTTCCTCCCTCTGCGACCGCGGCCCGCGCTGTCACTTCCGGTTTGCGATGATTCCTGGGAGCTGAACGTCATCGCTCCCAGGAATCAATGCGCCTGTACCGGCCCCGCTTGTCCCTTCCGGTTTGCGATGATTCCTGGGAGCTGAACGTCATCGCTCCCAGGAATCAATGCGCCTGCACTGGCCCCGCTCGTCACTTCCGGTGCAGGCGCGGCATTCACTGCTAAACAGCTTCTGGGCATGCCCGGAAGCTGTGCAGGGATGACGCGCCTGCACCGGAAGTGATGAGCGGGGCCGGTGCAGTGCATTGTGGGACTCCGGCGTCACGGAAGAGGACACAAAGAGGGGCGCTGCGGCTTCAGCTGCCCACACCTGAGATGGCAGCGCTGGAGAAGAAATTTTCAAGGCAAGTATTTCTTCTTACAGGTAAGTGCGATCCGGGACAGTTCAGAGGCTATCCATTATGGAATGTACTAGCCCTGACTGTCCCGGGGGTATTTTTAGCTCAAATTGACCCCCGAGGCCGGAACTCCGATTTAAGCTTTCTCTGACTCCCAGGTGCCAGTTCCAGAATCCTATCCATGCTCTGAATCCACCGCCATGAAAAGAAAGCCACACACCATTGACCTGACCCCTTTCAGTAGGTTTATTCAGCCATACATTCCACGTCCCCACCTAATGACACCCTGGCTGGCGTGTTTCACCTTCACGGGCTTAGTAAACTTGTTCTAAAAGAAATATGTAGGCTGCCATTGCCGACTGCTTTCTGAAAATGCCAGCTTCCTGGCTGGCTTGTATTCTTTTTCTGGGAGAATAACGCAGAAACTATTGAAGTCAGGGATGGCCAGGCAACGAGCCTTTTCGGAAAGGTCAGCGATGGCAGCCTCAGTAGAGGTTTACTTTAAAATTGAACTTCACTTTGTCACCTCGGCGTAGAATTAGTATGCAAGTCCCCAAAGCAGCGGTGAAAAGACTTGCAGCCTGTTCATTCATGGCCCCTCTTATCATGCTGAGGAGGCCACCAGTGTTGGGTCTCCCGCTAAGGCCAAATAGAAATGTGAGTTTGAAGAGTTAATTTGGCGCTATTGGCAGTGGGGACCCCATCCCTAGACGGCAGCTGTCCTTTCATCTCGGCTCTTGTGCTTGATCTCCCAGCTGCTAGCACTTGTCACATCTCCCTATAGAGGCCTGGTGTGGCCTGACAGAATGTGCTTGTTACAAAATATCTATGGGTTTAATGAGGGGGAAACGTGGCGCGTTCCGCTGGGGGGGAGGGGCTGATGTTAATTTGTGGAAGCAGTTTGTCTTAATTTTTGCATATTCTATTCCTTTCTGATGTAGAATCTTCAAGTTATAACGGTTGAACGGAGTGGTAATCCAGCACAATTGCTCTACACGCCACCTTTAATTGCTGATTTTTGCTTCGGGTGGACTATGATGGCAGAATTAAATCTTTGCTAAAGTTAGACATTAGGTTTTTACCTTACCTGCATTATGGTTCACACCCACAGCACCTGTCCCTTTTTTTTTTTTTTTTTTTTTTTTTTTTTTTTTTTTTTAGGCTTTAGCTTTCTTTTGGCTTAAAAACAAAAACACTCGTTACTAAGAAAAGAAGTCCGATATTTGCGAAAAATGTGTGTTTTGTGCTCCATTTCAAGTCTTAGGCCAAAAGCGTGCGATCCTGCCCCAAAGAGCACCTGTATTTTTTGAGCAGCAGAACATCTTGGCCCCAAGGCTCTGTTAGCAGATAGATTGGGGATTGTGGAAGAAGGGGAGGTTAAGAGAAGACAGGATCAAACTGCCTTTTTACATAATGCACAGGATTAACCCCTTAGGTTCCACAGTGAGTATAAAAAGCATGCTTTACTGCATATACACACTGATTTTACTATTGAGGGTTTAGTAACACTTTAAAGAACTCTAAGCATCCACAAAAGTGATAATTTGTTAATTTAAAATAGGTTCAAACCCTAATTTAATGGCATTTGGATTGATAAAAATGTATATCAGAAACAATTGCATTTTTTTTAATGTTTTTATGTTATTTGTATAAAGAATTGTGATTTTTAATTTATTTTTATTTTTCCTAAATATAATGAAGCCTTTGTTGAATCTCAGCACTGCTGATCTCCTGCAGCCTCTTTGTAGCCATTTCCTGTCTACATACACTCAGTGTACCAAGGCAGTGTAATTTCTGCGGAAACAGTCACTTGCAGTCTCCATTGGAAGCCTGTGTGAAGGTGAAAATGTAGTTGTTACTGGCAGGATCAGCAGGTAAAAATAAAGTAGAGAAGCCAAAAAAAAAAACTAGCCAGCCAAAACATTTAAAATGTTAACCTTTACAGAAAAAATGCAAAGGTGAACTAACAACCTGAACCACCATCAGCTATACATATAGCAATGCTGAGCTGTCAGTGACCATGCAGCCAGTCCGGGGATTTGAATTCCCCACTCTTCTCTGTCCAGCACTACTGGGACAGACCAGAGTGATTCTGATCGGCCTGCACAGTGAATCTCTCTGGTTCATTCCAGAAGTGCTACATAAAGAGCCGGGATTTCAAAGCCATGGACCGGCTGCATAGGGACTGACACCTAAGCATCCCTGGAAGTAAGTACATCGAAGACTAGGGGGTGCAGAGAGTGTATGGTGTTCACTATTTTATTATTTCTGTAAAGATGAACTAACACATAGACTTGCACACTGGAATGTATTACATTTACATTACATTTTTTGTTCTCAGGGTTAGCTATACATTTACGTTCAAAAGCAACTTGCTTGAGAGAAAAAATTGCAGGTAATCAAAGCAGTATAATGAATCCACGAAATATGGCAAGTAGTATACCCATAAAATCATACAATGCAGTAGATAAACACTGTGACATTACGAGTGTCATACACGAAAATAACCAATTGGTAAACGGCATGTTAACAAGGAGTAAGCAACTCAAAGTACAGTAAAACCTTGGATTGCGAGCATAATTCGTTCCCGGAAGCATGCTTGTAATCCAAAGCACTCTTATATCAAAGCGAATTTCCCCATAAGAAATAATGGAAACTCAGATGATTCGTTCCACAACCATTTATTCATAAGTCCTTCAGTTTATAGTCCATATAAAAAGATCATAGCATTGCGATAGGTTGTGTAACCATAAAATGTCCATCCACAAATGGCGCTTCCACAAGGGGATTAGAAGCAAAATCCAGCAGGGGCTACAGAGTATCAAAGAGAAGAGAGGCGCCTCTAAGTGTAGCAATATGGTTCCATTTAATGAAGGTACAACATTTAGCAACTCACATGGCTGATGAATAAAAAAGGCACATCCAAGTATGCAGGCATCCGGGGTAAAGCTGTCCACATAGACTATCTTCTGCACCGCCGGCTGCCAGTCTGTAATCCTGACCGGGAAGACCACCCTGGAGTAAAGCGATCTGAAAGCGAAGGGCAGCATGGAAGGGATGATGTAGATGACGGTGCGGAGGATGGTCTATGTGGACAGCTTTACCCCGGATGCCTGCATACTTAGATGTGCCTGTTCCAATCATTAACCATGTAAGTTGCTAAATGTTGTACCTTCATTAAATTTAACCATATTGCTACACTTAGAGGCATCTCTCTTCTCTTTTATACTCAGCTGTGACTTGAGGCTACTTGTATATGAAGACATCGCTTGTATATCAAGTCAAAATTTATTTGAAAATTTTGCTTGTCTTGCAAAGCGCTCTTAAACCAAGTTACTCTCAAACCAAGGTTTTACTGTAGTAAAATAAAAGTACCCTCTTAGTGGCATGTGGCTGGTTAAACCAACCATCTGTCCCACACCTTGTTGTATTTAGCCGGGCATCCTCTGTGATCATAGATTTTTTGTATTGGGGGGGGGGGGGGTTCACCTGCCATACCACGGGGGGTATTCTGCATCCAGATACGTGCAATCACATAAATAGCGTTTCATGCATTAGAAATGTGTCTATCGGGCTCTGGGAAGAGACCCAGAAAACAAGGCTTGTGATCTAGGGACAAAAGAGAACCCATGTGGTTATGTAAAAATCTGACTATCTGGGCCCAAAAGGTCTGAATCCCAGGATATGACCATATGAGGTGAAAAAATGTACCTACATGAAAGGGACAAGAGGAGCTATAGGGTTGGATATACTTTAATGATGTTTCTCTTGGGAAAATAAGCAGTTGTGGGTTGTGAAATAGGTTGGTGTGTGTGTAAATACAAAGTCTCCCCCCCAATTTAGTCAGCACCGGTAGCCAAAAGAAAGTACTCTGTACCGTTGGGTATGGTGGAGAATGTGTTTTGTGACGGGGCTGGGCCATTCAATGCTGTTACCGGGAAGTTCATAGCCCTGTGTGAGCGCCTTCGAATTGTAGCTTACACCACACTTAACTCTCCCTCTGGCAGTTGAGCAAAGCTAAAGGGGAGCAGCACCGTGGAGCATTTCATGCATTAGAAATGTCTTTCGGGCTCTGGGAAGAGACCCAGCAAACAAGGCTTGTGATCTAGGGACAATAGAGAACGCATGTAAAAATCTGACTATCTGGGCCCAAAAGGTCTGAATCACAGGATATGACCATATGAGGTGAAAAAATGTACCTACATGTTATCAACATGTAAGAGCCCTACTGTGTGAACTCCTTCGAATTGTAGCTTACACCACACTTTTTTTTTAATTCTTTTTATTTCAATATGTGCATAAAAACGAACATTCCAAACATCCTTTCAACAAAGGGACAAAACAATATAAAATAAAAAAATTATACAATATGCAAATAATCTGTTTACTTAGTATTCATAATCTCTATATGCCTGGGTATATCCATTTAGCTTAATTGATCGCCGTTGTCCCGGTGTGCCCCAACCCCTTGCTCCATTGCATTCATAGATTTATTTCCTCATCATACTATGTGCATCCCTCTATATCCTCTTAGTTATCTCCTTATATTTAACCATTGGTTAATGTTGATTGACTCCAATTATCCCAAATTTTATTATATTTCGTTGAGCGTCCTCTATGCATATACAATACTTTTTCAAATGGTAAAATCTGATTTACCCTTCTTATCCAGTTCTTAACAGGGGGCTTCACTTGAATCCACTTAACTGTGATTGTTTTCCTTGCCATAAACAGCGTTTCTCTAAGCATTATCTTGTGATATCTAGACCATGTTATTTCATCTAATATACCCAGCAAACAGGTTTCTGGGGTCAAAGGTACAGGCATATTCAGGACAGAAGATAATTGAATTATTTCCTGCCAGAATCTTGATATCACTGGACAAAACCACATAATATGTATAAAGTCTGCCCGCTTAGCACTGCATCTCAAACATTTAGGAGATGCTATGCTTTGCATTGCATAAAGTCTACTTGGAGAGAGATATGATTGATGTAGCATATATAATTGTATTAACCTATTTGCTGCTGGCGATACATATAGCTTACACCATACTTAACTCGCCCTCTGGCAGTTGAACAAAGCTGAAGGAGAGCAGCGCCGTGGAGAATCTGCTGCTTTGTACTCTGAGCAGATTCACTTTAGGTGTAGACCCACATTTTAGGCCTCTTGTCAAATTCTTTCTGTGCCAGACTTTTGAATTGTGCTACTTGCACAATTTATTGGATATGTAAATGCAGTGGAATGTTGTGTCTGCGTACATTTCATCAACTGATAGGCCAAATGGCTGCCAGGATAGTTTCAGTGTTTCCCATCGAGTGTAATTAATAATTCAACAGCCGGAAGATCAATAGCTATGTCCACCCCAGACTGGGTATTGATTGCTTAGCATTGAGATGGAACCTATTGTTACACCCAGTAGTTGTGTTTGAAAAAACGATTTTGGGCTACATAATATTTTTGGATGAGTTAATATTGGGGCTGCGCTGTTCCAGAACTATTATGCAGCCTTAAGCTGGATACACATTCTACAATTTTCTAAAGATTTTCTCCTTTAGATTTACCAAAACCATTTAATATTAAGGTCAAACCTAAACACTTTCAATTTGTATGCAACCAGGCATACCCTTGTACTACATAGTTGAAATCTAAAGAAAATCTAACAAAAGTTGTATAGTGTGTATCCAGATTTAGAGTTGGAGGGTGACATCTGGCATTCATAAATAGTTTCCTGCCCAGGTGTTTTCACCTGAGAATGGTACATATGAAATGGGGATTTTTATAGTTTTGACCAGGCACTCAAAATGGCTGGTTTTAGAAAATGTCTTCTAGAAAGTTGACTTGTGTTAGAGTAAATCACTAAGTTATGCCAAACTTGTTTCTAAATTACTCCTATATTCTTTATTCTTCTCATGAGTTGGGATGACAGCCCACCTTTCTTTTAAAAGTTTCCACTGAGTATCATTTTATGGGGCCGCAAGTCCAATAAATGAACTCCATGGATATCCTTGCATAATTAGCCCCGCTAAACAGGACAGCTGTGCTGGAAGGAATAATGGTGGGTTTAGGCCCCTGCAGACAATAGCCTCCTAAGCCTGAAACACAGATGGCATGTGCCAATAATGATCTGGGACGTCGGTCTAAATGTCCATGTTTATTTTTTATTCTCTTTGCAGCGAGTGCAGCCATAAATCCCACCAGTGTTGAAAGCCCTGAGCCATGGTGCCATTTAGCGGTTTAGTGAGCTTAGCCTTGCCCCCCATTCACAGGATCAACATTTGCTCTCTGTACAGGCCTCCTCAGGAATTCATGTCCCCTTCTGAAAGGGGTGATCAGACCCCATCTGATCTGAATAAGGAGCTCTAGGCGGTTAGGGCTCGTTGGAATGGAGAGGGGAGCCGTGCCTGACAAGATCCTGCTAAGTCACAGCCAGGACAGGTCCCGGGCTCTTTTCTTTTCAGCAACGCCTGAACAATCAAAGGCCTCCTATTTATCTATTGTTGCCTAGGAGGATACCCATTTAGTGTTCGAATTCCAGCAGGCTTGGGAAGGAGGAAAGGCGATAGCGGTAGACAGACCTCAGAGATGATAATCAAGTATCAAAAGTGATCTGTAGACAAGCTAGCACTTTGTGCTGTGACAGGCACAAACACACTGGGGTACTTAGTTCTGAATGAAAACTTGAGGCCTTCTTTCTTTCAGGAGGTTGAATGAGGGATTCTGCTGGAGGTGGCATCCACATCGAGCATCTGGTGCTCTGCAGCTTTTATAAAGAGCAGAGAGAGGGGGCAAGCACAATGTGAAATTAGGCCCAAAATGGCATTTAATGAAGTGAAGCTCTGTGCTCAGGGCTTTTCTATGTATGCTGTGTAAATGAAAAGGCTTTGGGGCTTCCACAAGAAAAGACATCTCATTAGATGCCTCTGCTTTTCTTCTCCATCCCCAAAGAAGTTTTGTGCTGGGAAGGTTGCACTTCACCCATCTGGAGGTTTTTTTTTATTGTGCCGTCTGCAGATTTTCACCAGACAATGCCTTTAGTCTTCAGGAAACATACATTTCCATTCCATTATATAACTTCCATTAGGCAGTTTATTTAGGAGGTTTTAATCGAAGTCTTAAATATGTAAACGTTTTACACTATCATTGCTATCCTTGATGATGGCATAGTGGACCGCTATTTTTTTTTTTTTCGGCACACAGCTGACTTCCTGTCTAGTTGTCCTGTAGAAAAAGGATACCAACCGTCATTTTGATGCCTGGTTCTTGCCTAATGTGGCTGTTCATGTAGAGTAGTGGTCCTCAACCCTGGCCTACAGGGCCCACTAACAGGCCAGATTTGCAAGATAACTGAAATACATCCCAGGTGATATAATTTGCTGCTCAGTGATTGCAGTACTCTAGTCTGCATCTCCCCAAGGTAATACCTAAAATCTGGCCTGTTATGGCACTTTTCCACTGCAAGTACCGGCTCGGCTCTACTCTGCCCTGCTTGGCCCGGTTTGCTTTTCCACTGCTGGTACCGCATGGTACGGTGTTGGAAGGGTTCGGTACGGTACGGTATGGTTTGCTTTTCCACTAAAGTAGTACTAAAGTTAAGTGGGTGGGATAACAACGGGGTGGGTGGGATTCTCTGACCAATCAGTGGCTAGTACTGACTGCATGCAAAGGATTGTGGGATATGGTACCAGTTATGGTACCTGTTGGAACCACAATCGAGTAGGTACTGTTTTTGAGAGCCGTACCGTGCCGCACTGTTCGGTTCCATGCAGTGGAAAAGCGCCACCGTACTGAACCGTTCCTACACTATACCATGCGGTACCAGCAGTGGAAAAGCACAAAAGCGTGCTGAACCATTCGGTTCCATGTAGTGGAAAAGTGCCAATAGTGGGCCCTGTAGGCCAGGGTTGAGGACCACTGATGTAGAGTAATAGCCGCTCAGAAAAGTTACATAAATTTATTAATTTTAGGTACTTATAAAGCGCCATCAATTTATGCAGCTCTTCACATATATATTGTACATTCCCATCAGTCCCTGCCCTCAAGGAGCTTACAATATAAGGTCCCTAACTCACATTCATTCATATACTAGGGCCAATTTAGACAGGAGCCAATTAACCTACCAGCATGTCTTTGGTGTGCGGATGGAAACCAGAGTACCTGGAGGAAACCCACACAGCCACAGGGAGAACATAAAAAATTCCATGTAGGTCGTCGTAAAAATGGCATACATATCCAATATGTGATGAGTGCAACAAATTGTACTTACAGGTGTGGCTTGTCACACTTTCAACATTGTAACTTCTGCTTTGTGGTCCTGTGATGTTACATTTCCATAAAGCAACTGCATAACCAACTATGCCACAAATACAGATTTAGCCGTTGTTGCTGCGTGTGCAGATTTGTTGATTCAGCCAGCTACTACTTGTGTATTTTCCAGTGCAGGTGCATCACTGATTTTAACCTATACCAATGATATACATTTGAGGCCTAGGATTGCATGCTCTTTAACTTGTCATTGGTTGGTAAAAGTGAAGGAAAGCTTCCCCAATTAAAAAAAAAAAAAAAAAATCTTTCATCGAGTGCAGACATTTGTCCAGTTGCAGGTCCTCAGTGATTTGCTGTTTAAAAGAACATCTGTATGCAAATTAAACATTTTATGAATATCCCTGATCAAGATATCACGTTATCCAGCTGCTATTCACTTGGGTGAGTACTTTTTGACGACTTTGCTTAGTTTTGGTGAAGTTTGTCAAGTTAGGTCATCTAGTTTATTTCCAAATTCTAAAGAACTTAACATAATGAACTCCACCCAATTTGCTGTAATCATGACAAGTGTTACATGTCTTATATGCTGAGCTAAGTTACTTTCTTGTGTGCATTTAAGCAAGCATGCTTCTTTTTTTGATTGGGGAAGAGATAGAGGAGATAAAATGGCCTTTGAAAACTTTGGCAAATGGTGAAAATGTCATAAAATGCATCAGAGACAATTGAGTACTGTCCGTGATAAAAATGTTAGTGCAAATAAAAAAGTATCACGGACAGTACTCAATTGTCTCTGATGCATTTTATGACATCCGTGATACTTTTTTATTTGCACTAACATTTTTATCACGGACAGTACTCAATTGTCTCTGTCGCAAGTGCACTAATACGGCTACAATGACCTCAAGCATAAAATGCATCAAAAACCTAACTGCGCTCCTTTTTAACTCCAGATTTTGGAGCGTTTTTAAGCAATGCATCCCTGATTTCTTTCATTTTTGTACCTAGGAAATAGAATTTGATATATTTTTTTTTAACATGAGACCCAGAGTCCACTCCTGAACCACCTCGGCAACCGCTTTCTAACATTCTAACAAATCAAATTGCTGTTCTGTGTCTTGATCTTTAACCTAGACATTCCACAGTAAGCCATCAGCGGCTGGACTTGTAATTTGCTGTCACAATGAAGAATGTGGTCCAGGTCTATTGATACGGAGCTATTTAGCCAGAGTAATGGCACAGTTGCATGCCTGCAGGTCGTCATGTGGCCTACAATCAGAGACCCCCTTGTTGAGGAGACGGGACAGTGCCTTTCTGCTGAACGGGGACCTGGTGCCTGGACGTGATTGTTCAGCAGGCTGAGCAGTATGTTTATTTTGCCTGAAGTCTGCTCGCCTTATGAACAGAAAAAAGTTAATTTTGGTTGACTGTAAAGAATGGCTTTCTCATAGCGCAGGAAGTCTCTTGTGACAAAGGCCTGGCTTTAGTCTGACGGGGCCTGCAGATTTACACAAACAGTGCTATGAGGCTCCTGCCACTCCAAGACAAGATGTTGATTAAAGAAAAAAACAAAACTTATTTAGGAGCTCTGTAAATCCAACCGAAATGGGTTGAAATTTCTGTTTTCGTGCTTTGTAAAGCACAGGGGCCTTCTATGTGAGGATATTTAGAAAGAATCAAGAGTCTGCAGTCCCTTTAAAGATCTTTAGATTTTAGGATGAGTTTGATCAGCTTAAAACTGAAGACTGATATGAGGCACAAATTGTCAGTATTATCACAATTTTTTTATTTCAACTAGTGCATGTACTTCTTTTGAAACGGTTTTTATTAAAGGCAAAAGAAATACGGTACAGTAACATGCGGTTGAAAGATTAGATACATGCCTTGATAGGACAAGTCGCATTGAAATACAGAACTGCAGCATATAACAATCAAGTAACAGGTAACAATGTGATACGTGAGGGTACGCTCCAAATGTAGGTTTGGCCTAGTTCATAATGCATGGATGGACCCCCAAACAGACCTGAAGAAGGGGTCTCAGCCAAAACAAAGATACAGCTCTAGAATAGGTATGCCGGGGGGGGCGGGTGGGGGGGGGCTGGGTTGGCGGGGCTGGGAGGAAATCAATGTAAGTAGGAGAGGGTCGTGGGGGGGGGGGGGAGGTAATAGCAGGTGCCCGGAGAGAGCCTCAAACCCCCCTTGGGGCCCAGGTGGAAAAAGAGGGCCGGTAATGAGGAACAACTAGTGCAAGTACTTAATTGTGACTTTGCATAAGCATTTAGAAGTCCTCTAAACCTTACTCTTTCTCCCAGTCTGAATATTATGAATGGGATCCAGCAAGGTGTGCTGCACGCAAATATGGTGAGAAGGACCATTAAGAGCATCGGTCTGCTGCTGCTCTGTTTAATCAGCAGGCTGGTGATGGATTCTAGACCTGAGCACTGCATCATGAGACAAGGTCATCATGTTGACCAAGGAGGAATGAAAGGCAGGGAGTAGAGAGGAGAGTATAAAGTGGTTGTGGATGGGATTTTACACACAGATATCTTTTTGCCCTAAATGCCCATGGCTACACAGGGTCTCCTGAATATTCTCTAATCTGTTGATTAAGATATGACTCCTACTCACTCCAAAGTCTCTGTGCAAATACTTTATTGTGGAATGGGAGCCAGCGAGTATTTTTTTTTTTTTTGCTTCATAATATACATAATCCTCTCTCTGACAGTACATGAAATAAAATGCCCAAAAGACATAATTTGGGAATTAATCCTGTCTTTATTTTTAAAGGGTTTACCTTTTATAATAAAATTTAGAGTTCATTCAAGAGGGCCCAGTAGTTTCCAAATCCTGCATCGTAGGTAAATGAACCTTTGTTTAAAAGACATACCTGTGGGCCAAGCATGGCTTCTGTAAATCCTGGGCTATAAAGTAGAATTCGGAGTGCATGAAAGCCAAGACAGATTATCCCTTGGGAATGGCCCATTCCCACAGAAACGAGCGTGGAGCAAGTGCTCTCCCTCTTCCACACGCATGCAGTGCACTTGGACACAGTGGATAAATGCCCTCAGCAGGGACATTGGTGGTGATAAAAACGTGACCATATATATTCCACTATCTGAAATTAAAAAACTACACTTGATTTGCCGAATAGTATTCTTTCTATTATAAAATGCTGTAAACAACCCATAGCCCAGAATTCTCTTGTACTAAAAAATTTTTGTTTTTGTTTTTTCCAGACGTCTAAAAGCCTTTGCTCTTTGGACTATGAAGACGACGAAGATCCCCACCTTAAAACCATTGTCTCCTCTCCCTGCAATTCCAATGACCTCATGAATATCATCACTCCTGGATCCAGTCCTGTGAAGGAGACCACAGACGAAGGGACCCATGCAAGGGATTTTAAGAGGGAAGCCACTGTGAGTGAAAGCGAGGAAGACTTAAGCGACTGTGAATGCATCGAGGGCCCCATGATTCAGATGAAATGTGATGATCTGGATCTGGAGCAAATAGAGAATAACTAAGCCTTGATTTGCCTCCGGTTGTGGCACTCCCATTGCCGCCTTTGCTTACCTTTTGAGGAGTCCAGCAGAACTTGTTGGAGAGTAGTCACCTGTTTAGTTTAACAAAGCAAATGATAAAAAGACTGAACTTGAAAACATGGTTTCCACCTGGCAGCAGTATTCGGCCTAGTATGTGTTACTCAGCGTATAAAGTCAAATAGATATATATGTACTCATTAGGTTTCCTATGGGAAAGTAACTTATCTACAAGTGCTTACTGAGAGTGCCTAAATATTTGTTACTCAGAGTACAGGGAAAAGGGGAAGGGGTGGGTGGGTTCGGGAAGGACTACTATTTTTTTAAGCTAATTTCATAATTACGTAACCTCACTTTTGGCGGGGTGTGTTAGACAAAAAAGCGAGTACAATTTGTTTACTTTTTGCGAACGTCTCACATACTGGGCTGCCAAGCTCGGCAACAGCGAAAGGAAATCGTCAGGAGTTTTAAGGAAACCTAAAATACAAAAAAAAATAAATAAAATAAATAAATCTAAAAAGCAGAAAAAAACTTTAACAGATATTTTTGCATTTCTATGGCTTTTACAGTTCTGGAAAAAAAAAATGAAAGCATCTCTATTTTGAAATGAATTTTCAGAAGGGCATTTTATAAACCTAAATCTTTGTCTGCCATGATTCTGAGTGCAGGTATAAGTTCTATTTTTTGTTTTGGAAGAGCTTAAAAGTTCTAAAAATCAATGACGTTTTTGTCTAAATGGATACGGAGAATGTTATTGATAATGACCAGTCCAAAAAAAAACCAAAATAACCGCTCTAGGATTTTTTTTTTTTTAATCGAGTGGTTACAAAACTACATGTACAAGCATGTTTTTTGTTTTAGATTTCTTGATCAAAATGTACTAGTGACCTGAAAAGTTAAGGAGACGGGAAGGCCTATACATTTGCTACTTGAATTGTATTTGTTTTCTATTTGAACAAAAGTGACCGTACTTTACGTTATGTGCATTTCCAAAAAAGTGCAAGTAGTTACATGCCTTGTAGGTCATTATAACGTTCATTTTTTTTTTTTTTCTAACGTTCAAAAGAATGTATCAGAGCACTTGAACTTTAGACATGGACTTTTGTAATGATCAATTCCACAAGAGGAGAAAATACACTCAGCAATAGAAGGCGATTTTGTCCTTAAATAAAAAAAAAAAATCAATTTGGTTTGCAAAAGTGTGTCCTGTTTTTCTTTTCTGAGTTTTCCAATTGCCTGTAAAATAAACCAGTCTTCACACAATCAGATAAACTCGGGGCAGACATTAACCACCAGAGTACCAGTCTGTAACACTGGTACTTTTTCAATGCTGTGATACCTTGACTGACAATTATTTGGTCATATAGCATTTGTATAAGAGACCAAAACATTTTTTATTTTCTGTTACTAAACATACAATAAGGAGTCCATTCACACTGATCCGACTTGGACCGCGACTTGTCAGCCTGACAAGTCGCGGCCCGTCACGCTCCTTTTGTGCGGTACAGGAACGGTTCTAATAGGAGCGACACAAAAAAAGTTCCTGTACTACTTCGGGGCGACCTGGAGCGACTTGCATAGACATTCATTTTATGAAGTCCGTGCAAGTCGCGCTGCACGCGACTTCACAGGTCACCCCCGAAGTTGGATCCGCCGTAGTGTGAACGGAGTGACAGTCACCAAAATGACACCTTTTTGCAACATAGAAAACCCAAGGTCATCTAATTTTTGCCACAATGAAGAAACATGGTATGGAGGGGATTACAGCATGGAGCATGGTAAAAGCACAATAGATACAGTGCATCATCGTTGTGCAGGTCATACACGGGGAGGAGGAGGTGAAAGGGTTAATGTAAAGGGACCATACAGTGGGAGGATGATGATGGGAGGGTTAATGTGCAAAGTTAGGTAGGTGAACGGTTAAACTACAGATCACATTGAAACAGGCTGGAGATGAGCTTTACAAAGAGGATAGGAGGGGGTAAAAAAATCTGCTGACCCCTTTATTCTTTCCCTATTCATTAAATACTACTTACTCCCATTGCTCCAATGTTATCACAGCAGTTACAAGGTACATAGACTCTCAAACTGATGGCAGCTCAAATCATAACCATTCATAGGTGCACTGGCCCATCCATGTTTGTTTTTTGAAGTGCCCTTTACGAATAGTGTTTCAGAAATACATGTCCACCCTATGCCTTTCCTAAACTTGCAGTGTTAAAAAAAAAAAATAAAGGGAATCTATTCCATTTTGAAAAATCATTAAAGGGTAATTTTCTAAAAAAAATTAAAAGGTGAACTAACACCAAATACCCTGGTGACCTATCCAGAGCCCGCTGCACATGCTGGTTAGTGAGGCCTTGTTCTGCCATGGTAGTCGTCCGTACACTGCAATACAAAGCCCTGGAGTGCGTATCCATCATAATACTCGCAAAGGCAAGTGCTCATTGATCAGCTCCATCATGTGATTGCGTTGACCATCGAGAAATGCTTCTTACTGGAAGAGGCGGCCTCAGATGAGCTTTTCATTGATCGGCATGGGGCTGCACTGACCATTGCAATGATGAGTATTGGGACGCCTGACTTTATACACACAAACTTTAATGGCATCCCAGAATTAGTCTGTAAGGTTCAATATTGATTTGGCCCACCTTTTGCAGCTATAACAGCTTCAATTCTTCTGGGAAAGCTGTTCTCAATGTTTAGGAGTGTGTCTATGGGAATGTTTGACCATTCTTCCAGAAACGCGTTTGTGAGGTCAGACGCTGATGTTGAAGAGAATGCCTGCCATGTAGTCTGTGCTCTAATTCTTCCCAAAGGTGTTCTATTGGATTGAGGTCAGGACTCTGTGGAGGCCAGTCAATTCCTCCACCCCAAACTTGCTCATCCATCTTTATGGACCTTGCTTTTGTGCACTGGTCCAAATCACTTAGAGTAGGGATTATGGTTTGGGGTTGTTTTTCAGGGGTTGGGCTTGGCCCCTTAGTTCCAGTGAAGGGAACTCTAAGGTGTCAGCATACCGAGACTGTTTTGCGGTCCCAAGTTTGTGGGAAAAGTTTGGGGATTGGCTCCTTCCTGTTCCATCATGACTGCGCACCAGTGCACAAAGCAAGGTCCATAAAGACACGGATGAGCTAGATTGTGGTGGAGGAACTTGACTGGCCTGCACAGAGTCCTGACCCCAACCCAATAGAGCACCTTTGTGATGAATTAGAGCGCAGACTGCGAGCCAGTCCTTTTTGTTCAACATCAGTGCCTGACCTCACAAATGTGCTCCTGGAAGAATGGTCAAACATTCCTATACACACTCCTAAACCTTGTTGACAGCCTTCCCAGAAGAGTTGAAGCTGTTATAGTTGCAAAGGGTGGGCCAACTCAATATTGAACCCTACGGACTTAGACTGGGATGCCATTAAAGTTCATGTGCGTGTAAAAGCAGGCGTCCCAATACATTTGCTAACATAGTGTAACTCCTATAAGTATTACAGGAAGCCAATATAAAGACAGATTCAGGTGCTTCTGCTTGCTCTGTGTATTTTCTGATGTGTCAATGAATATGTAACTGGACTGAACAATGGCCTTTTATATCTACCTTGAGTTGATCTTAACAGGGTTACATTTAGTTGTGAACCTAGGACAGATTTTTCTTTTAAAAAGGCACGCTCAATAGTAATTGGGAAGATTTTGTTTTTTCTCTTTGAAGGGCAATTTGGCCATACATAGCCTTGCTTCAGGGTCCATGACTCAGATTAGTAAATTTACAGAGAGGTAATGAGCATATGGTATGGAGATACAGAATGCTGAGCTGACAGATTACTAATGGAAGGAAATGGGGACGTGTTTACCTAGCTGTGGGAAAGAGCTTATGTTGAAATGGAATCTACTGAAAGAGTAATATTAAAGCCCAAAACCCAGGAACTATAAAACCCCTTTGGCTACAGATCTGAATGTAGAGGAGAAATGCCATTAAAACGGAGTATAGACTACTAAATCATTCTGAATGGTATTTTGTGACTGCAGCTTCGAGGAGGAGCTGAGCACTCACATTTCAAGGAAAAGAAATAGGGGAGCTGCCACCGCTGACTTCTTCTTAAAATGCAAATTGATTGGCTGACAATCTGGTCCCCTGGCTTCAATACTTTAAATCCCTGACCCAGAATAGGCAAACAGATGGGTTTTAGAAAGTGGCCCAATACCAACAAAATATTCAAAGTGTATCTAAATCCTAGAACTTTTATTTATTATACAGCTGTTTATCAATCCCTAGATGTAGTGGTTCCATTGCCTGCGTTTCTTCCCTTTATTTTCACTTGGTGGTCTTTCCAGTAAGGCTCCTTTCACATGGGAAGTGTGCCAGACGAAGTCCGTTTTGCTCAGCAGAGATCGAGCCACCGATCCCCGTTGAGCAGTCAGATATCGGCTCCATCTCCACCCTGTGTGCAGAGATGGAGCTGTCAGAGCCCTGCTATTGGAGATCGGATGAGAACAGACTGCCTGTCCATTTTCATCCGATCCTCCAGACGGATGGAAAATAGGGTTTCCATCCGTACGGATTTCACAGACAGGATCGGGTCGGATAGCAGCGGGTTTCAGCGGAGAGGTCTACAATGACATCCACTGCTTCATAGGCTGCATGGAGCATCCGATCCGGTCCACCTGAAAAACTGACAGGTAGACTGGATCTGAAAGCCCGTGTGAAAGGAGCCTAACATGACTACAGAGCACCCGCAACCCCCCCCGCCCCCCCTTCACACCTCCTGTAACATAAAGAGTATAGGCATATGGGTTGATATAATAAAACTGGAGAGTGCAAAATCTGGTACAGCTGTGCATGGTAGCCAATCAATTTCTAACTTCAGCTTGTTCAATCAAGCCACGCAACGATTGTTGGCCGTGAATTTTTGGCCAACATCCGATCGGCCAATTGTCGGCTTGTTAGTATGACGCTTCCGACAACCGACTGCGACTTTTCGGCCGAACAAAATCTGGTGTGCATGCTATAAAATTTTTGTTGGCCGTCAACAGAACGGCCGATTTTCCGTCAATCAGTACAGATTTTGGCAGACAAAAATCAGATGAGCAAGAAAAAACACACGGAAAGATAACCAGCACATGACATCACTTCTGAAGTTGGTTTTTGTTGGCCGAGAAAATTTGTGTGCAGTCTAGAGCACATTTCAACCAACACAACAACACTGGACAAAAGACGGCCGATCTGTCGGCCAACAATCGTTACGTGTGTACGAGGCTTTAGCCTTTGCCAAACAAAAAATCTGGTAGCTGATTTTTTTTCAATGCAGAGCTGCCCCAGATTTTGCACACTCTAGTTTTAGTAAATCAACCTTGTAGTATTCTGTAGTCCACAAAGAGAGCTGGGAGTAAGCAAAAATAACTGCTTAAGTCCGCAGAGGCAAATAGAATGGGAAAATTGTTTTCTCACAAGATTTTGGACAGAATCAACAGGTATTTTTTGCAGTTCCAAAATAACAAGACCACAAGGGAGCAAAAAAAGTGGTGTTGGGGTTTACGCAAACTATTGACAAAACAGGTAGATTTTTTTTTTTAACTGGTCAGCATGGTGCCTCCACTGCAGACCTTGGTATATATGTCTATCAGCCTTGGAGCTTTTACCAAAGCAACTCCCAAGAGCCCTTTTGGTCCTTCAAGCCTTGTGGGGATAGCGAAGCTCTTCCTCCTCAGTTTCCCCGTTCTGTGCCCAGGATATATGAACAGGAATGGTGTCCATAATGATGTTAGGTTCAAATTCTCTGCACTCCTCTGGTCGATAGGGTGAGTCCTTAGGGGGTCCCTGTTATCTTTCGCTCTCTCTCTGCTGATAGGTACCCTGATCCTTTAGTGGTGCCAAAAGATCATTTTTGTACTGCAAGGTCTTCCTTTCCTTATGGAGCCTCAGGGTCACATCTCCCCCACTGACCCCCTTATCAGAGAGGCAGCAAAGAGACCTAAGGTAACACTGGAGGAGCTGTTGAAAAAAAATAGGTGCGCTAAACAAGAGTGCTAAAATGAATTACCATATTGGCACACATATACACAATAAATAAACAATCAAATCACATGAATTGTGTAAAAAAAAAAAAAAACAAAGGTGAACGTGATCCAATGGAAAAAAATGGGAAACCCAAAGAGGTGCAAAAACCAATATAAGTCCACAAAGTCCAATTGATATAATCTTCACCAAATGTGTATTGTAAAAGGATGTGAGAAATCAACTTCAAGTGATATAAACAGTGATTCCCACCACCGATAGGCTTTCCTTCTTACCAGAATAAATATGGTAGGGTGCAGAATAGAACTCAAAGTAGCCAGTTGGAAAGGAGGAAAACTTCCACTGCAATTCCACCCTGTGAGATGACGCAAATTGGCCTCTTACCAGATGGTATATATCAAAAGCACAGGAAAAATCTCCTAATGCCCCATACACACATGCAGATTATCTGCAGACTTTTGTCTGCAGATTTACCAAAACCATATAATATGAGGTCAAACCTAAACACTTTCAATTTGTATGCAATCCGGCAGGCCCTTGCACTACATAGAAAAGGTAAGTCTGCAGACAATCTGCACGTGTGTATGGGGCATAAGTGGATGTCCCTTCTGCTGGTCGGATATCGGTAGTCCCCTCCGCTGACCACGTATGTCTGCTGTCCTGTCCCTGTCTAATCTGCTCCACGATCTTGTCCTGTACAGTAATACAACACTGGAGGAGCTGCAGAGTTCCACAGCAGAGACTGGAGTATCTGTACATAGGACGACAATAAACCGTACTTTTGCAAGGCACTGTATATGTGCCTTATTGTGACGCATTTCCTGTAAGGTAAGGGAACAACCAAAATGACCCTTTTTGGTCCCCAAACATTTTGCTGTACACCCTTTTGAGGAGTCACTTTCAAAAAGTAGACTTGTTCACCAGTGATGGGCCCTCCTGTTTTCAGGTTGAATAAAGCAACCATGATCTCATTCGACAAATCCCCATCCTTTAAGGACCTGGCTGACAGAAAAGCGGAGGCTGTGGCACGCAACATGTTTAATATGGTTGGTTCGGCATTGCGGCCAATCTTTGCCCCAGCCCTGGCGTCTCAGACCCTAACTGAATGGGGCAAGATTTTGCGCCAGGGCCTGGAGACTGAGCCAGTCTCTGCTGCAGTTTATTTGTGATGCAGCTTTGGATACAGCTCCTGTGCTGTCCAAACATTGTTTCAGCAGCGGTGGTGATTAGGCGCATGCTGTGGCTTAAGAACTAGTCCGCAGACCAAGCCTCTAAGAAAGCTCTCCATGATCTGCCACAGTCAAGGAAAGTGAAGAAGCCTCGGCGCAGATGGGGGACCTCCTTCTCAGCTCATAGAAAATGATTTTGTGCTTCTGAGATGGAGAATAAGGAAAATAGATCTTTTAAATCTTCCCTGGGAGGTTCCAAGCAACCTTGGTCTGGTAAGGCTAGAGCTAGCTTCTCTGGACCAGCAGACAAGACCCCTTCAGCATAAAGGTCTGTTTATTTCAGGTTTTTTAGGTCCTGAGTCTCCTTGTGTGGATTTAATTACTGCAAAGGTTCAGGTAATGTCCGAACTACCTAAGAACCCCCCTATCCCTGTCCAGGGAATTTAATTACCTAGGTCTGATTTTAAGTCTGACCAGGGTGGTCCTTCCTCTGGACAAATTTCAGGAACTACAGGCCGTGGATCACTGGCTGCTCTCACACAGATAATTTTCTCTCCCAATTTGCATACAGGATCTGAGTCTGATAGTATCCACCTTCAAGACCGTTCTGTTTGCACAATCCTACATGCAGCTCCTTTAGCAGGTTCGGCTCTACAGGAGGATACTGAAGTTTGTGGCGAGATCCACATGTTCCTCTGGCAGATGCTGCAGGCGTCCAAGGGCCACAGTAAGGCCAGTATCATCCTTGGCTCAGGCTTCTTCCACAGTACCTGTGAGAAATCAAGAGCGAGGAACTTCCAATCATCCTGGTGGCTGTAAATGTCCCTTGGGGGCTTCCTCTCAGAGAAGACCAGTTGTCCCAATAGCTAATCTACCATCCTGCTTGCTTTACATTTGCTGGTTTTAATGGCTTGGCTATTGAAAGCCAGATACTGAGGTGTAGAGGTTTGTCTGGATATGTGATCCCTACTATGATGAAGGCAAGGAAGTCAACCAGTAAACCCCCCTCCATTGCGGGGGTTACGTTCCGGACCCAGCCGCGAATAGTGAAAATCCGCGAAATAGAAAAACCCTATTAAAATGCATTGCAGGCATGCTTTTTTTACTGTCACTGTACGTGTAAAAGCATTTTAAGGTCTTTAAACACACTTTTAAAACAATAGAAACTCATTTAAACACATAAAAGATACTGAGAGACATAGCAAGAGCTATGGAAAACACAAAAATATTTCATTTTTAATGATTTATATAGTAAAATAACATTACAAAAAAAACCGCAATATACCGGGACCGCAAAAACTGAACCGCGATGGAGCGGGGGTTTACTGTATACCATTGTACATGTAAAGTGAGTCGACTGGCGCTCATCCGCTATCCTTTTCTGTAGCTCGGATCTTAACCTTTCGGCAAGTGGGCGTTGTTCAGAAGTTGGCCTGGAGTACCACCAAGGGCCAGGTGTCTGCCTTGGCAATCTTCTTTTAGTGACCGCTAAGCAAGCACTCTTTGGTTTGTACCTTTATTCAGGGGGTTCGACATGTGGCTCTACCTGTACGGTCTCTTTTGCCACCATAGGATTTAAATTTAGAGTTTTCGGTTCTCCAGAAACCTCCATTTGAGAATATTCGGGAGATTCCCTTGCCTACGTTATCCCAGAAGGTGACGTTCTTGGTGGCTATTACTTTGGCCCTCAGGATATCGGAATTGGTGGCATTATCCTGTCGCAGTCCCTTTATGGTGGTTCATAGGGATCAAGTGGTTCTTCGTCCCTGTCCATCATTTCTGCCCAAAGTTGTCTCTGACTTCCATTTGAATGAAAACATTGTGTTGCCTTCCTTTTGTCCCAAGCTGGCTCATCCCAAGAAATTTGCTTTGCATACCTTGGATGTGGTTCGTGCGATTCGGGTGTATCTGGCTGCTACTAAGTCCTTTCGGAGGTCAGACTTGCTTTTTGTGGTTACGGACGGACCAAGAAAAAGGCTGGCTGCTTCGTCAGACAGACTGTGACTCAGGCCTATTCCATTAAAGGTCAGGTTCCACCTTTCCCTGTCACGGCGCATTCTACTCGGGCGCTGAGTGCTTCTTGGGCCTTCTGGCATCAATATCACAAGTTTGCAAGGCGGCCACTTGGTCGTCAGTGCATACCTTCACAAAATTCTATAAGGTAGATACTTTGGCATCTGCGGATGCTTCTTTTGGCCGCAAAGTTTTGCAGGCTGCTGTTTCAGAGGGACTGTTCCCTCTTGAGGGGTGTTTTTCTTTAAACTTTTATGTTTTCAGATGGGGCTCCTGTGTCCTGGTTAGGGGCTCTTATGTTTAGCCTTGGGTTATTTTCCTCACCCCTCATTTTCCTTTTGGCACTGCTTGTGGATGTCCCAGTAGTTATGATTTATGGAGCGCTGTGTCTGTCGATGAACGAAAGAGAAAATGGGATTTTTGTACTTACCGTAAAATCCATTTCTCTGAGTTAATCGACAGACACAGCACCCACCCCTCTATGGAGTTCTGATACTTCTAATACTGCTTGCTACTTAACTGATTACCTAGAGCAGAGAGGAGGGTTATATACCAAGCTGAGGATGGCTCATGTGTGTAGCCAGGTGTTAAGTGTTCTGCCTAGTCCTACTCCTGGAGGAGGCAATATAACCCAGTAGTTATGATCTATGGAGCGCTGTGTCCGTCAAACTCAGAGAAATGGATTTTACAGTAAGTACAAAAATCCAGTTTTCTCTCATTCACCCCACTAAACCATGTGAACAGAGGAATATCCACTGGGGGGCTATTGTATCTAATAAGCCACAGCACCCGGGGATGCTTGAATGCCTGTTCAGCCAACAGTTTTTTTCAGCTAAAGCTTTTGGAGCCAAGAAGTGCAAATGGGGCTATCTGCAGCTTAAATTGCAGCAAGTTCAGCAGGAATCAAGCAAAATTTGAGTTGTGTATGGCCAGCTATAGAACAGAGAACCCACCATCTCTGGGTAAATTTACAGACCAAGTGGTTTGTGGGCTGAGTATGTTTTCAAGAATCCCTTCACCAAATCAGTGCCTGTATTACCACTCTGCTGCCAGATACAGTGCCTTGCGAAAGTATTCGGCCCCCTTGAACTTTGCAACCTTTTGCCACATTTCAGGCTTCAAACATAAAGATATAAAACTAATTTTTTGTGAAGAATCGACAAGTGGGACACAATCATGAAGTGGAACGAAATTTATTGGATATTTCAAACTTTTGTAACAAATAAAAAACTGAAAAATTGGGCATGCAAAATTATCCAGCCCCCTTAAGTTAATACTTTGTAGCGCCACCCTTTGCTGCGATTACAGCTGTAAGTCGCTTGGGGTATGTCTCTATCAGTTTTGCACATCGAGAGACTGAAATTTTTGCCCATTCCTCCTTCCAAAACAGCTCGAGCTCAGTGAGGTTGGATGGAGAGCGTTTGTGAACAGCAGTTTTCAGTTCTTTCCACAGATTCTCGATTGGATTCAGGTCTGGACTTTGACTTGGCCATTCTAACACCTGGATATGTTTATTTGTGAACCATTCCATTGTAGATTATGCTTTATGTTTTGGATCATTGTCTTGTTGGAAGACAAATCTCCGTCCCAGTCTCCGGTCTTTTGCAGACTCCATCAGGTTTTCTTCAAGAATGGTCCTGTATTTGGCTCCATCCATCTTCCCATAAATTTTAACCATCTTCCCTGTCCCTGCTGAAGAAAAGCAGGCCCAAACCATGATGCTGCCACCACCATGTTTGACAGTGGGGATGGTATGTTCAGGGTGATGAGCTGTGTTGCTTTTATGCCAAACATAACATTTAACATTGTTGCCAAAATTTTGATTTTGGTTTCATCTGACCAGAGCACCTTCTTCCACATGTTTGGGGTGTCTCCCAGGTGGCTTGTGGCAAACTTTAAACAACACTTTTTATGGATATCTTTAAGAAATGGCTTTCTTCCTGCCACTCTTCCATAAAGGCTAAATTTGTGCAGTATACGACTGATTGTTGTCCTATGGACAGAGTCTCCCACCTGAGCTGTAGATCTCTGAAGTTCATCCAGAGTGATCATGGGCCTCTTGGCTGCATCTCTGATCAGTCTTCTCCTTGTATGAGCTGAAAGTTTAGAGGGACGGCCAGGTCTTCGTAGATTTGCAGTGGTCTGATACTCCTTCCATTTCAATATTATCGCTTGCACTGTGCTCCTTGGGATGTTTAAAGCTTGGGAAATCTTTTTGTATCCAAATCCGGCTTTAAACTTCTCCACAACAGTATCTCGGACCTGCCTGGTGTGTTCCTTGTTCTTCATGATGCTCTCTGCGCTTTAAACGGACCTCTGAGACTATCACAGTGCAGGTGCATTTATACGGAGACTTGATTACACACAGGTGGATTCTATTTATCATCATTAGTCATTTAGGTCAACATTGGATCATTCAGAGATCCTCACTGAGCTTCTGGAGAGAGTTTGCTGCACTGAAAGTAAAGGGGCTGAATAATTTTGCACGCCCAATTTTTCAGTTTTTTATTTGTTAACAAAGTTTGAAATATCCAATAAATTTCGTTCCACTTCATGATTGTGTCCCACTTGTGGTTGATTGTGCTGTGTGCCCGGGCCCCCTACAAGAGGACTGGTGGTTCCCCCCCATCAGCGTCCCTTCCAGTGTTCGGCTACCCATCTATCTATCCTTCATGCTTCACCAATGACATGGAACCATTTTCACCAGTTCTTCTCAACAAAGAAGCCTACAATGTAATGTCCCAGCACCTTCATACAAACTCAGTTTAACCAGATGTAGCAACCTACAGGTAGGTGCTAGGTAACGTATAGTGGGCCTTGGCTGCTTAACAGCGGGGCCATGATTTCAGCTGGACTGTCATGTCTCCCAGATGAGGTTACTGAGAGGGGAGTCTCCCCACTGGCTCTGTGAGAGGATTCTCATAGGGCAGTGGAGGAAACGCAATCAGTGGCTCACTCAGGCTTGTATCTACCCCAGTAGGCAGATTCTGCCGCAGAGGATTCTGGGAGTGGGTATAAGTTTGAAGGGAACACATGACGCAGCGTCTTTGGTGGGAAGCAGAGTCCCAGGAGGGAGAGTACGGCTGTCTCTCCTCCTGTCAGAGGAAGCGGGTGTCCTGGGTGGCGGCCTGGGAATCCAAGGAGTGTGAAGCTGAGCTGCAGAGGGGAGAGAGAGGGGGGTCCAGTTTCAGGAAAGCCTTCAAAGGTCATGAGTACTGTGGACTGCCCCTGGGGGTCTGCCTAGAGTCAGAGGGGACCACTCCAGAGAAGGCTCTAGGGATCCAGGAGTCAGCTAGCGGTTAAAGGGTTGCCTGGTCAGAGGACCCTGAATTTTAAGAGAGGGTACCTAGGTAGAGGACCCTGAAGTGTTAAAGGGGGCACCTGTAGTTTGGGCCCTGAAGAGTCAGTGTACAGTGGGAAGTATACAAAGTTAAGAGTTGCAGCAGCACAAGTATCTACACAGAGTTACCTCAGCCAGTGCAGGGCTGGAGGAAGCTGTACTGGGTGAGAGGATGGCCAAAAAGTTAGAGGGGCTTTTAAACTAGGGAATGGGGGGGAGGGTACAGATGTAGAATTAGCCAGTGGAAAGCAAGTTTCAGAGGGCAGAAATGGGGGCATTAGCGGTAGGGTGTTCGGAGCTCCTATACCCAGGGTGGGTATGGGGAAAATTCAAGAGAGCAGCCTAAAAACATCAAATGAGGATATTTGTAACCGATCAAAATTAAGAGGTTTGTATACCAATGCCAGAAGCCTGGCCAACAAGATGGGAGAGCTGGAGCTACTGATGTTTGAGGAGGACTTAGATTTTGTGGGGATAACTGAGACTTGGTTTGACAGCTCTCATGACTGGATGGCGACCATTCAGGGGTATTCCCTTTATCGCAGAGATAGAGAAGGTAAAAAAGGGGGAGGGGTATGTCTGTATATTAAGAACAGCATACAGGTAAATATGAGGGATGATATTAATAATGGAGCTAAGGACGAGGCAGAATCCCTATGGGTAGAGCTTCAAAGGGATGGCACGGCGGGGAAGGTAATATTGGGCGTATGCTATAGGCCCCCCAACCAGAGGGAGGAGGGTGAGGCGGACCTCCTTTTACAGATAGGATTGGCAGCAAGGATGGGAAATGTCATTATAATGGGGGACTTTAATTATCCAGATATAGACTGGGCAGAAGGAACCGGGCACTCAGCCAAGGCTAGGCAGTTCCTAAATGTTTTGCAGGACAATTTCATGGGTCAGATGGTGAATGCACCGACAAGAAACAATGCGGTACTTGACCTACTGATTACCAACGATACAGACCTGATCACGGATATAGAAATACGGGACAACTTGGGAAACAGTGACCATAGGTCAATAAGTTTCAGTATTAATTACAGTAATAGGAAGCAGAGGGGTAATATAAGGACACTGAATTTCAAAAGAGCCAATTTCCCTAAACTGCGCTCACTGCTAGAAAATATCAATTGGGATAGAACCCTGGGAACAAAGAACACGGAGGAAAAATGGGAGTGCTTCAAGAGTATACTAAACAGGGGGATTGACCAGTGCATTCCAAAGGGAAATAAATTTAAAAGAGCAAAAATAAACCCTGGATGGCTAAACTCCAACATAAAAATGCATATTAGTGCTAAGGAAAAGGCCTTCAAAAAATACAAGACTGAGGGCTCATTGGCAGCATTTAAGCACTACAAAGAGTGTAATAAGAAATGTAAAGACGAAATCAGGGCGGCTAAAATAGAACACGAGAGACATATAGCGGAGGAGAGCAAAAAGAACCCCAAGAAGTTTTTTAAGTATATAAACAGTAAGAAAGCGAGGCCAGAACACATTGGCCTCATAAAAGATGATAAAGGAAATATGGCCACTGAGGACAGAGAAAAGGCGGAAGTGTTAAATCATTTCTTCTCTTCAGTCTTCACAAAAGAATCGGGGGGCTACACAAACCCAGCTTGTAAGGCCGAACTAAATAATACACCTCAGGAAGTGCCACCATGGCTAACAGAAGATAGACTTAGAGCCAAACTAGAGAAACTTAACATAAATAAATCCCCGGGACCGGATGGCTTGCACCCGAGGGTTCTTAATGAGCTCAGCCAGGTGATCGCCAGACCATTATTCTTGATCTTTAAGCATAGTTTACAGAAGGGTATGGTGCCAGCTGATTGGAAAAAAGCCAACGTGGTACTAATATTTAAGAAGGGGCCGAGATATATCCCGGGTAACTATAGGCCGGTCAGCCTAACATCTGTAGTCTGCAAAATTTTGGAGGGGATGTTAAGGGACCACATACAAGACTTTAGTAATGAAAACGGTATTATAAGTAGTAATCAGCATGGATTCATGAAAAATCGTTCGTGCCAAACCAATCTATTAACCTTCTACGATGAAGTGAGCAGCCACCTAGATAAAGGTAAGCCTGTGGATGTGGTGTATCTGGACTTTGCAAAGGCCTTTGACACCGTTCCCCACAAACGATTACTGTACAAACTAAGGAAGGTAGGTATGGATCAGAAGGTGAGTAACTGGATAGAGAACTGGCTCCAGGGGAGAGTACAGAGGGTGGTGATTAATGGGGAGTACTCGGATTGGGCGGGTGTGGAAAGTGGGGTCCCCCAGGGTTCTGTCCTGGGACCAATCCTGTTTAATTTGTTCATAAATGATCTAGAGGAGGGGATATCAAGCACAATCTCAGTGTTTGCAGATGATACTAAACTAGGCATGCCAATATCTTCTATGCAGGATGTGGAAACCTTGCAAGCAGACCTGAACAAAATAACGGGGTGGGCAACTACATGGCAGATGAGGTTTAATGTTGATAAATGTAAAGTAATGCACTTGGGGGCCAGAAACCAGAAAGCAAGCTACTCACTAGGGGGGGAACCTCTGGGTGAGTCTAGGATGGAAAAGGACTTGGGGGTACTGGTAGACAACAAGCTTGGCAGTGGCATGCAATGCCAAGCCGCCGCAAGCAAAGCCAACAGAATGCTGGGATGTATAAAAAAGGGGATTCACTCCAGAAATAAAGAGATTATTCTCCCACTCTACAAGACTCTGGTCCGGCCACATCTGGAGTATGCTGTCCAGTTCTGGGCACCGGTCCTCAGGAAGGATGTGCTGGAACTGGAGAAAGTCCAGAGAAGGGCAACAAAAATAATTAGGGGAATGGAGGACATCAGCTATGAGGAAAGACTACAAGCCCTGAACCTTTTCTCTCTGGAGAAAAGACGATTGAGGGGGGATATGATATCAATGTACAAATACTGTACTGGTGACCCGAGCATAAGGAACAAACTATTCAGAGAAAGGAGATACAATAAGACACGTGGCCACTCACTAAAACTAGAGGAAAGGCGGTTTAACCTTAAAGTGCGTAAGGGGTTCTTCACTGTAAGAACGGTAAGGATGTGGAATTCTCTTCCACAAGCAGTCATATCAGCAGGGAGCATTGATAGTTTCAAAAAACTATTAGATGGACACCTTAAAGACCACAACATACAGGGGTATACAATGTACGGTTAAAAGCAAACACACACACGCATCATAGGTTGAACTGGATGGACTGATGTCTTTTTTCAACCTCACTAACTATGTAACTAAGTAACTATGTAACTAGTGACTTTTGAGCTAAAGCAGTGTCAGGAGTCAAGTGTTCTACAGTCCTGGATCTTCTTAGTTAAAGTCGAAGCTCCAGCACAGTTTTAGTACTACAGTATCTATAGGCATCAGGAAGCGCTGGTCGGCATTCAGCTGGCTTCAAGACAGAGCCAATAGGCATTTCTCTTGTCCCAAAGTGTACCTAATTCAGCCAGAGGAGTATCCCACTCATTCCCTTCTCCCATCCCCTAAATACAATAAAACAAAACAAACCAGAGATGCCGGAATGGTCATTGTCTCAGTTCTCACACATGGGTTCACAACTCAAAAGTGTTGGAGGTGTCACCGGTAACAATGGCAGACCCACAGCAGGCACAAGGCCTAGAAAAACTGCTACACAGATATGGAAAATGGAAAATTTACAGAGGAAATAAAGGCAAAACCTAACTAACTAAATCTATTCCCAACCCCATCTCAAAGACTAATCTAGTTAGCCCTGTAAAGAAAAGATTGCTATACTTAACTATTTTGAAGCTGCTCTAGTCTGGTTCCAGGCTGAGCTGTCAGCAGCAGCTTCAGTGTGCAGAAGATGTAGCCAAAAACAGAAGCCCCATAGTTAAGTCCATGGGTGACTTCACTTCCCAGGCATTTCTCCTGCGCAGCTCGAGATTGGAGCAGAGTGGCTTCAGAATAGGAAAGTACAGTATAGCGATCTTTTCTTTACAGGGTTAGATAGATTAGGCTTAGAATGGGGATGAGAGTAGGTTTAGAGTTAGGTTTTGCCTTTACTTTCACTTTAAAGCAGAGTTCCACCCTAAATTTATACTTACCTCCATCTTCTCGCTCCGGGTCACCTGAAAAACAAATGGATAATCGCAATTTTTTTTTTTTTACTTACCTCGTAGAGAAAATATACTTACCTTACTTCCTTCTTCCTCCCCTCGGCGGCCACGGCGATTCATCACTTCCTGGCTTTTGCAATGATTCCTGGGAGCTGAACGTCATCACTCCCAGGAATCATTGCACCTGCCCCGACGTCAGTTCCGGTGCGCGCGGCATGCCCAGAAGCTGTGGAGGGATGACGCGCGCGCACCGGAAGTGATGGCGGGGCCGGTGCAGTGCATTGTGGGACCGAAGAAGAAGGAAGAGGACGCAGAAGAGGATCGCGCTGGCTTCAAGCTGCCCACACCTGAGATGGCAGCGCTGGACAATACTTTTTCAAGGTAAGTATTTCTCCTAAAAGGTAAGTGCAACCCGGGACAGATCAGAGGCTAGCCATTGTGGAATGTACTAGCCCTGACTGTCCCGGGGGTATTTTTATTAAAAATAGTATCCCCAGGGTGGAACTCCGCTTTAAGTCAATTGTTCATCACAGATAAGCAGCCATTAAATTAGGGGACACTGACAAAGGCTTGCACAGTGGCTGCAGTATAGCTTAGCTGCTGGACTGCCATGTTAAGGCAGTGGTGCCAACACGTTGTAAATTATTTATTACACGTTTTATGGTTTTGTTTTTTTTCCAATTTTATTGAAATGTCACAAAAACACATTTCATTCATCATTTTTCACCACATTGGTTTGGCGGCACGATGCATTGGAAAAAAGTAGAGCATGACATAAGATTTTTGAGCACTCCAGGCAAATTGCCTTGTCTATGCTTTGCGTCTGTGTTGGACAAGGCTGCCCAGCAAAGCCCTATGCCTATACTGTAAATGAGCCCTAAAAGCCCCAATAGATAAAGAAAAACAGTAGGTAAAAGACACCTCACTTAAAATTGTACCCCCCCCATTGTTTTTTGTTAAAGGGATAGAATTTCTGTCTGGTGTCATTGTGGAGATTTCCCTCATTTACAGTCCAGTAGATAAGTGTTAGGCAAGGAAGGAAGTGAAGGGAAGTCTCTTCAAAAGGTAAAAGGGACAGAGATAACACTGAAAGTTTTATACTTTCTCCTCTCTATGCCCCTATTGGGTGAAATTTGCTCTCTTCCTTTTAGAAGAAATGATGGGAAATCGCTCCAACAGGGAACAAGTTTAAAGAGTGAGAAAAGGTTTATTTTCTGGGTAACAGATTCCAATTGTAGACAAAATGAAAACCCCATAGGGAGTATACTGTGGACTTTTGAGGTGCACAAGGACAGCAAATAAAATATTCCCAAACTTTTAGTTAACATTAGATCAAAATATATAAAAAAACTGGACTGGACATCTGTTAGTGTTGCACCCAATACATGGTAGACTGGCAGGGTTTTTCCAATCCTCCTTGTTAGCGCTCGATGTGTTTCATGTGAAAAACCCACTTCCTCAGAAGAGCTTTAACCACTTAAGCCCTGGAAGATTTTACCCCCTTCCTGACCAGGGCCTATTTTGCGATTCGGCACTGCGTGACTTTAACGGACAATTGCGCGGTCGTGCGATGCTGTACCTAAACGAATTTGATGTCCTTTGTTTCCCACAAACAGAGCTTTCTTTTGGTGGTATTTGATCACCTGTGCGATTTTTTGATCATGCGCTATAAACAAAAAAAGCGTGTCAATTTTGCAAAAATAACAATATTTTTCACATTTTTTTATATGAAATTCCCCCAAAAAAATGTAAAAATCAAAATTTTTTAACATTTTCAGCCAATTCGTTTTATGCTACATATGTTTGGTAAAAAAAATCGCAAAAAGCGTATTTTGATTGGTTTGCGCAAAAGTTATCGCGTTTACTAACAAAGGGAAAGATTTTTGTCATTTTCGTTTTTTTTTTTTTTTTAACGAGTAATGGCGGCGATCTGCGATTTTTTTTTTTGCGGGACTGCGACATTGCGACGGACAGATCGGACCCTTGACTGACATTTTTGACACTTTTGGGGTTACCAGTGAAATTACAACAGTAATCAGTGCTATACATATGCACTGTTACTGTAAAAATGACACTGGCAGTGAAGGAGTTAACTGTATTGGAGAGGGAGGGGTTAAGTGTGTCCTAGGGGCGTGTTTCTAACTGTGATTGGCTGTGGCTACTAGTGTAAGAACAGAGATCAACGGTCCTACATAGTAGAACCATCTGATCTCCATTCTTACACAGGGAAGAATGACAGGCGGCTTTGTTTACATTACATTACTTTCTTCTGGTGTAACGGACGATCGCGAGTGCCCGGCGGACATCGGGTCCGCCGGGCACACGCGTGGGGGGGTCCGTGATCACACGGGAGCGGGAGCGTGCCTCCGGTGGCGCGCGCTTGCTCCCTAGAGCCTCACAGGCTAGCGACGTAGCCCTACGTCGCTTTACCTGTGAGGGGCTGACTGCCGACGTAAATAGTCGTGCGGCGGTTGGCAAGCGGTTAATGGAAAAATTATCTAGCATAATAATCATAAACATGAAAAAATATTCCTCGCATAAATCATACAACATGCAAATACTGTTACAATAAACATTTTTTTTTTTACAGAGTAAGCATATTAGGCTTGCCTTGCCTTACTCACTGGAGTCACGTGGTCCCCTACACCAACATCTCCAACAAGGAATGAACCCCTGGGGGCAAATGCAGAGGACCTCAACAGAGCCAGCTGAGGAGGTGCAAAAGACTGCAATTGTAGAAATATCATGAAAGATTCTGTTGTATAAATTCAGAACTGTATTACTGAATGGGGCTTCAAATATAAAATAAATATAAATTTTAGAGGCATGCCACCAATCGAGAGACTAATCAAGTTCCAAGAATTTATGAAATCTGTCCTGCGATTGGTCCAAGGTGGACCAATGCAACTATGCAAAATAAATCCATACCTGGAGTTTATCTTTAATTTCTTACAGGTTTCCTTTGTAACTACAGTATCGGGTGGCCTAATCTACTTGTCCATCTGTCAAACCTTCCAGTTTTATAAAGAATAGGCAATGGCATATCTCTTTAGCAGGAAGTCATCTGTTTTAGAAAGGCCGATTAAACTGTACAGAGGGTGTTCCTATTAGTAAAGATATAACTGAGATATCAGGTTAATCACAGGGTGAATTTGCTTCTGTAATACTGTGCATTTAGCTCCCAGCTGTTGTCACATAGTATGGAAACCAAACACACGCTACATTTAATATTGAGAAAGAGGTCACCGGTCCTTGGCCACATAACCTGATATGCATCATACTTATAGAAAGTGCAGTCCAGAATGTGTACACATATGTATGTAACACAAAGATATAAATGGGCCTCCCCCATGATTTTCATAAACGAAAAAATTAAAGCTTTCATAAAACAATTTAAAGCCCATTTAGACGTACACTCACCACCCACTTTATTAGGTACACCTTGCTATTACCGGGTTTGACCCACTTTTGCCTTCAGAACTGCCTTAATTCCTGTGGCATAGATTCAACAAGGTGTTGGAAACCTTCTTCAGAGATTTTGGTCCATATTGACATGATAGCATCACACAATTGCTGCAGATTTGTCGGCTGCACATCCATGATGCCAGTCTTCTGTTCCACCACACCCCAAAGGTGCTCTATTGGATTGAGATCTGGTGAGTGTCAGGAAAGAGCTCACCTGCTGGTGGCACTGTAGCTCCCAGATCCATAGGCTGCAGTTCCAGTGTCCACCAGCGGTTGTCTCTCAGTAGTCAGAAGCGAACATCTCATGCAATCAGTCATCACCTGATGCTGGTTGCAGGAAGTATATTTAAACCCTGTGTATGCTTCTTCTCACTGCCTTGGTATTGTCTCCATGTGCGCCTGACCTGCATTCCTGTGTCCCTGTATCCTGATCCTGATCCTGGACTCTGATCCTGATCCTGACCCTGCAGCCTGATTCCTTCCTTCCTTCCTGTTTGCCTACTCCTGCAACCTCTCTCTCTGTCCCAGCTCCCTCTGCTTGATCTCCCGTGTATGACCCCGGCTCTGTTACTATTACTATTCATTTATCCTGTTTTGTATATATTTGGTTTGAGCAGTTGTTTGCTGTGTGTCACTATTGTTTGGTTATCTGGTTGGATTTACACAGTTATAGTTTTCTGGAGGTGCGTTTACATTTGTGTTATTCACTTATTTTTAAATAAATTATATTCTTTACACCTTAATTATGTCTAATGTTCTCTGTGTCAGTCCACACATTTCTGGTCACACCTGTTGCTGACAGTGAGTGTGGAGGCCATTGGAGTACAGTAACCTCATTGTCATGTTCAAGAAACCAGTGGTGAGATGATTTGAGCTTTGTGAGATGGTGCATTATCCTGCTGGAAGGAGCCATCAGAAGATGGGTACACTGTAGTCATAAAGGGATGGACTTGGTCAGCAACAATACTCAGGTAGGCCGTGGCATTTAAACAAGGCTCTGCTGGAACTAAGGGGTCCAAAGTGTGCCAAGAAAATATCCCCCACACCATTACACCACCCCAGCCTGAATTGTCGATACAAGGCAGGATGGATCCATGCTTTCATGTTGTTTATGCCAAATTCTGACCCTCCTATCTGAATGTCACAGCTGAAATCAAGACTCATCAGACCAGGCAACAATTTTCCAATCTTCTATTGTCCAATTTTAGGGAGCCTGTGAGAATTGTAGCCTCAGTTTCCTGTTCTTAGCTGACAGGAGTAGCACCCGGTGTGGTCATCTTCTACTGCAGTCCATCTGCTTCAAGGTTCGATGTGTTGTACTTAAGGAGATGGTATTCTGCATACCTTGATTGTAACGAGTGGTTATTTGATTTACTGTTGCCTTTCTATCATCTCAAACCAGTCTGCCCATTCTCCTCTGACCTCTGATATCTACAAGGCATTTTCTTCCACACAACCGCTGCTCACTGGATATTTTATCTTTTTTGGACCATTCTCTGTAAACCCGAGAGATGGTTGTGCATGAACATACCACTACATCAGCAGTTTTTGAAATACTTAGACCATCCTGTCTGGCACCAACAACCAGGCCACGTTCAAAATCAATTAAACCCCCTTTCTTCCCCATTCTGATGTTCTGTTTGAACTTCAGAAAGTTGTTTTCACCACGTCTAGATACCTAAATGCATTGAGTTGCTGCCTTGTGATTGGCTGTTTAGCAATTTGTGTTACCAAGCAGTCGAAAAGGTGTACCTAATAAAGTGTCTGGTCATTGTACATACAGTGCATCCGTAAAGTATTCACAGCGCTTCACTTTTTCCACATTTTTTTATGTTACAGCCTTATTTCAAATGAATTAAACTCATTATTTTCCTCAAAATTCTACAAACAATACCCCATAATGACAATGTGAAAGATTTTTGTTTGAAATCTTTGCAAATTTAATAAAGTAAAAAATGAAATACTGTAAGTAGTCATAGACTTTGGTCAATACTTTGTTGAAGCACCTTTGACACCAATTACAGCCTGTGTATGACGCTACAAGCTTGGCACACCTATTTTTGGGCAGTTTCTCCCATTCTTCCATGCAGGACCTTGCAGGTCAGATGGGGTGCGTCGCTGCACAGCCATTTTCAGATCTCTCCGGAGATGTTTAATCGGGTTCAAGTCTGGGCTCTGGCTGGGCCACTCAAGGACATTCACAGAGTTGTCCCGTAGCCACTCCTTTTTTATCTTGGCTGTGTGCTTAGGGTCGTTTGTCCTGTTGGACCCCAGTCTGAGGTCCAGAGCGCTGTAGAGCAGGTTTTCATCAAGGATGTCTCTGTACATTGCTGCATTCATCTTTCCCTCAATCCTGACTAGTCTCTCAGTTGCTATAGCTGAAAAACATCCCCACAGCATGATGCTGCCACCACCATGCTTCACTGTAGGGATGGTATTGGCCAGGCGATGAGTGGTGCCTGGTTTCCTCCAGACATGATGCTTGCCATTCAGGCCAAATAGTTCAACCTTTGTTTTTTTCAGACCAGAGAATTTTGTTTCTCATGGTCTGAGAGTCCTTCAGGTGCCTTTTGGCAAACTCCAGGTGGACTTTCATGTGCCTTTTACTGAGGGGAGACTTCTGTCTGGCCACTCTACCATACAGGCCAGATTAGTGGAGTGCTGCAGAGATGGTTGTTCTTCTGGAAGGTTCTCCTCCCTCCACAGAGAAACACTGGATCTCTGTCAGAATGATCATCGGGTTCTTGATCACCTCCCTGACTAAGGCCCCCGATCGCTCAGTTTGGCCAGGCGGACCGCTCTAGGAAGAGTCCTGGTGGTTCCAAACTTCTTCCATGTACAGATAATGGAGGCCAATGTGCTCATTGGGACCTTCAATGCTGCAAATTTTTTCTGTACCCTTCCCCAGATCTGTGCCTCCATACAATCATGTCTCAGAGGTCTACAGACATTTTCTTGGACTTCATGGCTTGGTTTGTGTTCTGACATGCACTGTTAACTGTAGGTCCTTATATAGGTGTATGTCTTTCCAAATCATGTTCAATCAACTGAATTTACCACAGGTGGACTCCAACCAAGTTGTAGATTTATCTCAAGAATGATCAGTGGAAACAGAATGCACTTGAGCTAAATTTTGAGTGTCATGGCAAAGACTGTGAATACTTATGTACATGGGATTTTTAATTTTTTTATTTTTAATAAATGTGCAAATATTTCAAACAAGTTTCTTTCACGTTGTCATTGTGGGGTATTGTTTTTAGAATTTTGAGAAAATTATGAATTTAATCCATTTTGGAATAAGGCTGTAACATAACAAAATGTGGAAAAAGTGAAGCACTGTGAATACTTTCTGGATACATTGTATGTGTATAGAAGTATGTTTGTTTTTAGCCTTGGGCAGGTTCAAAGTTGTGCATCAATGTGCGTTTTCCTTGTGCATTGACGCACATTGGCACAAGTTTTTAATGCATTTTTCATATTTGGATGTTGAGTGGATAGTTAAGCGCAATTGACCAAGGCTTGTAAATATAGTTTGGCAAAAAAGGTTTCAACTGCCAACATCTTATTCTACAGGGACTCTGCTTTCTTAAATTATATCATGTCTTGGGGGTTTAAGTTGTAGCCCTGCCCCCGAGGGAGTGGCTTGTTGCATGGGTATCCTCTTCACTTCTTGCGCCCTGAGCCTGCTCCAACCCTTCTGACACTATTGGTTACGTCATTGTGAATAATTGAGACCACAAGTATTGCAGTGAATAATCAATTTACTGCTTTTGACTTTTGATGAAGAACAAGAATATGCAAACAGAATCAGAAATAACACAAATGTTGCTACCAAGATAGATCCTGAATTCCCAACCAAGGATTTAGGCCTTTTAGTTCAGCACTCAAGATCCAGAATACAGGACACACATACATATACACAAACAAATGTGTATGTATGCTAGAGGATTGCGTTCAGCAACAATAACAATACTGTAAATGATCTGGTGTAATTAGAGAGTGACCACCGATAAAAGTGACTACACTTGTTAGCTTGAATGCAAAATAGGCAATATAACAATATTAGAACAACTATCAGAGTGCACTCTGTGTACTAACGGGGCCCCCTTTATGATGAATTGCAAGAGTCTCCTGGAGAGTGAGGCCTCACTTGTCTTTACCGGCAAGGAATTTCCAACAATCCGAGGAAAGTATTTGTAATCCAATAAAGGTAGAATGATGAACTGTATTCCCCAAAGCAATCAATAGTTGTAATCTACAGAGAAGCAAATGTAATAAATCTTAATGCGTCACAACAGGTTAACAGCCTGGGACTGGATAAAGGGCTTAAGGCCTAGTTCACCCACCTCGCACTATATGTATATATGCAGTGTCCAGTGGTTTGCTGAATGTCAGTATGGCCTTATGAAAGTACGCAGTTTAGTGGTACTGCCCTGATTCAGCCCAGGTCTGTGTTTAACTTCCTGCCATCCGCGCTACAGCCTATATACGGCTGCAGCGCGGACTTGAATTTTCGGGACTCTCCCGCGAGCGCGCATCGGGGAGAATCTGTGTCGGCCGTGTCCCTTGGACACAGCCGATCACAGATCGTGGTGAATGGCCAATCACAGCCGATCACAGATCGTGGTGAATGGCCAATCACAGCGGCCATTCACCACGTGATCAAGCCGTCCAATGAGAGATGATCTCATATGTAAACATATGAGATCATCTCTCATCGCCGGCGCTCCTTCCTCACACAGAGCCTGCAGTGTGAGGAAGGAGGGGGAGCCTCACAGCGCCAGGGACACACAGCAATGTAATCAGGGCACTGATCACCAGTGCCCTGATTACTAAAGGTAAAAAAATACACAAATTGCCCCCCCATCAGTGCCCACAGTGCCCGCCATCAGTGCCCCCCATCAATGCCCACAATCAGTGCCCATAGTGCTGCCAGTCAGTGCCCATCAGTGCCTGCTCATCTAGGCACTGATGAGCACTGACTGGCAGCACTATGGGCACTGAGTGTGGGCACTGATGGTGCTGCCCATTAGTGCTCATCAGTGCCGCCCATCAGTGTCCATCAGTGCCATCCGCCAGTGCCCATCAGTGCCGCCTCTCAGTGCCCATCAGTGCCACCTCTCAGTGCCCAGCAGTGCCGCCTATCAGTGCCGCCTATCAATGCCGCCTATCAGTGCTCATCAGTGCGGCATATTAGTACCTCCTCATCAGTGCCCATAAGTGCCACCTCATCAGTGCCCATAAGTGCCACCTCATCAGTGCCCATCAGTGAAGCCTATAAGTGCCCATCAGTGCCGCCTCATCAGCGCACATCAGTGAAGGAGAAAAATTTATTTTCAAAATTTACTCGCAGAAAATAAGAAAAACTTTTTTTTTTTTTCAAAATTTTCTGTCTTTATTCTTTTTTTTTTTAAAAATAAAAAACCCCAGAGATGATTAAATACCACCAAAAGAAAGCTCTATTTGTGTGAAAAAAATGATAAAAATTTCATATGGGTACAGTGTAGCATGCCCGCGCAATTGTCAGTCAAAGTGTGACAGCACTGAAAGCTGAAAATTGGCCTGGATGGGAAGGGTGTTTAAGTGCACAGTAGGCAAGTGGTTAATGGAGATGTGGATATTGGATGTCTCTCACCCAACCGGGAGATCCGCTCTCCTCTCCGACCAGGCCCCGCTCCTCTCAGAGTCTCCGTCTGCCTGTCAGCAACCTTCCGCTCGGCCGTGCCACCGAGACTCCTCCGCTCACTCACACCGCCGGCTTCACTCCGGTATCCTCCGCCACCAAGCCTCAGCCTAAGTTACTGCGATCCGCAGCAGCTCTTCCCCTTCTTTTCAGTACTCTGTCTTTGAGGCAAGAGAGCTAAGTGGAGTCCCGCCCCCCTTTATATAGACACTCCCAGCAAGCTCCGCGCGTCCTATTGCTCCCTGGGAGAAGGGTCTCTCTCCCCCAGCAGTCTATGATCCTGGTTCCTCCCGTACTACATCTCCCATAACGCCAAAGTCACCGTCTTTTGCAGAACTTTAATAACAATAACAGTTTGAACAATACCAGCCGTGCGACCCGGCTACAAAGTAATCTTCAGTCCTAAAATTTAATTTTTGCATGTGTGCAAATAAATAAATCAAAAAAGGCCCCGGCAGAAGAAGAGTCAATGGTACAACCAACACTGCCAGGAGGAACTGCACTGAAAACTCCCATACAGGACATCAACGGCACTTTAAAGCAGCACAAATGTGTTTTTTTTTTTTTCCAAATTCTAACCTTTCTGAAATTGCAGATTAAAATAGTGCATGTATACATATTGAAGCTGGCCATACACTTAAAGATTGATTTCTGTTCAGCCTGGAGGTTGCACAGCGCAGATAGACAAATCTCCTGCTGCAATTATTGTATTTTGTGTCTGCATCCTTGCAGACACGGTTGCAGGGGATGTTGGGCAGATGGTGCCTAACATGGCCAATCACTGGGTGAATTTCAGCCAGTTGATCAGGAACCAGTCGAAATTTGTTCCGTGTATGGCCAGCTTTGCAAACAGGGCTGGTTGCAAGGATTTTCGACACCCTAGGCCAAACCTAATTTTGCAGCCCCCCCTCCCCCCAACTCCACCCCCTCTTTGCCCTGCCCATGTATACGGTGGAGACTACACAGACCTACCTGATTCCCACATTTACCTACCAGACCACTACACTGACCTATTTAACCACTACACTGAACTACTTAACCACTACACTGACCACTACACTGACCTACCTAACCTTTACACTGACCTACCTAACCACTACCCTGACCACTACCCTGACCACTACACTGACCTACCTAACCACTACCCTGACCACTACACTGACCACTGACCACTACACTGACCACTACACTGACCACTAACCACTACACTAACCTACCTAACCTTTACACTGACCACTACACTGACCTACCTAACAACTATATTGACCTACCTAACCACTACCCTAATCACTACACTGACTACTAACCACTATACTAACCTACCTAACCACTAAACTACTACACTAACCACTACATTGACCACTAACCACTACACTGAACACTACACTGACCACTAACCACTGCACCAACCTACCTAACCACTACAGTGACCACTAACCACTACACTAACCACTACACTGACCACTTCACTTACCTACCTAACCTTTACACTGACCACTACACTGACCTACCTAACCACTACCCTAACCACTACACTGAATACTAACCACTACACTAACCTACCTAACCACTGCACTACTACACTATCCACTACATTAACCACTGCACTGACCACTAACTAACCACTAAACTGACCACTAACCACTACACTAACCTACCTAACCACTGCACTACTACACTACCCACTTCACTAACCACTACACTGACCACTAATTAACCACTACACTGACTACTAAACAAACCTCACACAACATCCCCCCCTCCCTTTCCCAGTACAATGTATTTCGGTAAATCTTCCTTCCTCTCCATGGCTTCCAGGCTCCATCGTCGGGCTCCTTCTGCCACCCAGCCGCTCCTCTGTATCCCCCCCCACTGGTCCAGGCACAGCTGCTGTATCTGCACTCCACCATGCACCGCCCCTCCCCTTCCACCCTTCTCTGCACCAGAGAGTTCCTGGGGCAGGGGGAGGGCCAATAGGCTGCTGCTGCGGAGTGCACCTCATGGGGGGGGGGGGGTCAATAGGCCGCCGCAGTACAGCACACTCGGGCCGGTGCGAAGAGGCCGGGTGCGTGACGCCACCACGCTGACCCCAGGAGCAGCCTTGGGCCCCAAAAATACTTGCAGCCCTGGACCAGTCCACCCCTGCCAGCGCCGCCCCCGACTATAGTGCGCTCTAGGCCAGCGCCTACCTCGCCTATAGGTAGAGCCGGCCCTGTTTGCAAAACCATGAATCTTGTGGCATTCCTAATAGCTTTCACGACAACAGTATGGGCATAACAGCAAGACCTCTTGGTCAACTCAGAGGTCATAGGCTTTCCACACCTCCTTCTAAGTAAGTCATTATTCTTCTATGTTAGTAAAAGAGGCAAAGACCACACACAGCTAACATCTAAACTCTTCTGTCGATGGCTCCCCTCCCTGTCCCCCTGGATCCACTAGAGTCAGCATAGCCATCAAACGTGACTCATGCAGATAGCAGGGAAAGAAATCACACAAACTACTTTGGATTGCAGCAAGTACACATTATAGAATGATATGCTTTGTTCATTTTTCATTTCAAAGGTTTAAAACCACTTTAACCTACCTACAGAACATCAGAAGACTCACAGATATTCCTTTACAATTACAATTCTTAAAGCGAAGTTCCACCCAAAAGTGGAACTTCCGCTTTAAATAGTCCTAACCCCCTGACATGCCACATTTGGCATGTCATTTTTTTTTTGGGGGGGGGGGGGTACCTAGTTTTGACAGGTACCCGCTCCCACTTCCGCTCGAAGTGCCGCGGCGCCCTGAGCGGAAGTTCTCCTCTCTCCCTCCCTCCCTGCAATCTTCTGGGACATGTCAGAGGTCCCAGAAGATTGCCCGCCAATCACGACGCATAGCACAACTCACGCATGCGCAGTGTGTACCCGGCTGTGAAGCCGCAAACTGTCACAGCCGGGTGCCCACATTAGTGATGCCGGCGCCGCGGAGCAGAGAGGGAGAAGACGGCGCATCGCTGGACCGTGGGACTGGTGAGTGTGCAGTTAGGCTGGAACTCCGCTTTAACTTATTTGCTGTATTGTATACTACCAAATTTGTAACTTATTCACCAATGTTATTATCGCCGCCATTACTAGTATAAAAAAAAATAAAAATAAAATAAAACTCCAGTTTATACATATACCCCCTAGTATGTAGATGTTATAACTTTTGCACAAGCCAATTAATGTACGCTTATTGGTATTTTTTTTTTTTACCAAAAATATGTAGCAGAATACACATTGGCCTAAGCGCCGGTTCACATACACGCGACGCTACTTCCCGGGGCGACCTCCGAGGTCGCGGTGCGAGCAGCGCGCCGCGACCTCGGAGCGGCCACCACGGACTTCATAACATTGAAGTCTATGGCGGTCGCCTCCTGGTCGCCCCAAAGAAGCTCCGGACCCTTTTTTTAAGTCGGAGTGACTTGTGTCGCTCCTATTAGAACGGGTCCGCAGCTTCCCTATGGGAGGCGACCTGCGGCGACCTGTGAGGCGACCAGGTCGCCTCACAGGTCGTCTTTATTGGATGTTTTATGGCAGAAAGTAAAAAATATAGTTTTTTTTCTTCAAAATTTCGGTCTTTTTTGTTTTATAGCGCAAACAAATAAAAAACACAGTGGTGATCGAATACCACCAAAAAAAAGCTCTATTTGTGGTAAAAAAAAATTACATAAATTTAATTTTGTTTACAGCATTGCATGATTGCGCAATTGTCAGTTAAAGTAAGGCAGTGCCGTATAGAAAAAAATGATCTGGTCATGAAGGGGGGTAAATCTTTTGGGGGGGGGGGGGGGATGGTTAAGAATTATCTAATGTGCAAAGGACAACGTAAAAAGCTTATAAAGACTAGACTGGTCTGTTGAATAGAAGACACACCAACTGTGCAACCGATTAAATAATCCACTGTCTATAACAATTGCTCCTTCTGCAGCCTAATGAACCTAACGATTTTTTCTTAAGACTGATTAGATAGCACTCGCCTTTTGAATCAACAGTGAACAATTAAAATATAGGCACATGGCTAGCAACTGAGGCGTCCAAAAATTGACTAATCCGGAGGGTGCCCAGGTCTAATCGTACATATGGAGTCTGGTGGATTAGGAGGAAATCATGGCATTTGTCTTTTTAAAATGATGTCCAATTAATGCTCTTAGTCATTTGGCTGCAGTTTGTAGGCTAACCATGTTTCTTAGGCGCTGCTGGGTCAGTTTGGATTATAGTTTAGTCAGTAATGTTTCAATGGGGCACTTGATAAGCAGTTCTGAACCTGCCAAGCAATCCAACGATGAGCAGAATACTGACAGCAGCATGGGCACTAAAGACTCATTTAATACCAGTGTAAAAATTGGCTAAAGGACACCTGTTATGAAATGAATATGAACTGAGCTGACCCCTTTCTGAACATGCTAGTTGCCTGACTCCCTCTGGTTGGAGTAATTAATTAGTGCTGTCATTCAAACTCAAAAGTGTAGATCTGTGTAGACCGAAGGGTTGCTGCATGTCTAAACCTAGTCTAAAGGCCCGTACACACCAGTGTTCATTTTGGCATCGAATTTTCATTTAGTTTTAGTTAGTCTTTGATTAAAATGCCATTTTAGTCATCGTATTTTAGCCGACTAAAATCTCCAGTACATTTTAGTCAAAAAAAATAATTTTAGTCGACTAAAATCGAATGTGCTTAGGTAAATTGTAATGCATTATTTAAGCATTTCTATAGAATTTCCAAAACTCATTATATACTTCTAGAGTAAATCTAATATCATGTTATTATTTATGGTATTAAGGTTTGAACATGCTCACAGATACAGATTTAGTCACGCTGGATGGTGGTCTGGGGAGGCCTGTAATGATGAAGAGTGCTCTGGACAGTGGTCTGAGGAGGCCTGTAATGCTGCACAGTGCTCTGGATGGTGGTCTGGGGAGGCCTGTAATGCTGCAGAGTGCTCTGGTGTCAGGGATACCACATGCAGGCATCCAGCAAGGGTGATCAGATCAGTTGGCTGCACCAAGGAATCAGGACCCAGATGGATAAAGATGTAAATAAGTTTATTAAGCAAAATGACACACTCCAATACCAACACCAATGACCATAAACAAGTAAACAAAATATAAATGATAACAGTACAAAACCCCAATAGAACCTAACAAACTATATACAAAAGGATGGAGCAAACAATAGCAGGACAGGACAGGGACAGGAGACAAGGAAAGCAGGGAGCCAGGTACAGGAAGCAGGGTACAGGGAACAGGATCAGGATACAGGGAACAGGGTACAGGTTTCAGGATACAGGTTTCAGGATACAGGTTTCAGGATACAGGTTTCAGGATACAGGTTTCAGGATCAGACAGGGACACGGCTAGCAGAGAAAATACTGAAGCACTGAGCCTCAGTGAAGGGCGGGCTTATATTCCCTCAGCAGTCCTCCTCAGGTGCAGCTTAATTAAAAGAACAGTCCAGCTGCTGGGAGACACCCGCTGGTGGGCCCTGGAACTGCGCCCCTCAGTTCCAGGAACAACAGTGCCACCAGCAGGTGACCCATGTAATGACACAGATCCTGACAGTTCCCCCCCTTTAAGGAGCGGCCTCCGGACGCTCCATTGTGCTTCTACCCCAAAAGTCCAAAAAGGTCTCCCCTCCATGTCTGCGGGTCTTCTAGCACTCTCTAGGCCAAAGTCCTTTAACTTGCCAGAAGGCGTGCCACCAGAGTCCAGCAATTGATCATGCGCCCCTCCACCAGGGTCTGGAAGCCGTCTTGGCACCCCACAGGTCAAGTTCCTGAAGAGGCGTAACATTAGGGATACACCTGCCCTCATTGCAACACACGTCCCAACACTGGGACTGAAGGCAAGCTGGACATAAAGCAGGGGAGCGCCAGCGGCATGCAGGATGTCCGGCAGTGGCACACCAGGCTGGGCAACAGACAGTGGCACATCAAACAGGGCGGCAGACCGTGGCTCAGCGGGCACTGGATCAGCAAGCACTGGGTCAGCGGGCACTGGAACAGCAAGCACTGGGTCAGCAGGCACGGTAGTGGTCACCGGAACAGCGGGCACTGGAACAGCAAGCACTGGGTCAGCAGGCACGGTAGTGGTCACCAGAACAGCGGGCACGGGATCAGCTGGCACTGGATTAGCGGGCTGAGTAAGAGACACCGGATCAGCAGGCACCGGAACAGCAGGCACTGGGTCAGCGGGCACTGGAACAGCAAGCACTGGGTCAGCAGACTGGGTAGTGGTCACCAGAACAGCGGGCACGGGATCAGCTGGCACTGGATTAGCGGGCTGAGTAAGAGACACCGGATCTGCGGGCACCAGAACAGCGGGCACTGGACCAGCAGGCTCAGTAGGAGGCACCAGATCAGCGGGCACGGGAACAGCAGGCATCAGAACAGCAGGCACTGGATCAGCAGGCTCAGTAGGAGGCACCAGATCAGTGGGCACTGGATCAGCAGGCTTAGTAGGAGGCACCAGATCAGCGGGCACTGTAACAGCAGGCACTGGATCAGCAGGCTCAGTAGGAGGCACCCGATCAGTGGGCATTGGAACAACAGGCATCAGAACAGCGGGCACTGGATCAGCAGGCTCAGTAGAAGGCACCGGATCAGTGGGCACTGGATCAGCAGGCTCAGTAGGAGGCACTGGATCAGCGGGCACCGGAACAGCAGGCATCAGAACAGTGGGCACTGGATCAGCAGGCTCAGTAGGAGGCACCGGATCAGTGGGCACTGGATCAGCGGGTACTGGAACAACAGGCATCAGGACAACGGGCACTGGATCAGCAGGAGGCACCGGATCAGTGGGCACTGGATCAAAAGGCTCAGTAGGAGGCACCAGATCAGCGGGCACTGGATCAGCAGGCATCAGAACAGCAGGCTCAGTAGGAGGCACTGGATCAGTGGGCACTGGATCAGCGGGCACTGGAACAACAGGCATCAGAACAGCGGGCACTGAATCAGCAGGCTCAGTAGGAGGCACCGGATCAGTGGGCACTGGAACAACAGGCATCAGAACAGTGGGCACTGGATCAGCAGGCTCAGTAGGAGGCACCAGATCAGCGGGCACTGGATCAGCAGGCACTGGATCAGTGGGCACTGGATCAGCGGGCATCAGAACAGTGGGCACTGGATCAGCAGGCTCAGTAGGAGGCACCGGATCAGTGGGCACTGGGACAGCAGGCTGAGAAACAGGCACCGGATCAGCAGGCTGGGTAACAGGTATAATTGTATGTGTTGGGAAAAATCTCCTTTTCTTTTTAGGTTTAGATACAGGAATCTTGCTAGTGGTTGCAGGGCTATGAATAGATTGTGAAGTAGATGGAAGTGAAATGGCAGTATTGGGAGATGGTGGAGGTGGAAAAGGAGAGACAGTTACAGAGGAGAATTTCTGAGAGGTTGCTATGGGCAACAGGGTAGTAGAGGAAGTTTTCACAGGGTTAAATGCAGGAAAAGTGCAACTCGTTAAGCCAGGATATGAACAAGCAGTGGAAAGCAAACCATACCTAACTGCAGCTGTGGTTGCTACGGGTAACGGAGAGGAGAAACTTTGAGAAAACTGGTGTCCAGAGGCAGAAGTGGATTGGTGTGAGTTAGCTGATGCTAAATTGGAAAGATCTGACCAGGTTTGCAGTAAGGCCTGAACAAAACTCAATTTACAACCCCCTTGTCTGATTAGAGAATATACAGCAGTCATGCAATCCAACAGGGCCTCTGGAGAATACACTGAATAATGTTCAATAAAATAGGGTTTATCATCTTCCAAGAGCCACACAAGAGATACCACCTGAGAGACACTAAAAGGAGGAGAATAATCATCACCACCCTTAGGGGTATTAGATAAAGCCAACTCTGCACAGAGCTGAATAAGTGGCTGAATCTCTTTGAACAAAACTCTGCCTTTGTCAACAAACGAGTGGGCCAGACGGATGCATTCCAACAACTGCTCGCTAGTGTAAGTTTTCAAAATTTGGCGACAATATTCCCTGTCTTCTGTTACAAGCAAAGAAAAATAAAAGACCTCCTCTGACTGCATCTTGCAACAACCAGAAAATTCCTAATTCCCAGGTGCAACCGATCTGATCGTTAGTGGCTTCAGTATTCTGTCAGGGATACCACATGCAGGCATCCAGCAAGGGTGATCAGATCAGTTGGCTGCACCAAGGAATCAGGACCCAGATGGATAAAGATGTAAATAAGTTTATTAAGCAAAATGACACACTCCAATACCAACACCAATGACCATAAACAAGTAAACAAAATATAAATGATAACAGTACAAAACCCCAATAGAACCTAACAAACTATATACAAAAGGATGGAGCAAACAATAGCAGGACAGGACAGGGACAGGAGACAAGGAAAGCAGGGAGCCAGGTACAGGAAGCAGGGTACAGGGAACAGGATCAGGATACAGGGAACAGGGTACAGGTTTCAGGATACAGGTTTCAGGATACAGGTTTCAGGATACAGGTTTCAGGATACAGGTTTCAGGATACAGGTTTCAGGATCAGACAGGGACACGGCTAGCAGAGAAAATACTGAAGCACTGAGCCTCAGTGAAGGGCGGGCTTATATTCCCTCAGCAGTCCTCCTCAGGTGCAGCTTAATTAAAAGAACAGTCCAGCTGCTGGGAGACACCCGCTGGTGGGCCCTGGAACTGCGCCCCTCAGTTCCAGGAACAACAGTGCCACCAGCAGGTGACCCATGTAATGACACAGATCCTGACATCTGGACAGTGGTCTGAGGAGGCCTGTAATGCTGCAGAGTGCTCTGGACAGTGGTCTGAGGAGGCCTGTAATGCTGCACAGTGCTCTGGATGGTGGTCTGAGGAGGCGTGTAAAGATGAAGAGTGCTCTGGACAGTGGTCTGAGGAGGCCTGTAATGCTGCACAGTGCTCTGGATGGTGGTCTGGGGAGGCCTGTAATGCTGCAGAGTGCTCTGGACGGTGGTCTGAGGAGGCCTGTAATGCTGCACAGTGCTCTGGACGGTGGTCTGAGGAGGCCTGTAATAATGAAGAGTGCTCTGGACAGTGGTCTGAGGAGGCATGTAATGATGAAGAGTGCTCTGGACGGTGGTCTGAGGAGGCCTGTAATAATGAAGAGTGCTCTGGACAGTGGTCTGAGGAGGCCTGTAATGCTGCACAGTGCTCTGGACGGTGGTCTGAGGAGGCCTGTAATGCTGCAGAGTGCTCTGGATGCCATACATACAAACAATTCATATTATAATAATAATAAATAATAATATATAATAGCAGATAATAAATATCATAAAAAAGCATATATATATATAATGTCTCATACATAATACAAAATCTATATCCAGATAAATATGTCTTCACATCTAATGGCTCATATCATATCTCCTAAATAGTACATGGTCAATATCCAAATGGATATGTCTTCGCATCTAATGGCTCTACACATTTCGTGGAGCTTATATCCACTCTTCAGGAGCTTGAGTAAAATTGTCTGTAAATGTAAACTAATTTTAGAATAGAAAAGAATCTCACATGAATAAAGAAAATACACCAATAAACTCCCTTGAAAAAAATCAAAAACCTACAATCATGTTACTTACATATAAAAAAGAAATGACTAAGATAAACGCAGTGGCCCTCCGTCAATAAGTATACAGTTTGGACAATTGTCGGATGCGGGGCTGAGGCAGGTATACGCCAGCCGGTCCTGTAGAAGGGGGACCCCAAAGACGAGGCATATACATACACCAATGGTTCCAGCGAATGTAACCACACATAAGGACCAAATATTCTATGCAAAGAAAATAGGTATGAAGATAAATATAAATATAATATATATGTGTCTAAAGCAGGGGTCTTCAAACTATTGCCCTCCAGTTGTTCAGGAACTACAATTCCCATCATGCCTAGCCATGTCTGTGAATGTCAGAGTTTTACAATGCCTCATGGGATGTGTAGTTCTGCAACAGCTGGAGGGTCGTAGTTTGAGGATCCCTGGTCTAAAGTATAATTAGATCTTTTCAAGATATTGGTGATGTGTGCTATACAAGCGGAGTGAATGAAATATAATGAAATACCAAGGTGACAAGTTAGCCATAAGGAAAATAATACCTCAAAATACAAAGAGCCCCACAAAAAAAAGTTAACACTTTTTATAAGATCTCTTTAAGATTGCACTTACATGGTTTACAACTTAAAATCACCTTAAGAACAAACTCGCCTGTCAGCATGTAAAAACACAGCCTGCCCTTCCAGGATCGCACAATTACAGTGACCTCAGCACGTCGCTCCACCCTACGCGTTTCATCATACGTTGACGTCTTCCAGGGGGACTATGGCATGGTTGTTGGTGCCAGGCGGGCTGGTCTGAGTATTTTAAAAGCTGCTGATGTACTGGGATTTTCACACACAACCATCTCTAGGGTTTACAGAGAATGGTCCGAAATAGAGAAAATATCCAGGGAGCGGCGGTTGTGTGGAGGAAAATGCCTTTTTGATATCAAAGGTCAGTGGAGAGTGGGCAGACTGGTTTGAGATGATAGATAGGCAACAGTAACTCAAATAACCACTCGTTAAGACCAAGGTATACAAAATACCATCTCTGATCCAACAACACATCGAACCTTAAATCAGATGGGCTACAGCAGCAGAAGACCACACCGGGTGCCACTCCCGTCAGCTAAAAACAGGAAACAGAGGCTACAATTTGCACAGGCTCACCAAATTTGGACAATAGAAGATTGGAAAAACGTTGCCTGTTCTGACGAGTCTCGATTTCAGCTGCAACATTAGGAAGGTACGGTCAGAATTTGGTGTAAACAACATGAAAGCATGGATCCATCCTGCCTGTATCATCAGTTCAGGCTGGTGGTGTAATGGTGTAGGGTATATTTTCTTGGCACACTTTGGGCCCCTTAGTACCAATTGATTATCGTTTAAATGCCGAGGCCTACATTAGTACTGTTGCTGACCATGTCCATCCCTTTTTGACTACAGTGTACCCATCGTCTGATGGCTCCTACCAGCAGGATAATGCTCCAATCATCTCACCACTGGTTTCCAATAGAGCAACTTTGGGATGTGGTGGAACAAGAGATTTGCATCATGGATGTGGAGCTGACAAATCCGCAGCAATTGTGTGAAGCTATCATGTCAATATGGACCAAAATCTCGGAGGAATGTTTCCAACACCTTGTTGAATTTATGCCACGAAGAAAGAATGAAGGCAGTTCTGAAGGCAAAAGGGGGTCCAACCCAGTACTAACAAGGTGTACCTGATAAAGTGACCGGTGAATGTACAATGTAAAGGTAATTGAAGTGTATAATGATAACTTTTTCCTCCCAAGTATTGTACAAGGAAAACTCACAAGCCTATGGAGGGAATGGCAAGGGAATGGTAAGGCTATGCAATGGAACCCTACCACACAACGAATCATGGATTCTGAAAAAGAACTGGATGACTTTTCATTGACATCCAGATGTATCATTACAAACGAATATTGTAATATGGGAATATATTATCCAGGAATTGACTCAGTTGATCTTGTGGAGTCAGGAAAAAATGTATCCCTATTACGACAAAACTGACTGTTGTTTCCGATATAGAATTCCATATAAATGGAGAGTGACTCTGCAGTGCAGCAAGTAGAAACATTGCAGCAAATATATATCCACTAATAAAATGAGTCAGTAAAACGACTATAAAAACTGCCAAGCTATGTACAGCAATACATTTATAAAACCATAATTGTTATAGAATGATTTGCACAGGCAGTTTTCAGCACCTTGCCTAGTGTTCTTGTGTTTATTGTCATGGAATTATGACTCACAATTATTCTTTCAGTTTCAACTTCTCGCAAGCTCTTCAAACATCTAAATCTCAATACAGCCTAAGCCCGGTTCACATTTGTGCGATTGCGGAGATCGCATGTAATTCGGAGCGCGCTGCTCCTAAATCACATGCGATCTCATGTGCGGTGCGAATTTGGTGTATGGCTGAATTCCCATCTCATCCGCACTAAACTCGCACATGAGGCTTTTTTTTATTCGCAGCAGAATCGGATCGCATGGTGGTTCACACTAGTGCGATCCGATTCTGTGCGAACTTGCAGATCGCACTGCGATATGCGATCGCAACTGGGGGTGTCGTTAACTTTTAATTGACACTCCCTGCGTATCACATATGGCAGTGTGAACTGCCAGAGGTGCGGATGCGATGCGGGATCACGCTGCATATTCGCAGCGTTCCCGCATCGCACAAACGTGAACCGGCACTTAGAGTTTTTTAAAGGATTGTTTTTTATTTTTGCAAAAAAAATAAATAAATAAAAAGGTTTATACTTACCTGCTCTGTGCAGTGGTTTTGCACAGAGCAGCCCCGATCCTCTGCTTCTCTGGTAGTACCACCCCTGGTGCTCCTGGCTCCTCCCCTTTCCAAGTGCCCCCATAGCAAGCCGCTTGCCATGGGGGTACTCGTGCGTACTCACTCCCGAGCTGGCCCTGGGTGTCCATAAGGCACATGGTGTCTGGGTGTCTATTAGACACACAGAGCATGGCTTGGCCCCACCTCTGCTCCCTCCTTACTGGCTCTGATTGACAGCAGCAGTTAGCCAATGGCTCCCACTGCTTTCTCTGAGCCAATAAGGAGAGAGGGTGCAGAGAAAGACACTGCTCTCCTGCTCATCGCTGGATCAAGATGGGGCTCAGGTAAGTATGAGGGGGGAGCTGCACTCTGAAGGTTGTTTTACCTTAATGCAGAAAATATATTAAGATGAAAAAAAAAAAAACCTTCGGGCTTTAGAAACACTTTAAAGCCAAACTGTTGCCAGGCTATGAACATTGATTTACATATTTTTCACAAGCAGTAAATAAGAGTTAAAACAAGCCCCCCCAACCCATGTAGCTGCAGGCACTATAGAACAATCCATCCTCAAAATTCACCAAAATCTCTCTGCAACTCAGCTCCCCGATTTCCCCTCCAGAAGCTGCCTTCTTCAGGGAGCTGAGCTTTAAAGTCACTGCTGAAAATTGGGAAGTATGGTACGTTGAGTGGCTGAGAGAACAACGTCAATGTTGTAAATTAAGAGGATGAAATTCTTCACAGTGCCTTCACCTACATAGGTCAGTTTAACTTAAAGCCCATTTTCTGCTGCTTAATAATACACTACAGTATATTGACAAAAGTATTGGGACGCCTGCCTTTACACGCACATGAACTTTAATGGCATCCCAGTCTTGGTCCGTAGGGTTCAATATTGAGTTGGCCCACCCTTTGCAGCTATAACAGCTTCAACTCTTCTGGGAAGGCCGTCCACAAGGTTTAGGAGTGTGTATGGGAATGTTTGACCATTATTCCATGAGTGCATTTGTAAGGTCAGGAGCTGATTTGGACCACAAGGCCTCTCTCGCAGTCTCTGCTTTAATTCACCCCTAAGGTGTTCTATCGGGTTGAGGTCAGGACTCTGTGCAGGCCAGTCAAGTTCCTCCCCCCCCCAAACTCACTCATCCATGTCTTTATGGACCTTGCTTTGTGCACTGCTGCGCAGTCATGTTGGAACAGGAAGGAGACAACCCTACACCATAATCCCCCCTCCACCAAATGATTTGGACCAGTGCGCAAAGCAAGGTCCATAAAGACATGGATGAGCGAGTTTGGGGTGGAGGAACTTGACTGACCTGCACAGAGTCCTGACCTCAAACTGATAGAAAGGCAGGCATCCAATACTTTTGACAATATACAGTAGTATATGTTAATACTTAAGTGCTCATGGCCTGGCCACAGATTCAATATAAAGTTTTGTTTAAAAGTAGAAAAAAAAACTCCAGGTGAATGATATACATTGCAAGGTCACTAACAAACTTTTTTGCAGATCCTTACCTTTTTCTGATCCCTTTTTTTCCTTATGATTGGTGAGGTCGGCAATTACTCTTGATAAACAATAGGTGTCCTTCCTTTTCCTCTGGCACTCATCTTTATTTTACCCTGTGTATACATACTTCTGACATCATCTATTTATATCTGTTGCCATATAGCTGCAATATCATCCTCATCACCCTTAGGTGCTTTCCACCCAAGGCAATCAATGGACATATTTATGTAAGTCAAGGTTTCATTTTTACAAGAGAGATATGTGACTGCTGTGCTGTAGTTTAGCCGGAGGAATGCAACGTGACATAAACAATCATGAGACATGGGAGTCCAAAAATGCATTTTTAGGATGATCACAGAGTGCTGGTGAGGTAGCCTGGAAGGCATGGGACAATAGAGTGCACTGTAAAATAGAGGGCTTTGATAACCACAGTTGCAGGATACAATTAGGCCCCTTTCACATGGGCGGAGCGCCCCCACGGAGTCCATTCTGTTCAGCAGGGGATCAATCTGCCGATGCACGCCGATCAGGCGGATGACAGCTCCGTCTCCGTTCTGTGTGCAGAGATGGAGCTGTCAGATCTCTGCTGTCCTCTTTGGGGAGATCGGATGAAAATGAACCACCTCTCCGTTCTCCATCCAATCCCATCCGATCCGATCCTCCAGACGGATGGAAAATAGGGTTTTTATGGGCAGGATCGGATCGGATAGCAGCGGGTGTCAGTGGACATGTCACCGCTGACACCCGCTGCCCCATATGGAAGCATGGAGCATCCGATCAGGTCCGCCTGAAAAACTGACAGGCGGATCGGATCGTCCATGTGAAAGGGGCCATAATATTTTTTTTCTCAGTAAGCGCTCATTTACTTGGACATCTACATATTTTCTGCACAAAATGCAGGTTCTTGCTGGCAGAGCTAGCAGAAGGTCCTGTATAAAATACGCTCCTAAAGTACTTGCATTACTATTCCGCATACAATTCTAATAACAAATTTGGCTAGGTTCACACATGGCTGTTGATGCGCAGGGCATTAAAATCAGGGCTTTTTTCTCTAGGTGGAACGCAAGGGAACGCGGTTCCGGCACCTCCACCATTAAATTTATGCAATGGCAAGGGGTGCTGGGGTGTGCTGGAGAGTCTATTGATGCTGTCTGCTGGGGGATCTATTGTTCCTGGAGGGGATCTATTTTTGCATGGCGGTCTATTATTGTTGCTGGGGGGGGGGGCTTATGTTGCTAAAAGGGATCTACTGTTGAGGGGGGTCTATTGTTGCTGGCTGTTGGGAGTTCTATTGTCGCTGGGGGGCATCTATTTTTGTGTGGCAGTCTATTGTTGCTGGGGTGGTCTATTGTTGCTGGTGGGGGGAAGTATTAGTCCCGGTTCACACTACCGCGACTTGTCAGGCGACTTGGCCGCCTGACAAGTCGCGGTCCATTCAGTGCAATGGGAACCGTTCTAATAGGAGCGACTCCGACTTAGAAAATAGTTCCTGCACTACTTTTGACCGAAGTCGGAGCGACTTGCATTGACTTCCATTATGTGAAGTCCGTGCAAGTTGCGCCGAAGTCGCGGTGCATGGCGACTTCACTAGTCTCCCCCGAAGTCGGATCGCCATAGTGTGAACCAACACTTATTGTCGATTGGGCTTATATTGCTGGGGGGGTCAATTGTTGGTGGAAGGGATCTACTGCTTCTGGCTGCTGGAGAGTCTATTGATGCTGGGAAATCTGTTGTTGCTACCAGGGTCTACTGTAGTTGGGGTCCATTGTTACTGGGGTGGTCTATTGTTGCTGTGGGAATCTATTGTTGCTGGGAAGGGTCTATTGCTACTGGGGATCTACTGTACTGTTTATCTTGTTGTTATTAATAAATTCAATACAAATTACTTATCACCACAAAATGATACTTGGTTCTGTAGGCTCTAAAAGGGGCAGTACTGGGCGGTGGGTAGAGGGTGGGACCAAGGGATGTTGCTCAGAGGTGGGTAGGGGTGGGTAGGGGGGCGGAGACAAGAAGTGACTCAGAAGGTAGGAGTTACTGCACCTATTCTTTGAGAAAAAAAAGCCCTGATCAAAAGTATACACTTTTTTGCACATTAACATGCGGTACTAAAGGCAAATAGACTGTGTACTTTGCAAAGTGCAGTTGCTCGAGAGCTTAATAAAAGATAAGTGAGGTAAAGCTTCACTTTGCAAAGAATACCCACTCACATGCAAGGAAATTTAAAAAGACAGCATTTTTGCTTGCACATGATTGGATGATGGAAGTCAGCAGAATTTTCCCTCATTTTCAAAGCTCTGGGGCAACTGCTCTTGCAGAATGCACAGTCTATTTGCCTTTAGTAAATCAACACCATAGTGCGTTGCTGTGGTGTGATGCAGTGTGGAGCGCCTTCTTCGGGTCTGTGGTCACACCCCTTTAGCACCTGATAGTTTAAATGCATGGATCAGGGCACCTAGAGCATTTGGCACCTGGGGTGGATCCTATATCTGGCACCCCCCCCCCCCCCCAGGTGGGCAGGTGATGCACTGCACATCGACGTGTCGTCAAGTGATGTCACATGTAGCGCCTCCACGCACTGTGGTCTGGAACTCAAAAGAATCCTTCTCCCTCTGCTCCCCCGGCGGCCAGGCCCCTCCTCCTCCTCTGCAAAAATGGTGCCGACTGACCCGAGGCGCCAGACAGAAATACATGTAACTGGCAGTGGCACACTTATTATGTCCCACTGCCAGTGGTGTCACTAGGGTTAGTGTCACCTAGTGCAGTAAAACATGGTGTCACTCCCCCACAAAAAAATTATTTTCCTGTTTTCTGAAAGTGTGCCAAAGATGCAGCATGCGGGACTTTAGGTGCGCTTTCAGAAAATGCAGAAAAAAAATGCGCATCCTAATAGAAAGCTATAGGACTGCAGCTATAACTGCGGGTAAAATGAACATTACACAGCCCCCCCCCATGGACCCCTTTACATTACACAGCCCCCCATGGGCCCTTTTACATTACACAGCCCCCCATGGGCCCCTTTACATTACACAGCTCCCCCAACACCTCTGAACCCTTTTACATTACACAGCCCCCCCAATGGGCCCCTTTACATTACACAGCCCCCATATGGACCCCTTTACATTACACAGCCCCCCCATGGACCCCCTTACATTACACAGCCCCCCATAGACCCCTTTACATTACACAGCCCCCCATAGACCCCTTTACGTTATACAGCCTCCCCATGGAACTCTATACATTACACAGCCCCCCCATGGACCCCCTTACATTACACAGCCCCCCATAGACCCCTTTACATTACACAGCCCCCCCATGGACCCCTTTACATTATACAGCCTTCCCATGGAACCCTTTACATCACACAGCCCCCCCCATGGACCCCTTTACGTTATACAGCCCCCCATGGACCCCCTTACATTACACAGCCCCCCATAGACCCCTTTACATTACACAGCCCCCCCATGGACCCCTTTACGTTATACAGCCTCCCCATTGAACCCTTTACATTACACAGCCCCCCCCCCATGGACCCCTTTACGTTATACAGCCTCCTCATGGAACCCTTTACATTAAACAGCCCCTCCCAGCTCTCCCCTTCCTACCTTATTAGGGCATGCAGGGCAGGAGACACAGGAGAGGGAGCAGGAGGCACTGAAGCATAATGGGAGAGAATGAAACAGCAGATCTGAATAGACAGCGGGAACTGCCGGAGTTAACTTTGCAAGTTAACAGCAGGTGATTGGTTGCTAGGGGGTCCTAGCAACCAATCACCTGCTTGTTAACTTAGAAAGTTAACTCCGGCAGTGCCCGCTGTTTATTCAGTGCTGCTGTCTCTCTCTCTCTCCTGTTCTGCCTCAGTGCCTCCTGCTCCGCTCTCCTGTGTTAGTGAGCGGTGGAGGCAGTCCGGCGGCCGGCCCTGAGTGTCACCCCTCAGGCGGGTGCCACCCTGGTGCTTCCTGACACCCCCCCAATGTGTGGCACCTGGGGTGGACCGCCCCGCCTCCCCCCTGTTCGTATGCCACTGGCATGTACCAGCTATTGGGGTCTGAGCACAGGTATAACTTTTCTCTGTTGTTGGTTGGTCTCTATGCCCCATGTTGGCATGGTGTCCACTGTAGCATTTGTAGTGGCAAAGCAGTGTAGGACTGGCCATAAGAAGGATTACTCTGACGTAGTTAGCTGGCATAAGCATGTATTGCAATATATGTGAACTAAATATCCCTGTTTTTCATTGCATAGTTTGCTGGAAAGGGTCCATCCAGAGTTTGTAGTGAATATGTGGTCACACCGCTTTACCACCTGATAGTTTAAATGCATGTACAAGCTATAGGGATCTGAGCACAGGTATATATTCACCCCCCCCCCCCCCTTCTGTGCTGAAACACATTCCCACAATGCGACCGTGTGAACTGGGCCTTTATGCATGTACACGTATACAATTTTACAAACGTACGTGCAAAAATCTGCAAATATGTACGGCCCTGGGCACAGCTGTATCCTACTTTTTTTTGTAGGCCACACATTTTTATTTGTAGATGCAGCTATGTGTATGGTCCCATTGATTCCTATAGTGCTGCGTGTTGAGGTGTAGAAAACTCCACACACATCCGAACGCTGCATTTTAGACACCTGTGTGAATGAGCCCTAAGAAGTTCATACTGTAAAAATTAGGATTCTATTAGGTATTTTTTGTAAAAACATACTTTTGTTACCAATGTTCTAGTTTATTGTAAACCTGTGCATTTACATTCCCTTCTAAAGTGGTCACAAGGTGATAAAGTTGCACACTCAAGTGCCCCAGGAGCACAAAAGCTCTTTAACCACTTCCCGCCCGCCCTATAGGGAATTGACGGCGGGAAGGTGGTTGTGTTATCCTGACCGGACGTCATATGACGGCGGCAGGATAATGCGATCTGTGCGCCGCGGCAATCGGTGATGCGGCGTGTCACTCTGACTCCCCGCATCTCCAATCTCGGTAAAGAGCCTACTGACGTAGGCTCTTTACCGTGTGACCAGCTGTGTCCAATCACAGCTGGTCACATAGTAAATAGGAAGAACCGTTGACAGGCACAAGTAGAGGAGAGCCGATCTGCGGCTCTTCTGACAGGGGGGGGTTCTGCACTGGTAATCATAGCATTGATTACCAGTGCAGACCCTTGGGGGGGTCTGCCACTAGAACCACTAAGGTGTGCCCACCCATGACTCCAGGGATACCCACCATGGCCACCAGGGATGGCAATCAGGGCTCAGAGAGCCCGCTAGTGCCCTCCCCATCAGTGCTGCTCACCAGTGCCCTCCCCATCAGTGCTGCTCACCAGTGCCCATGATTGCCATCTATCAGTGCTGCCCACCAGTGCCCATTATTGCCCAATGGTGCCGCCTATCAGTGCCCATCAGTGTCCATCAGTGCCGCCTATCAGTGCCCATCAGTGCCAGCTATCAGTGCCCATCAATGCCGCCTATAAGTGCCCATCAGTGCTGCCTATCAGTGCCCACCAATGCTGCATATCAGTGCTACCTATCAGTGCCACATATCAGTGCCCATCAGTGTCACATATCAGTGCCCATCAGTGTCACATATCAGTGCCCATCAGTGCTGCATATCAGTGCCCCATATCAGTGCCCCTCAGTGCTGCATATCAGTGCCGCATATTAGTGCCACCCCATCAGTGCCTGCTCATCAGTGCCTGTCAGTGCGGCCTCATCAGTGCTCATCAGTGCAGGAAAAAAACGTATCTATTACATAAACAAAAAAACTTTTTTTTTTTCCCAAACTTTTCAGTCTTTTTTTATTTGTTTAGCAAAAAAGGAAAAACCTTGCGGTGATCAAATACCACCAAAAGAAAGCTCTATTTGTGGGGAAACAATGGCATAAATTTAAATTGGTTTAGGTACAGTGTTGCATGACCGCGCAATTGTCATTCAAAATGCAACAGTGCTAAAAGCTATAAATTGACAACAACTTCTGCCCTACTGACAAGTCCGATGCCCTACTGACAAGTCTGGGGCCCTACTGACAAGTCCACTGTTCTACTGATGCCAACCTCTGCCCTACTGACACCAACTTCTGCCCTACTGACAAGTCCGATGCCCTACTGACAAGTCTGGGGCCCTACTGACAAGTCCACTGTTCTACTGATGCCAACCTCTGCCCTACTGACACCAACTTCTGCCCTACTGACAAGTCCGATGCCCTACTGACAAGTCTGGGGCTCTACTGACAAGTCCACTGCCCTACCGATGCCAACCGATGCCCTACTGACAAGTCCACTGCTCTACTGATGCCAACCTCTGCCCTACTGACACCAACTTCTGCCCTACTGTCAAGTCCGATGCCCTACTGACAAGTCTGGGGCCCTACTGACAAGTCCACTGCCCTAACGATGCCAACCGATGCCCTACTGACAAGTCTGGGGCCCTACTGACAAGTGCTCTGCCCTACCGATGCCAACCATTGCCCTACTGACAAGTCTGGGGCCCTACTGACAAGTCCTCTGCCCTACCGATGCCAACCGATGCCCTACTGACAAGTCCACTGCCCTTCTGACACTATCCAAGTTTTAATACATTTGGGGTGCACACCCTAATGCAATAGGCTGCGCACAGCTATGCTAGTATTGAAGTGGTTAAAGTGCCCCAAAATCCCGGGGCTCATTATTATGCCCATACTGCATCACTCAGCTTCTGTTGCTAAGGTTAAGCTGCCCCTACAATGCCCTCTATACTTTCCTATTAGCTACTAAATGTGATAGGCGCCCTCATTGACCAACAGGAATGTGCAATGGATGGGAGGAGGAATGAGCCAGAGCTTGACCAGTGGCCAGTCACATGTGCCATAGTCAGAAGAATGGCACCTGTGTGCTGCACATAGATGGGGGTGCTTTTGGAAGATGGGATCTGCACTGGGCTAAATGTGCAGCCCATTTCTAGGCTTAAAACAGCATCCTTCATTGGCTTTTTTGAAAAGCATGATAAAGATACACCATGCCAACAGAATGCAAGCCATGGGGTCTTAAATTCATGGTTTTCGGTTGGACAGGTATCTAATGGTGCATTTGCATAGGCAGCATACGCATATCTGAATAAAGAATAGCTGTTGAAGCGGACTTATCCATGCAAAATTGCAATGTTTGAGTGGCACACACTTTTAATTTATACGATGACAAGATATTTCTCTGTTGAGGATACAAAACATTGTCTGTGCATTGTTTACTAATGCAGTGTTTGTGCTGGGAAAAGTGCCAGATTCACAAAAAAAAAAAAAAAAGCCCAATTAATGGGGGAACAGCTCCGGAGATCCTTGTTTTGTCTTCTGACCCCTCTGTTTCCTCCGCTTGGCTTTAAGCCCTTCAGTTCCAGCAACGGTCGTCAGTAAGCTGACAGTGAACTGTGACCCAGGCCGGCTCTCCCATTATCATAGCGGTGCTCACTTCTTTTGCCAACGATCTTTATTGTATTGCCCATCCTGAGATCTAATTAAAAGGAAAAGAGGTTGAATAAATGCCCCTCTGTTAAATATGCAGCACGTTTAAATAACAGATGGGGGCACGTGGCCAATGGCGGCAGGCTGCCTTCGCAAGCAGGTGGCCGGGCTGGACGGGGGGCAGCTTACCCCTTGCTCCTTTTTAATTACATCTATGTGGCATATTTCGTGCATATGCTGTTCCTAAGCCTGATTTGGCTCGTGCTGTTCCAGAGAGGACTGAATACTTTGTTTGAAAACTTTAGGAATTAGACCAAAAAAAAATTGAAGCAACTCATTAAGTTTCTCAAGAATTAACATGGCTGGGTCCCTGTTTTATGCCAGTTCTGCTCATTAGTAGAAATTGCTGATGTAACCCTGAACACCAAGTAAATCATTTGCTGAACTGCTACACTGATACATTGTAATTGTACCCAAGTGCAATCCCTTTATCAGAAAAATTAAATACATTTTTTATTGTATCTAATCCCAAACAGTGCTGTATCTTGGCCTAGGCTTATAAGGCCCAGGCCTAGGACGGCACTTTTCAGGGGGGCAGCTAAAAATCTGCACCCCACAGGAAAAAAAAAACAGCCTCCTCCCAGCTCTCGCACGAAAGGGGTCCCCGCCGGCTTGTGCTACACTTTTAGTATAGTGCCAGTCTTATGGGGCGAATTGGGCTGGAGGGCAGGGTCCAAGAGGCAAATCACTAATAAGGCAGCACTGATATGCTACACTGATGGGCACTGATGAGGCTGCACTGATGGGCACTGATGAGGCTGTACTGATGGGCACTGATGAGGCTGCACTGATGGGCACTGATAAGGCTGAACTCATGGGAACTTATGAGGCTGCACTGATGGGCACTGATGAGGCTGTACTGATGGGCACTGATGAGGCTGCACTGATGGGCACTGATGAGGCTGAACTCATGGGAACTGATGAGGCTGCACTGATGGGCACTGATAGACTGTGGTTGTGGTCTGTGGTTTACAGATAACAGGGCGGGTCATAAACAGGAAGGGGGTGTGGCCTTTACAGGAGGGGGTGGTTTATATTTAAATTACGGGGCGCACAAGTTTAGTCAGGCCTAGGGCAGCACAAAACCTAAATACACCACTGATCCCAAAACCAAAATTTGTATATATTGCAGTTTTCCAGTCCTTAGATGTGGTGCATTTGTTTTCTTTAGAGCTTATATCCCTTCATTTTCAACCGGTGATCCTACAAATAACAAACATTAACTGCAACTTCATGACATACATTATATTGTCAAAAGTATCAGGATGCCTGCCTTTACACACACATGAACTTTAAAGTATAGCTAATGGCAAAACTTATTTTTTTAGTTTTGGATAGAGAAGAGAGTGATTAGAACCCCTGTCGGTTTTTATTGCGGTCTATGCCCTAGTTAAGGAGATTCAACCTCTCTATATGTCCTGTTTATTATTATAATTGAAAGTGAAAGTAAAAGAAATTACCCAAATTTTGGGTTGTCCCCAGAAAAGTAATAGAGAGGAAATCTTCCAATGGGGACACTAGTTCTGGTGACCTGGGGGGTCACCAAGGAATTCCCTTCATTTACAGGAATTTCCCCTCACTTCTTGTTTGGTGATGGGACAGGAAGTAAAGAAAAATGGGAGACAGATTGTGAAAAAAAATCTGACCCTCCCTTGCTCTATACAAAATGAAAAAAAAAAAGTTTTGCCTATAGTTCTTCTTTAATGCCATCCCAATTCTTAGTCTGTAGGGTTCAATATTGAGTTGGCCCACCCTTTTGCAGCTACAATAGCCTCAACTCTTCTGGGAAGGCTGTCCACAAGGTTTAGGAGTGTTTCTATGGGAAAGTTTAACCATTCTTCCAGAAGCGCTTTTGTGAGGTCAGGCACTGATGTGGACGAGAAGGCCTGTCTTGCATTCTCGGCTCTAATTCATCCCAAAGGTTTTCTCTTGGGTTGAGGTCAGGACTCTGTGCAGGCCAGTCAAGTTCCTCCACCCCAATCTCACTCATCCATGTCTTTATGGACCTTGCTTTGTGCACTGATCCAAATCATTTGATGGAGGAGGGATTATGATGTGGGGCTGTTTTTCAGGATTGGGCTTGGCCTTTTAGTTCCAGTGAAGGGAACTCTTAAGGTGTCAGCATACCAAGACATTATGGACAATTTCATGCTCCCAACTTTGTGGGAAAAGTTTGGGGTTGGCCCCTTCCTGTTCCAACATGACTGCCCACCAGTGCACAAAGCAAGGCCCATAAAGACATGGATGAGTGAGTTTGGGGTGGAGGGACTTGACTGGCCTGCACAGAGTCAGTGGCGGCCGGCTCGTTAGGGATGCAGGGGCGCCGCCCCCCCATTCATGCGTCCGGCCCCCTAATCTACATGCAGGGGCGCCGGACACATGGAGTTCAATTTTTTTTTCATCACCTGATTAGAACCAGAGGCTCTAATAGGGCGATGCAAAAGGTGGACCCGGGGCACAGAGCAGTGCGTCCCGAGCCCACCCATTGTGCGAATTTTCATTCGCTATTGTCACACCGATCCTCCTCCTGGCCAATCAGGAAGCGCGTCCGATACGCGCTTCCTGATTGGCCGCAGGGCAAATCCCATGCCATTGGCCGAGGAGGAGGCGGGACCAGAAGGACTGGAGGAGATGCGCCGGGACCGAGGACGGAGAAGAAGCCGTTAGGGGGACTGAGGAGGAGCCGATCGCCACCGCTGCTGCTCCAGGTAAGTAAGGGGGCACACACGCTGATCTCTGCATTGGGGACATGTATACTGGTCACTGCATTGGGGGCATGTATACTGGTCACTGCATTGGAGGCACGCACGCTGATCTCTGCATTGGGGACATGTATACTGGTCACTGCATTGGGGGCATGTATACTGGTTACTGCATTGGGGGCATGTATACTGGTCACTACATTGGGGGCACGCATGCTGGTCACTGTATTGGGGGCATGTATGCTGGTCACTGCATTGGGGGCATGTATGCTTGTCACTACATTGGGGGCATGTATGCTGGTCACTGCATTGAAGGGGGCACGCACGCTGGTCACTGCATTGGGGGCATATACACTGGTCACTGCATTGGGGGCATGTACGCTGGTCACTGCATTGGTGGCATGTACGCTGGTCACTGCATTGAAGGGGGCATGTATGCTGGTCTCTGCATTGGGGGCATGTACGCTGATCTCTGCATTGAAGGGGGCATGTACGCTGATCTCTGCATTGAAGGGGGCATGTATGCTGGTCACTGCATTGAAGGGGGCATGTACACTGGTCACTGCATTGAAAGGGGGCACGCTGGTCACTGTGCATTGAAAGGGGGCACGCTGGTCACTGCATTGAAAGGGGGGCACGCTGGTCTCTCTGCATTGAAAGGGGGCACGCTGGTCACTGTGCATTGAAAGGGGGCACACTATACCTTAATTACTGAAGGCCCCTTTCACACTTTTGCAACCTCAAAGTCACGCCATTTTTACAGCGTTTTTTGCCGCAAAGCAATGCCTATTACATTTTTCTGTTTGCGCCCCCCCCCCCAAAAAAAAATTTTGAGCACCAGCCGCCACTGCACAGAGTCCTGACCTCAACCCGATAGAACACCTTTGGGATGAATTAGAGAAGAGACTGCGAGCCAGGCCTTCTCATCAGAATGGAAGAATGGTCAAACATTCCCATAGACACACTCCTAAACCTTGTGGACAGCCTTCCCAGAAGAGTTGAAGCTGTTATAGCTGCAAAGGGTGGGCCAACTCAATATTAAACCCTACGGACTAAGACTGGGATGCCATGAAAGTTCATGTGTGTGTAAAGGCAGGCGTCCCAATACTTTTGACAATATAGAGTACATACAAAGCTATATTTGTGATTCTTTAAAATATGTAATTGACAAAACCCATATGTATAATAAATCACACATTCGAACAATATCCAGCTCATAGAGCAGCCAGCAGGGATTGGAGAGCCGAATGTTGAATATATAACCTTTGCTCTCCTGTCTCCATCTGGCCTAAAACAAACTGGAGCACTCCCTGTGCTGCAAACATTGACGGTTCCTGCATAGTAGTCTGGCCTGTCAAACTTCATTCATCTCCCAGCTCAATTCATTAGGTGGCTGTTACTGACAATCACTCTACACATAACTAGTCTATGAAATGAATTGTTTTGAAATTCCATATTATCTTAGCTCCACCCTGCATCCTAAAATAAGGCTTAAACCCCTTGTTTTATTCATTTTGTGTTGAAAGTGATGACAGGTAAATGCCTTCTGGCTAAACAAGGAATACTGTACTCTGTTGTCTTACTAAAAATATATCTTAAAATAATAATAATAATGATAATAATAATAACCATAATATTTATCTATAATAATATTATTAGAAACATTTATAGAAATAATATTAATAATAATAATAATAATAATTAATATTAATAAAAAAAATGTAAGATAAATCTTACTACTTCCATAAATTAAAGAAGAACTAAACTCTCTCATTTAACTTTAACTATTTTTAATCTCTATGCTTTAGTAAATAGATAGAAAGATATTTTATATATATTTTTTTAAATGTCTTCAGTTGCTTCTTTGTTTATGGCCTTGGCCAAAATAATGTCATATCTCATCTCACAAAAGTGAGTACACCCCAAAAAAAGTAAACATCCTTTAACTGAGAAAGTTGCCCCTCCAAATAAAAAAAAAGAGTCCATGAAGACTCCTGGGATACAGTATCTCACAAAAGTGAGTACACCCCTCACATTTTTGTAAATTTTTTTTATTATCTTTTCATGTGACAACAATGAAGAAATTACACTTTGCTACAATGTAAAGTAGTGAGTGTACAGCTTGTATAACAGTATAAATTTGCTGTCCCCTCAAAATAACTCAACACACAGCCATTAATGTCTAAACCGCTGACAACAAAATTGAGTACACCCCTAAGTGAAAATGTTTGGGGCCCAATTAGCCATTTTTCCTCCCCGGTGTCATGTGACTCCTTAGTATTACAAGGTCTCAGGTGTGAATCGGGAGCAGGTGTGGTAAATTTGGTGTTATCACTCTCACTCTCTCATACTGGTCACTGGAAGTTCAACATGGAACCTCATGCCAAAGAACTTTCTGAATCTGAAATCAGGATCCGAAAAAAAGAATTGTAGCTCTACATAAAGATGGCCTAGGCTATAAGAATATTGCAAAGACCCTAAAACGGAGCTGCAGCACGGTGGCCAAGACCATACAGCAGTTTAACAGGACAGGTTCCACTCAGAACAGGCCTCACCATGGTCGTCCAAGGAGGTTCAGTGCACGTGCTCAGCGTCAAATACAGAGATTGTCTTTGGGAAATAGAGGTATGAGTGCTGCCAGCATTGCTGCAGAGGTTGAAGGGGTGGGGGGTCAGTCTGTCAGTGCTCAGACCATACGCTGCACACTGCATCAAACTCGTCTGCATGGGTGTCGTCCCAGAAGGAAACTTTTTCTAAAGATAATGCACACGAAACCCCGAAAACAGTTTGCTGAAGACAAGCAGACTAAGGACATGGATTACTGGAACCATGTTCTGTGGTCTGATGAGACCAAGATAAACTTATTTGTCAAGCATGTGTGGCGGCAACCAGGTGAGGAGTACAAAGACAAAAGTGTCTTGTTTACAGTCAGGCATGGTGGTGGGAGTGTCATGGTCTGGGGCTGCATGAGTGCTGCCGGCATTGGGGAGCTACAGTTCATTGAGGGAACCATGAATGCCAACATGTACTGTGATATACTGAAGCATAGAATGATCCCCTCCCTTCAGAGACTGGTCAGCAGGGCAGTATTCCAACATGATAATGACCCCAAACACACCTCCAAGATGATCACTGCCTTGCTATAGAAGCTGAGTGTAAAGGTGATGGACTGGCCAAGCATGTCTCCACACCTAAACCCTATTGAGCATCTGTGGGGCATCCTCAAATGGAAGGTAGAGGAGCGCAAGGTCTCTAACATCCACCAACTCTGTGATTTCATCATGGAAGAGTGGAAGAGGACTCCAGCAGAAAACTGTGAAGCTCTGGTGAACTCCATGCCCAAGAGGGTAAATTCAGTGCTGGAAAATAATGGTGGCCACACAAAATATGGACACTTTGGGCCGAATTTGGACATTTTCACTTAGGGGTGTACTCAATTTTGTTGCCAGCGGTTTAGACATTAATGGCTGTGTTGGGTTATTTTGAGGGGACAGCAAATGTACACTGTTATACAAGCTGTACACTCACTACTTTACATTGTAGCAGTGTCATTTCTTCAATGTTGTCACATAAAAAGATATAATAAAATATTTACAAAAATGTGAGGGGTGTACTCACTTTTGTGAGATACTGTATCCCAGGAGTCTTCATGGGCTCTTCTTTTCTTTTATCTGGAGGAGGGACTTTCTCAGTTAAAGGATGTTTACGTTTTTTTGAAAAAAATAATAAATGCTTATTTTTGTTGCAGGTTAAAAAATGTGCATTTATTTATTTTTTTGGAGCCTATAAAGCATTGCACTAAAAATCAGCAGATCGCTGGTGCTTTGCAGGTCTTCTGCAGATCTGCCAGTGGATCTGCTTCCCGGTGCATCCCATACGGGCAAGCAGATATAATCAATACAATATGACAGGAAGCGAAGCATGAATGAATGAACTACCACGACGCTCCACAACGTTCCACAGTAGTTAACGGAAAACTACAAGCCGACGGGTGCAAAGGTTGCCAGAGCTTGTAGTTAACAATGCACATAGCCCTGTCAATCAGCAAGGTAGCCGGCGGGGGATGGAGACCAGCTCTGCCATGTTTTTTTAACCACTTAAGCCCCGGAGGATTTTCCTGCTAAACGACCAGGGGGTATTTTGCGATTCGTCACTGCGTGACTTTAACGGACAATTGCACGGTGGTGCGACGCTGTACCTAAACGAATTTGACGTCCTTTTTTTCCCACAAACAGAGCTTTCTTTTGGTGGTATTTGATCACCCGTGCGATTTTTACTTTTTGCGCTATAAACAAAAAAAGAGCGTACATTTTGCAAAAATAACAATATTTTTCACATTTTTTTATATGAAATTCCCCAAAAAAAAAATGTAAAAATCAAAATTTTTTAACATTTTCAGCCAATTTGTTTTATGCTACCTATGTTTGGTAAAAAAAATCGCAAAAAGCGTATTTTGATTGGTTTGCGCAAAAGTTATCGCGTTTACTAACAAAGGGAAAGATTTTTGTCATTTTTGTTGTTTTTTTTTTTTTTTTTTTTTTAACGTGTAATGGCGGCGATCTGCGATTTTTTTTGCGGTACTGCGACATTGCGGCGGACAGATCGGACCCTTGACTGACATTTTTGACACTTTTGGGGTTACCAGTGACATTTCTACAGTAATCAGTGCTATACATATGCACTGTTACTGTAAAAATACACTGGTAGTGAAGGGGTTAACTTTATTTGGGAGGGAGGGGCTGTGTGTATCCCTAGGGGCGTGCTTTCTACTGTGATTGGCTGTGGCTTGAGCTGTAAGGACACTGATCAACGGATCTACATACTAGATCCGAGTGATCAGTGTCTTTACAGCGAGGAGAATGACAGGTGGCTTGTTTACACAAGCTGCCTGACATCCTCCCTCTCCCCCGCCGATCGCTGAGTGACCGGCGGACATCGGGTTCGCTGGTCACACGCGCGGGGGGGTCCGTGACCGCGCGGGAGCGCGCCTCCGCGGGCGCGCGCTCGTTCCCCAGAGCCTCACAGGCGAGCGACGTAGACCTACGTCACTCTGCCTGTGAGGGGCTGACTGCCGCAGTAAATATACTGTGAGCAGTCGGCAAGCGGTTAAAAATTGTGACAGCTAGCGGGGAGAGAGAGGAACTGTCACAGCAGGGTTCGGGCAGCTGCGGGCCGCTGGTCTGCTTGTAACAAGTTACACTCTGAATATGGGTATAACATGTAAGGAAAGGTGAACTTATCCTTTAAGCACACTGCCAGCATGCCTGAGCTAAGGGCAGATGGATTCCAGGAAGTAAGTGCTACATGAATCATCTGTCCTTGCTCAAAGTGGCCACAGCTGGAAATGCTAGGGGGATGTTTTTCAAAGTAATTTCTCAACATAATAAAGCATGAAGATATGGATGGATGGATGGATGGATGGATGGAGGAGTTTTCTTTAAAAAATAGTTAAATAGTGCTTTCGGTTTGTGATGCTCAGATACAGTAAGACCCCATTCAGACTAGCGTGACTTGTCAGCCTGACAAGTCGCGGTCGGTCGCTCGCCATTGAGTAGTACAGGACCCGTTCTAATAGGAGCGACACAAGTCGCTTTGACTTAGAAAAAGGGTCCTGCACTACTTTGGGGCGACCTGGGAGCGACTTGCATAGACTTCCATTATGTGAAGTCCCTGCAAGTCGCGCCAAAGTCGGGGTGCACGCTGTGCACTGCGACTTCACAGGTCGCCCCTCGAAGTCAGATCGCCTCAGTGTGAACCGGCTCTAGTTCTGCTTTAGGCTGCATTCACATGTCAGCATATTGATCGCGGGCAGAATCTACGTGATTCCATCCACGATCCGGAAATCATTGCAAATCGCGGGACGCCTGTGCGTTGCCTGTGATTTGCAATAGCACCCCAAACGCTGTGCGATGTTGCCGCTATTTCTGCCTGCCGAATCGCGGTAACATCGTGCAAAAAAAATTGCGGGACGCATTACGCTCCAAAGAAGCTCTTGTACTTTTTTGGGCGTAATACGTCCCGCGATTTTTTTTGCGCGATGTTACCGCGATTCGGCAGGGGGAAATCGTGGCAACATCGCACAGCGTTTGGGGTGCTATTGCAAATCACGGGCAGCGCACAGGCGTCCCACGATTTGCAATGATTTCCGGATCGCGGGTGGAATCGCGGCGATTCTGCCCGCGATCAATACGCTGACATGTGAATGTAGCCTTATTCATAATAATGAAAATATTTTTTCTTTTGATTTTTATATACAAATACATTTTTCACTAGAGCATAAAACAGATAACTTAGAGTGATTCCTATTTTTCACATTATAAGACAAATAGAGGACATAAGATAGAGAGCCAAATTTGGGGTGATAAAGGTGAGAGGAGAGGGGAAATTAGGAGGAGCATTGACCTTATAAATAAAAAGTTGTCATTAATAGTGATAGGAATGTAATAGGAATAATGTGGAGTAACAATGGAGAAAGTGGGTAATAGAATGGAAATGAGTAGGGCAATAGTGATGAGAAGAAGAGCAGAAGTCAGATAAAGAAGAAAAAAGTATACTGCTAACTGGATATTACCCTGTATGTTTATCTTCTCTTATGGGTCAGGAATGTATAGAAAGATATTACTATGTTATCAAGCGGTCAAAATAAAATAATATAAAACTAAACTAAACAAAATTAAAAAAAATAAAAATAATATTAATACAAAATAAAATGATGAAAATCAGGGGCGTAACTACAGGGGTTGCAATCGCAACCGGGCCCCATGCTCCAGGGGGCCCATGCAGCTCCCCTGTACACCTGGATAGGAGGGGCGGCAGGGGCAGCATGTAGAGGAATCACTGTCCTTCTTTTTCCTCCTGTAGCTGCAGGAGGAAAATGGAGGAGATTGGTTACTCTGTATGCTGCCCCCACCACTCCTCCTATCCACTTCACTTGTGTTCTGCTGTTTTTGGGCCCCTGTGTGCTTCCCTGGTCCCCCGCCCCTACTGTGCTCCCTCCCCTCTTCTGGTGGCTGCTGAAGGGGATGGTTCACAATAGATAACCAGGAAGGGGTCGGTAAATATGTAATCTACCAGCTCCTTCCTTTTATGAATGGACAGAGTCATAGTCAGTGACATTGTAAAAAAATAAAATAAAATGATAAAAAATAATACAATTAAAATACCAAAAAATAATAACTACTGACACCAGTGGGTGAACTTCCAGGATTGCAAAGGTCAAATCTGCGACCGGGGCCCTGGCATTCCACCACCATTGGGAGGCCCCAAGATGGCAGGAAGGGGGCCCAGTGCAGAACTTGTGAAAGGGCCCCGAAATGAGAGTAAAGGGCCCCAGGATCAGTGGGAAGAGCCCCAGGCTTGAAGGGAAGGGCCCCGGCCAGGGGTCCGGGGGGCCCTTCATGGTTTCTTGATCCAGGGCCCTGAAGGTTCTAGTTACGCCTCTGATGAAAATATAAATATACAGAAGATACAGTATATTTCTACATTCATCAGTTAAAATTAATTTCAGATATCTTGCTATAAAACTCAGCCATGCAAGGTGGAAGTGTTCCATAGAGCAGTAAAACGGATTTGTGTGATCTTATTTTTAGGATCACATTGAAAGATCCCTTTAGCTCCAACTGTGAATGACAAAAAGGCCTTCAATATACTTCAACTATTTCATTTAGATAGAAAACAGACAGATACAATGTAATATTTCCAGTGATGGGATGTTTGCCAATGATAGATGATTTTTCCAGGGGAAGTATCTTTTATGAACTGATAAGAGGGGTCTATAAATCTCTTTCTACATTACACATAAGAACTAGGGCTAAGGCACCTTTTCTTCTTTTTTGCATTGTGATTACACAAGGTTAAAAATCACAGCCATCAACATTTCATGTGCACAAACATACTTTTTCAAGGTGTCACCTTCAAACCACCTCTGGTCAGCAGTGGCTGAAGCAGTCAATGAAGGGTCCATGAAGCAGACCAATGTATGGACCTCCCATTCAACTGCTCTCCCAATATGGACTCTTTTTCTATGTAGATAGATAGATTAGATAGACAGACAGACAGACAGACAGACAGACAGACAGACAGACAGATGCCAAATGTATCCCAAACTCTATCATGGTTCATAATATGCAACTGAGCAAACATCTTCACTTTCAGGCCAAACGGTGTCAAGAGAATAGAAGAATAGTATTCTGTATGTATAGGTGCTGAACGGACAGAGGATGGGGAGAAACTGCTTAACCACTTGCCGACTGCCGCACGACTATTTACGTCGGCAGTCAGCCCCTCACAGGCAAAGCGACGTAGGGCTATGTCGCTAGCCTGTAAGGGTTTTGGGAGCGAGCGCGCGCCACCGGATTGCGCGCTCCCGCTCGGTCACGGACCCCCTGCGCATGTGCCCGGTGGAGCCAATGTCTGCCGGGCACTCGCGATCGTCCGTGACAGCGGGAGAAAGGCAGGTGGCTAATGTAAACAAGCCGCCTGTCATTCTCTCCTGTGTAAGAATGGTGATCATACGGTTCTACTATGTAGGACCGTATGATCACTGTTCTTACACATCAAGCCACAGCCAATCACAGTTAGAAATACGCCCCCAGGGACACACTTAACCCCTCCCTCTCAAAAAAAAAAAGTTAACCCCTTCACCGCCAGTGTAATTTTACAGTAACAGTGCATATGTATAGCACTGATTACTGTAGTAATGTCACTGGTAACCCCAAAAGTGTCAAAAATGTCAGTCAAGGGTCCGATCTGTCCGCCACAATGTCGCAGTCCCGCAAAATAAAATCGCAGCTCGCCGCCATTACGCGTTAAAAAAAAAAAAACAACAAAAATGACAAAAATATTTCCCTTTGTTAGTAAACGCAATAACTTTTGCGCAAACCAATCAAAATACGCTTTTTTGCGATTTTTTTTTACCAAACATATGTAGCATAAAACAAATTGGCCTAAAATGTTAAAAAAATTTGATTTTTACATTTTAATTTTTGGGGAATTTCATATAAAAAAATGTGAAAAATATTGTTATTTTTGCAAAATTGACGTTCTTTTTTTGTTTATAGCGCATGATCAAAAAATCGCACAGGTGATCAAATACCACCAAAGGAAAGCTCTGTTTGTGGGAAAAAAAGGACGCCAAATTTGTTTAGGTACAGCGTCGCACGACCGTGCAATAGTCCGTTAAAGACACACAGTGCCGAATCGCAAAGTAGGCCCTGGTCAGGAAGGGGGTAAAATCTTCTGGGGCTTAAGTGGTTAATATCTGTTGGATGTTGCAAACCAGAAGTGTGATTATGGCATTAAAAAGGGTGCCAATCACTGCTCATTCCATGAGCAAGGAGTGAACAGTGCCCAGGCCTACATGACAGCCAAAAGGGTTCCAAGCATCAAGCGTAGATGGACAATTGAGTCCTGGAGGGTCCTTGTGCAGCTGTTCAGTCAAATATATCCACTCCTGGGATTAGGAGGCAATAGGGGTCCTGCTTTTAGAGGGTATAGTGGATTATGGGGTGATTATTCCTGCCCCTCATGACATCATTGCTCTAAAAATTAATCTACTTCCTTACGGTGAAAGCACATCAGGTCCCACGTACTGCTGGCTAAAAGACCCAATTATTGTTCACTACACTACAATACTACATACAAGGTAGATAATAGAAATCAACCAAACAGGGCAAATCCCTACTTTTACTACTCCAAACTGCCAATGGAGCAAACTTTCTGAGATTTGTTTATCACTATTGCAGTGGCTAAGTGATTAGCAGTTCTGCCTAGCAGACCTAGGGTTCGAATCCCATCCACGGCACTACCTGCTTGGAGTTTGCATGTTCTCCCTGAGCCTGAATGGGTTTCCACCGGGTACTCCGGTTTCCTCACACACTTCAAAGACATGCTGGTAGGTAATTGGCTCCTGTCTAAATTGGCCCTACTGTGTGTATGTATTAATGTTAGTTAGGGACCTTACATTGTAAGCTCCTTGAGGGTAGGGACTGATATTCAACGTACAATATACAGTGGGAAAAATAATTATTTGTTTCTCTGCAGATTTTGTAAGTTTGCCCTCTTACAAAGAAATGAAGGGTCTATAATGTTTTTATCATAGGTGTATTTAAAATAATAAAGACAGAATATCAACCTAAAATCCTGAAAAACACATGATACAAATGTTATAAATTAAGTTGCAGTTCAGTGAATAAAATATTTGATCCCCTCCCCCCCTAGCAAAACATAACTTAGTACTTGGTGGAGAAACTCTTGTTGGCAAGCATAGAGGTAAGACTTTTCTTGTAGTTGGTTACCAGGTTTGCACACATCTCAGGAGGGATTTTGGTCCACTCTTCTTTACAGATCTTATCTAAATCCTTAAGGTTTCTTGGCTGTCACTTGGCAACTAAAAGTTTCAGCTCCCTCCATACATTTTCTATAGGATTAAGGTCGGGAGGCCTTACTCTATGACCTCTAATGTGCTTCTTCCTGAGCCCCTCCTTTGCCTTGGCGGTATGTTTTAGGTCATTGTCATGCTGAAAGACCCATCCACGACCCATCTTTAGTGTTCTGGCTGAGGGAAGAAGGTTCTCATTCAAAACTTTACAATACATGGCCCCGTCCACTGGCCCCTCAATGCGGCAAAGTCGGCCTGTACCTTTAGCAGAGAAACAGCTCCAAAGCATCATGTTTCCACCTCCGTGCTTGACTGTAGGGATGGTGTTCTTAGGTCAGCATTTTTCTTTCTCCAAACACGGCGAGTCGAGTTATTGCCAAAAAGCTAAATTTTGGTCTCATCTGACCACAGCATTTTCTCCCAATCCTTCTCTGAATAATTTAGATGTTCATTGGTATGACTGGACATGTGCCTTCTTGAGGAGGGGGGAATCACTGTGTTTGGAGGAAGACAAATGCTGACTATGACCCTAAGAACACCATGCCTACAGTCAAGCACAGAGGTGGAAACATTTTGCTTTGGGGCTGTTTCTCTGCTAAAGGTACAGAGCGACATTGCCGCATTGAAGGGACAATGGATGGGGCCATGTATTGTAAAATCTTGGATGAAAACTTACAAAATCTGCAGGGGATCAAATATTTATGTAGCACTACTCCCTTGGGAGCTGCTGGTTACGGGTTCCCCTGGGTTAATTTTAGCAACAACACAACAGTTTGACATTTTCCCAAGTGTTTTAGCTCAGTCAGGAAACAGTCCGGTAGCTTTGGTTTTTGTGTTTTTATTTGGAACTTGGATAGGAGAAGGGAATGAGTGGGATACTCCAACTTTATACACTATGCACAATAGGCTTGGACGACTTGAAAATGCTGAGTAACGCTGAGTAACGCTAGTCACGGCTAGATTGCTATTTCACTTTGCCCTTAGCTGTGAAGTATATTTTAATGAGCTTTCTGAGGTAAGCTGTACTGTACTGCAGAACAACTTCAGGGCCCTTCCTGGCACCCCTTTTGTTCCTAATCTTCAGGGTCAACTACACGGCACCCCCTTTACTGATACACTCCTTGTGTGAGCTGGCTCCTTCATCTCCTGACTTCTCTGGAGTGGACCCCTCTCCTAGGCAGACCCTTATGCCCTGTACACACTATCAGATTATCTGAAGACTTTTGTCTTCAGATTTACCTTTTCTATGTAGTGCAAGGGCCTGCCGGATTGCATACAAATTGAAAGTGTTTAGGTTTGACCTCATATTATATGGTTTTGGTAAGTCTGCAGACAAAAGTCTTCAGATAATCTGATAGTGTGTATGGGGCATTAGGCAGATCTCCTGGTACTCACGATACTGTTTTTCCCAAGATGATTCTGCCAGCAGCTCCACTGGTCAGCATTCTGGATCCACACCCGGTTCACTAGGCCGACTGTCTGAACCACCTTCCTCACACCTGCAGGAGGAGAGACAGCCGTCCACCTCCTCCTGGGACTTTGCTCCCACCAAAAGATGCCCCGTCACATGCTCCCTCCGGATTTATTGCCAATCCCAGGATGCATTGCAGCAATGCCCACCCACTGGGCATGAAAATTCGCTATTGTCACTCGGATCCTTCTCCTGGCCAATCAGGAAGTGGGTCCGACACCCATTTCCTGATTGGCCGAAAGGCAAAAACCATGCCATTGGACGAGGAGGAGGCGGGAGGACTCGAGGAGACGCCGGGGGACTGAGGAGAAGCCGCCCCTGCATCGGGTAAGTGCTGGTCTGGGGGGCACGCTACGCTGGTCACTCTGCATTGAAAAGGGGCATGTTGATCTCTCTGCATTGAATGGGGGCACACTGATCTCTCTGCATTGAAAGGGGGCACACTGATCTCTCTGCATTGAAAGGGGGCACACTGATCTCTCTGCATTGAATGGGGGCACACTGATCTCTCTGCATTGAAAGGGGGCACACTGATCTCTCTGCATTGAATGGGGGCACACTGATCTCTCTGCATTGAAAGGGGGCACAATGATCTCTCGGCATTGAAAGGGGGCACACTGATCTCTCTGCATTGAAAGGGGGCACACTGATCTCTCTGCATTGAATGGGGCACACTGATCTCTCTGCATTGAAAGGGGGCATGCTGGTCATTCTGCTTGAAAGGGGAAACACTGATCTCTCTGCATTGAAAGAGGGCACACTGATCTCTCTGCATTGAATGGGGGCACACTGACCTCTCTGCATTTAAAGGGGGTACACTGGTCATTCTGCATTGAAAGGGGGCATGCTGATCTCTCTGCATTGAAAGGGGCACGCTGATCTCTCTGCATTGAAAGGGGTATGCTGATCTCTCTGCATTGAAAGGGGGCACGCTGATCTCTCTGCATTGAAAGGGGGCCACACTGGTCATTCTGCATTTAAAGGGGGCACGCTGGTCTCTCTGCATTGAAAGGGGCATGCTGATCTCTCTGCATTGAAAGGGGCGCGCTGATCTCTCTGCATTGAAAGGGGGCACGCTGATCTCTCTGCATTGAAAGGGGGCCACGTTGGTCATTCTGCATTTAAAGGGGGCACGCTGGTCTCTCTGCATTGAAAGGGGCACGCTGATCTCTCTGCATTAAAAGGGGCGCGCTGATCTCTCTGCATTGAAAGGGGGCACGCTGATCTCTCTGCATTGAAAGGGGGCACGCTAGTCATTCTGCATTGAAAGGGGGCACGCTGATCTCTCTGCATTGAAGGGGGCACACTATACCTTGATTACTGAAGGCCCCTTTCACACTTTTGTGACCTCAAAGTCACGCAATTTTTTACAGCGTTTTTTTGCCACAAAGCAATGCCTATTACATTTTTCTGTTTGCGCCCCCCCAAAAAATTTTGAGCACCAGCCGCCACTGTATTATAGTATTGCTAGAAAGATGGCGCATATACTACTACAGACAGAAAATGTGAATGCGTTAAAAGTGGATTTCCATCCCCGTGAGCGGAGGCCTATACTACATTCCAGACCAGAGGCACACATGAGTTAACTCCACTTCTTAATCCCTACTTGAATAGTCCTTGATAGAGAAGAATGCCTATGGGCAGAGAGACCAGAGACGTTGAAAGGATGATTGACTAGCTGGCCAGGGCAGGGCCGTAAAAGACATATCATAGAGTTACAGAAACTGCTTTGCATTCAAGGGCCTGGCTGGTAACACAATCTGCAGTTGTAAAATTACAATTTGCATGTTTCTGCTGCAAGCAAGAGCTCAGCTGTGCCCGGGACAGAACATGTTTTGTCGATCAGATAAAACATACACAGACAGCTGCTATAATTTCATGCGCTTTTCAGAAGGTGTTTAGTGTGCACTTTGTATACAGCGTACACAGCTGGGATTCTTTGGAGAAATAACTTAATCATTCATCTTCTTTTTCTGCAAATTTACATTTCGGCTTTACCTTTCAGTGGCATGAACTAAGTTGTATGTTGTGTATCAGTGTCATTAAAGCGGTAGTAGACCGCCAGCAGTTTTTTTTTTTTAACCTGCAAGACAAAGTATAATGTGCTAGTATACATCGCATACTAGCACATTATGTGAAACGTATGCAAAAAACTAAGTTGCGCTAACTGAAATGTTATAACTTGACATGTAGTGACAGAAACAATGAGAAAACAAATGATTATAACACAATAGAGCCAAGAAACCAAAGCTCTTATGAAAAATCAACATCAGTGAAAGTCCAAAAAAATTGACTGGGTAAGTATCCCACCATATAATTATCAAATGGATTGAAAACGTGAAGAAATTAAGATTCCATCACTGAAGGCAGTATCCATCACTGAAGGCAGTATCCACCACCGAAAGCAATATCCACCACAAGAAATGCGCCATAGCGTAACAACGTAATGATGGTTTATTAAGAATAAAACAGATTGCACTTACAAAACTGTGGTATTTCAAAGGCATAAAAACAAGCCGGCTGGCTGCATAATCAACGCCCGTCTTTCTGGGATCTCTAAAACGTCAGCACCTCGCAGAGCCAACGCGTTTCGTCACAGATGACGTCGTCCTGGGGAACCATCATTACGTTCTTACGCTATGGCTCATTTCTTGTTGTATCTTTTGGGGATCACCACCTTTGACAAGCTGCCCATTACCTGGAGAACCACAGAGGAGAGGTTCATTTTTGCCATAGGATACTACGGCCCATGTTGAGTTATACCCCCAGCACTGTCGACCCTTGTGGTCTTTTTTTCTGGTAAGCAGGTTGTTAGAGTGGTGGTGAATAGTGCTTTCGGTGGTGGAATCTTCATTTCATCTAGTCTTCAATCCTTTTGATAATTATTTGGTTGGATACCTACCCAGTCACATTTTTTGGACTTTCACTGATATTGATTTTTCATTAGAGCTTTGGTTTCTTGGCTCTATTGTGTTATAATCACTTGTTTTCAATTTTTTGGCTCAACTTCGTTTTTGCATTTGTCTGTGTAGTGTATATCTCACTTTTAAGTTGCTGCTTTGGATTGCTCATTTAGCGCAGTTTATTTTGTATGATAATTATTTGAAACTTACCTTAGAACAAAGCCCTTCCAGTGGTGTGCTGTCACCGATGACAGGGCTTGCATCTTCACCCGTCTTCCTTCCAGGTTCACTGACTCCGGCTGTGTGAGTGGCCGGAGCCGCGATGACGTCACTCCCGCGCGCATGCTGTTTACGGCACCAACGATTTGTTTCATCTCTGTGTATCATCTGAGGATAGTACCTTCACTGGGTATATGTAAGGGTTTACAACGATGTCATGAGCCCCTTTGGTATGTGTGCCTGCAGGGTGGTGAATGCCCTGGCTGCAGCTGACTCCAGGTTTAGTCAGGACCTAAGTTTGAATTAAACCTGTGCTTGTCCCTACTGAAAACCCAATCATTGTGCTCTGAGTTGAGCAGCGGTCAGAATCTCTACCATGGGTCATTTAACATATGCTGCAATACAAAAAAAAAGGCAAACATATTTATAGCGGTCCTACACAGTATCTGAACACCACAAAATACACTTTTTAATAATTTTTGCAAACCCAGATATTACCTTGTAAAGTAGCAGTGACATTATTACTGTGCTGTACATAGCCTGTGCAGTGAGCAGAGCTGTGGAAGGGGTCTAACAAGTCAACCCATTATAGGCTGCCTGCAGAAAACTACGGGTGGGGGTGGAGACAAGACCAGTAATCCTGCATAAGGAAAGCAGTGAATGGCCTTTTTTTACAGGAGACAACATTTCACACTGGATTACTTTACAGATCTGGAAGAAATAGACAAAGCACACCAAGATTCAAGGAAGAATACACATGATGAATGTATTTAGAAAATATTTTCTTATCTCGGAGTTCCACTTTAAAATGAACCTGTGCTTTGCCTGGGTATTAGTAGAATTGTTTTCTTAAAGCGGAGTTCCGGGCAGAGAAATGTTTTTTTGTTGAACATACCCCCGGGACAGTCAGGGCTAGCACATTCCACAATGGCTAGCCTCTGATCTGTCCCCGTTCGCACTTACCTTTTAGAAGAAATACTTACTTAGAAATTTTCTTCCACAGCGTTTCCATCTCGGTTGTGGGCAGCTGAAGCCGGCGCGGTCCTCTTCTCTGTCTTCTTCCGCGTCTTCGTGTCCCAGAATGCACTGCACCGGCCCCTCTCGTCACTTCCGGCGCGGCGCCGCATTCCTAAACAGCTTCTGGGCATGCCCAGAAGCTGTTTAGCAGGGGAATGCGGCGTCGCCCGGAAATGACGAGTGGGGCCGGTGCGGCGCATTGATTCCTGGGAGCTATGACGTTTAGCTCCCAGGAATCATCGCGAGGCAGGAAGTGACGGGGTGAGCCTCGGCGCTGGAGGAGGAAGCTGTCATAGGTGAGTATTTACGATCGTCAATAAAAAGGTGAGTAAACAAAAAAAAATAAAATAACTATCCAATTCCTTTTCAGGTGCGGCATACCTAGCGGAGGGGCACAAAAAAAAAAAAATCTTTTTTGTGCCCGGAACTCCGCTTTAAAAGAGATGTATGGGAATTTTTTTTTTTGTAGATTCATACTTACATAGGTGGTCCGGCGCTGCATCTGTCCTCTGCCAGCTCTAAATGCCTGTTCACATATATGCGATGCGGGTGCCCTGCAAATCCACTGCAGGGTCCTGCATCGCATTTAACTTGCAGGCAGTTCACACTGCCGTATGCGAATTGCTGGGGGTGTCAATACAAAGGTAACGACACCCTCAGATCAGTTCGCATATCGCAGTGCAAACTGTCAGTTTGGACATGAATCGGATCGCATAGGTGTGAACACCCATTTGATCCGATTCTGGTGCGGACCCAAAAAAGGGTCCGAATGTGATGCAAATTCAGCTATACAATCTGTATGGCTGAAGTCGCATCGCACAAACATTGCATGTGATTTGCAAAGCAGTACGCTCCGAATCACATGCAATGTCTGTCCTCACATATATGTAAACCAGGACTAAAACTGAGAACTGAGCGATCAAACCCTGCTGATCACTCTGTTCTCAGGGCTCCCTGAACAGAGAGCTGGTGTCTGTCAGTTGCCGCTCTCCGCTCTGCCCCCCCCACATTCACTGGAGCGCTGGGCTGTGGAGGAGGAGGAGCAGCCGGCTCAGCTGAGAGGCTGAGCTAGGTGTTGGTCCAGGCATGTGGATGGGTCCTGACAGGGGCAGACTGACAACTTTCGGCCCAGGGGGCAAGTACAAACCAGAGGCACATGGTGCAGCGACTCGGCCCCCTCCCACTCTCCCTCTTCCAGTCCTCCTCCTGACCCCCATTCCAGGCTGAAGCCCTGCTCCAGGTACTCTCTACTTACCGACTGAATCCGGGTTCCTGATCTGACCAGCAGGGGGCGGTTGGGGGGAGCTGGGACAGTTTGGTTGGGGCTGGCTGGGGGAGAAGTGTCTCCAGTGGGGCATGGAACCAGTCTCTGCTCAGACACAGTTTACACCATTCATGCTGGGGGGAGGCCTGCGCTCTGTCCTTGTCTTCATCCTGCACTCAGTAGGTCAGTGGCAGGAACTTTTTACATCTCTTCACCTGGAATACTTTAGGCATGTCTGTGGCCGAAGCAGTGCAGCCTTTTTACGGGGCATTAGAGTGGCCCAGGGGGCAATTGCCCCCCCCCTGCCCCCTAGCCCAGTCCTCCCCTGGGTCCTGACCATATGGTCTCCATCCTTCCTGAGCCTGGATCGGCTCTTTGACATTAGCCGACAGCGGGCTTCAGCCCGCTGTCTGCTGTAAAAGGGGGCCACAGGAGTGCAGAACGAGCTTTGGTTGAACTTCTCCTTTAAGTCAGTCTTAGAGAAGTGGTGCTAAACCATTTCAAGGCAATTAAACATTTAAAATTGACCACAAAAGTCCTTTTGTATGTTTTGATCTCATTTTATAAATGGTCATTTCAATGTATGCTTAGCAAATCATTAACGCTGCTCCTCCCCACTTTATTTGTACATAATACGTTTGCAGTGCTTATCGAACTGCTTCGTTTTCCTACTCCAAACTGTGTTTTTTAATCTCCCACATATTTCCTCTTTGGATTCCTCAAAATAGTATTTTTTTTCCCTTGAATAACACGTTGAATGATAATTCGCTCCAATAATCACGCTGAGTGCATAGCAGCACAATATCTCTGCAATAGAATTAGTGCCGAGGCTGCACTGTTTATGGTGACAGTTCCAACCCCTAAAGCAGACCCTAACTGGTAAAGCATTGTGTATCATAAATAATTGACATTTACTATAATGTTTGTTTTCTCCTTTTTTTATCCTTTCTTGCATCTCAGTGCTGCTGATCACCTTGAGTCACTTTGCAGCTGTTTCTTGTTTACATGTTACATAGTTACATAGTTAGTCTGGTTGAAAAAAGACACAAGTTCATCCAGTTCAGCCAATAAAAGGCAAAAAAAAAAAGAAATAAATCATACAATCCCATATACACAATCCTATACCCGCAGCTGATCCAGAGGAAGGCGAAAAAAAAAAAAAAAACCCCAGCAAAGCATGATCCAATTTGCTACAGCAGGGGAAAAAAAATTCCTTCCTGATCCCCAAAGAGGCAATCGGATATTCCCTGGATCAACTTTACCTATACATGTTAGTATTTTGTTATATTATGTACACCCAGGAAAGAATCCAGGCCGTTTTTAAAGCAATCTAGTGAGCTAGTCAGAACCACCTCTGGAGGGAGTCTATTCCATATTTTCACAGCTCTTACTGTGAAGAAACCTTTCCGTATTTGGAGATTAGATCTCTTTTCCTCTAGATGTAAAGAGTGCCCCCTTGTCCTCTGTGTTGACCTTAAAGTGAACAACTCAACACCAAGTTCACTATATGCCCTTATGTATTTATACATGGTGATCATATCCTACCTTAATCTCCTCTTCTCAAGAGAGAATAAATTCAGTTCTTCTAATCTTTCCTCATAGCTGAGCTCCTCCATGCCTCTTATCAGTTTGGTTGCCCTTCTCTGCACTTTCTCCAGTTCCCCGATATCCTTTTTGAGAACTGGTACCCAAAACTGAACTGCATATTCCAGATGTCTTACTAATGATTAAAGATGGGCTCCAGCACCCCCCCCCTCCAAAAATGTAGAGTCAGTAGCTACAAATGCTGTAGCTGCTGACTTTTAATATTGGGACATTTACCTGTCCAGGGAGCCCACAATGTCGGCACCCCAGCTGATTTTTCAGCCGGCTTTCAGGTTCCGCTGCCTCCATTCCGAGTAGGGGAAACCAGCAGCCTTGTGGATTCACAGCCAGTTCACCACTGTGCATGCGCTAAGCACGCTGCGCTTTCTGAATGGCCCGGCCGCGGTGGAAGGAGAAGGGGGGCTGATATTCTGCGGTAAGTTCCACAGCAAGGTCTCCTGGAAATGGGGACGAACACTTGTCGAAAAAACAGGTACCCGCTCCCCTCTCCCCCCCAAAAGGTGCCAAATATGGCAGCGAAGGGGAGAAGGAAGCAAACAAGTGGAGCTTCCCCTTTTCTGTGGAGCTCTGCTTTAAGATGCCTAGTATCCTTAGGATAAGATGCAAAAAAACACTCATATATTGTGTGGTATAAAAGCATAATATGGTCATAAAAAAGATAAAGAAGCCAGTACATAAAACCACAAAGTGCATAGACGTCCAGACAGAAAATGCAATCACCAAGTCAGCTACCAGGAAAGAGACCAACAGTGCCGTCATAGAACTGAACAAATGTGGGACAGAAACTCACAAAAACCATGGGAATGCATAGGACAAAGGATTTTCACTTTATTTGGGAAGAGTATTGTGGGAGCTCAAGGTACAGCTATTTAATTAATGTAGCACCCTCCTAGATAGGTGCTAGAGAGAAAGTATAGTTTTGAGTCCTGTCTGCTTACCAGAATGAGTGCAGGTAAATTTACATTGTTCTCTGCTTTCCAGAGAGCAGGATCTGTTAGTGAGGTCTGCCCAATGTGCTCAGGTGCAACTCAGTCTGTCTGCAGATTATTTCACACTGGTCCAATAGGGAGGTATATTGGACAGGGGGAGGAAACCTGACAAATGAGTGCACAGGTGTTTGATACAGTCCCGGTGATTTGGCAGAGGAAAAGTGCCTCGGTGCATGCTGGGATACTGTATAAAAGCCAGGAGCACATGTGCTCGGGGTCATTTGACTGAAAAGCGGAGTCCCGGAGGGAGGGGGTGGCTGCCTCCTTCTCTGTAGAGGTGCCATGTGGCCTCAGGTAGAGTGCTAGTTAGGAACTGAACCCAGAGGTCCAGTGAAGCTGACTAAAAGGGGAGAAACTGGAGGATCTATCTCTGCAGTACAGTTAGTACAGATCTGTGTCAAGGGGCCTGACCTGAGGAGGGCCACCCCTGAAGCTAGAAAAGTCAGTATTGGGATGCTAGTGAGTATCCCGAAGATAATGTAGATTGGCCAAGTCTGTTGCTGGAGAGAAAAGAGCGAGGAGACTTATCCCTTTCCATACATGTAGCAATATGGATTCGGCAGTGCAGCTGTTTCCACAAGCAACCTGGTGAGGCCAAGTGAGAGTTGTCCTTATCCATTGTGAATAGTTACCGTTGGAGTATCCCACTATTCCCTTCCCCCATCCAAGTTCCAAAATAAACACTAAAAACCAAAACCCCTGGACTGTTTATTGTGTGACGAGCCATTGGGAGTAAGGAGGTATGTGTGAACTGTTCCCTAAGTGACTGTCTGCAGGTAATCAGAGGAGGCCCAACAAGTCATCATACAGCAAGCCCTACGGGGACAGTGCTACATTAAGAAAAAGATTGCAATAAAAACATGTAAGCACTCACTGCCTTACATGGTGAATCAGTATGCACAATGTGCATCCTCCATCCTTTCAGCAAGTTCATCAAGGAAGAGGTCGGTAGCTGCTGTTTGCCAGGGAAGCAACCGGTGTTTGCAGAGCTACGCCAGGAAACTGCTGGATGACAGGAGACAATGGGGTCAACCACACTGGAATGCAAACAGTGCAGTAATGTGTCTGGAAGTTCTAGACTTGGCTTAGTTCAGTGGGTGACGTCACACGCTGATGCTTTGTGGGCATGGATACGCGTTTCGGGGCTGTACACACCCCTTTGTTACTCCTGATCTACCATGCCAATAGAATGTGTGTTGAAATTGCCAGTTTTATTCTCCATGGGGAGCCCTTGTGATAGGGTTACAATACAGGAGCACAATTTCGATAGATCATTGTCACCTTATAACAGGAAGTGCTTGGAGAAGGACCTTAATGGCAGGATCACCAGGTATTATTTTAATTAATGCAGCAGATTTAAAAATATTGAAAACAACTTATAGTAAAACATCATGTTAACATTTATATGAGATTTTTGTTTCTGAGTTTTTACACCTGCTTTAGCTCACTTATGTACTTATCAGGGCTTTTTTTCAGCGGGAACGCAGGGGAACGCAGTTCCGGGAACCTCCAGTCTGAATGTATGCAATGGCAAAGGGGTGCTGGGGTCAGTGGGGTGAGCTGAAGGGCCTATTGATGCTGGCTGCTGGGGGATCTATTGTTGCTGGGGTAAATCTATTGTTGCTGGAGGGCATTTTGTTGTGGGCGGGGTTATTGTTGCAGTGGAGGATTTATTGTTGCTGGGGGGATCTTTTGTTTGGGGGGGGGTCTATTGTTGCTGATTCCAGGGGATCTATTTTACTGCTTTTCTTGTTACCATTAACGAATTCCATACAAAATACTTAGTACAACAAAATGATACTTAGTTCTGTATTCTCTAAATTAGCTGGTGCTGGGAGGTACAGTTGGTAGGGGGTGGAACCAAGGGATGGTGCCCAGAGGGGGGGTAGGGGGTGGAACCAAGGGATGGTGCTGGGAGGTGGGTAGGGAGTGTTACCAAGGGATGGTGCTCGGAGGTAGGTAGGGGGTGGAACCAAGGGATGGTGCTCAGAAGTGGGTAGGGGCGGAACCAAGGGATGGTGCTTGGAGGTGGGTAGTGGGTGGAACCAAAGGACGGTGCTCTGAGGTGGGTAGGGGCAGAACCAAGGGACGGTGCTCGGAGGTGGGTAGTGGGTGGAACCAAGGGACGGTGCTCGGAGGTGAGTAGGGGCGGAGACGATGCGTGACTCAGAAGTGGGGAGTTCCAGCACCTATTCTCTGAGAAAGAAAGCCCTGGTACTTATTATAAAATGCATTTTTAAAAGCAGCCGGTATGAATACCTGAATTCTTTCTTGACAGAATTTCCTGTATTCTGCGGCACAGTAGGACTGATTAGAAGGAGTGGCAGGAAGAGGAGCCAATCAGGTTCAGTGATGACCTCATCATTGTTCTTCTGCCTATACTTAGTCCAGTGAATATTTTGGGGTGGGTCTGTGACCCTCTTGTTTAGCACATTGTGAATACTGAGGTCACTGACCTGGCTATGCTGTCTGCTAGGGGAGTCTGGTGCCATACACATGAATGAAGAGACCTGTAAATCTTTTGGAAGGCTGAACAATTATATATGTATGTAATCTGTATATATTTTAACCTTATATTTAGCTGTTTGCACGGAGTTCTAGCATTTGATCCAAGTAAAAGATAAAACATAAAAAAAAAAAAAACCTTAAAAAATGTAGTTACAAATGGAAACTATGCATCCTTTGTTCACAGCAAGTAAAACTGTCTGTATCTAATTATCTCCATGTCTATGTGACCCATATAAAGGATATGTTTTGGTGTGTTTTTTTTCGTTTCTATGCATCCACTTTTAGAGAAAACTGGCTGCGCATATCTTTTGTGACTGTTGAAAGAGATAACCTGCCCTTCCCTCAGCCTTACCATGCATTTGATAAGGCCAATAATTATTTTTTCCATTCATGCACGACTTGTCATATCTCAAGCAAGCTGCAGCCTGACACTGCAATTTTTCCTTCTGCACTTTTGCTAGATCATCTGGGCAAAAACAAAACTACAAAATGTCATTTTTTTAATATTAATCTTTTCATGACCGGAGTTATTTTGTGACTTTTTTTTTTTTTTTTTTTTTTACACCAGAATTACTTTTATTTTCCCCAGGATTTCTTTAGAGGTTGGTAGGGGTTCTTTGAGCAATAAGCAATTTCTACCTCGTAAAGAGTAACTCCATTGTCATGAGGAAAAAAAATAGCAAATAAAGAAAAAACAATATAGCGTATACAATTGTGACACTAATCATATTGTAATTGAATGTTATTAAAAATGACCTTTCCTTTTCAATCTGCAGCCGTTGTAATTTTCTGCAAATGCAATGCAATATGGCTACTGGGCAGTGGCGGCCTGTCCATTAGGGGTGCAGGGGTGCCAACCCCCTATCCATGCATCTAGCCCCCTAATCTATATGCAGGGCGCCGGATGCATGGATTCCAATGGGGGATTTTTTTTTTTTTAAGCACGTGATTAGAGCCAGAGGCTCTAATAGGCTTCAAAAAAGGGTGGGCTCGGAGCGCAGAGCACTGCGCCCTGAGCCCACCCAGTTGTGTGACAATAGCGAATGAATATTCACTATTGTCACACTGATTTTCCTCCCAGCCTCAGGAAGCTGGTCGTTAGACCCCTTTCCCGATTGGCCAAAAGGAGAAGCGATGTTATTAGCCAAGGAGGAGGAGGGAGGAGATGCACGGCCGGAGGAGAAGCAATGGAAGCACAGACTTTCCCACCAGCTGTCACTGTCTCCAGGGATGGATTACCCACAGTGGTGGCTCAGCCATCCAGCACCCCCCAGCTCAGACAGGAGAGGGAGGAGGAGGGGGTAGAGAGTAAAAATGGGCAGGACATCTGCCTCCTAAGGTATGGAGGCCATCCCTCCCCTGCAGGGGGGTAGGTGTTGTTTTTGTTGGTTTGCCCCCCCCCCCCCCACATTATCGAGCACCAGCCGCCACTGCTACCGGGAGCTGTTCTGTACACAGAATGTGTACTGACCACACCCCAGAAACATAATTTCTTGCTTGTGTGATTGGCTCACCAATTTTCCCAGAAGTCTTCACTAAGATACAAGTCAGATTTCTGGCATCCCCTGCAACAAAAATGTCTAAAGGGATGCAGGCCCAGCAGCTTTTCTCATTAGTGCCCTGCAACTGCCGCAGCTAATAGATAATTATGAAACCACTCCCATTAGACCCACCAGCACAGGAGAACAGAGGAACAAACACAAATTTCTTCAGAATAACAAAAGATAGGAATCTGCAACAAAGTTTGTTAAAATCCTTGTAATGTACAGAGATCACCCAGAGGGGAATGTTTTTTTCTCAACAAAAGTGGAGTTACACTTTAAGTTCACTGACATCAATGATTGTTTCAGATATCTGCAAGGTACATTCTTCCCACTGTCCACCAATGTAAGGAGCATTCTTCCCACTGTCCACCAATGTAAGGGACATTCTTCCCACTGTCCACCAATGTAAGGGACATTCTTCCCACTGTCCACCAATGTAAGGGACATTCTTCCCACTGACCACCAATGTAAGAGACATTTTTCACGCTGACCACCAATATAAGGGTCATTTTTCCCAATGACCACCAATGTAAGGAACATTCTTGCCACTGATCACCAATGTAGGGGACATTCTTCCCACTGACCAGTAACCACCAATGTAAGGGGCAGTCTTCCCACTGTCCACCAGTGTAAGGGACATTCTTCTCACTAACCACCAATATAAGGGGCATTCTTCCCACTGACCACCAATGTAAGGGACCTTCTTCCCACTGACCACCAATGTAAGGGACATTCATCCTACTGTCCACCAGTGTAAGGGACATTCTTCTCACTGGCCAACAATATAAGGGGCATTCTTCCCAATTTTTCTTTATTAAAAGTCTTGCAATCAATAAGCATAAAATCAATATACATAAATACATATATACATATTTACATGAAAAGGGAAAAAAATATATAGCAAATTCTGCTCTCAAACAAAGAATGGCAGCGAAAACAAAACTCACATCATGAACATGTCATACCAGGGAAAATAATCTTAGTGAGACTCACACCATACATCAAACCTGCGAGGTCAAGAAACAAAACCACCCCCATTATGCATGCAGCCTTTCTTCAAAAATAAGATATTAACCAACAAAAGCTAAGGGAGTGAAAGAAGTAGCATAGAAAAAGAGCTCTTCATCCAGACCGCTCGAGGCTCCCTGCCCTTCTCAAGACCCCAAATCTTCCCAACCTTAACCAGAATATCGTACACCACCACCTCGACAGGGAAGACTTTCTTCCGCAGGGTAATCTGGCATCGTGCATTCCATGTAAAGTAACAGACAACTATACTAACTAGAAAAAGTGTATTCAAATCAAAATCCCAGCGAGTCGGGAATGCCCCGTACACCCACTCCGCATAACTCATGCGATAGAGAAAGGGGATGCCTAGAGCCCTCCCCACCTTTCTATACACCTCTATGTTAAAGGGACACTGGAGCAGAAAATGGTCCATAGACTCCACTTAACCAACACACTCTGCTCTAGGACAATCCCGATCATCCACAGGGTGATGCTTCAGGTTTCCTCTCACATAGAGCCTTCCATGGAAAGCGAGCCAGGCTTGATCCCTAAACTTCAAAGGAATTCATCCCAAATTGATTAAACACAACCCCTCCCTCATTACGGAACCTGGGCAATCCCTTAAGGCCAGTGACACACTGAAAGCAGAACCCAAAATCATCTTCTCCAGAAGCTTCCTGGGGAGGGACTTGATTTCCTCCACTGTCAACTGCCACTGCCAAGATATTTTCAGACACGGGGCAACATAAGCTGGAAGCTTGCCATGTCGGACTCGCAGACTTTTCACTGTTCCGCCATCTTCCCAACATTGTAGAAAAGGCCTAAACCAAGATTGAAAACTACCCACCCATCCTGGCGGGGTCTCTGCTAACATATTACAAAGATTGTACTTTAAAAAGAACAGAGAAAAGAAAACTATTGGGTTGATCATTCCTAGGCCACCCTGCCAACTGGACAGGTAAGTTATATTGCGCTTGATCAGGTTCAGCCTATTTCCCCATAACAGTTGAAAAAAGCAACTGTACACCCTTGCATAGAGAGATTCCGGCAAGATAAAGACAAAGCTGACATATAACAAGATCGGGATCAGGTAAGTTTTGATCAAGTCAACCTTCTACCTCAAGGAAAGTTACCATTTCTTCCAGCTTGCTACTTTGGCATTGGTATCCACCAACCTGCTTTCCCAATTTGGATGACCATAGTCACCAGGACCAAATTTGATGCCCAACACTTCAATTTCCTGTTGGGGCTCTGGGAAGGCATCCGGTAGTTTAAAGCTTTCGCCATCCTCGCCCATCTAGAAAACGTCACTCTTTTCATGGTTGACTTTAGAGCCAGAAGCCACCATGTACTGCTCTATCACAGAGACCACCTTCTGTGCCTCCTCTATTCCGGCGATAATAACAGACACATCATCGGCATAGGCCATGACCTTTAAAAGCGGCACACCAGCAATGTCCAAAGGCACCCCGCACAATGATCCACCCTCTAATCTTCTCACGAAGGGGTCAATTACATAGTTACATAGTTAGTCAGGTTGAAAAAAGACACAAGTGCATATGGCTCAACCAATAAAAAACAAAACAAAACAGTAAAGAAAACCCAACCATACAATCTCATATACAAAATCCTATACCCACAATTGATCCAGAGGAAGGCTAAAAAACCCCAGCAAAGCATGATACAATTTGCTACAGCAGGGGAAAAAAATAAAATTCTTCCTGATGCCCAATCAGATATTCCCTGGATCAACTTTACCAATAAATATTAGTACCCATTTATATTATGTACCCCCAGGAAAGAATCCAGGCCTTTTTTAAAGCAATCTAGTGAGCTAGCCAGAACCACCTCTGGAGGGAGTCTATTCCACATTTCCACAGCTCTTACGGTGAAGAAACCTTTCCGTATTTGGAGACAAATTTTTTTTTCCTCTAGATGTAAAGAGTGCCCCCTTGTCCTCTGTGTTGACCTTAAAGTGAATAACTCAACACCAAGTTCACTATATGGACCCCTTATGTATTTATACATGTTGATCATATCCCCCCTTAATCTCCTCTTCTCAAGAGAGAATAAATTCAGTTCCTCTAATCTTTTCCCATAGCTGAGCTCCTCCATGCCTCTTATCAGTTTGGTTGACCTTCTCTGCACTTTCTCCAGTTCCCCGATATCCTTTTTAAGAACTGGTGCCCAAAACTGAACTGCATATTCCAGATGAGGTCTTACTAATGATTTGTACAGGGGCAAAATTATATCTCTCTCTCTCTCTGGAGTCCATGCCTCTGTTAATACAAGAGAGGACTTTGCTTGCTTTGGAAACCGTAGCTTGGCATTACATGCTATTATTATGCTTAGGATCTACCAGAACACCCAGATCATTCTCCACTATGGATTCCTCCAGGTCTACTCCCCCTATTATGTATGATGAGTGCATATTCTTAGCCCCTAAGCGCATAACTTTACATTTATCAACATTAAACCTCATTTGCCACATAGTTGAAAAATTAAACAGTGCATTGAGTTCAGTTTGTAAATTGGAGACATCCTGTAAGGAAGTTATTCCACTGCAAAGCTTGGTGTCATCTGCAAAGACTGAAATGGTACTTTTAATCCCAGACCCTATAACATTTATAAAGATATTAAAAAGTAAGGGTCCTAACACTGAACCTTGGGGTACACCACTGATAACCTTAGACCATTTGAAAGAATCATTTACCACTACTCTCTGAATTCTATCTTTTAGCCAGTTTTCTGTCCATTTACAAACTGATCTTTCCAAGCCTGTAGACTTTACCTTACACATTAGCCGTGTGTGGGGAACTGTGTCACACGCTTTTACAAAATCCAAGTATACTACATCCACAGCCACCCCTCTGTCCAAGGTTTTCCTTACCTCCTCATAAAAAGAAATCAGGTTTGTTTGACAACTTCTGTCTTTCATGAATCCATGCTGTTTTTTGCTTAAAATATTTTTTCCAGCAAGAACTCATCTATGGGGTCATTTATTAAACTCTACAGTATCTTCCCGACTATAGAAGTTAAACGAACAGGTCTATAGTTACTTGGCAAAGACTTTGATCGCTTTTTAAATAAGTACCACTGGATTGGCCCTACGCCAATCCAGTGGTACTTTTCCAGTCCTTAACGAGTCCCTAAAAATTAGAAACAAAGGCTTTGAAATGACAGCGTTTAATTCTTTTAGGATGCATGGGTGGATGTCATTTGGTCCAGGTGCTCCAAGCGAGCCCAGTGCTCTAAAAACCCAAATCCCTCCTTCTTACACCAGGTCTTTAGCCATGCATTCAGCTCTCTAATCTCCCCCTGTCTTTCCTGTGTTGCGCATGGCACAGGCAATATTTCAGTGAATATCACCTTGGAGGTCCTTCCCTTCAACTTGCAGCCTAGTTCATTAAATTGGTTCTTAAGGAGCCTCCACCTTCCATATATTCTGTTATTGGTTCCAATGTGGACCAAGACAGTTGGGTCATGCCCAGCTCCTCCCAGTAATTTATCAACATGGTCCACCACATGCCAAACCCTGGCACCAGGGAGACAGCAAACCATTTGGTTGAAGTGATCCTGGCGACATATTATTCTATCAGTCCTTTTGATTATAGAATCCCCAATTACCACCAACTGTCTAGGCCTACCTACAGTCCCCTCACCACCTCTATTAGGCGGACTGCTCCAGGGTCATTTTACCAAATGGGCACGCTGGGCAGTTACCCGGGGGCCCCACTGTCCCTGGGACCCCACCTGCCCAGCGACCCAGCCCCAGCCAAGCAATAGTCCCAATTCCCGTGTGCATCCCGCCGCCGAACTTAGCAGGTGGCAAGCTCCTATTGGCCCTGCGCTGCTGTCAGGCCACTTGGGCCATGGAGGGGGAGCCCACAACTGCAGGAATGCCTGTCTGTCTCCACAGGAACAGGCGCACACAGGACAGTTGAGTCTGACTCCAGTCCGTGTGTGTGTTCACCAGACTCAGCCGCCGAATTTGGAAACTGTCATTAGCCTTGCACTGCTGTACCAATAAATATCGCCTTATCGATAATTTGCATTTTTATTCTCGTGGGTGATTGTGTAGGCAGGGCCCCAGTGCACTGCATTGCCTGGGGCCCTTTAATGCTCTTAAGATGGCACTGGACTGCTCTCCCAGCTGTTAGGCATAGCAGTGACATCTAGGGCTGCCACCTCTGAGCTTGCCACCGCCACATCTTCACCCAACATGGCAAATCTGTTAGGGTGCTCAAACCCAGGGCTGGCCTTCCTTTTCTGTGAGCCCCTACCACTCCCTCTGACTGTATCTACCCATCTTCCTACCTGATAATCCTGACTTACCCCTCCACCCTCCCTATTAACCCCACTAGCCACCTGCTCAGCGAGCAGAGGACCCCTTTCAAGGTTGTCAATTCTGCCCAGTGTTGCAATTTGCTCCTCCAGATCTATAATGTGAGCTTCCAGAAGGGCAACTTGCTCACACCTGTCGCAGCGGTATCCATCCTGGAGCAATTGCTTCGTTATTGTATACATGCGGCACACTGTGCACTGCACAAAACCTTCAATCTTGCTAGCACACATTTTCCCGGTTACAACAATAATACCAATAATAGAAAATTTCAGATGATACTTACTGGTCAGAGACTCCTGTTATAATCTGCTGTTTTAAACTCTGGTTTTTAACTCACACCTTAGTCAAGGTCCACTTGCTCAGAGATCCAACAAGCAAAAAGGTGGCAAGCTCAAGAAAGAGCTACAGTAGCTCAGAAAGGAGTCCTGCAAAAATTTAAATAGGACCTAAAGCACCTGTGACCAATTAACCACTCCCCTTAATTAGTAGTCTGAAGGAAGGAAAAAAACGGAAAAAATAGCTATTTAAAAAGTGACAGAAAAAAAAAAAATGGAAAAACTGCAAGGAAAGATCCCTAAAAATGCAAGCAAAACTGTTTATCACTCTCCACTCAAATTTCCCACTCTTCAGCCTCCAAACAGCAAATCTGGCAATTGGGAATGCATATAGGAGGACACCCCCTGGCACACACCAGAGCAAACCTCAAAAGGCCGTCCAACCCGACTATTAACAAGTGGGAAGGTCTCAGCCCCTTTATATAATGTTTTCAGCCAATCTATAAACCTCCTCTGCAGGCCATATCTTCCAAGTAACAAACACAGGTATTCATGATTGACTCCATCAAAAGCCTTTGCCTGATCCAGTGCCAGTAAGTACTTTCTCCATTCAGCAGCCCTGCATTGCTCCAAAGCCTCCCGGACAGCTAAAACTGCTGAAAAGGTACTTCTACCTTGGACCGCACAGTGCTGATGATTGGACAACAAATTGCCTGCTACTGACGACAAGCGCCAAAAAATAATCTTTGCCAAGATCTTTCTTTGAACATTGAGAAGACTGATGGGGCGCCAGTTCTCAATCATTTAGTGGTCTTTACCTTTTGACAGAAGAATCACAGCGCATTGCCTCATGGAGGGAGGGAGTGAACCCCCTTCTAGACAGCTGTTATAAACCTCTGCTAAAGAGGAAGCCACAATGGACTTAAAACACTTATAGAATTCAGCTGTCAACCCATCTGGCGCAGGTGGTTTTTTGGTAGCCAGCTTCCTACCTCATCCGCTGAAATTGGTTCTGTCAAATCCATCAAAGGCAATGTATCATTTCCCAATCCTGGAGTAGAATCCAGAAAGCTTTCCATCCTGCCCCGACGAAGGTCCTTTCTTCCTAGAAGGTCTGCGTAATATGACCTGAAGATCTCCAGGATCCCTGATCTGGACTTCACCAGGGAACCCATACTAACCCTCAGGCTTATGACCGTCTTAACTGTTGTGCCTTGCTTACAGTTCTGGTAAGGATCAGGCGAGTGATATTTCCCATAATCTCTCTCCAGAACCAAGGAGGCATGCCGGTCATACTGACACTTCCTAAGAAGAAGCCTCACCTCAAAGATCTCATCTGGATCTCCTCTATACGAAACAAGGCGATCAAGTTTCCTCCACAAATGCTGGTAGGCAATGTTCATACCAACCTGCTTCTTCTTACTTATGGCCTTGAAAAGTCCAATTTCCCTTTGTTTCACAAGCTCCCACCACTCTGACTTACTGCTGCAAAAGTCCAGAATAGAAACCTGTGCCTGAAAAAAATCCTCAAAGGATTGGCTTACCTCTACATCTTCCAGGAGAGCCAAATTCAGTTTCCAGGTACCCCTTCCCCTGGGTGGAGTGTCTGAGGCATTCAGAGTTACAGACAGCATACAGTGGTCAGAAAACTCGCCCTCAAGTCAGGAGCCGAGAAAGCAGAGTTCTCCTTTAAAAAAAAAAAACCTATCTATTCTACTCTGACTATTCCCTCTCTGAAATGTGAATCTCGTGCTGCCAGGGCAGTGCTTAATGTGCACATTTACCAGGCCTGCTTGTCTAACCATATCTCTTAGAAAAGCGCTATCATAACCCAACCTGTCTATGGAGCCTCTCCTGTCTTCAGGCCTAATTATGGTGTTAAAATCACCTGCAAAGACAACCTGCTGGGATGTAAAAAGGAAGGGCTAGATCTTTGTGAGGAGGCATTTCCTGTCCCATTTTCACTGCGGTCCATTGATATTGATCAGGCGCAGGTCCTGCCCCCTAACAGAGATGTCTAAGACCATGCATCTCCTCTTTTCTATCTCAATTACCCGCCGGCACGTTACCATATCGGTTTTTAAAAAGCATTGCAACTCTTAGCCAGAAGAGACCAAAGGGAGGGACTGCATCTCCACTCCCTTTTTGCTAGATGGACATCGGCCAAAGTATTGAGCCAGGTCTCTTGCAAAAATAAAATCTCAGCATCAAACTCACTGAGCAAAAATAAGCCAATATCACAAGCTCTTGCAGATTTAATGCTGGGGACATTAATAGTCACCACCTTTATCGGAGCAGGAACTGCCATCAGAATGATTGGAGTAGTCGTTTCTTAACCTCTACCATACTCTCATCACCCGAAACAGCTCTCTTTATACTGTGACTCCCCCTCATCCATAGATGATAAAGAAATAGACAAATCTGGTACCAATTCATCCCCTGATAAAACAGAAAATGTGTTGCCAAGAGGAACCCCCCCTGGGTCTGACTGGAAGGAAGAAATGCCCGCTTTACTGGTCTTCCTCTTCTTCTTTTTCTTCCTCCTAATCCTCTCCCACCCCTCCTCATCTGAATCCTCAACAACAGAGGGTGAGACATGGGATATGGACACCCCTCCCTCAACCCCATCGGTCCCACCACCATCCAGCACCCCTGCACTCTCTTGGCCATGTTTGCGGTGTCAAGGGACAGGGATGAGAGGTGGAGTACGCAGAGAGGGAAGATCAGCTAACCCCCCCTCCCCCCAGCAGCTTCCACTAGTCTGGAGGATCTATGCACAATAGATGTAGGAACAGCCACAGGAGGGACAGACTCAGGGACCGCATCACCAGGGGAAACAGAATCTGACACAACAGACACAGGAGGGGCAAAAAAAGTTACCTCCCTAGCTTCAGCTGCTATATCCTCTTCATCAAACCTCTGCAGCTCAGTCTCCAATCCTGGCAAGTTATGTAGTGCCTCTGGGCCCTGGCTATATAGATGACCCAGCTGCTGGTACAAATTGCACCGAATCTGGGTGCATTCTCTGGCTAAATGGCCTAAATCCTGGCACAGGGAGCACTTCTTGATGATGCAGGACGATGCAAAGTGACCTTTATGACCACATTTATTACAAAACTTAGGCTGACCTTGGTAGAAAATGGTCAGCCTATCCCTTCCCAGGAAGGCTGAGTAGGGCAGGTGCTGAACTATATTGCCCAGCACCCTCATATTTAGTGACACTGTCCAGGCCCCTGTCCATATCCCATGCTCATCAAGGACCTTCCCGAAATGGAGTGAGGACCTTGCCATATCGGTGTAGCCATACTACTAAATCAGCCTCTGGTATTGATTCATTACGCACCAAGTTTGTCAGCCGATTTTACCAAAGGCTGCCTTGAATTCACCTTTGGCACTAAACCACTCCACTGCTGAAGGCCCTTGCACCTCCTATATCTCTCCCAAAAGAGATCCAAACCCTCAGGTTTCACAAATTCATAACAAATCAAATTCATAGCAAATCAAAGCAAAAATATCACAGGCTTTTAACCCCATTTCCAAAACTAACTTAGCCTCCCTCCCCCTTACTGGTGGGGTTCCCTCCCCCTCCCACTTCAACTGAAACACATTCCTCCTCCTGTACCCACTAACCAGCCCCCCACCAAACCTCCCTGAATTGTGATTATTACCAAAATTCCCACCACCCACCGTGGTGCGACTCCTCAAAACGGGAGCATAGCTCCCTATATTCCTCCCAGCAGAAAATCCATCCGTTTGTTTTGAACCATCTGACACAAACCTAGCAGATAATAATTGTACAGATTCGGGATTTATTTTTACAACCGATGAATCCTTCCTCTGCTGAGCATGGGCGAGAAATGTAATTTTAATTTTTCCCAGCAATATTAACCCCCTCACCCCCACCCACCACATTCATTGCGTTATCATTATTGTCTTTCTTAATACTTGCATTCATAATTCTTGTTGTCTTCACAGCCGCATCCATAGCTGCTGCTGCACTGGTTAGAGCTTCAGCTGTCATATTCTCTTCCACTAGGATAGGGCTTTCAGCTGTGAAAATGGAATGCTGTTTTAACACAGCAACAGGTAAAACATTACAGGAGACTTCCATGGCAGCTGGTCAATCAGCGCTGGAACACTGGGAAACTCAGGTGAAGCAGACTCTATGGAGCTAGCAGCCATTTTGCTTGCAGAGAGACTACTGGGCCACCTCCTCCTCACTAGGCCCCATGTCATCAGGGGGATCCCTCCCAGGGCCTCCCCCAGGATCAGGTATTGTTCCTGGGCCAAGCTAGCAGGCAAGGCCCAGGCTTGAAAAAGGCTGGTTCTCAGAGAGAGCTCCTTCAGTGTGTCCTCCTCCTTCTCCCACTGACCATTAATGTAAGAGGCATTCTTCCAACTGACCATTAATGTAAGAGGCATTCTTCCAACTGACCATCAGTGTAAGGGACATTCTTCCCACTGACCATCAGTGTAAGGGACATTCTTCTCACTGACCACCCATATAAGGGGCATTCTTCCCACTGACCACCAATGTAAGGGACATTCTTCCCACTGACCATCAGTGTAAGGGACATTCTTCTCACTGACCATCAATATAAGGGGCATTTTTCCCACTGACCACCAATATAAGGGGTAATCTTCCCAATGACAACGAATTTAAGGGGCGTTCTTCCCACTGACCACCAATATAAGGGTCATTCTTCCCACCAATGTCAGGGACATTCTTCCCACTGACCACCAATGTAATATGTTTGCTTGTTTGTATTAGCTATAAGATAATTAAAAAATATATTCACTCTCAACCACTGTAGCAATTATTCTATCCTATATATCTTAAATTTTGTCTGAAGCACCTCCCAAAGGTCACTTTATGGCAAGATCAGCCTAACCTACTTCATTCCACTTCACATACTCTACTCCATACTGCATACTACTGAGTAAATCTACTTTGGATCCAGTGCCTCCAACCCATTCTTTCCTAATTCATGCCTCTATTATTTTACCCTTGGGGTTATTTACTATAAATATGGAAAAGTACCTGCAGTTTAGAAACAAACAATGGGCTGCTTAGGGAAGGTAGGGCACTGCTCTTGTTTAACACTTTTTCCACTAGAAAGGTTTTAGAAAGTTTTGGAATACTGATGTTAAAACAAAACTAAAGTTTGGTTTTAAAAAAAGAAAATTGTACTCAAGCATGTACAGTATTCCTATCTTAAAAAAGTATTTTGTATAGCTCTCCACCTCCTCCATATCTCCAAATTACCTTTTTTTGCCGCTGTGAGCTGACGTCCTGTTGGAGGGTGGCTTCGTCGTTCTCCATGGTCCTACTGTATGTAGGAACATACCAATCACAATCAAATATAATCGAAGTGAGGAGGAAATGGAGAGGTTTGGGGGCTCACAGAGGACGTTACAAGGAGGCAGAAAACTGCAGTAAGAAACAATTTAGCGAAAAATAGATTACAGGGCAATTAAATAGTGGATGTGTATGGATGTGTGATTATTTTTGGAGAAAAAAGATATTGTCACTTTAAAGTGGTAGTAAACTCTCATATTATTTCCCACAAGTAAGCATATAATATATAGCTTACCTGTAGTTAATGGGTCTGTTACCAACTTGTATAGCTAGTTTAGGTCACTGACCTGGTTATGCTGTCTGCCAGGGGTGTCTTAAGTGTTGGGTATTTACAAGGGTTCAAATTGGTAGACAGGGCAGCGGGGAACATGGGGGAAGGTAAGCAGTAGTAACAGTGGAGGTGACCTATGAAGAAAAACTGGTTCTTTTCACTGAATGGTCAGATTTAAAAAAATAAAGTATTGTTTCATACTGAGCTCCAGCATTATATCTGAGCTTGTTAAAGAATAAACATATAGTATCAGTTTGGGGTTTTTACTTTACATTAAGTCCTTTACTGGACCTCCCAGTGGCCCTTTAAGTGAGCTTTAACCACTTTACAACCGGAGGATTTTGCTGTCTTCCGTCCAGGCCACTTTTTGCGATTCGGCGCTGTGCGACTTCAACTGACAATTGCGCGGTCGTGCGACGCCGTACCCAAACGAAATTTACGTCCTTTTTTTCCCACAAACAGAGCTTTCTTTTGGTGGTATTTGATCACCTGTGCGATTTTTACTTTTTGCGCTATAAACAAAAAAAGAGCGTTTATTTTGAAAAAATAACAATATTTTTCACATTTTTTTATATGAAATTCCCCCCAAAAAAGATGTAAAAACCAATTTTTTTAAAAGTTTTTGGCCAATTTGTTTTATGCTACATATGTTTGGTAAAAAAAATCGCAATAAGCGTATTTTGATTGGTTTGCGCAAAAGTTATTGCGTTTACTAACAAAGGGAAAGATTTCTGTCATTTTTGGTGTTTTTTTTTTAACGCGTAATGGCGGCGATCTGCGATTTTTTTTGCGGGACTGCGACATTGCGGCGGACAGACCGGACCCCTGACTGACATTTTTGACACTTTTGGGGGTACCAGTGACATTACTGCAGTAATCAGTGCTATATATATGCACTGTTACTGTAAAAATGACACTGGCAGGGAAGGGGTTAATTTTATTGGAGAGGGAGGGGTTAATGTATGCCTGGTGCTTACTGACGTGTAGGGGGGGAGGTGACGGTGTGAGTCATGGACAGATCGGATGTCCAGCTATGCTGAACAGTCCGATCTGTCACTCCCTGTCACTATGGAGATCCGCCCGCTGTGTTTACACACAGCGGGCGGATCTCCAGACTCGATCCCCGACGATCGGGTAAGAGCAGAGGCGATCGCCGCTGCTCCTCCCCTGGCCCGACTCCCGCTGTGAATGAAAACAGCGGGAGCGAGCCTCCGGCGGCGCGCAAGCGCCGCCCAGAAGGGGGAGTGTCCAGTCACGTTAATACTACGTGACTGGACGATAACGAACCACTCTGCCGCAGTAGTATTACTGTGAGCGGTTGCAGAGTGGTTAATGGCGGAAGGCTACACACCTTCTCTATCATGGGGTCACTGTGATTGGCTCTCACAGCAGTCACATAAGCCCATCCTCCTGGCCAAGACCGTCAGCTGTTAGCGAGCATGCTCTCAGCAAAAAGCCTAAAGCCCCGTACACACCAGTAGAAATTCGGCCGGGAATTTTCGTCCGACGACCGATCTGCCGATTTTCGGCTTGTTAGTATGATGCTTCCGACAACCGACTCCGACTTTTCGGTTAAAAAAATCCTGGTGTGCAGGCTATAACATTTTTGTCGACCGTCAAAACACGTCAGAATTTCATCTCATTAGTACATATTTCGATGGGGAAAAATCTTATGAGCAAGACTAGGCATGCTCAGAGATGAAAGAACACATACAAAGCAATCCAACACATGACATCACTTCTGAAGTAGAATTCTGTCGTGTGGGAAAATTTGTGTGCAGTCTAGAGCACATTCCAACCAACAGACACCACTCTGGACAAAAGACGGACGACCGGTCGGCAGAAATTCGTTGCGTGTGTACAAGGCTTAAGGCCACTGTGGGTACATATGTGTGGAGGTTGAGCATTAAAGCCCACTTTTCCTGCCACTGTATATATGCGTTATGCGGTCAGCAAGAGGTTAAAATGAACCTGTGCTATGCCCACACTCCACAGCCATTCCATTAGGAAAAAAAAAAAAGATGCCCAGTATGTCAGAAGTTAGGGAGTATGTAGCTGCGACTTAACAGCATAGGGTCTTTGTGATTGTTCCTGTGCTGCCACATGGGGTGGGCCAGTCCAGTTTGAGTGTTTGAATGTTGGCTGGTTGCTATAAGTTATCCTTTAATTCTCTTGCATTTAGAAATTACATAACATGGTCAAACAGCACTAAAAGAAATAGAATCTAAACATGATCTAGACATGAATCTAGACATGACCCACCATGTAAGACTCAAACATCTCAATGTGACATATATTAGGATGGGACTACTTCTTTACAGCTATGCACCAGTAACCAAGGAGAAGTGATGCTTCTGCTTTTAGAGTACGTATTATGAGAGAACTTGAAGAGTTGACTTGTTTGTAAATCTGCTGTGTGGAGACATGAGATTTTCCAGAGATGTTCAGGGCTGTGGGATCAATTCTTGAAGAGTTGTGTCATGCTTGTGTATCTGACTAAGGAGAAAGAAAGGCAAGAGGTTATTATGAGGGTAAACCTGACGTTCTAACACCAGTTTTTAAAAGGGATTCCCAAGCATAAAATAGTTTCTCTTCTACATAGTGGAGTCTACACCTCTTAATAGGGCCTACTGGGTTTAGATAAGAGATATGCCACATGCATTTTTAGAGCCCAATTTCGTAGTAGTATATTAAAAAAAACACGTTTTGCATCATGGACTAATTAATAAAATGTAGAATAGACTTTCTTTAAATCAGAGAAAAGTAATAATGGAAACAAAGTACACAGTTATAGAGTTTTCTTTACCGTTTCTTTGAGGTTTGGTTTCCCAGAAAAACACAGGCAAACCAACACACTGAAAATTCCCTCCATTTTAATTTCTAGCAACATAACCAGGCCTTTATTAATGTGTTTCTGCTTTTAATAATGCATATCTATTTAAAGCACTGCAGTTCTAGAGCCATTAACATGGTTATGGTCTCTAGTAGTCTGATTGTGGACTCCAGTATCATGTTCCTTGTAAATTCTGGCTTATAAGATTCAGGGTTCTGATCTCTGGTGAGGCACTTCAGGTGCTGCTGAATACACAGTTCTTGCTCTTTTAGTCAATTATGACTTCTGAAAACACCATTCTGGTTCTAAATCCTGTTATGATCTATGGTAACAAAAAGGTTCTGGCCCTGGGAATGAAGTCTTGGCTTTGGTTCCATCAATGATCATGTAAAATTTAATAAACTTGGTTCCAGGGGCTTAACTACAGGGGTTGCAAGGGTTGCAATTGCAACCCGGGCCCCATGCTCCAGGGGGGCTGTCTGGCTCCCCTGTACACCTGGATAGGAGGGGCGGCGGGGGCAGCATGTAGAGAAATCACTGTCCTTTTTCCTCCTGTAGCTGCAGGAGGAAAATGGAGGAGATTGGTTCCTCTGTATGCTGCCCCCACCACTTTTCCTATCCAGTTCACTTGTGTTCTGCTGTCTCTGGGCCCCTGTGTGCTCCCCTGGTCCCCCCTCCACCCACTGTGATCCCTCCCCTCTCCTGCTGGCTGCTGCAGGGGATGTATCACAATAGAGAACCAGGAAGGGGTCAGTAAATATGTAATTTACCAGCACCTTCCTTTTCTGAATGGACAGAGTCATAGTCAGTGACATTGTAAAAAAATAAAATGATAAAAAATAATACAATTAAAGTACCAAAGAATAAAAACTACTGACACCAGTGCAGAGGCGTAACTAGAGCCTTCAGGGCCCCGATGCAAGAAAACATGAAGGGCCCCCCCAGATCCCTGGCCGGGGCCCTTCCCTTCAAGCCCAGGGCTCTTCCCACTAATCCTGGGGCTCTTTACTCTCGTTGCATGGCCTTTTATTACGGTCCCGCAGCAGGATCCTTTCACAAGTTCTGCAGTGGGCTCCCTTCCTGCAATCTTGAGGCCTCCCCACAGTGGTGCAATACCAGGGCCCGGTCGCAAGTGTGACTTTTGCAATCCTGGAAGTTCACCCACTGGTTTGCTACTGGGCCCCCTGGAGCATGGGGCCCGGTAGCAATCGCAACCCCTGCAACCCCTGTAGTTACGCCCCTGCACCAGTGGGTGAACTTCCAGGATAGCAAAGGTCACACTTACGACCGGGGCCCTGGCATTCCACCACCGTGAGGAGGCCCCAAGATGGCAGGAAGGGAAGGGTCCAGCTGCGGGACCGTAATAAAGGGCCCCGCAACGAGAGTAAAGGGCCCCAGGATCAGAGGGAAGAGCCCCAGGCTTGAAGAGAAGGGCCCCGGCCAGGGGTCCGGGGGGCCCTTCATGGTTTCTTGCACCGGGGCCCTGAAGGTTCTAGTTACGCCTCTGCTTGGTTCTATTAAAGGTCATCTGAATTTTCATCAATGTCCATCTGAATTTTAATGACCCTGGTTCCATTGACGGTCATCTGAATTTTGATAACCCTGGTTCCATCAATGGCCATCTGAATTTTGATGACCTTGTTATAACTCTGGTAGTACGATTCTGCCCAGCAGTAACCTCTATTTGGAGTCTGTGGTTCACTATGTATATAATTTACTTGGCTGCCAAGCAGGGCATGCTGGGACTTTTGTTTCTGCTTTCCAGCTGCTTGAGCATGCCATATAGGATGATCACAGGCCCCAGTTGCCCATGTCCAGACTGTGTTCCTCAGCATTTCATCATAAAGACTTCATAAGTCATCATAAATGTCAATATATCTGGATTGTTACCAATCTTGACTTCTGGCAGCAAACACATTTCAGCCAAAAGGTTAAAACGTTCCTTCACTTTTTCCACTAGGCTATTAAAAAAGTAATTGTCAACCCTATATAAAGATACTCTGGTAAAAGATTAAAAATTATTTATGTGTCCTCAGGTTATAAAAAGGCAGCAAGCGAAACTCCACCCATGTGGCTTCCAGGAAGGATATGAACCATTGCTATTCAATAAGAGCATATGCAAATGTTTTATTCTTTAAAGGGAGACCCCAGAGAAACACAACTTTTAGGAGTAAATATGCAACAAGTAATACCAGTTGAGTTTTTTTATGTATTTTTTTTTCTGGGATCAAAAAAAATATCTCCCAAAACCTTTATGCTTATAGCAGGGATTACAGTCTGTCTTGGACCTCCTGTTTATAAAGATTCTGAACAGTGCTGCTTCCATTATAAAAACATGCTGCTTCCAGCTTCTCCACAGTAAAAAGGTATCTGCGGTAAAAAAAAAAAAAAAATCACATATAATATAACACGTGAACTCAATCTAAAATAGCCCTGCTTTCATTCCAAACATAGATGATCCCACTAAGAAGTCTGTTATGTGTGCACTTTTTTTAGATGAGTGACAATTTTCAGCTATGGCTGCCGTATTTCCCCCAAAATTCACCCATCTACTCACCAGAGGGTTTTGCTGGCACATTGTGATTTAGAATAATCATTTTACAGAGAAGGAAACCTGCACTACAATTCAATGTAACATAAACAGTCCTATTTTTTTTTTTTTTGTATTATGAACTGAAAACCAGTTGGAAAAAAAAAATGAAGAATAATAATGAATAATAATTCCATAACTAATAAAAACATCTAAAAATATCCCATACCAGTCATACTGAGAGACCTAGCTCTAAACTCACTATTGATGCAATAACAATCTCAAACTACTAGAAGTCATCAGGAATCTCACTACTCTAAAGCTGCAGATCTCTATCCCCCATTGCAGGCTCAACGAGTAAAGGTTTATGGAATCTGCTTCTACTCTTTGCAAGCACCGTAATCTAAACAAAGGCCACACATACAAAGCTTCCTCTGAATGGCCGAGACTGAGAGTGTGACATCATCAGCCTGCCCTTCTCACTCAGCCAATCATAGTAAACTTTGTATTCATTCACAGAATACAAAGCTGCCTATGAATGGCTCAGCGCCGCTCAGCCAGACTCTGTTTTATTCCAGGTGTGAGATGGGAAGTCTCTGTCTCACAGCTGGAATCTGTCACTGTGTACTGTATGTAGGTGAAGTTACATTCACCGCAGTACATACAGTGCTTAGAGACATTGCAGCATTTAGTGAAGTAAATAGTTTGTTCGGACCAGCTTGGTCCAAACAAACTATTAAAAGTGACATGAAACACGGACATCAGCTTTAAGGGTATGAAACATGGGGAGGTACTATGTTACCAAAAGTATTGGGACGCCTGCTTTTACACGCACATGAACTTTAATGGCATCCCAGTCTTACTCCATAGGGTTCAATATTGAGTTGGCCCCCCCTTTGCAGCTATAACAGCTTCAACTCTTCTGGGAAGGCTGTCAACAAAGTTTAGGAATGTGTCTATGGGAATGTTTGACCATTCTTCCAGAACCACATTTGTAAGGTCAGGCACTGATGTAGGACGATGAAGACCTGGCTCACAGTCTCGGCACTAATTCATCCCAAAGGTGTTCTATCAGGTAGAGGTCAAGACTGTGCAGGCCATTTAAGTTCCTCCACCTCAAACTCATTCATTCATGTCTTTATGGACCTTGCTTTGTGCACTGTTTCAAATTATTTGGTGGAGGGGGGAATATGCTGTGGGGTTGTTTTTCAGGGGTTGGGCTTGGCCCCTTAGTTCAAGTGAAGAGAACTCTTAGGGCATTAGCATACCAAGACATTTTGGACAATTTCATGCTTCCCAACTTTGTGGGAACAGTTTGGGGATGGCCCCTTCCTGTTCCAACATGACTGCACACTAGTGCACAAAGCAAGGTCCCTAAAGACATGGATGAGTGTGTTTGGGGTAGAGGAACTTGACTGTTCTGCACAGAGTCCTGACCTCAAGCCGATAGAACACCTTTGGGATGAATTAGAGCAGAGAATGCGAGCCAGGCATTCTCCTTCACATCAGTGCCTGACCTCACAAATGCGCCTCTGGAAGAATGGTCAAACATTTCCATAGACACACTCCCATACCTTGTGGACAGCCTTCTAAGAAGAGTTGAAGCTGTTATAGCTGCAAATGGTGGGCCAACTCAATACTGAACCCCATGGACCAAGACTGGGGTGCCTTTAAAGTTCATGTGCATGTAAAGGGAGGTATCCCAATACTTTTGGCAATATAGTGTATGTATGTTTGAAGTGATATATTACATATTTTCTTTTTTGGTCGTTTAGTTATGACAGCCTTTCTAAACAAGGATTCTGTGGAACCCTAGGGCTCCTTCAGAGGTTGCTAGGGGCTCCTTGAGAAATTAGCAGTTTTTGCCTTTCAGATAAGTAACCACTGACATAAATGATCTTTTGAGCTGTCTATAAGGGGGGATTCTTCCCATTGACCATCACACTGATGCAGAGATGTATAGTAACTAAGTAGAACTACTTCACTACTGTACTTAAGTACGGAAAGGCGGTATCTGTACGTTCCTAGAGTAGATTTTTTTTCTCCTACTTCCACTTTTACTTCACTACATTTTTTCGATGATTTCAATACTTCTACTCCGATATTTTTTTTTGTGCTGCATAGTTACTCGTTACTATTATAGTAATTACCACTGCCAGAACAGTAGATGGCAGGTTTCATGAAGCTCAAAACATGTGTATTATCAGCGCATACGAAAATAAATGCTACTGTATGTATAAATAAAAGCTGCATTTGAAATAACAAAAAACAATATGATGTTCAAACTTTTGACTTCTTTCTTTAATAACTACATAACACAGTACTTGTACTTTTACTTTCAGTACTTGAGTAGCAATTTTTTTTTTCAAAACTACTGGTACTTTTACTTTCAGTACTTGAGTAGCAAATTTTTTTAAAAAAACTACTTGCTATACTTAAGTACAAAAAATGTTGAATACTTTAGTACTTCTACTCAAGTCAGTTTTTGATTGAGCACTTCCACTTCTACTCAAGTCACTTTTTGATCGAGCACTTGTACTTTTACTCAAGTATGGGTTTCTAGTACTTTATACAACTCTGCACTGATGTGCCATTTACTACTTTGTTGAGCATTTTTTATTACACAATTTTGGTTTAGTTATGTTATAATTTTTCGACATCATTTACATTTTATAGACCAAGTTTCATTTTCATGTGCCTATTCTGCTTTAGACAGGAAATTGAACATGTTCTATTCGATTGCTTGTCATTTTCACTTTCCTCAAAAAAGTTTCAATAAAAATATGGTAAAACACACTAATGTACCACGCCATGTAGCTATAGTAATTATAAGCAGGAGTTCTCTAACACCAGAAAGTTATTTCAAGGGTTCTCCAGCAATAAAAAAGTTGAGAAAGGCTGAGTTATGGTGTTCATCTACTGTATATAATGTAGCTGCAATCAGCTGAAATCTTATTGGCTGCTATTGGTTAGTTACGGCACGTTGCACATCCACAACTGTATGTTGTCAGGTTATGTGGCCGGTTTAGTTGCAGATAGTGCTAAGTTGAGTTCTTTAACACTGCTGTAAAAGTATTCAACCACCCTCTTATATAACAACATACAGGGCGTGTAAAGACTCTTCTGGCATGATGTGAGGATAATTTAAGTCAATGAAAAGCTTGCCCTTTAGAGGTAAGTATTTAACAAGCTCTAGCATTCTTAGTAACCTCAAACACCACATGTTTCCAACAACAATTAAGCCCTTCAAGAGCAAATATAATTTGGAAACTGAGAAAGGAGCCACACCTGTAGACTACAGAGACAATGTGGATACGGACATTAATAATAAATATTTGCTCCCTGAAAACCATACACAACAGCTTTCCATCTGTACATCACAAATAAGGGCTTGTATGGTGTTAAATACATGTTTATATCAAGCAGCGCACAGGGAGGGACATTGTTCAATTAAAGGTTTTTTTTTTTCTGTTCTCAATAAATAAACTTATTACAAGTGCTTGTTGTATGCACGGCGGGTAAATTCCTTGAATAGTTGGTTTGAGATAACACATCTCTAGTGGTAACTGACAGCAATATAAGATAGAGAACACCATACAGGATTAAACAATGGATATGCACTGGCTGGAATAGCACCTTCTGCTGGACTATAGACCACAGTGCACTGTATACCCACGCGGCAGCTTTAAAAGAAAAGCCAACTTTGCAAAACAAAAAAATAAAATAATGTAATGTACGAGGGCTATACCACAAGTAGTGCAAAAGTGGGCATAACTTTTTGATTAACTTATATAGGTTGATCAAATTTCAAATGTTGATAGAGCAACTCTTGTTATAGTAACTTCTAACTATTCCAAGCAGAAGCAATGTGCCATCACTGCTTTCATTGAGTTCTTGACAAAGAAAAGCCAACTTTGCAAAACAAAAAAATAAAATAATGTAATGTACCAGGGCTATACCACAAGTAATGCAAAAGTGGGCATAACTTTTTGATTAACTTATATAGGTTGATCAAATTTCAAATGTTGATAGAGCCACTCTTTCTATAGTAACTCCTAACTATTTCAAGCAGAAGCAATGTGCCATCACTGCCTTCATTGAGTTCTTGACAAAGGAAGGGTGCAGGCTGTCCAACATCCACAGAAGGCTACAGATTAGACCATTGACAAGAGTCACCAATGTCAAGACATTGCTCTAGTAAAAGGCGCCATCACCATAAACATTCTAAAGCCTTCTGTGGATGTCAGACTGCCTGCAACCCTTCTTCATCAAGAACTAATGGCACATTACTTCTGCTTTGAATCCATTATTTACCTGTAGCGCTACTTCCGAAGGAGCCTCTTGGTCATTTAGGTTCCCTGTTCTGCGCCTCAACTCCAAGAACAACCTCTGTCCCTCGGACACACCTGGTTGAATGAAAGTTAGTGCAAGAACTTATAAGAACAGAACTCAAAGATACCTTTATCTTTGCTGGGATTTAGTAACAGATATAGACATAAGACTGTTTAGTGGTAAATTAGCTCAATGCATTGATATGAATTAGAGATGGTATGAACATAAATGAGAATACAGACACACTCTGCTAGACAATGTAATTACTATGCCAAAGTAAATTAGAATAGAGTTCTTTATCACTGAACTGGAATCAACACATAAATCAGCAAAGTCAGCAATAAACAGTGCATAAAAACATTGATTGCAATGTGAATAATAAAACAAGGACTAATCTAGAGTGCACTCTAGGAGAATGCCTAGAATATGGTGCAATGAACCCTGAGCGGTACCTCTTAGCATGTAGCAGCTGTAAAGGAACAGTCTTTAGTCCTAACTCTTAGCCGGCTAGTGTTGGGGCACAATTGTACTGTGGGTGCTCATACGAATAGTCCCAGCTAAGCCTGCAGGTGGCAATAAGTCTGCTAGATGGCTGTATGATCAGTTTCTAAAGGACTAAAAGTCTATATCTTTAGCATCACATAGTAATTCCCCACAGCAGCAGCGCACTATCCTGTCACACACAACGATTAGTCCACATTCTGCTGTGCACCAAGGTGATTTTGGCAGTCTGTATACCTGGACTCAGCACTTCGGATCCCCCTCATGCCGCTGTTATGCAACAGAGGTGGTGCACAGTAGACAGTGACGTACACTGTTTAGGCTCCCTCATGGCAAGAGAAAACTATGTCAGTACAGCCTGAGAAAATGCAGCTCTTTCCCCTCCTCCTGTCCACCTCCCCCTGGGAGTCTCTCTCCTCTGGACTACAGTTCCCACAGTGCAGTGCTGTCTGACTCAGTCTATTGATCTCTTCCTGCTCAGCAGCTCCCTCCTCTTGCTGATATAGCTGTTAACCAGTTCAGCACTTCAGGACAGCTGCTAAAGAGAGCAGCTGCAGCCAGTGTTTCTCTCATTCTCCATTCTTAGCCAAGCACCTGGCTAACTACCTGCAATGTAAAAGAGGAAGAGTTAATCTACTAACATGTGAAATTTGAAACATTTAAGTAAGTTATTAAAGTCTGTAGCCAGTTACAATTTTCTAAAACTGTCAAACAATTTAAATTTCTATGGCAACTGGGTGTGTGCTATTTGTGTAAAAAACACTCAGAATTCTCATGTCTGCCCACATGATTGGTTCACTGCATTCCCCAGATATCTGCACATGGACTGATGTCAACTTACAGGTGTCTCACTTACAACCGGAGTTTTTGCTCTTGGCGAGCTGATGGTTGTGATAATAAAAGCAGAAGTTTCTGCATCAATAGATGTAGAGGCTTTTGCTTTTAATACATTCAAGTAGCTATGATGAAGGTGGACCCTCCTACTTACTACTCTGCGTTTTGATAAAATGAGCTGAAAAGGCTTGTATCAGTAGCCTCAGAACAAAAACAGAAAAGAATATGCAAAAAGGTTAACAAAAATCCTCGCAGTCATAGGCACCTGTGTCTCTTTCCCAATACCCAGGGTCTAGCAAAACCTTACATACAGCATGTCACTTTGACTATCAGGGTGATATGCTCTGCTGTATGCTGACTAAGTAGGCTAAGTGATATCAAGCCTGACACTGCCTTCCTAGTTACTGTGTGATGTCACTCAGCATAGAGGGGGGGAAGGAAGGCAGTGGTGAAAGATCTGTGAAATGTTTCAAAGGTTAGTAAATACTGAAGGTTCCACTGATATTAATATCATGGGGGCACACAACACCGAACTCTATGGGGGAGATCACCATTGACCACCAGATTTTAATTGGTCACTTACAGTATCTCACAAAAGTGAGCACACCCCTCACATTTTTGTAAATATTTTATTATATCTTTTCATGTGACAACACTGAAGAAATTACACTTTGCTACAATATAAAGTAGTGAGTGTACAGATTGTATAACAGTGTAAATTTGCTATCCTCTCAAAATAACTCAACACACAGCCATTAATGTCTAAACCACTGGCAACAAAAGTGAGTACACCCCTAGGTAATAATATCAAAATTGGGCCAAAAGTGTCAATATTTTGTGTGGCCATCATTATTTTCCCAGACTGCCTGTACATTTTGTACTATTCTGTACATTATATAGTCCTGAGCCCTGCATTCTAAATGCTATTCTGTACATTATTAGGGATGATCGAATGGTTCGAGTCGACCATCGGTTCGACCCGAACATTGACTGTTCGAAATTCGGCCGAATTCCGAACTTTTTGCTGAAAAAGTTCAGAATTCGGCAACCGGAACCGACCAAAATGCAATGGGACAGGAACTGGGCTTTAAAAGCCCGTGATTGGACCAGAACCATCAGTAAAAGCCAATTGAGGGGGCAGGAGAATGCTAGGAATGTGATTGGAGTGACTAGGGGGTCCAGAGGCCAATCATTAGTGAATACGCCCCCCAGTATATAAGATAGCCCCGCCAAATCTCTAGCATTGTAATACAGGGCTGTGGAAGAGAGTGGAAGCACTTCTGTTACTTCTGCTTCAAAGTGTCATTTAGCAATTATTAGTGTGAGGAAAGGGATATCTAGTGTAGTTAGGGTACTATTTTCCACTATAGTTTGATTTAATAATCTAGTTTCTGTAGGGAAAGTGTTAAGTGCCAGGGTGACCGTAGTGTAGTGTAGGGTTAACTGACTCTGACTGCTATGGCAGGGTGACAAAACCCTTCCATGTCAGGGTGACCGCTATAGAGAAAAGTTTGTCACCCTGCTTTTTGTTGCAGGCGTTTATAGGGCTTTTTTGAGGACATGTTTGGAGTCAGGCATGACATCTGAACTTCTGTGTAGGGGTATATATACAACCACACATGTATGTATATATACACATATACATATATAGGTGTGAAAGTAGCAGAAACCTATGCTTGAGCTAATGAAATAATTAACATGCATATGGCTTCGCTCCTATCACACCTATATGTGTGTATGTGTATAAATACATATAGGTGTGTGTGTATATATACCCCTATACAGAAGTTCAGATGTTATGCCTGCCTCCAAAGACCCCCAAAAAATGCCCAAAAAAAAGCCTGCTGCAAAAACACACCTGGGCGTTTTTGTAGCAGGCGTTTTTTTGGGCATTTTTTGGGCGTCTTTGGAGGCAGGCATAACATCAGAACTTCTGTGTAGGGGTATATATACACACACACATGTATGTATATATACACATACACATATATAGGTGTGAAAGTATCAGAAACCTATGCTTGCGCTAATGAAATAATTAACAGGCATATGGCTTCTGTGCTATAACACCTATATATGTGTATGTGTATAAAGTGTGTGTGGCTCACGTTCGCGCATCTGTTGCTCGTATTGGCGCCAAGGGGGCTATTTAAACTGAGCCTGTGCTGTGCTTCACTGCTGTCTTGTCTACAGCGTTCCCGTGTATACCTGCTCCCTGTAAATCTCCATCTGCCTACTCTTACTGTTATAGGAGCGTAACCATATTAGTGTTAATTATTTCATTAGCGCAAGCATATATTTCTGCTACTATCACACCTATATATGTCTAGGTGTATATATACATATAAGTATGTGTGTATATATACCACTATACACAAGTTCAGATGTTTTGCCTGCCTCCAAAAACCCCAACAAAATGCCTGCAACAACACACCTGGGCATTTTTTTTTTTTGGCGCTAGTGTTTTTTTGGGCATTTTTTTGGGTTCTTTGGAGGCAGGCAAAACATCTGAACTTGTGTATAGGGGTATATATATACACACACACACACTTATATGTATTTTACACATACACATAATATAGGTGTGATAGGAGCATAACTATATTGGTGTTAATTATTTCATTAGCGCAAGTAGTGTTTTCTGCTCCTTTCACACCTATATATGTGCAGGTGTATATATACATACATGGGTGTGTATATATACCCCCTATACACATGTTCAGATGTCATGCCTGACTCCAAACATGTGCTCAAAAAATCCCTATAAACGCCTGCAGCCAAAAAGCAAGCTGACCGGTGAGAAGCCATATTCCTGCACCGAATGTGACTTAAGAGAAACTATCTTTTCTCTATAGCGGTCACCCTGATATGGAAGGGTTTGGTCACCCTGCCATAGCAGTCAGTGTCAGTTAACCCTACACTACGGTCCCCTTACACTTAACACTTTCCCTACAGAAACAACATTTTTGCATCTAACTAAAGTGTAAAAGAGCACCCTACACTAGATATCCCTTTCCTCACACTAATAAATGCTAAATGACACTTTTAAAGTAAAATTAACAGAACTGCTTCCACTCTCTTCCATGTCCCTGTATTACAATGCTAGGAATTTGCCGGGGCTATCTTATATACTGGGGGGCGTATTCACTAATGATTGGTCTAGGGACCCCCTAGTCACTCCAATCACATTCCTAGCATTCTCCTGCCCCCTCAATTGGCTTTTGCTAATGGTTCTGGTCCAATCATGGGCTTTTAAAGCCCATTTCCTGTCCCATTGCATTTTGGTCGGTTCTGGTTGCCGAATTCCAAACTTTTTCAGCAAAAAGTTTTAAATCCGGCCGAACCTCGAACAGCCAATGTTTGGTTCGAACCGATGGTCGACCCGAACCGTTCGATCATCCCTACTAATGACACTGCTGGAAATCTTCTGATGTCAAATGGAAGTAAGCATGATGTGACTTCATCTGCTTCCATAAGTTTCCTTAGCCAGCCCGAGCAATGTGTCCTCAATACTGAGAAATACAGGCAGATGATTGGCCCAAAATCTATTCTGCAGCAGGACAACAATTCCAAACATACAGCCAATGTCAATAACAACCATCTTCAGCGTATAAAAAGTGCAAGAATTCCTGGAAGTTATGGTTTGGCCCCCACAGTGCCCTCTTTTGTCAAACCAATATATGAGATATACATTTGGCTTTTGCCATAGAAGCTACTGTATGTTTCATTCTGCTCAATATTGATGAGCTTGTCATGACTATTATTATTTTGACAGTTACTTATTTATTGATATTTGTAGTCATCACCTGTGTGGACATAGTTTTTATTTTTTGACAACTTTATCATTTTTATGATGTAGGGTAGTGGTACTGTAAAAAAAGTGTTGTTATATTTGCTATTATCATTTTTTATCTTTATACTATTAAATAAAAAATAGAACTATGGTTACAATTGAACACCAGGCAATTTTCTTTTTTTTACCATGCAGGGGGCTTTGTGCACAAAAAATTGCCTGGAGTTGGGCTTTAAGTCACACTACTTGGATCTTCAGTGGTACTTCTTTTTCCTAAGAGTCTACTCCTTGGGTTTTCTTATTTTTTGGCCCCACAGTTATTGTGCAGCAGGACAATGACCTCAAACATGCAGCCAAAAACTTTAAGAACTATCTTCAGCATTAGGAAGAACAAGGAGTCTTGGAAGTGTTGGTTGTGCCCCTACAGAGACCATCTGGGATTACATGAAGAGACAGAAGAATTTGAGGCACCCCACATCCACATGTAGCAGGATTCCCAGCCATTGTGCTGGATGTGGGTCTGCCAGGGATAGCTAGCAACAACAGCACATTTAAGCATGTTCTCCAAGTGTGAGCACTGAGACAGGAAACAGTCCGGCATCTTTGGGTTTTTATATTTATTTAGGAACTTGGATGGGAGAAGGGAACGAGTGGCATACTCCTCTGGGTCAACTATTCACAAGATAATGGGACAACTGAGAAAAATGCCTATGGACGCTGACTTGATGCTGGCTGAATGCCGGTCAATGCCGGTGGACGCTGGTTAAAGCTGACTTGCTGTCCGTTAACTCCGAACTGACTTTGTCACTACCCGTTGGCACAAAGTCCTTTGTACTGCTGCCTTTAGCCCTCCTGGCTGAGGTAGCTACTTGTAAACACTACTGCAACTCTTAACACTTCAGGGCCCACACTGGCACCCTCTCTCACAGACTTCTCTTCAGGGCTTAGACTCTGGCACCCCTTTCTAAACCCTCTCTCCCGGTTGACTGGCTCCTGGATCCCTTTGACCTTCTGGAGTGGCCCCCTATCCTAGGCAGACCCCTGGGCAGTTTACAGTACTCACAACACTGCTTTCCTGGAAACTCTGGCCCCAGCAGCTCCACTTGGTCCTCAGCACTCTGGATCCCTCTCTGCAGCTCAGCTCAACCTTCTGTCCTCTAGGCCGACCGCCAAGGACACCTTTCCTCACGCTGACAGTAGGAGAGACAGCAGTCACCCTCATCCCGGGACTCTGCTTCCTGCCAAAGACGCTCTGTCATGTGCTCCCCTCAGACTTATATCCCATCCCAGGATGCATTGCGGCATATTCTGCCCTCTGAGAAAGATACAAGCCCTAGTGTGCTATTGGTCAGGTTTCCTCCACTGTCCAACGAGAGCCCTCATTGGACACAGTGTGGCAACTCCACAAGCTCAACAGGCACACCTGGGAACACATGACAGCCTAGCTCAGTGATGGCAAACCTTGGCACCCCAGATGTTTTGGAACTACATTTCCCATGATGCTTATACACTCTGCAGTGTAGTTGAGCATCATGGGAAATGTAGTTCCAAAACATCTGGGGTGCCAAGGTTTGCCATGACTGGCCTAGCTGAACAATCAAGGCCCATCTGATAAGCAGACAAGGCCAAATAAATGCTTTTTCCTAGCACCCACCTAGGAGGGTGCTACACACAGAAGACCTGTGGTTAGTTCTCCAAGATGTTTGAAACAACCTACTGTGACAGGAAGTCAGGTAAATCTGTGGATGTAGTCACAGACAGGAGATACATTTCCACCTGGTTTAGAAAATTCACCAATTACTATAGGGTGTTGGCTGCAAAGGTAGCCAGAACTGTCTAAGGAAGTTGAAAGGCCTTCAGCTGTTCGGAATGAGGAAGTTAAGGCCTCTATAATTGGTCCAGAGGAAGTCGATTGATTGCTGCCTCCTGACGCCGTGTGGGCTGGGGAGAGGAGGACAGTCAGATGTGTGCCTCCCAACGCTGTGAGAGCCTGGGAGAAGGATTGCTGCCTCCTGACGCCGTGTGGGTAGCGGAGGACAATCAGAAGGAATGCCCCCTGAAAGCTGTGTGAGCATGGGGAAGACCTCCTGAAGCGATGGGCGCTGAGGAGGGTAAAAAAGTGTGAAGACTTCTCAAGGTGAGAAAATGAACTATTTCTATGTGGAAGAAATAAATGAACTGTTTGCTATGTGAAGAGACAAGCAAAGGAATGGTTGCTATGTGTAGAGACAAACAAAGGGATAGGTTCAATGGACATTTGTTGGGTGAAGAGATAAAACATGGACTATTGAGAGTCTGCTGTATGATCAGCCAAGTCTGCCCAACAGTAGGTTGGGGACAGACTTCATTAGATAGGTTCCTGTGTGTGGAAGGTAGCCGCCCACAGTGGCAAGGATTTATTTTGTGTTTTATTTTATTTTTATATGTTTTGAGGCTTGCACTTGTGTGAAGTAAACTGCAAGAATAAACCAAACTGTTGTTTGCAACCACTTCTCGGCTATCTCCCTGTGTAAACGCACCCCCCAAAGGGGTCATCCACGCCCGCCACCGAGCTAATCCCTCACACTACCTACCAAATTCTTTCAAAAACTGTGTGCAAGTGTACCTAGAAGAATTGATGCTGTTTTGAATGCAAAGGGTGATCACACCAAATTCTGATTTGATTTGGATTTCTCTTCTGTTCATTTACTTTTCATTTTGTTAAATTGTTAAAAAATAAACTAATAACATATCTATTTCTAAAAGCATTCTTAACTTACAGTACAGCATTTTTTCACACCTGCCTAAAACTTTTGCACAGTAATGCATATGTGAAAATGGTCTTGTGCTTCCTGTCCATATATATGAGCGTTGCATTTACATACAAGTGAGATGGAAATAATTACAGCAATGGTTGTGGGCAGCTCCTGCTGCAAACTCAAAATTTTCTCCTACTCTGCAGAGTTTAATCTGCCCGTCTGACCACAAATACCTATCAAATGTACTTGGAACATCACACATATCAACAGAGTACCAAAGGTGTGAGTTAGAATATGAATCACATCTAAAAAATCATTTCTGTTTGCTGAACCAGCAATAAGCGCTCTTTTATATCTTCAGCAAGACTCACTTCTCTGACTTCCTTTCATATTTAAAGTCTCTCTTTAAAGGAAATGAGGGCTGAAAGAAATATATAGGCTGCCAGTGCTGACCTACTTCTGAAAAATACTCTCCATCTGGCAGGCTTTGGTTTCAGTCCTTATTGAGTTCCAGTCCTGCAACCAGCAAGCAGCATGTAAAGCCAATGCCAAGTCAGAATTCCTGATCTTCAAAGATGTTTCAGGACAGAGGCTTGAAAAGTAATAAAGTATTTTAGCCCTGTATATCCTATGCATCTACTATTGTTTGTCACATGTACACCTGTGTTACATACTGATGGAAGATTGACTGTACGTATGACTAATCATTGCCAGTTCAACTCACTGTTGTGGTGAGGATTTGTTCGTATTTGTTGTATACTTGAAAATCTTCAATAAAAACTATTGAAAAGAAAAGTAATAAAGTGACACTAAACTCAGTTAAAAAAAAAAAAAAATTCTATTGAAGTACATTTATAGCACCCTCCTAGGTAGGTGGTAGAGAGAGAGTATTGTTTTGGATACTTTCTGCTTACCAGAGGGATTGCAGGAAAATCTATATTGTTCTCTGCCTACCAGAGAGCAGGATCTGTGCTCAGGTGTAACTCATTCTGTCTGCAGAGTGTGTCACACTGGTCCAATAGGGAGGCATATTGAACAGTGGGAGGAAACTTGACAAATGAGTGCACAGGCGTTTAGTACAGCCCTGATGATTTGGCAAAGGAGAATGCCTCGGTGCATGCTGGGATACTGTATATATATGAACATGTACTCGCAGTCTTTTAGCTGGACAGCGGAGTCCCGGAGGGAGGGGGCAGCTGCCTTCTCCTCTGTAGAAGTTGCCATGCAGCCTCAGGTGGTTGACTTGAGGGCCTAAAAAGCTAGAGAGGAACTGAACCCAGACAGCCCTGTAAAGCTGACTGGAAGGGGAGACACTGGAGTATCTGATTTTGCAGTACTGTGAGTACAGATCTGTGTCAAGGAGCCTGACCTGAGGGGTAGAAGAGTCAGCGGACGGGTGTCAGTAAAGGGGATGCTAGAGTGCCCTGAAGAGAATGTAGATCACCAAGTCTATTGCTGGAGAAAGAGCAAGGAGGCTTAATACTTTCCATACAAGTGGCAGTATGGTTTAAGCAGTAAGACTGCTTCCACAAGCAACCTGGTGAAGATAAGTGAGAGTTGTCCTTATCTAATGTATATAGTTCCAGTCGGAGGATCCCACTATTCCCTTCTCCCATCCAAGTTCTACAATAAATACTAAAAAAACAATACCCCTGGACTGTTTATTGAGAAACGAGCCATTGGGAGTAAGGATGAATGTGTGAACTGTACCCTAAGTGACTATATGCTGGTAATCAGAGGAGGCCCAAGAAGTCATCATACAGCAAGCCCTACGGGGACAGTGCTACATTTGGGGGCATCATCTGGCATTTTCTCTGAGTTACAGCAGCGGTTGCTACCGGCAACGTAAGTACTCTATGTCTTCTCAAGCAGAGTGCTGGAGTGTCAGTGGAGAAAGTAATGTCTGCTCTACAGTAATCAGTACAAGTGTGATTTCAAGTCATGGTCACAGCAGTGGTTCCTACCCACAATGACCAGACATTTACCTAAGAAACACTATGTCTTCTCAAGTAAAGTGCTGGAGTGTCAGTGGAGAAAGTAATGTCTGCTCTATAGTGATCAGTGCAAGTGTGCTTCCAAGTCATGGTCACGGCAGTGGTTGCTATTGGCAACGACCGTACATTTATGAAGGAAACACTATGTTTTCTCAAGTAAAGTGCAGGAGGCTCAATGGAGAAATGGTGTTCTGTATCGTAGGAGAAAATCGTGTCTGCTTTACAGTAACCTGTGCCGGTTACAGCGGGACAATTTCTAACAGCAGTGAGGGAGTTTGGTTGGCTTTTGAATGGAAAAGTGCAACTGAAGCTCAAGTACAGACAGAAGAGGCAGATGTATGTGTGTATCTGTGGCAGGGAACACAATCTGCATTGCGGTACCATTTGTGAAGGCTGGGCAGTGTTATGGCAGCAGTAAAGGGGTTACTGCAGGCGTGGAAGAGAGCGAGCCAAAGAGATCTGCCTTACAGAAGGAGCCACCGCCAGAAAGTCAGCTAGTCACGGGCCGCCAATCCGAAAGGAGGAAGAGAGCTGAGACGTCACTTCCAACATTGGGTGTAGCTAAGGAGTAGATACGTGTGTGGAGGAGAAGGATGGCGGATGCCGGAGTGAGCCAGAGCGCAGGGGCTATCCCACGTGTTGGTGGAGAACCTGTGGAGCGGACTGAGTTGCCCAATTCGACCCTGTGGGACACCGGGTCCGGCTAGTGCCTAAAGGAAGTCTTGCCTTGTGCAGCGGAGGGGACACAGAGCATCTAGGACTGGTATATAGCAGATGCCTGCATGTGTCCATGCGGCTGCGGGCGTGGGGACAGTGTGAGCACTGTGGTGATATGTTGTTGCAGATAGAACGGAGTGATTGCCAGCCCAGAAGACTGTATGTGAACTGGGAAGTAGGAACCACTTGTGAACTGCTGACACCTAGAGTGGCTATTCCTGTTGAAAGAGGGTGGACAAGGGAGACCCACATCTCAGAGGTGCGGTGCATGCAAGTTTTGAGGGCCGGGCAGTTAGTACAGTGGGGGGGGGGGGGGAGGCCGGGGCCATTGATGTAGGGTCACCCAGTTTTCAGCATCATTGTGGGTCCCTGAAAGAGGGAAACAATAATTGGAGGTCAGAAGTGGAGACTGACTGGGATTGGGGAACTGAGGAGAGAAGTCCTACAAGTTCCAGTGAAGAAACAGAGGCAGCAGTCATTCTCATGCAGTGCGCAAAGAACTTGGGATTCTGTGAGGCCTATGCCACTAGGGTCCCAGATCTGTCCCCACCTCACACATACTGTATACCTGGGCTCGGGCACATAATGATGCCTACTCCAACCTGATCAAGAAAGTGGAGACCCTGTACACCCCACCTGGGAGGGGAGATAGGCAAAAACTTCCCAGGTTCTCACGCTTTCAACGCCTTGTCCAAAGGAAGGTGGCCTTGGAGTACGGATACGATTGTCAATATCAGATAATGGAAGAATTAGAGAGCAAGAGAGGGGCCTGATGTGAAGAAGCTGTTTGGTACTTCCTATATGTCCCCAAGCCACATCAGAACCAATCCAAGCCTGAGCTGTGGGACACCTTTCTGTCAATCAAGGTGATTCCGAATCTGGGGCGGTCCATCTACATTGACCAAGTAGAGGTCAACCGCTCAGGTGGAAAAGGTTAAGCCTGGGCCACCAGTATTCAGAGTCCTGAAGGCAATATCCCCAGCGTACCTCATCCTGTCCATTACTACTGAGGTGTCCCGAGTACTTGGCCCTGTTGGAAAGTTGGGTCACCAAGGGGCTAGTTAGCCTGAAGAATGTGATGTATTTCAAAGGGGCTAGCGTGCCTGGAGAGTCCCTTTGACCTAAAGTTGCTATTAGGGCTGGAGGCCCTGTTCCCAAATCCCCTTCCCTTCTATCCTTGGAAAAGTAGATGGGGATCAGCGAAACTGCTACAGTTTCTTCACCTGGGAGAAAGAACTTTTGCTAGTTAAAGAGCTTCTTCTGTTAAAGCCAGGGACTATTGCCTGGAGGGATCAAACCCCCTAGTTCACAGAGACATTTTTGAGGTCAGTCACCGATGTGGACAAGAAGGCCTGGCTTGCAGTCTCCACTCTAATTCCTTCCAAAGGTGTTCTATCAGGTTGAGATCAGGATTCTGTGCAGGCCAGTCAAGATCCTCCACCCCACACCCGCTCATCTATGTCTTTATGGACCTTGCTTTGTGCACTGGTCCAAATTATTTTGGAGGGGGGATTATGGCGTGGGGTTGTTCTTCAGGGGTTGGGCTTGGCCCCTTTGTTTCAGTGAAGGGAACTTTTAAGGCGTCAGCATACCAATACAATTTGGACAATTTAATGCTCCCAACTTTGTGAGAACAGTTTGGGAATGGCCTCTTCCTGTTCTAACATGGCTGTGCACAAAGTAAGGTCCATAAAGACATGGATAAGCGAGTTTGGGGTGGGAGAACTTGACTGGCCTGCACTGAGCCGTGGCCTCAACCCAATAGAAAACCTTTGGGATGAATTAGAGCGGAGACTGTGAGCCAGGCCTTCTTGTCTACATCAGTGCCTGACCTCACAAATGCGCTTCTGGAAGAATAATAAAAACATTCCCATAGACACTCTCCTAAACCTTGTGGACAGTCTTCCAAGAAGAGTTGAAGCTGTTATAGCTGCAAAGGGCAGGCCAACTCAGTATTGAACCCTACGGGCTAAGGGAATGCAAAATTTCTGTAAAAAACACACTAAAGTGAGGTCAATTTTAGGGCAAACAAACGCAATAAACAACCCAGATTTTTGGTAAAATATAAAAGATAAAGTTGCGCCCAGTAAATAGATACCCAACATGTCCAACCCTAAATTTGCGTGTGCCCGTGAAATGGTGACAAACTTCAGTATCCTATATTTTCTATAGAGGGTGCTTCAAAAGCCCCCTATAGGTATCAGTTTAGTGTTATGGAGGAGGTCTTGTGTTAGAATTATTGCTCTTCCTCTGGCGTGTGAGGCAATATGTAACATGTGTATTGCAATCGTCTTTTTCAATTGTACGTGCCACCGACGCATGCGTTTACATTTGCATGTGTGTATGTGTGGGGGTGGGCTTCAAATTTTTTTGGCAGGGGGATTTTATGTGCTTGGGTGTAACTATTTTTTTTAGTTAATTTTTTGTTTTTCATTACATAGGGGATAAAAAGTCCTCTATGTGATGATTTTTAGTTGACAGAATCTCTTTAATGAGATATGCAGGGTCTGAAAGACCCTGCATGTCTCTCCTGTGCTCCACTGAATGTTTTGCAATGCAGATCGCATTGTAAAACATCCTTTCCCCCACTAAGCGAGCCGGGGACTTTGAGAGCTTGACCAGGAGGTGGAGAGCGGACGTGTGTCTCCTTCCCCTCCATTCAGCCGCACCTGCCATGAAGCTCCTGAGCCTGCCAATGGGCAAGCGGAGCCCGGAAAGCATGGCGGGGTGGGTGGAGGGGGGGTGCCGGTACCCGGGGTGTGTGCGAGCGGTCGGGCTGCAACAGACCTGCCCGAATGCACTCACCTGACAGGCAGGAGTCTACAGCTACCAGATTGTGTGTGATACCCCCCGCTGTCAGGTCCGCATGATGTATGGACCTGGCAGCAAAAGGGTTAAAATTCATGTGTGCGTGTAAAGGCAGGTGTCCCAAATACTTTTAGTAATATAGTGTTTGCATTCTTAACCAAAAAAAGTCCATTCTATTGCACTCACTTTCCTCCAATTCTCCAAATTCCTTTTTTTTTTTTGGCTGCTGTTGTAGCGCACACCCCCTAAGGAGCCGCTTGTGAATTCAGTCCTATTTCCCCTTTCAGAGCACACACAGCCAGGCATAAAGCATTTCCTTCATTCTTCCACTGGCTCAGAAAACAGTGTAGGGGCTCTTTTTAGGGGTTTTATTGGGAACTTTGATAGAGGTAGGGAGTATGAGATAGCTCAAAACTGCAGAACTGGATAACTTGAGGACTTCCCAATTGCTGGCTGCACTGAACTAACTGCTGGCTGTACTGTACAACTGCTGAATGTCCCATATGATTTTCTGTGCTCTGTGCTGACAGTGGCCTGAACTCCTTCTAAAGTTAGGTTCATGTACACTGTAGGATCCTTAACTTGTGTTTTGGAGCATTTGATGTTTAGGTGAGGTTAAATCTGGACAACTCCTTTTGAAAATTTGCCACATATTGGCCAGTCAGGTCTCTGAACACCAACCTCACCAAATCACACTCATTTTTCTCTAGTATTTGTTGCTCATTTTTCTATTGAAAATTCTGGGTGGAAAGCATATTCAGTAAATATTCACCCTCGGAAGATAATATCAGAAGAAGAGGTTGGGTTGGGTGAGGTGTAAAGATTTGCGTGAATGGCCTGAAGTGTGATATGGCTGACCAACATAACTCAGACTGAAGAAATACGGAACAAGGTAATGTGTGAACCACCATTTTTGAATGAATGTGAAACTGTTAGCTTAAAGCTGAACCCCAGGAAATCAGCTCAATGTACAGAAGAAATAGATATATGGGAACCTTTTTACCCACCAAAGGTGTATTTACTGTCAATTCAATTCTGAGATTTAAATAGCCCTGCCAGACAGTAGAGTCAGGTTGGTGACCTGCCTTTTCTCTACTGCAGTTAAAGTGACACTAAACAATATCCCTATACACAAAAAACAATCCACACACATCCACTACTTGATGGCCCTGTGTGATGTCCTCTGTTAGCTCCTGAACCTTTCCTCTTATCACCCTAGGACAGGAAGTGTGCTAATGGCAGTATTACCATGTTACAATTGAGGAAGAAAAGTGTGAAAAAAGATAAGAAATGCAGCCACCACATCTAAGAACCAGTAAGATGCAATACTATAAATTTTTGTTCTCGGGTTTAGATATGCTTTAAAATGTTTGTAAACCTCTAAACCTTCTATAGTGTGTATTTTCCTTAAAGCGGAGTTCCGTCCTATTTTGCAACTTTAGTGATTCCTGGAGTGCTCGCTATGCTGATCAACAATTGGGCATTTTCAATTTTTTTCGGGGTTCCCTTACCTTATTTTCAGGGCATTTTTGATTGTACTTCCTCCTTCTCCCCCCTTCTGTTGCCACGGCCACCGACATCACTTCCACCTTTGCATTGCATCCTGGGAACTGTTTGTCATCACTCCCAGGAGGCTGGAATCAGGAAGAACTCCCAGAACACTCCCTGGAATCAGGAAGAAGGACACAGCAGATTACACTACGGCTTCAGATGCCCACATCTAAGATGGCCACGCCCAGACAGCGTTTTTAAAAGTAAGATTTTGACTTAAATCCAATACTGTACACCTTGTAAGTATGAGAATAGCGGTTCTGTAAAGGGCGATGGATTAGTATTATAGGGGCATTTTTAGTTAAAAAAGGTATTTGAGGCTGGAACTCCACTTTAATCTATAGCACTTAGTGTGGATTCTACTTGCTCTCTCCTCCCTCTGCTATCTATATGAGTCCCTTCTGATCCTGGACACAAAGCAATCCCCGGAGACAGCCAACATCTCCCCCCCCTCCAACTCACAGAAGGCGAATGACAGCCCTGAGACTGTGTAGAGGGGGTTTGTCTAATCTCTCTGCCCAGGTCCCAGATTACACTCAGCAACCTGCTCTGTGCTCTGCAGCATGTGACATCAGATCCCTGCCTCCTGCAAGCAAAAACATGCGGTCTAAATTGTGTACTTTGAAGGGCTGTGGAGAAGAAAGGTCTGCAGATAAACAGGTGGAACCTATGTGGAAGGATTTGTTTAACCAATTATGGACTGGAAGGATTTGCCCCCTTAATGGCCAGGCCATTTTTTGCGATTCGGCACTGCATTACTTTAACGGACAATTGCGTGATTGTGTGACACTACCGAAATAAAATTGATGTCCTTTTTTCCCCACAAATAGAGTTTTATTTTGGTGTATTTGATCACCTCTGCAATTTTTTTTTGCGCTGTAAACAAAAAAAAACATTTTTCACTTTCTGCTATATTATATTTCCCAAAAAAAAAAAAAATCAACTTTCTTATATCCTTTTAGGCCAATTTGTATTCTGCTACATATTTTTGGTAAAATAAATCCCAATAAGCGTATTTTGATTGGTTTGCGCAAAAGTTATCGCATCTACAAACTAGGTGAAAGATTTATGTCATTTTTATTTATTTTTCATTTTTTACTAGTAATGGAGGCGATCTGCGATTTTTAGCGGAACTGCGACATTGCGGCGGTCAGATCAGACCCCTGACTGACATTTTTGACACTTTTGGGGGGGGGGGGACCATTACTACAGTAATCAGTGCTAAAAATATGCACTGTTACTGTAATAATGACAGCGGCAGGGAAGGGGTTAACACAGTGGTGATCAAAGGGTTAAGTGTGAGCCTAGGGGAGTGTTTTTTAACTGTGGGGGGGAGGGACTTGTGAAATGATCATAGAGACCTGTGATCCTATATAGAAGGATCACAGGCGCTCTGTGATCATTTCAGAGAGAACAATGGTCTGCTGTGTTTACAACAACTGACCGACCTTCTCTCTCAGCGGGGAGTAATCGCGGATGGGCGGTTATCGGTGCTGCTGGTCCCGTGGATCGGCATCCCCACTGCCCAGTGGGGGCGGAAGCACTCCTGGGGGCGAGCACGCGCCGACTGCGGCGCGCTTCCGCCCCCACTAGGCAGATTGTCGTACAGGTACAACAGGATTTGCGCAGCCGAGCCAGCCTGCCGCCGAATATATGCGGCGGGCGGTCGGCAAGTGGTTAATCTCTGTGCATCACCTGAGGCTGTTTACTTCACTGGGTATGTGACCAAATTAAAGCAACATAGCTAGGTCAACTCCCCACCCCCAGCCTGTGACTGGACATTCCAGGATAAGTAGTAGTACATTCATGAGACCATCTTTTTGACCTTTCTTGATGTTCCTGATCATCACATTTGTGTGTAGAATACCAGATTAGCTCTTAGTTTTGCCACTCCCTCTCCTAGTCTGGGTGCTGCTGTACTAGAGAATACAGGAGGCCAATACAAGAACTGCATTTATTTATTTATGACATATCGGATAGATGTTCTGCTACAATCATTTTTTTAACATAGAAGAATGTCCTCCATTTTCAATGTTAGCTTTATCCTCCATGACTATCAATCCGAAAAATAGTTTTTATATAGATATTCCCATCACTCATGTAGAGACGTTTTCTTCAGCTCCTCGGCATGTCTTGCCTATAAGCTGTCCATCTTTCTAAATAATCTTCTCTTCTCTGGTATAATGTGATCTTTGTTCTTCGCCTGAAGGAAATCAGTTCCTTGACCATTTAACATGACAAGTACAATGAATGACGTGACTGGCTGGCTTTGTATCAAAGCAAAAAACTGGGAAGGTCCATGATTCATACAATGGGTCAAGTAGGTTATTTATTTTACAGAAATAGAAGACTGATCAGATACTGGGGTTGGTCCAATGGCTCCATGCATTAGGAATTCACATTCGTTTTAGAAATGGTACCTTAAAAAGCGGAGTTCCAACCTGGGAATACTTTTTTTAATAAAAATACCCCCGGGACAGTCAGGGCTAGTACATTCCACAATGGCTAGCCTCTGATCTGCCCCGGGTTGCACTTACCTTTTAGGAGAAATACTTACCTTGAAAAAGTATTGTCCAGCTCTGCCATCTCTGTTGTGGGCAGCTTGAAGCCAGCGCGATCCTCTTCTGCGTCCTCTTCCGTCTTCTTCGGTCCCACGATGCACTGCACCGGCCCCGCCGTCACTTCCAGTGCACGCGCGTCATCCCTGCACAGCTTCTGGGCATGCCCAGAAGCTGTTTAGAAGGGAATGTGACGCGCACGCACCGGAACTGACATCGGGGTCGGTGCAGGCGCAATGATTCCTGGGAGCGATGACATTCAGCTCCCAGGAATCATTGCAAAGCCAGGAAGTGACGACGGGCCGTGGCCGCCGAGGGGAGGAAGAAGGAAGTAAGATAAGTATATTTTCTTCTCTACGAGGTAAGTAAAAAAAAAAAATGCGATTATCCATTTGTTTTTCAGGTGACCCGGTAGTGACCCGGTAGTTCTTTTTTACAGCATAGTAATGTATGTCATGTGTTCTCATTGTCACTGGAGAGTCTGGAAATTAACTTCAAAAAAGGTATATCCTACAATGGTGTTCTGTCTATATTTTTTATTTCATTATTTTTAATATAAGTGATCATTCAAGGCAACAAACAAAACCAAACACAACTAATGTGGTAAAGGCTGTCATGTTCTGCTGGCTCATTGACTGACTGTGTGTCCTCTGACTCCGGGTGCAGGCTCCTAGCAATCAATGGCTTTTATAAGTACACCACAACCCAGTATTTAACAGAAGAGCGTTCTTGAGTGTGACAAACCCAACCGGGATCTTTTGAAGGGGACTAGGGGCTAGCCTTCTACACACTGATGATGGCTCATGGAGGACACTGGGGATTTTGTCTGCTTCTCTTGGTCAGAGTATGGTAAAGAGCTTGGTTCAGCCTCTCATCCCATGGAGAGATCAGAACATTCGCTAATGATGGACAACAACATGATGAACGCTAAGAGCGAGGCTTGGATTATTTCTCTGAATAAAGACAATAAAGGTTCCCTTCTGGAATGGATGGAAAGGTGTAATAATAATCTTGTACAGGGCAATGGTCAGAGAATATATGGTGGCACCCCTACAGACTGGGTTGGAGAAGCTCCTCTACCAGGTACAGAAATATTTATCAACAATGTCCCTCAAGAAATATATGAAGATACATTTATTCCACTTTTTCAGACTGATGGAACATTGTATAAGCTTTGTCTTATGATGACTTGTTTAGTGGACATATTACACATATTAAAGCTAAATAATGTGTTTTGGACAGCCCTGAGTCACCTTTCTGGGAAACTGGTGCCGAACTGTCTGGGTGGGCAGTGACCTGAGTAACCTAGGCTTGTCTAGGTGATTAGTTGTTAATTAGCTTACTGTTTATTTAGATTACTGTTTATTTTTATGTTATCTTTTCATTAGATGTACTGATAATTAGATTGCTATTTACAGTTTGCTTTGTTTAGGATAATGTGATCAAGCTCTTACCTGATTTTGGTGTGGTATATATTCTGCATGAATTTATAATAAAGTCAGTTCTAGTTTGCACCTAAGCTAGTGTCATCTAGTTCTTAGGTTCAATTCTCAGCTCTAATACTTGGTTCCAAAGTGGAAGAAGCTGTATTTCGGCGGAGGCACCCAGGCTGGGTACCAAGCAGTCTGTCACATTAAGCATTACTGAATAAAGCATAACTATACCTTCATGAGCTTTCAGAAGCCTAACGTATTTTGCTCCCACATGGATCTTAGGATACAACTAAGCTCCACAGCATATGCACATGTGTGGGCCTTAACCACTTCCATACCGCTGGACGTCATATGACGTCCTGGGCTTTGAGTGGAGACATCTGAATGATGCATGGCAGCTTGCTTCCCTAACCCGGTATCTTTTTTTTTTGTTAGGCAGCCAGTATTTCGATAAAAGTGATCCCAGTGGCGCATTCGCTGCGAGATCACTTTTATAGGCAGCAGGAGGGGTGCCCCCTTCCGCTGTTTCCCAGTCATTTTCAAGCTTACCAGAACCATCTATTAAGCCCAAAAATAATTCAGTGTGGCCGATCGCTGGACAAGAAGTCAAGTGAGGACAAGATGGCCCCCAATTGGCTCTATTGCAGGGCCGGAGCGACCTCTGACATCACTCCGGTTCTCGCCCATAAACAAAGGATTTTTTTCCCTCCTTAAAGTCAAAATGTAAAAAAGTTATTTTTTTTCTCTCTTTTGCTTTTAAAGGTAAAAGAGAGGTCTGGGGTCTTTTTGACCCCAGATATCCCATTAAAGAGGACCTTTTATGCTTATTTCTATTAAAAGGGATGTTTACACTCCTTGTAAAAGGAATAATAGTTAAAAAAAATAAATAAAGGACAATGTAAAAATAAAAATTAAAAAGTAATATAAATAAGAAAAAATAATAAAAGGGCCCATTCCTCCATGCTCCCACGCAGAAGCGTACGCATACGTAAGTCGCGCCCATATACGTAAGTCGCGCCCGCATAGGTAAACGGTGTTCAAACCACACATGTGAGGTATTGTCGCGATTGTTACAGTGAGAGCGATAATTCTAGTGCAAGACCTCCTGTGTAACTCTAAACAGGTAACCTGTAAAATGTTTCAAAGTGCCACCTATGTAGAAGTACCATAGTTTGTCACCATTCCACTTTAAAGCATGACATGTTAAGTATCTATCTGCGTAACATCATCTTTCACATCATACAAAATTTGGAGTAATTATTTTTATTTATTTTTTTTTATTCATTAAAGTGTATTTATTCCAAAAAAAAACTGTTTTTGAAAGACCGCTGCCCAAATACAGTGTGATATAAAATATTGCAATGACCTCCACTTTATTCTCTAGGGTCTCTGCTAAAAAAAATAAATAATAAAAAAAAATTATGTATATATATATATATATATATATATATATATATATATAATGTTTGGGGGTTCCAGGTCGTTTTCTAACAAAAGATACAGATTTTTCCTTGTAAGCAACAAATGTCAGAAAAAAGGCTGGGTCAGCAAGTGGTTAAGGCTGAGACTAATAATGAGATCTGGCCACCAGGTAAGATGAGGACCAAGGAGGAGAGCTTTATTCCACCCAAAGCTCTGCAAAGTCTCTAGGCTTCAGGACCTGGGTCCAAAACCACAATAGAGAGAGAGAGAGAGGGAGAGAGAAGAGCAAGAGGAGGGGTAGAAAGAGAGAAAGGAGAGAGACAAGGAGACTACCAGGACATTTTTACCTTGCCTTCAAGATTTCAACTATTCTTCAAAAGTCTTTTGGTGCTGCATCTTCCTCCCTTCACTCATATATTTGATAGAAGAGTAATTTATGTGTTGGAAATTACAGCACTGTTAATGTCTGTTGGAGCCATGCTGTATAGTAGAAACAGTAACAACTTTCCAAATATTATGCTACCACTGGCAGTGCTGTGCTATGTATCCATTCCCTCGCCGTCATATGCTAGTGATGTTGTATAAACCAGAAAAAACCCAGGCACACATTCATTTAATTCATCTTACAATATGTATATATAATATGGTTATTATATAGTTACTAGCAAAGAGTGTAAGAAAATGGTACAGTAGGGACAAGGGTGGGTTAGTTTGATATGCAATCTGACATGAGACACAAGTGATAAGAAATATCATTGTTAAGGAATTACCTATTTATTTTTTTAAGGAAAAAAAAAAACAGGCTTCCAATTTCCCCACCTCAACAGAAATGCAACTACAGTGCCTTAAAAAAGTATTCAACCCCTTGAAAGTTTCCACATTTGGTCATGTACAACCAAATGTATTTTATTGGGATTTTATGTGATAGACTAACACAAAGTGGCACATAACTTTGTGGAAGGAAAATGATAAATGGTTTTCAAATGGTTTTCAAATGTGAAAAGTGTGGTGTGCATTTGTATTCAGCCCCCCTGAGTCAATACTTTGTAGAACCACCTTTCACTGCAATTACAGCTGCAAGTATTTTAGGGTATGTCTTTATCAGCTTGGCACATCTAGAGAGTAACATTTTTGCCCATTCTTCTTTGCAAAATAGCTCAAGCTCTGTCAGATTGGATGGATAGCATCTGTGAACAGCAATTTTCAAGTCTTGCCACAGATTTTCAATTGGATTTAGGCCTGGACTTTGACTGCGGCATGAATATGATTTGACCTAAACCATTCCATTGTGGCTCTGGCTGTATGTTTAGAGTCATTGTCCTACTGGAAGGTGAACCTCCGCCCCAGTCTCAAGTCTTTCGTAGACTCTTAACAGGTTTTCTTCTAAGATTGCCCTGTATTTGGCCCCATCTATCTTCCCATCAACTCTGACCAGCTTCCGTGTCCCTGCTAAAGAAAAGCATACCCACAACATGATGCTGCCACCACCATGTTTCATTGTGGGGATGGTGTGTTCAGGATGATGTGCAGTGTTAGTTTTCTACCACACATAGAATTTTGCTTTTAGGTCAAAAAAGTTCAATTTTGGTCTCATCTGACCAGAGCACCTTCTTCCACATGTTTGCTGTGTCCTCCACATGGTTTCTCACAAACTGCAAGTGTTACTTCTTATGGCTTTCTTTAAACAATGGCTTTCTTCTTGTCACTCTGAATATAAAGGGCAGATTTGTGGAGTGTAGGACTAATAGTTATCCTGTGGACAGATTCTCCCACCTTAGCTGTGTATCTTGCGGCTCCTCTAGAGTTACCATGGGCCTTTTGTCTGCTTCTCTGATTAAAGCTCTCCTTGCCCAGCCTGTCAGTTTCGGTGGACAGTATAGAAAAGTATAGAATAGTATAGAAAAGTTTCGGTGGACAGCCATGTCTTGGTAGGTTTGCAGTTCCATTTTCGGATGATGGATTGAACACTGCTCTGTGAAATGTTCAAAGCTTGGGATATTTTTTTTATAACCTAACCTTGCTTTAAACGTCATCACAACTTTATCCCTGACCTGTCTGGTGTGTTCTTTGGCTTTCATGATGCTGTTGGATCACTAAGGTTCTCTAGCAAATCTCTGAGGGCTTCACAGAACAGCTGTATTTATCCTTAGAATAACTTATAACAGGTGGATTCTATTTACTAATTAGGTGACTTCTGAAGACAATTGGTTCCACTGGATTTTAGTTAAGGGTATCAGAGTAAAGGGGGCTGAATACAAATGCTCGCCACACTTTTCACATATTTAGAAAAATGTAGAAAACCATTTATCATTTTCCTTCCACTTCACAATTATGTGCCACTTTGTGTTGGTCTATCAAATAAAATTTGTATAAAATACATTTATGTTTTTGGTTGTAACCTGACAAAATGTGGAAAATTTCAAGGGGTATGAATAGTTTTTCAAGGCACTGTATATATCCACAAATACTCTGGTGCTCCAAAATGTCTTTTAAGTCTGGTTTGTGCATGGCCAGTGCAGTGCATATGTTCTACAATGCTCCCAGCATCCGATAATACACGGTGCATGCACCAGATCAAAACTACCTCCATTGGTGTAGGCCAGGGGTGGGGAACCTACGTCCCGGGGGCCGTATGCGGCCCTCGAAGTCATTTGGTCCGGCCCCCCGTGCAGCTTAGTCAGTGTCTCCCAGCTGATCTGTCAGAACGGAGCCAATGCTTCCTGCATAGTTCCGGCTCCGTTCTGACAGTCTGAGTGAGTCACAGGTGGAGTGATATCAAATGCACTCCGCCTGTGACCAATACAGGAAACATCGACTCTTCCTCAAGCGCGGCACCGCTGCTAGCCAGCATTTCCCGCCAGCAGCGCACACAGCAGTACCAGCCAGAGCCAGCAGTACAAACCAGAGCCAGCAGTGCCAGCCAGAGCCAGCAGTGCCAGCCAGAAGTACTCACAGCAGTACCAGCCAGAGCCAGCAGTACTCACAGCAGTATAAGCCAGAGCCAGCAGTACCCACAGCAGTACCAGCCAGAACCAGCAGTACCCACAACATTACCAGCCGGCAGTACCTACAGCACAGTACCAGCCAGCAGTACCCACAGCAATACCAGCCAGCAGTACCAGCCTTAGCCAGCAGTACTAGCCAGCAGTACCAGCCAGCAGTACCCACAGCACAGTACCGGCCAGAGCCAGAAGTACCCAAGGCAGTACCTACAGCACAGTACCAGCCTGAATCAGCAATACCCACAGCAGTACCAGCCTGAGCCAGCAGTACCAGCCAGCACTACCCACAGCACAGTACAGGCCAGCAGTACCAGCCTTAGCCAGCAGTACCCACAGCACAGTACAAGCCAGCAGTACCAGCCAGCTATACCCAACAGCATCACCCCCGCCAGCAGTTCTTTTCAAAACTTACCACCACAAAGTCGACTGCGCTCCAGACTGACCGACGCAAACCTGGAAAACCAGTTGCGAGTAGCAACATCATCAATACCAGCTAAAATCACACACCTCACCAAAGAGAAGCAGTTGCAGAAATCACATTAGGGGTGAGTTAATTAAATTTTTGACCAAATATAACAGGCACATTTTTAAGTTGATGATTTTGTACGGCCCCTGAATGATTTTATAAATATCCAAATGGCCCTTGGCAGGAAAAAGGTTCCCCACCCCTGGTGTAGGCACTGGGCAGCCCCCCATGATTCTCTATGGTCAGTAGTGGTGTATGTGTAATATTCTGAAGGATGTCGGACGTGCAAAGTAGAAAAACACAGCACTAGGCCTAGGCAAGTTGCCAGTGTAAAGTTTACATACGGGAGATACTGTACATATTTTTACTGTGGGATGGAGGAACTTTGCACCATTAAGTACCTAATAAATACTCATCATTTCCTGCTCACTAGCTATAATCTCAACCCAGACTAAAAGTGGCAGTGGACTTCATACTGCAATGAGGGGTTAGGGCAGATAATAAGTGATTGGTATGCAGCAGATGGGGGTAGTGCATGCACTGTAGGGGTTTACGGTATTAAGTATCTGGGTAGCTTTAAACTGAAACTAAATTAAACATTTTCTTTTTTTTTTTTGTTCTTCCCTCTCAAAAAAATGGAAAAAAGTTTTAGTTATCTCCATAGTTTAGTACCATTTTGTGTTTCAAGGCATCCTTGGTCTGGGTCCCGCTACCTCCTGGGACTTGCATGTTACACCTATCCTATAAATACGACCGTATTTATATGTCTGAGCGTGTGCACAGGTGCCACAATGCCCATATACTAGGAACTAGCGGCGTCTGTGTGCATGCTGCATCTGCATGTGTGCTGGATTGTTTAAAATGGCGGTACAGGAGAGGGGTGGGGGGTGTGTGGAAGGATGCAGGAGTAAAGATCCACTAAGATAAGAATTTGAGAATGTAAGGTATCAACCGGCACCCGACCAGGTACCTCCGTTGACGGATGCTCTTAGTGCTTCCCAAGGGCTCCAAGGACTCCACCAGACACCATAACCGCCTCAGACCCCATGAACCGCCGCAGCTTGGTTAGGGTCTCATCATCTCCTACCCACCCTGGACCTACGACAAGGCTCCAGGTTCCCGTGGGTGAACCTCTCTTTCCCCAGAGAGTGCAGCAGAACAAGCTCTTACACAAGCTCTTACAAGAACTTAGTAATTATCCAAGGGAGTATGGAAGACCATAGCAATCCCTTGTAGCATATTCCCCCAATAAGAGACAGGACTCTAGATTGAGGGTGAACTATCTCTCTTTATTGAACAAGAAACAGACTTTTATACAGTTTTCCCCGACAAGGTTACCTCCCAGGTGGACCTTGTGGAGAACTGGACAAGACATTCCCAATCCAATGAAAACAAAGTTTTACATTCTCATACAGTGTACACAACCTCTCCCCTCTGACTGAATACATTATCTTATGCAGATTTAAATGTGTATACAGGAACAGAATTAAACCTAAACAAATTATCTGGCCATCTGGGCAGATCAATGTGAGGTCATTAACATTAGACAATGGGACGGCACAATCCACATTCCCTCCCCAAACACAAACAATAGGACAAGGCTGCCAGTGACAGTCTGTGTGTCTCTCTCACATTGAAGCTGGAATACACATTATCTCATTACACAAACAATAGTGAAAACCTGTCTGACATTGAGGGATATGTAATACACACATTATTTAGGAATTACAGATTTCATGGCAATGGGAATAAATCTTCATATTTCTATATGAAGATATTGCTGACAAATATGACTGTCCCATCTGAAGCAATTCAAACCATTAATTATCTGTTTTTCACTCATAGTGACGGTTAGTACCGTCACAGAGAACATTTTGAAAAAAGGTGTAACATATTGATTACACAGGAGTGTTATTTCAATAATGCAAAATAATATGGATAGTATAAGTCCATTTTATCTTTTGCATGCCATGGGGACACAGAATCAAAGACTGGCTGAGCACAAGAACTTTACAAGTAGGCAATGCCCCTTACAAATACTTGGGACCAGTTTTCTCTTTTTTTTTTATAACTCCAGTCTCTATTTAATAGTGCTTCTGTAGATGATCTGTGTAACTGGAGATCATACAGATGGATTGTTTAGAACCTCAATGGAATGTCGTGAGACCAAACACTGTAGACGCTATGGCGGCATCCTATAGAAATACTTTTGCCTTGAGACAAACCTGATGCTCTAGTGAACCTACGTTCTTCCCAAGTGTAGTAAATACTCGCTTGAGTGAACAGATCAGGAGCAGAACGGCCAAATACGGAAGAAGACGAAACAGGGCCTCTCACCAAGAAAGACCCAGGATACGGCTTCCAAAACAAGTGTGACTTCCACAGGAATAAACTGTACGGCAGCCTATGGTTCAGCAGTCATCAATTTAAGCTCGGATGGAGGCGCTCATGATGATTAGGTGTGAAAAACACAAAACACAAAGTCATGTGGGATCTATGAGTATTTATGCAGGTGGGCCATGTTAGTCATTGTATGTATGCCCTTATCCCTAAGCAACGGCTGTTATTAAAGAGCTCGGGCATGAACATTTCCCATTTATAGGGAGAATATACTGTGGGTCTTTGTCAATAAGTGCCCATTTTGACCCATTTTTGACCTGGTATTGTAATGTTTATCTGAAAGTAACTTTTCATGTGATTTCTGCATTTTTGCTGTACTTTTATTACTGTATTCATTTACAGATCTGCAGATCTTCCTTTTAGTGACTGCCAGGCAAGGCCATGAACACTATTGCTACAGACTTACTCTTCTAGGATAGGAGCCAATTTTATAAGGAAGCAATATGGCCTGATTGCAACCATCCTGTTGCTTTTCTTTTAGTATGTTTGTATAGCTTTAGTGGTAAATAGTAGAGAGTCACCAGCTCTTTGAAGATGTGTTTCAAAACTATGTTACAACACAAAAGGATTGATTCAGTAGGCTGTTTACTTTGCAAGGGAATTTTCCCCAGAGCTTAGTGAATACAGTGAATTTTCACTTTGCAAAGAATATCCAATCACAAGCAAGGAAAAAAATAAAAAATAAATCATTTTTACCTTGCACATGATTGGATGATGGAAGTCAGCAGAGCTTCACCTCATTCACTAAGATCTCAGGCAAATTCTCTTACAAAGTGCAACTTTCCTTGCAAAAGTGTGCAAGAAAAATTACAAAAACAGCAATTTCAGCTTGTACATAGAAACATAGAAGAGTGACAGCACAAGAAAGCCCAAGCAGCCTATGGAGATTACCATATTTTCTTTTTTTTATGTATATATATTTTTAGCATAGATCTATGTCTGTCCCAAGCTTGCCTGAATCCACTTAGGTTTCATGTACACTAGCAGATCCTAAATGTGAGTTTAGGATCCTTTGGAGTTTTTTTGCCAAAGCTCCTAAACTCAACTCCACAAAAGCCTATGTGTCAATGTACGGTAGCGCTACCCCCACAGGAGCCACTTGTAATTTTTCTCGGTTCTTCCACTGTTTAATCTGCAGCCAGTCATTGCACATTTTACCACACAGCCAGGTGCTCACACTCTTCCACTCATTGTCTCCAATGACCAGTCTAGGGGATTTGTTTTATTCTGAGAACTTGGCTAGGAGAAGGGATTTAGTAGGATACTACAAATTAAATATTCACAGGTGAGGACAACTTTCTCAGTAGAACTGTGTAGCAGACTGTTCAGAATAGAGCAAAGTCCCTTTTTAGTAGAGAGAATTTGGTGGACTTTGCTTCTTCAAGACACCAGACGATGTCCCCTTTAGATTGAGGCCAGCAGCTGACTTCTAGCACCTAGAGGAGGATTCAGCAACACCAGTTCCTAGGATACCTTTAATAGGGTCTGTATTTATGAGGCCCTGGCCGCAGGTCACCTTCCTCCGTGATACCAGATGGGATCTATGGACATCCACAGGCTCCCTTTACACCTGGACCTCTCTCTCTGGAGGAAGACCCAGAGCCCATGTGCTCATCAAATATCAATGCAGGCACCCAGCATGCCTAGGGGCGCCTCCCCTGGTAATTGTCCAGGGCTGTATGAATATTCATGCTCTCAGCTGCATGGTTTCCACCCACTGTCCAGCACTTTCCATAGTTGCTATACCAGTGTGAGACTTCAAGACAGCATGAGCAGCACCAGAGCACACCGAGCAGTCTCTACTAAACAATCACAGCCTCTGTTAAGCAGACAGCACATACATTTGCTTAGGTGTCTCCTTATTAGGCAGAGAAACCAAAAACTATAATACATTTACTATAGCATCTGCCTAGGGGGCGCTACAGTACACATAGGCTTTTAGCAGAGTTTAGGAGCTGTTGTGGTTAGACGAGCTTCAACCTCCTTCTCCTGAACATGGAAGAATCGCGTTTGAGATAGAAAAGTTTTGACCGCCGGCCGTGGGAGAACGTGGCAAAACTGCAGCAAAATTGCAGCCCGGTTTTGCGTTTTCGCATTTTGCATTTTCTCTGGGCCATGGTAAATTAGGCAGGGTGTACATAAAGGCTAACTGTTGACTGACTCACTACCTCTGCTGGAAGTCTGTTCTGAACATCAACTACTCTATTGGTAAAATAATACTTTCTAAGATTAGTTTTGAACTTTCCTCCTGCTACTTTGAGGTCATGTCCCAGTGTTTTTGGTCTTGGCTTCATATTGAACCTTATTCACATCCTTCATATAATAGAAGCATAGATTGGATGATGGAGGTCAGCAGAGCTTCACCGCATTGACTAAGCTGTAAAAACTCTCTTGCAAAGTGCAACTTCCATCTCAAATGAACAGCCTATGCGCCTCTAGTAAATCAACCTCATAATGTCACATAAGTTCCAAAATGTCAATATTTCGGGGCCTTGCAGAGTCCTCTTTCTCAGAGTGACTCAGCGGGCACCATTCAAAGAATGCCTTACATTTTTCTCAATGAATGCAACTCATTTTCTGATTGGATAAGATGGAGAGGAGGGGTTGTGACGTCACAATATCCACCTAGTTCAATCAGAGAATGCCTTGCATTCATAGGACATGAAATTTATACAACGTGCACAATGGGCATACCTATTAGTGTAGAAAATGAATGGTGCCAGCTTTGCCCATACAAATTAGTCAGAGTGACAGTAAAGCTGAAGATCAACTTTATTTTTCAGCCTGGGAGTTCTGAGTACAGATCAAAAGACAAAACTTTTTTGTTTCATTTTGGATAGAGTAAGGGAGGGTTATAATGCCTGTCAGTTTTTTTTTGCCATCTTCCAAAACAGGAAGTGAGAAGAAATCCCTCCAAAGTGAGGAAATCCCTGGTTGTGCCCCCCTTGGAAGGTTTCCCCTCTACTTCTTTTTTGGAAACAAACAAAAAAATTAGGATTTTATTTCACTTTCACGGTGCCAAGTCGTGGGTGGTATAGAAGGTGCCACACCCTATTATTAGTTACAATTACAAAAACACTAAGCACTTGGACTTATAGGCCACCAGGTATCAAACAAATGACAGCCACATATCAACATACATCATTTTATTTTTCCATAGTGTAAAAAATTATACATAAAACTGGTGGAACACCAAAATGAAAATTCTGGTGCCCAAACTGAAATTTCAGGTTGCACTTGGCCGAAATAAAAATTGACAGTTTTTAAAAAAAATATATATATTTAACAAATAATTATACTACACACTTTTTTTTAAATACTTAATTCATATTTACATCCATTTTTAAATTATTATCATGAATTTAAAGTGTAACTCCAATTTTGTTGAAAAAAAAAAACATTGCCTTCTGGGTGATCTCTGTACATTACAAAGATTTTAACAAACTTTGTTGCAGATTCCTATCTTTTGTTATTCTGAAGAAATCACTATTTGTTCCTCTGTGCTGAGTGGGTCAAATGGGAGTGGATTCATAATTATTTATCAGCTGTGGCAGCTGCAGGGCTCTAATGAGGAAATCTGCTGGGCCTGCATCCCTCTGAATGTGTTCCTATTGGGAGTATCTCACCAAAAATGACATTTTTGTTGCAGGGAATGCCAGAAATCTGATTTGTATCTTAGTGAAGACTTCTGGGAAAATTGATGAGCCAATCACAAGCAGGAAATTATGTTTTTGGGGTGTGGTCAGTATACATTCTGTGTACAGAACAGCTCCAGGTAGCCATATTGCATTTTCAGAAAATTACAACAGCTGCAGATTGAAAAGGAAATGTCATTTTTAATAACATTCAATTACAATATGATTTGTGTCGCAATTGTATACGCTATATTGTTTTTTCTTTATTTGCTGATTTTTTCCCCACGAAAGTGGAGTTACCCTTTGAATGAATATGAATTTATTGTCGGCCATTATCGGGCACTTGCTTGATGCATTTTTTGTGTATGTTTGCGCAATGCCTCCCCATTGAAATACAGTACATTTAAAACACAGCAAGAATGCATCAAAAATGCACCCGTATTGTGTTTTTGCTGCATTTTTTGAGTCACATGACCTATGTAAAACAAACCAAAAGCAGTTAAAAATTGCGACAAAATTGCGGGCATTTTCAGCAGCCATTATCAGCATCTTTTTTGCTTTCGGCACCAAGCTGGAAACCCTGTTTTCGGCTGATAATTTTTGGTGGCCAAAATTTTGGGTCCATCACTACATAAAACACCTATTAACCACTTTAAGATCGGAAGGATTTGCCCCCTTAATGACCAGGCCCTATTTTGCGATTTGGCACTGTGTTACTTTAACGGACAATTCCGCGGTCGTGTGACGCTGTACCTAAATAAAATTGACGTCCTTTTTTTCCCCCCAATAGAGCTTTCTTATGGTGGTATTTGATTACCTCTGTGTTTTTTATTTTTTGCGCTATAAACAAAAAAAGAGCAACAATTTTGAAAATAAAAAAAATATTTTTCACATTCTGCTATATGACATTCTCAAAAAAAGAATTTAAAAATCAAATTTTTTTAACATTTTAGGCCAATTTGTTTTCTGCTCCATATTTTTGGTAAAAAAAATTGCAATAAGCGTATTTTGATTGGTTTGCGAAAATGTTATCGCGTCTACTAACTACGGGAAAGATTTATGTTATTTTTTTTTTACTAGTAATGGCGGCGATCTGCGATTTTTTGCGGGACTGCGACAGATCGGACCCCTAACTGACATTTTTGACACATTTGGGGGGACCAGTGACATTACTACAGTAATCGGTGCTAAAAATATGCACTGTTACTGTAACAATGACATTGGCAGGGAAGGGGTTAACCCTATGGGTGATCGAGGGGTTAAATGTGAGCCTAGGGGAGTGATTCTAACTGTAGGGGGCGTGGCTTGTGAAATGACCATAGAGGCATGTGATCCTATATAGAAGGATCACATGAGCTCTGCGATCATTCCAGGGAGAAGAATGGTCAGCTGTGTTTACAACATCTGACCGTCCTTCTCTCTCAGTGGGGAGCGATCGCGGGTGTCAGGCGGCAATCGGAGCCGCCTGATCCGTGCATCGGCTTCCCCGTTGCCGAGTGGGGGCGGGAGCGTGCCGTCGGCGGGACGCGCTCGCCCCCTAGCTTTGCGAGCGACTGACGTAGGTCTGCGCAGGAGAGAAACTCTGCCACAATAAAAAGGAGGCGGGTGGTCGGGAAGGGGTTAAAAAAGGGAAAGGATTTTCATAATCATTGATATAGGTGTACCCAAAAGAGATATCCAGTCCTCTACAAGCTTATTACAACTGTAAGTCAAATTAAACAACTGCTCTGTCCCCGAAATGGATAGTTTATAATACTGTAAGCAAATAAATTCTTCACAAGGAGGGAGGAGAAGAGGTTCACTGATGACCTCAACGTGTTTCGTGGCCAAAGCCGCTTCATCAGAGCAACACATATCAAAATCTGTAATTCAGAATATTGCATTCTGTAATTTCATATATTGATGGCAACAAAAACCCAATACATGATCAATTCCCTCTCCAGGGAAAAACTAAAAAAAAAAAAAAAAGGTTTGGCTTTAGTTATACATTCACGATAGTTCTGGCTGTAGCTTTAGCAGGCTATAGCAGCCTCATGCTGGATGATGTTTTGCTAAAATCATACTAAAGCACGTTGAGACCTGTATTCATTGCTGGGGGCTGATGCTGCTTTTATGAGAACCTGTCAGCCTTTTGAAATATTTAATGATATTATTCCTGCCAAAAAGCAGAAATCACGAAACGCGTGGTGCCCCAAACCCATGTTGTTTGAGGTTATACCAAATTATAGAATGGTAAAAACCTGACAAAATATCAACAAAAATGTGTATCCAAATGAAACACTCGGGGAAGGTATGTTTATTTTCCGGAGATATAAAGGTGACATTCCAGGCCTGCCCTAAACACAGGAACACTAAACAAAGCTGAGATTACTCCAAGACTTTGATAATTATCACAGAAAACAAACATTAGCTGTAATTACACCATAATATATCATTTTCCTCAGTAAGCTGGCAGTAAAATCTTTGCACACCTTATGGGCACATACTCACCGCCAGTCCTACTTTCTCCATGAGGTGTTACAGCTTGATCTGACCTCAGAATCAAAGAACCCGATGAATTGTTCAACCACTGTGGGTACTCCCAACTGATGAGTGACAGGCTTCAAACCAGTTTCATAAACATTAGATAATTAAAGCAGTTATAACGAACTCCGGGCATTTTTCTTTACTTTTGGATATACTTGGAAGGTTTTGAGCCTCTGTCAAATTTATTTGCTTCATTTGTTTCTATTGAGGAGTTTCTCTTCCCCCTCTGTTTCTTATATGGGCATCACAGAAAGGGGCAGGGGCAGACCACTCCCCATCCCCTTTAAAGCTGAACTGCAGCCTTACCTTGTCTTGCTCCTCTCCTGCACTGAAAATGCTTGCTCTAGTTTTACTGCACACTGTGAGCTTTTCAAAATGTGCATTCGAATTCAGAGTCTGCCTCATTTCCTGGCCGGAGGGCATCCAGTACCATTGAGCCCACCTGAATCCAGCCCACCAGGCCTTTTTATGTGGCTCTCGCACCTCTGCTGCAGCTGTGGCAGCTCCCTCATCTCCGCTGTTGCCTTATGAGTTTATGTGTAATCTCCATTACTGTGTTGTGATGATGAGGAGTTTATGTATAAAACTCCATCAGTAATTGTAAATATTAATGTAAATAAATGTACACATTTTTGATTGCAAACTCATACCTGGAATATATGGTAGATGGGTAACTTGTGTAAGCCAGACGGACCGGCTTTAGTAATCTATGAATCCAGTTTAACAAGTCCATTTGAAAGGTCAGCCTGCTATTTACATCTAAACACATAAAATGATAAGTCTGTTTGGAGGACGAACTGTCTGCTAGCCAGGAGGGGGAGCCTGATGATATGCCATATAGTATCGCCCTGTGATTACATTTCTGGGAGCCAGACTTCATGGGGCCAATGAAACTAGATGAATAGATCACGTCACGTCCGCCCTGATTTCAGTCTCCATATCAAAGAACTCTCATTAAGATATGCAATGAAGATGAACCATCTGTTGAGGGTTGGACAATGTGCCCCGGAAATAAACCTTGCATATCTTAAATTTCAATTGCAGAGTAAATCAACAGGTATTTTCAACATTATCCCTCCAACAGAGAGGAGTGGTTAGCAAGGGGCTGAATTATGCTAAGCTAGGCGAGGGGGAAGTTGTCCAATTCTGAACGAGATACGCCCAGAGGGAGGAACAGGGCAGGATAGCTGAACCAATCAGAATTGCCCTATACAAGTCTATGCGATATGGTTCTATATCACTGTAGGTGAGGGGAGAGGGACTTCCTCTGTTGCAATGGCAGACCAGGATGAAACACTCCAGGGAAGGGTAATTATGAACGTTTAAGGTATACATTGTTTGTCCTCTTTGTGTCGGTCGTATTGTGTTTGTATAGTATATACTCTATGCTGATGTGGCCCTTGATGAAACTGAGTTTGATACCCCAGATCTAGCCAATTCTTCCCTTGCCTTACTTTCCCCGGCTCGCCCCTTTTCATTCATTGGATTTGAGTTCTTTTAATCAGGGAGTCCCAATGTAGCACTGCCCCCTAGAGGACTGCTGAGAATTACACCTTCTGGATTCCCCTGGGTTACCCTTAGCAACGAACAGCAGATAACAGCATTAAAAGTTCCTGGCTCAGTCAATAATCAATCCAGGGGATGTTAGTTTTTGTGGTTTTATTGAGAACTTGGATAGGAGAAGGGATGAGTGGGATACTCCAACTATTAACTATTCACAGTGACAGCTTACTGTAGAATGTGGCAAAGCCGCTGCTTCACCTTGCCACTAGGTGAAGATACTTTAAATGTTCATGTGTAAATATTCTCTTCAGGGTTCTGAAACTGGCACTCCCTTTTCTCTCACTGCCTGTGTGCTGACACTAGCTTCAGGAGTGGTCCCCTTCTTGGCAGACCCCCGGTAAGTTCCTCTGTACTCACGGACACTGTTTTTCCAGAGTCACCGTTGCCTCCAAACTCCACTTGTCAGCATCCACTGGACCTCTGCATTCAGCAACACCTTCAGGTTCACCAGGCCGACTGCCTGTGACCACCTTTCCCAGATTCAGAGAAGAAGACAGCTATCACCCTCCCTCTGGGACTTGGCTTCCCACCCAAAGACCCCCTGCCACATGTGCCCTTGACTTTTATAGCCTATCCCAGGATGCACCACTGTCAGTGCCAACCCACTGGGACAGCTACAAAAGCCGGTGGGTCACTGGCTGGGTTTCCTCTACTGTCCAACAGGCTCTCCCTATTGGACACAGTGGGGACACTCCCTCAGACCAGATGAATCACACATGGACACATGCAACAGGCATAACTAACAATCAGGCTCCCCTGATAAGCAGATAGAGTAAACTATATTTTACCTACCTAGCACCTATCTAGGAGGGGGCTACATCAGCATCACATGTAGGCATGTCTAGGGCAGTCTGCATGCTAATGAAATCTGCCAAGGAATGCCCACTCCTCCAGACTGACATCCATCCATCAAGACATTGTGATATTGGCATAACACCTCCCAGAAACTAGCCCACTGCTTGTACTCGGGCAGGGGCTCTTCAGAGGAATCCTGAGACAGGGTGCTGTCATGTTTTCAGGAAGCAATGTACAGCACCCTACTGACCCCTCACACCTGCCATGATCTGCCTGCATTGAATAGAGAAGCACGTAGACCCAGAAATTAGATTATTGGTTCTAAAATAATGAAAATGGAAATGTTTTATTTATAAAATGTTGCTGATTTTACTCATAAAAAGAAAACCCTCTTCTGCCACAAAGTCTTGTATTTCCATGTATTGTGTTAAACTGCTGACATCTAGTGGGGGTTTTTGGCCACTACAACTTGTATACTAATGTGATTTTGGTATCTTTATCTGCCCCCCCCCCTCCCTTTCTGTTATTTGCTACTTAGTTTAGTCCTAGCTAGACCCTCCCCACTTCTTTCATGTTTCCTCAGTCAGTGTTCGTTTTCTCACAGAGACCGGGCTTAGGAAACTCTATGGTGTTGATTTACTAAAACCGGAGAATGCAAAATCTGGTGCAGCTCTGCATAGGAACCAATCAGCTTCCAGTTTTTTTTAGTCAAAAAAACTTTCGTGGGGAAAAAAAAACAAATAAAGAAAAAATAATATAGCGTATACAATTACAATTCACTCCCCCCCCCCCCCATGTATATATTGAATTGTTCCAATTTATGTTGATTTGTTTTTATGTGTATTATGTTGCTGTTTTCTTTTTCCTATACATATATATTAGATGTCTGTGAAGTGTATACGGATGGCAGAAGTCTCAAAGAAGCGGAATCCATAGGCTGTGAAACATGTTGGACATTATGCACCTTTTATCCATTATACATTATTGATGCCATTGTATGTATTATGTTATTATGGGCTCCATGTCTGTTCATGGCTCTACTTACTATAAGGTTGTTTATATTTGGCTATGGATACTAAATAAATAAGAAATAAATTCATTTTTGTACTTTTCTAATAAGTTTCTGATATGGTTGTTCTTTCATTTGGGAGTCACCATTTAAAAGCCCAATATATGTGGGGTTAGATTAACCTCTTCCTTTCTGGCTTTTCATATTGTAATTGAATGTTATTAAAAATTACCTTTCCTTTTCAATCTGCAGCTGTTGTAATTTTCTTAAATTGCAATCCAATATGGCTACCTGGAGGTGTTCTGTACACAGAATGTATACTGACCACACCCAAGAAACCTCATTTCCTGCTTGTGTGATTGGCTCACCAATTTACCCAGAAGTCTTCACTAAGATACAAGTCAGATTTCTGACATCCCCTGAAACAAAAATGTCAATAGCAAGTGATGTCTAAAAGGGATGCAGGCCCAGCAGATTTCTCCATTAGTGCTCTGCAGCTGCACAGCAGACTGATAATTATGAAACCACTCCCATTAGACCCACTCAGCACAGAGGCACAGAGGAACAAACAATGATTTCTTCAGAATAACATAAGGTAGGAATCTGCAACATAGTTTGCTATAATTCTTGCAATGTACATAGGTCACCCAGAGGGGAATGTTTTTTTTCTCAACAAAAGTGGAGTAAGGCTTTAATTGAAGCTGAAGCTGAAGCTAGAAGCGGATTGACTATAATGCACAGCTGCACCAGATTTTGCACTCTCCAGTCCCATTGTCTTCTTACACTTCAAAAGACAGGAAAAACATCCATTGCTCTGCCTCTTATTGAAGAGTTAAGCTGCCTGTGGATGGTGTCAAGTCAGCAGTCGACCATGCTGTCTGGACAGACTGGGTCTAAGAAGCTATGTCAATGCATAATGTGTCATTTAAAACAGAGCAAAAACAGAACATTAAAGATCGGTTTAAAAAAATTAGTTCCCAACTATTACCTATTTTGAAAGTATTGCTCCCTTTTTGGACTCCTGTATAGAATAAAAAAAGGTACACTGTCATTGTTGTTGTTGTTGCATTGTTAAAAGTCTCATGCTGGTCTATTGAGTCTTCTGATCTACTACTACTAATACTACTACAACTACTACTACTACTACTACTACTACTAATAATAAATAACAATAATAATAAATGAATAAATAAATGTAAAATAAATACACAAATAAATTTAAAAAATCATAAGTAAATACACGAAATAAATACTATGTAATAATAAATAAATACATAATTAACCCCTAACTTTAACCCCTAACTATAAGGCTGCATTCACATGTCAGCTTATAATCGCGGGCAGAACCGCCGCGGTTCCGCCCGCGATTCGGAGATTTATTGCAAATCGCGGGACGCCTAGCGTTGCCCGTTGATTTGCAATAGCCCCCCAAACGCCGAGCGATGTTGCCGCGATTTACGCCCGCCGAATCGCGGCAACATCGCGCAAACAAAATCGCGGGACGCAATACGCTCCAAAGAAGCTCTTGTACTTTTTTGGAGCGTATTGCGTCCCGCGATTTTGTTTGCGCGATGTTGCCGCGATTCGGCGGGCGTAAATCGCGGCAACATCGCTCGGCTTTTGGGGGGCTATTGCAAATCAACGGGCAACGCTAGGCGTCCCGCGATTTGCAATAAATCTCCGAATCGCGGGCGGAACCGTGGCGGTTCTGCCCGCGATTATAAGCTGACATGTGAATGCAGCCTTAAAAAAAATAAAAAAAATAGTAATAATAATAAACACCCTAATCCTAACACAAAATAATAATAATAATAATAATAATAAATTAAAATAATAATAATATTTTTTTATATTTTAATGAATTTATTTTTTGTTCGGTTTTTGGTGTTTATTATTATTATTTTATTATTATTATTAGTATTATTATTAATATTTTATTTTATATATTTTTTTAAGGTTAGGTTTATTATTATTTATTTATTATCATATTATTTTTTATTATGTTATATTATTAAAGTGTTTGTTGGGACTGCATTACGCTGCCAGCCCCTGTCTTGTATTCAGCTCTATAACACACTGTGTAAGTGTATGTGGAAAACAAAGCCTCTAAATACCATTTTGCAGATATCTTCAGGCCGGTCACGTGACTCCTGGCCGCTCTTCTACTTCGATCCAGGGCTACAGCGGGAGGAGCCGAGATCTCCCGCTGACGTTAGCCAGGAGGTCATGTGACCGCTGTGCTGGTCACTTTGCTCCTTGACGTGACCGGCCTAAATATATCTGCAAAAATGGTATTTAGAAGCTTCTTTTTCTACATATACTTACAGTTTCCAGTGGACTTATTTAGTGTGTTATAGCTGAATACAAGAGAGGGGCTGGCGGTACATTTTTTTAATGTTTAAATTAATAATAATAGCGGCAGGAGGGGAGGGGCAGCTCTCACACACACAGGATCAAACAGGTATTGTAGGAGATACAAAGGGGTAATTGAAAAAATGAAAGCACAAAGCTAGCATTTTAAAGGGAGAGGAGCATCATTTTATTTTATTTTTTGGGGGGGTAACAACCACTTTAACATATTATTAATATATTTTATTTATTTATGATGATTTTTAGTTATTTGTGTATTTATTTTGCATTTATTTAGTCATATATTATTACTATTTTTTTTTTTTTGCCTTTGAGCAGAAAATACAATACAATACAATCCGAGCAAAAGCACACAAAAATCGTGCAAAGAAAAATGCAAGAAATGTTGGGACCGGCGCTACCACTTTAAAATGTGTTTGTGCAATTATACAAAAGTGCATATAGTGCTTGTGGTACAAACAATAAAAAGGTGCTACGTGCTGTTAAAACTTCAATAAGTTTAAAATGGGCTGTGCTCAGTGTACCATATCATAAATATCATAAGTTAATTATACATATATGCAAAGTGCCGAGTGCTAATAATGCCAAATACCACGTGTTGTGATCCGTGCTAAAAACAATGTATGGCGTCGGTAGATAAACCACCAAAGACACCGCTGCTTACCGCACTCTTTAGGCCGGTGACTCGACACTCCTTGGTCACTAGAACAAAAGATAAGCCTCCATTGCGTAGCATATGTTGTGTATAATAAAACAACTTAGCATCCACTCACAGTTTAGGGAGTTCACTGTCAGCTCAAAAGGTGTTCGCCGGGCCGCTTCCACGTTCCACCGGCTCAAACCACCGTTCCCGGAAGTGACGTATTGACGTACACAAACCACGCCCTACGCGTTTCGTCATACGACGTCATCTGGAGCGTGCCATCCATCGCTACTCCCGGTCTTTTTATAGGCTGGGATGACGCCATCTTGGTGTACCTTATTTGAGACTGGACACGGCGGCCATCTTGGTGCACCCATCCCATAGCCTAAGCAATGTATTACTCATCATGTGAACTCCCTTCATGCTGTGTTTGCCGTACATATAAAAACCATACTCTTTATTAAAACATAGGGTACGACTAAACATTTATAACGATTAACTAGTTAAAAACATTTTACATTCATGTGAAAACAATTTGTGCGAACAGTGATGTGTCTGGTTTGATCGGGAATGAGCCGATAACCAGCAGTGCCGTGATTTAAATGAAATGATTAAAAATTTGTTAAAATGATTTTATTATAGTAACAAAGTGATCAAGTGATATGTGTGAACTGTCCTTAATATATAAATTTGTGGGCCCAAGTGTCTATGCAATTAGTGCTAGACTATGAAAAAAGTGCCCATACAGGTAACAATAAATCGGTGAGATTCCTTCCTATAAAAAGACCGGGAGTAGCGATGGATGGCACGCTCCAGATGACGTCGTATGACGAAACGCGTAGGGCGTGGTTTGTGTACGTCAATACGTCACTTCCGGGAACGGTGGTTTGAGCCGGTGGAACGCGGAAGCGGCCCGGCGAACACCTTTTGAGCTGACAGTGAACTCCCTAAACTGTGAGTGGATACTAAGTTGTTTTATTATACACAACATATGCTACGCAATGGAGGCTTATCTTTTGTTCTAGTGACCAAGGAGTGTCGAGTCACCGGCCTAAAGAGTGCGGTAAGCAGCGGTGTCTTTGGTGGTTTATCTACCGACGCCATACATTGTTTTTAGCACGGATCACAACACGTGGTATTTGGCATTATTAGCACTCGGCACTTTGCATATATGTATAATTAACTTATGATATTTAGGATATGGTACACTGAGCACAGCCCATTTTAAACTTATTGAAGTTTTAACAGCACGTAGCACCTTTTTATTGTTTGTACCACAAGCACTATATGCACTTTTGTATAATTGCACAAACACATTTTAAAGTGGTAGCGCCGGTCCCAACATTTCTTGCATTTTTCTAATCTACTACCTCAGAGGTAGGTTGGAGGCAGCTTACACCACTAATTCAGTCCATTTTAGTACTGAAACTCCATAGCGCTGGTATATAACCCTTTTCTTTTTCAAAAAACGTGCAAGTCTTGCGTTTCCATTAATTTTTATGGGAATAAAAATGCCCCTAAAATGCGTAAATCTGCCCAATTTGAGCTACGCAAAAAGCTTCAGAAATTTTTTGAGCTTCAGGAGTTTGGCTTCAGATGACTTGTAGTGGAGATGTGAACCATCTCTATAGAGAATAATTCATTTTTTTCACCTCTAGCATTTTGGAGCTTCAAGCTACAAAACGCTGAGGTGTGAATGGGGCCTCAGAAAGAGAAAGAGAGAGAGAGAGAGAGAGAGAGAGAGGTGGAGAAAATGCTGTGTGCCTGGCTGTATGTGCACTAATCTGGGGGAAAAGGTATCAGGGTCACCAGCGGCTCCTTACGAGGTGCATTACACATCCTTGGCAGAGGTATTGGCTACATAGATAACTCACACAGCTACTGAGGATAGCTAGGGTGGACCCCCGTATGGTGGTGTTGCACCTGATTGATTGCAATGGCTCCACCATTTTTCCTTTACAGCAACATTTATAAAAAGGGACACCAATAATCAGAAAAATCTGCTGGCCCCGTTGGCGTTTTACACAAATGTAAATAAGTCAAGCTAAAAATAAGGATGCTTATTCCATCCGAGGCACAAACCAGTCATACAGGTGTAGTGGAATATCACCTGACACCTCTCCACCAGCTGAAATTTATAGGCCAAACAAATGACTGGGTGTGTGCCACTGCTGGCAAGTCACTTATGATTTAACACTGCCAGAGTAAATCTATAAAGAGCTGACTAACAATAGAGGGTGGAAATAGCTGAAGCTCTTGATCCAGACCCCACAATGTTGGCTAAACAGAAAGAGAGACTTGCAAAATCATCATCAACCTGGCTGTCACAGACCCCTAATCATAAAACTATACTAAAACTGATTAAAGTGCAAAATTATTTAAAAAAAAAAAATAGTAGTAGGACACCTTCCCCTTTATATACCAGATGTGAGAAGAAACGGTCAGGCTGCATATAAAAACGGATATGTCTTTTAACCACTTGCCGACCGCCCACAGTATATTTACTGCGGCAGTCAGCCCCTCACAGGCAATGCAACTAAGTACTACGTCGCTAGCCTGTGAGGCTCTAGGGGGCAAGCGCGCGCCCCCGCTTGCTCCTGCACATCCCCGCGCGTGTGACCGGCGGACCCAATGTCCGCCGGTCCCTCGCGATCGTCCGGTGCAGAGGGAGAAAGGCAGGCGGCTGATGTAAACAAAGCCACCTGTCATTCTCCCCTGTGTAAGAACAGAGATCATACGGTCCTGCTATGTAGGATCGTATGTTTCTGTTGTTACACCACAAGCCACATCCCTTTACGGTTAGAAGCACGCCCCTAGGGACACATTTAACCCCTGCATCACCAATAAAGTTAACCCCTTCCCTGCCAGTGTCATTTTTACAGTAACAGTGCATATGTATAGCACTGATTACTGCAGCAATGTCACTGGTACCCCCAAAAGTGTCAAAAATGTCAGTCAAGGGTCCGATTTGTCTGCCGCAATGTCGCAGTCCCGCAAAAAAAAATCACAGATCGCCGCCATTACTCGTTAAAAAAAAAAAACAACAAAAATGACAAAAATCTTTCCCTTAGTTAGTAAACGCAATAACTTTTGCGCAAACTAATCAAAATACGCTTATTGCGATTTTTTTTTTACCAAACATATGTAGCATTAAACAAATTGGCCTAAAATGTTAAAAAATTTTGATTTTTACATTTTTTTTTGGGGGAATTTCATATAAAAAAATGTGAAAAATATTGTTATTTTTGCTAATTTGACGCTCTTTTTTTGTTTATAGCGCAAAAAGTAAAAATCGCACAGGTGATCAAATACCACCAAAAGAAAGCTCTGTTTGTGGGAAAAAAGGATGTCAAATTAGTTTAGGTACAGCATCGCACGACCGCGCAATTGTCCGTTAAATTCACACAGTGCCGAATCGCAAAATAGGGCCTGGTCAGGAAGGGGGTAAAATCTTCTGGGGCTTAAATGGTTAACAAATAAACTCCAAAAAACACGCTTTAGATACAATACTATCTGATAAATCCCTACGATGGTCTAGGACAGTGATGGTGAACCTTGGTACCCGAGATGTTTTGGAACTACGTTTCCTATGATGCTCATGCACTCTGCAGTGTAGTTGAGCATCATGGGAAATGCAGTTCCAAAGCATCTGGGGTGTCAAGGTTCACCATCACTGGTCTAGGACAACATTTTTGCTATTCAGTAACTCTGCTTCTAGTTTGTTCGCAGGAAAGCTCAACCATACAGTAAAACCAACCCACATGTATAAACTGCAAAATTCTGCTGGTGTCCTCGTTTCACATCCAAATTAAATCCTAGATATTGTCGATATTGGTTGATTAGTAAAAATAAATGTTCTCAGAACCGCATAGGACCTCCAACCCAACCTCACTCACCCCACTCTGTCCAGCCAGCAACTAGACACTTTGAAGGCTCCCTGCACTACCTCAAAAATTGCAGCTATCATTAAGTCTCTTAAGTTATCCACGGCTCCCGGCCCAGATGGCTACACCATCTCCTATCATAAGAAATTCTCACCTACGCTAACCCCTAAACTGGCAACCCTTTACAACCACATTTTAAAAGGCAACAGTTTTCATCCGGAAACGCTTTTGGCAAACCCCACAAGGACCACTCTCTCCCCCAAAATCTCCACCCAATTTTGATTATTCATAATGAAAATCTTTGGTTGGTTGCTGGCAGACAGATTGGCTTCAGTTATCACCACCCTTGTCTCTCCAGATCAGACCGGGTTTATTTCTGGCAGACAAATTACTGATAACATACTGGACTGGTAACCAATATCATCTAAGACCCCAACTCACACCCCAAACAGGTACTTCTCCTTAGCTTTGATATCCACAAGGCATTTAACAGTGTCAGTTGGTCATATTTAGATATCTACTACCTAGATACAGAATCACAGGAAACTTTCTCAAAGGTTATCACACTCTATACCAAGCTCTCCAGACCCAAATTAGACTGCCTGGCAATAACTAATTTTTACCACTACAAAGAGGCACCATCCCCACTCCATTTTGCTTTGGCAATAGAACCCCTGTCTAGGAAAATGTTAAAATTAACGGCTATTGCAGAGGTCCGGGCAAATTTAAACTAAGTCTATACGCCGATGATGTCCTGCTATACTTAACCAATACTTTAATTACGCTACCTAACTTGACATCAATATTAGATTATTTTCAAACTATATTGGGCCTGGGTGTTAACCTGCCTAAATGCTTGGCCATGCCAATTAACATTTTGGGAGAAATGACGACCACTTTGCAACAACATTTTTCTTTTGCGTGGTGCACTCAATCCTTTTGGTACTTTGGGATACAACTCACCCTTACATTCCAAGCCCTCTTTCACAGCAATTAACACCCAATGTATTCTCACATTAGGTCCCTACTGAAAATATGGTCTACTTACCACATCTCCCTTCTAGGTAGGGTCACAGCTATAAAAATGGCAATTTTGCCAAAAATACTAGAGACCTCACTATATATGTCTCTAAATACTATTTTGAATCCCTTCAGAGACATGTCAATAACGTTATATGGCAGTGCAAGAAACCAATATTTCACAGGTCTCTTCTGTATAGACCCCAATCTCTTGGTGGTCTTGGCTTGCCAAATTTATGGCATTACTATATGGTGGCAAGACTTACTCTATTTTCTATGGGTCATGCTGTATTTTTCCGTACCATCTTCCAGGCCTATTATGGTCCAGATCCATACAATCAAATCTTATTGCTCCTCTCAACAGAATAATCTCCCAGACTCTCCACCTTTGGTCCTTATACAGGAGGAAAAGATTTAACTTGGTTTCTTTGCTCACACCTCTTTACTCCTTTGTAGGTAACCCCGAGTTTCCCCCAGCCTTTCAAGAAAGAGACTGCTTTGCACTATGAAGCTCCTCTGGTGTAACAACATTTAAATCCTTTAAATCAAATTCCCATTTCAAAACCTTCCCACAACTTCAATCAGAACATAATCTACCCCCCCCCCCCCTCGGAACACTTTAGATATATTTAAATCTGACACTTTTTTCGTAGCAGAGGTTCACTAACATCCCGTTTACAACACACTCAATTTGAACATATATGTGAGTCCATGTCTAGGGACCAAGGTATAATTTCACGCATCTATTGATACCTTAATGAAGCTTCTCTCAAAAACTAAACCAATGACTCAATGGGAAACAGAATCAGGTCTCACTTTTTCACCTCCTGAGTGGGAAGAGATGCTTGAAAATATGCTCACAAACACAAGATCCATTTCTATTTATGAAACTGCTATTAACCTTCACACAAGATGGCACATAACACCAGCTAAGGTCCATACTATATACCCTTCAGTTTCTCTCTTGTGTTTTCATGGCTGCCAAGACTCAGGCTCCTTTAGCCACATCTTTTTGAGCTCTAAGCAAGTCTATTTGGCAATGAGCAGCCACAAAATCAACCTTAATGGGGGGTCGCCTCATTACATTATCAATTTAAATGTGTCTCCTCTTCACCCCAATTCCAGACATGCCCATTCCTTGTGAAAGACTGATTCAAACGCTTTTTGTAGCCATCCATTGGGTGACCGCATTAAATTGGCGTTCCTCCTCCATCTCCTGGTCACAAGTTTTAGCCAGGATGGAGATGATCAAACTATCGGAACTAATCCACCATATTTTGTATGACACACAGAGTTGTATAAAGTACTCGGAACCCATACTTAAGTAAAAGTACAAGTGCTCAATCAAAAAGTGACTTGAGTAGAAGTGGAAGTGCTCGATCCAAAAGTGACTTGAGTAGAAGTACTAAAGTATTCAACATTTTTTGTACTTAAGTATTGCAAGTAGTTTTTTTAAAAATGTTGCTACTCAAGTACTGAAAGTAAAAGTACCAGTAGTTTTGAAAAAAAAATTGCTACTCAAGTACTGAAAGTAAAAGTACAAGTACTGTGTTATGTAGTTATTAAAGAAAGAAGTCAAAAGTTTGAACATCATATTGTTTTTTTATTATTTAAAATGCAGCTTTTATTTATACATACAGTAGCTTTTATTTTCGTATGCGCTGATAATATACATGTTTTGAGCTTCATGAAACCTGCCATCTACTGTTCTGGCAGTGGTAATTTTTATAATTGTAACAAGTAACTATGCAGCACAAAAAAAAATATCGGAGTAGAAGTATTGAAATCATTGAAAAAATGTAGTGAAGTAAAAGTGGAAGTAGGAGAAAAAAATTCTACTCTAGGAAAGTACAGATATCGCCTTTCGGTACTTAAGTACAGTAGTGAAGTAGTTCTACTTAGTTACTATACATCTCTGATGACACAACGTATCTATTTAACAAGAAATGGGAAAACTGGGAAACTCCCTTTTTGTAACCTACATTTGTTCCTCTGATTATAATGCAATTGACTAATGCTCGTTATGATGATGTAAATCCCTACTAAGCTCCAACCATGGTTTGATCTACTACTTATCTCACTCTTTTGTTTTTCTATTATGGTACACACTGTTAATCAACTAAAGGTAACCGCCTCCTCATATCCAGTTCTACTCTATGTAATGTCTTTTTGCACTTGACATTTCTTGTTTATTGTCGATGTGTAAAACTATCATATCCTGTATGTAACTCAATCTTCCAAATAAAATAGTTTGTAATTAAAAAAAAAAAAAAAACTGAGATGCCTGACCCAAATCCCGAAGAAAAGAAGTGACTTATATAAATTCTACTGTACAAATAGACAAATATACAAGTCAGGCTGTATGTAAATTTTGAGCCCATAAATAGCCTAAAACCTGGATAAGGGAGTGTTGGAACCTAGGTTTAGCCTGCCAGAGGAGGCCCTGTAACAGGGTCTCTGCCCCTCCGGGCAGTCTACTTGTGATGCTGCTTGGAGGTCAATGAAATCCCAGATATAGCTTAAGCTGGGGGATCTATTTTTTTAAAGTCTGGGATTTCTCTGTCTGGAGAAGCTCACTGGAGGCTGGAGGGAAGAGTTTCTAGTGGACCTGTGGTATCATGAGTCTATCTCCCTCACTGACGAGCGCCTGGTGGATATCAAAAGGAGGCAACTGATGATCCTTTGGCATTGTGAGTACTGACCTAATCCTGTGCCCTAGAGACTGCGTACAGTTCTCAAACCTACAAAGAAGCAAGTCCTAGTCATTCTCCCAACAAGAGATATCTCCACCCTGGATCATTAACTGTGTAAATGTCTGCTTGAGCTACTTAACTCTATAGACAAGTTTTTTTTTTCAGACGGTAAGGCCAACCTTGAAAATATGTGAAGAGGAGGCCTTAGCCTCACCTACTGACTGCGTGTGAAAGTACAAAACATTTACACTATATTACCAAAAGTATTGGGGCGCCAGCCTTTACACGACGCACATGAACTTTAATGGCATCCTAGGCTTAATCCGTAGGTTTTAAAATTGAGTTGGCCCACCCATTGCAGCTATACCAGGTTCAATTCTCCTTGGAAGGCTGTCCATTGACCATTCTTCCAGAAGCGCATTTGTGAGGCCAGGCACTGCTGTGGACAAGAAGGCCTGGCTCACAGTCTCCGCTCGAATTCCTCCCAAAGTTGTTGAGGTTAGGACTCTGTGCAGACCAGTCAAGTTCCTCCACCCCAAACTCATTTGATCAACTGTGTAATTTTTGTTTTTTGTTAAAATTTTTTTAACATTTTAGGCCAATTTGTTTTTTGCTACATATTTTTGGTAAAAAAAAATCGCAATATGCGTATTTTGATTGGATTGCACAAAAGTTATCGCGTCTACTAACTACGGGAAAGATTTATGTCATTTTTATTTGTATTTTTTTTACTAGTAATGGTGACGATCTGCGATTTTTAGCGGGACTGCGACATTGCGGCGGACAGATCTGACCCCTGACTGACATTTTTGACACTTTAGGGGGTACCAGTGACATTACTACAGTAATCAGTGCTAAAAATATGCACTGTTAATGTAATAATGACACTGGCAGGGAAGGGGTTAACACTATGGGTGATCAAGGGCTTAAATGTGTACCTAGGGGCGTGTTTCTAACTGTGGGGGGGACGTGGCTAGTGAAATGATCACAGAGACCTGTGTTCCTATATAGAAGGGAGAAGAAAGGTCAGCTGTGTTTACAACAGCTGACCATTCTTCGCTCTCAGCGGGGAGCGATTGCGGGTGTCAGGCGGCTATTAGAGCCGCCTGCCCCGTGCATCGGAGTCCCCGCTGATGAGCAGGGGTGGGAGCGCGCCACTGACGTATACCTACGGCGGTTCGCACAGGATCGGCTGCCTGCTGCAGTATAAATGCGGTGGGCGGTCAGTAACAGGTTCAAGCGCTTGTAAAGGCAGGCGTCCCAATACTTTTGGTAATACACTGTATATGCAATATACCATAGAGACCTGATTTTACAAAAAGAAACATTTTTAAAGGAGTTGTAAAGTCTCATCATTTTTCACCTTAATGCATGCAATATGCATTAAGGTGAAAAAACCTTTTCTGCTTCACCTGCCCCCCAGACCCCCCCCCTTTTTCTTACCTGAATCTGATCGTTCCAGCGACAAGCACGTGCCCAGCAGCTCCAGCTGCTGCCTTGGGTCCTCATTGGATAGATTCATAGCAGCAGGAGCAATTTGCTCCCGCTGCTGTCAATCAAATCCAGTGCCACGGGAGTGGGGGGCGGGGCCGAGGCCTGCTGTCTGTCAATGGACGCAGCAGCAGGACTCGGGAGCGTGCCCGCATGGGAGCCCCCGTGGAAAGCGGCTCTCCTTTGGGGCACCCGAAGAAGAGGAGGAGCCAGGAGCGACGCCGGGGGAACCCCAGAAGAGGAGGATTTGGGCTTCTCTGTGCAAAACCCTTGCACAGAGGAGGTAAGTATAACATGTTTTTATTTAAAAAAAAAAAAAAAAACTAACCTTTACAATCACTTTAATATTTTTTTGTTTGTAGTTCTGACTGTAGTGACTAAAGGAACATAGCAAGACATGTGACGTGAAACTGAAATTTAGAAATGATTCCATCTTTCATTCTTGAATATCAGTATTGCATAGTAGGTAAGATATTACTGAATCCAATGCACAGTCCTAATGTATGCCTTCCAAATGTGTTGTTCCTTTTACTGACTGCTGCCCTGCCTATAATTGCATTCCTAGAAGAGAACCTGTATGGACTCCATAAACAATTCGGGACTGGCAAGAGAATTTTTTAGTTACATCCCAGGGGAAGAAGTGGGTGGATATGTTTATACTAAACTCCAGAAAGATAATAATAGTAGACAGAAATAAATAATTAGTGATGATAAATATTGTTGTATCAGTAATGAGCGTAGGACATGGCGTTTTCCAGATGTGTTCTGATAGGTGGTTTCCTCTACTCTGCGCGGGAAGACAAGTCTTCATTGTACACCTGGTCCTGGGGGATGACAAGCAGGCAGAAACACTACACAGACAAGCTGTGTTTGTAAAGGTGAAAACACATCAATCTCAGGTGACTTAGGTGACACATTTACTGTATATGATGAGATGATTGTTCGCAGCTGTTGCTGCCGGAACCAATGTGTCCTACTAAACTGAAATTCTGGATGAAAACTCTGCCATGCATGTATCCCATTAATAGGTACCTATAGTGTATTTTTAGTGGATAAACAGTTTAAAGCAATGGTCTCCAAACTGTGGCCCAGGTGGGCCAGATGCGGCCCTTTGCTTGCTTTTATCTGGCCCTTGGGGCATTGGTGTATTTTGGTTTTGAGCTGCCCTAGGCAAGAATAAAATTGGGTGCCCCTCTCCCCCTCCTATGTAAATTTGCCCCACCCCTTCCTGTTTAACAGATGTGACTCCCTCCAGAATTTAAGGACTACAAGTTCCAGCAAGAACCCCTGAGATCTCACGAGAGGGGGGTGAGAGGGAGTGGGAGAGAGAGGGGGTGGGCAAGGGAGGGCAGAGAGAGGGAGAAAATGGTGGGAGAGAGAGAAAGAGAGAGAGAGAGGGAGAAGGTGATGGGGGAGAGAGAGAGAGGCTGGTGGGAGAGAGAGAGAGGGTGGTGGGAGAGAGAGGGTGAGGGAGAGGGGGGTGGGAGAGAGAGGGAGAGTTGGTGAGAGAGGGAGGGGGGGTAAGAAAAAGAGGGAGGGGGGTGAGAGAGAGAGAGGGGGGAAAAGAGAGAGAGTGCAAGAGGTGAGAGAAAGAGATGGTGGGGGAGAGAGAGAGAGAGAGGGGGTGGTGGGAGAGAGGAAGAGGGGGGTGGAAGAGAGAGGGAGAGGGGGGTGGAAGAGAGAGGGAGAGGGGGGTGGGAGAGAAAGGGAGGGGGAGTGGGAGAAGGTGTGATGTCACTGGTTGCTAGGCGCCACGCGGCTCTAGCAACCAGTGGCTAATAGAGTCTCAGATGGAGGGGGGTAGCTATTTTGCTGCCCCCCTGCAAAGTTATGCCCTAGGCCTGGGCTTTTGTCGGCCTAGGCCAAAATACAGCACTGCCTTGGGGCACTATTTTCATCCACTAATACTAATAATGGGGCATAATCCCACCTCCCACTGACACCAATGAAGGGGTAGAATTACTCCCAATGACACCAAAGATGGGGCACAATTCCTTCCAATGACATCAACAATGGGGCACTATTCCTTCCACTGACACCAAAGATGGGGCATTGTTTATTTTCACTAACATTGGGACATTTTTTTCTCCCAATGCCCACAGTCCAGCCCCCTTTAAGTCTGAAGGACAGGAACTGAACCTTTGTTTAGAAAGTTTGGAGACCCCTGGTTGAACTACTTGCCGACCGCCCCACACAGATTTACTGCTGCAGGGCGGCTTGGCTGCACATAATCACGTAGATTGTGATTATGTGCCACGCTCTTGCTGTGATTAGACACAGTTGGAGCCAGACCACGGGAGGAGCAGGCACGATCGCTGCCGGCCTCCCGCGATCTTCGGGGGAAACTGACAGGAGAGCCCCCTGCCTATGTAAACAAAGCAGGCGACTCTCCTGTCAGAAAGGCACAATGAGATTGTGTGTCTCAGCTAAGCTGAAACACCAATCTCTGTGTGCCTGTCACAGAGCCCCCCCCCCCCACAGTTAGTAAGCACAGCCTAGGAGCACACTTAACCCCTTGATCACCCCCAGTATTAACCCCTTCCCCCTGCCAGTGTCATTTATACAGTAATAGTGCATATTATTTAGCACTGATTACTGTATTGTTGTTACTGGTCCCCAGAAATTGTTACTTAGTGTCAGATTTGTCCGCCGCAATGTCGCAGTCCCGCTAAAAATCGCTGATCACCGCCATTACTAATTAAAACAACAACAAAAAAAAGTCCAAAAATATATCCCATAGTTTGTAAACACTATAAGTTTTGCGCAAACCAATTATTATACGATTTTTGGGATTTTTTTTTACCATAAATATGTAGCAGAATACAAATTGGCCTAAACTGATAAAAAAAATTAGATTTTTAAAATTTTTTATTGTTTTATAGCAGAAAGTAAAAAATATTGTTTTTTTTTTTTTGTTTATAGGGCAAAATCAAAAAACCGTAGAGGTGATCAAATACCACCAAAAGAAAGCTCTATTTGTGGGGGGAAAAAAAGACATCAATTGTATTTGGGTACAGCATCGCACGACCGCGCAATTGTTAGTTAAAGCAACGCAATGCCGAATCGCAACAAAAATGGCCTGGTCGGTCATTAAGGGCTAAAACCTTCCGGGGCTGAAGTGGTTAAAATGTTACTAAACCCAGGACCCTGCATTCACTATATTTGGTCTCCCACAGTACACAGAACATGGAAATGCAATTATTTTAGTAAATATAAACTGCTAAATATCTTTTCTCATCAACAGTATACAACAGTCTTGTGACTTCTATCAGTGTCCTGCTGAGCACTGGTTAAAGATTCTGGTAGGAGTTTTCATTCTTCTCTGACTGTCCTATGAGGCTGTAAAACAATAGCCCCGAGAAAGGCACACCGACCTAGCCCATTACCAAAATAAGTTTTATTTCAAATAAAAGTAACAATGGTTGTTCTCACATACAAACATAGTATAAAAGCATATCACAATGCAGGCTGATGCAAACGATTACCCTCAGGTCAGATGTAGATGGCCGGTACTGCCAGAAGACCAGGTGATGTTGGAAAATTGCTACTTTTAGATTTTTTGTCCTATGAGGCTGCAGAACTCCTGACCCTCTGTCTGGACAGTGCTGATTGGCTCCGTGCTGATCACATGCACCCTACCAAAAAAAAAAAAAAACTCTCTAGCAATACACACCAAACTGAGCATGTGCAGAGTGCCCCCAAGGCTCTGTACTGTCAGGAGATGGATTGGGGACTGTAGAAGAAGGGGAGGATCAAAGAAGACGGGATGAAACAGCATTTTTACAGAATGCAGAGGATTAACCCTTTAGGTTCCACAGTGAGTATAACAAGCATGCTTTACTGCATACACACACTGATTTAACTGTTGTGGGTTTAGTAAGATATTTATGGACTATATGTACTTTAACATATGCCACTAGCTGTACGCATATACATGGCAGCGCATCGGATGTCCAGAAACTCCCTTAGCCTTTAGAACCCCTCAAAGCACCCGTGGGAGCTGGAGGTAAAAGGTTAATGTGGTTTGAAATACTAGCTCCCATGATACAATGGAAGTTTCCCTGCTCGGTTTCTTCATAACCAGAATAATGTACTGGGGGAAGTGAGCAAAGAAAATAGTTTCTAAGGGTTTCAGGTGTTAAATTTGCATAACATCAGCAATTCAGCCGCATTAAAAGTAGATACAATTATTAATTGATCTCATTAAGTTATTTAAGCAGTTCAAATATTTAAAAACAAACGCTACTTTTTGAATAAACCAGGCCATGATATAAGTAAAACAGTAACGTTTTTTTTTTTGCTTTAATTCTGCAAAAACCACAGCAACAGGTGTTATCGCAGTTTTTCTGCTGTTTATCTTGCACCTCTACTTTGTGTGAGTAATGCTGGCCATCAGTATTATGTAATAGGGAAGATGAGCAAAGATAGCCTTTCAAGGGGCAGATACGCAGTTCCATAGGTGTGTGCAGCCTATTGCATTAGGGTGTGCACCCCAAAGCTCAAACACATATGCATGTATGTGCATGTTTATATATATTGATGGTGTCAGTAGGTCAGAGATTGGTGTTAGTAGGGCAGTGGACGGTGTCAGTTGTTTTTTATTTATTCATTTTTTTTTCATTATTTTTTTACAATTATATATTTTTTTTATTATTTTTTAACAGTTTTTTTTTTTTTAGGAGCTTCGTTAGGGGGCTTTGGTGAAATATCAGCGGGAATCTGTGCCACATAAGGTGATAAGGGCACATCTGGCACATCCTGTGCACACGGCTATGCTCAGTTTATGTATTGACTTCTCAACTATTTTTATAGAGCTGGCCTCAATTCACTAAAGCAGTATTAGCAGTATTTACTAGGGATGATCGAACTTTTGAAAAGTTCGGTTCGACCAGAACACCTGAACTTCCCGAAAGTTAGGGTCCGGATTCCAGAACCCCATTGAAATCAATGGGACCCGAACTTCTGTAATCAAAAAACACAATTTTGAAGCCCTAAAACCCAATAAATGCCCCTAAAAAGTGCCTAGGGTTCTGGGTCATGCCCCAGGGACTATTAATCACACAAAAAAAAAAGTTCTTAAAAATTGTCGTTTTTGATAGAGAGACAATTATTAAAAGAATTATTGAAAAAAAAAAATTAGATTTGGATTTAGTGTCTGGGGGGTCTAAAAAGTGTACCTGTGAAGTTTCAGCTCTGTAGCATGTCCAGAACCAGAAAAAAAAGATTGTTTGTCTTAGAATTGCAGTAGAGCAGGGATAGGGCTCTGCTACTTTCACACCTGGCCGTTTTTGTTGCAGGCGTTTATTGGGTTTTTTTGTGGACATGTTTGGAGGCAGGCATGACATCTGAACTTCTGTATAGGGGTATATATACACACACACATATATGTATTTATACACATACACACATATAGGTGTGAAAGTAGCAGAACCCTATGCCTGCGCTAATGACATTATTTGCAGGGATGTGGCTCCGCTCCTATCACACCTATATGTGTGTATGTGTATATATACATATATGTGTGTGTGTATATGTACCCCTATACAGAAGTTCAGATGTTATGCCTGCCTCCAAAGACGCCCAAAAAATGCCCAAAAAACACCTGCAACAACACACCTGGGCGTTTTTGTTGCAGGCTTTTTTTGGGCATTTTTGGGCATCTTTGGAGGCAGGCATAACATCTAAACTTCTGTATAGGGGTATATACACACACACACATATATGTATATATACACATACACACATATAGGTGTGAAAGTAGCAGAACCCTATGCCTGCGCTAATGAAATTATTTGCAGGGATGTGGCTCCGCTCCTATCACACCTATATGTGTGTATGTGTATATATACATATATGTGTGTTTATATATATACCCCTATACAGAAGTTCAGATGTTATGCCTGCCTCCAAAGACGCCCAAAAAATGCCCAATAAACGCCTGAAACAACACACCTGGGCGTTTTTGTTGCAGGCGTTTATTGTGCATTTTTTGGGCGTCTTTGGAGGCAGGCATGACATCTGAACTTCTGTATAGAGGTATATATACACACACACACACATATATGTATATATACACATACACACATACAGGTGTGATAGGAGCGGAACCCTATCCCTGCAAATAATTTCATTAGCGCAGGCATAGGGTTCTGCTACTTTCACACCTATATGTGTGTATGTGTATATATACATATATGTGTGTGTGTGTGTATATATACCCCTATACAGAAGTTCAGATGTTATGCCTGCCTCCAAAGACGCCCAAAAAAATGTACAATAAACACCTGCAACAAAGGCGTTTGCAGGCGTTTTTTTGGGCATTTTCTGGGCGTCTTTGGAGGCAGGCATAACATCATAAACCCTAGTGTGCTATTGGCTAGGTTTCCTCCACTGTCCAACAAGATCCCTAATTGGATACAGTGGGGAGACTCCCCAGACTCAACAGGCCACACCTGGAGGCATGTGACAGAAAAGCTAACAGATCCAGCCCCTCCTGATAAGCAGACAGGGCCAATATATGCTTTTTCCTATCACCTACCTAGGAGGGTGCTACACTACCTACAAAGTTCAAACAACAAGGGCGGAGGATTTAATAGAAGGAAAGATGAAAAAATGACTGAAGTTCCACTTTAAGGGTCTGCTGTATTATTATCACTCTTTCAAAGTGTCAATAGTAATAGTTGTAGTTTTTTCCACAGTCACCAGATTTTATCAGGTTTCAGAGTAATATGTGTGTGTGAGAAAATTACGACAACTGTTAAAACTGCCACTTTGACACATGAGTTCCTTCCTTTTAGCAGTTTGGATCACATGACATTTTTCCAGGCTCTGCTTTCTAGTTCAATCATATTTTGAGTTTTACAGAAAGTAGAAGAAAGAAAAGAAACTGTTCAATCAAAGGAATATGTAAACTTAACATGATGGGAACAGGTTCAGTATAGTAACCACATAGCTTTACATAGCTTCCTTGTCATCTTAATTTCAGCAGAAGAAATGCAGAAAACTAAAATTTATTATATATTACGTTAGGACTACATGACCATAGAAAATAAAACATACAGTATCTTTGTAGTTAGCCTCCAAGATCTTGTGGACTGCCGAAGTAGGGCCTACTTCTGAAAAGGAGGACACTTAAAATAGGTATTCTAAGTGATCCACAACTACCATATGATGAAGTATAGGAGTAATGAATCAGAACGCTGTAAGAGCTAAGATAGATATGACAATAGCAGTAGTAGAAGATGAGAAGAAAAAATAAAACTTATATAGTTTCTTATATATATAGGATTTCTCCATCATGGCTCAATTTCATCCATGGGATGCTGCTCAGAGATCCAGATCTTAACCACTTAAGCCCCGGAAGATTTTACCCCCATTCCGACCAGGGGTTTTTTCGCGATTCGGCACTGCGTGATTTTAACGGACAATTGCGCGGTCGTGCGACGCTGTACCTAAACGAATTTGACCTCCTTTTTTTCCCACAAACAGAGCTTTCTTTTGGTGGTATTTGATCACCTGTGCGATTTTTACTTTTTGCGCTATAAACAAAAAAAGAACGTCAATTTTGCAAAAATAACAATATTTTTCACATTTTTTATATGAAATTCCCCCAAAAAAAATGTAAAAATAAAAATCTTTTCAACATTTTAGGCCAATTTGTTTTATGCTACATATGTTCGGTAAAAAAAAAATCGCAAAAAGCGTATTTTGATTGGTTTGCGCAAAAGTTATCGCGTTTACTAACTAAGGGAAAGATTTTTGTCATTTTTGGTGTTTTTTTTAAACGCGTAATGGCGGCGATCTGCGATTTTTCTTGCGGTACTGCGACATTGCGGCGGACAGATCGGACCCTTGACTGACATTTTTGACACTTTTGGGGTTACCAGTGACATTACTGCAGTAATCAGTGCTATATATATGCACTGTTACTGCAAAATGACACTGGCAGGGAAGGGGTTAACTTTATTGGGGAAGGAGAGGTTAAGTGTGTCCCTAGGGGCGTGCTTCTAACTGTGATTGGACATGGCTACTGGTGTAGGAACAGTGATCAACGGTCCTACATAGTAGAACCGTATGATCACCATTCCTACACAGGGGAGAATGACTGGCGGCTTGTTTACATTAGCCGCCTGCCTTTCTCCCTCTCCACCGACGATCGCCGAGTGACCAGCGGACATCGGGTCCGCCGGTCACACGCACGGACTTCCTAGGGAACGAGCCGGGGCGGGCGCGCGCCTCCGCGGGCGCGCGCTCGCCCGCTATTGGCTCACAAGCAAGTGACAGGCAAGTGACGTATATATACGTATACATATATATGTAGTTGCGGCGGTCGGCAACCGGTTAAATGAAGATGAGAGGCGAAAAGTTGGCCAACTCATAAATTGCTCTGATCTATCATTTTCTTGAGATAACAGATCTTCCAGGTTCCTGCCTATTTTTCCAATGATTGAATAGTCGTAGATTTCCAGTGTGGGAGTATAACTTTCCTTGCTGCTGAAAGAAAATGTTGAAGAACTTCTTTCTTGGCTGACTTAATGTCAGGGTCCTCCTTTTAACCAGTATTCCAAATCAAGCAGAGTGAAGTCTCAAAGCAGCTCATTTATTTTTCCACTTGAACAAATTGGACTTTTCCATTGCTGGGGTAAGCAACAACCTGGTATGTGGTTTAACGTGCCAAATTCTATTCGGCACATACACACGTTTTTGGGTGTGGGTGGATTTATTCTGTAAAATATATCTAATGCCAATATTTTTTGTTTTGCGGTTTTGGATAGACAATGATTCTAACCCCCTTCAGCTTTTGTTGTCCATTGGGGTGATTTCCCTTTACTTCCCGTGTTGTAGATATAACAGGCAGCGAGAGAGGATCTCTACAAACTGAGGAATTTTTTCCTGAATATTTGTCAAGGCAACAAGTATTCCCATTAGATGATTTTTCCTCAATTCTATTTCAGATTTCAGATTTATGCTCACTTTCAGTCACGGTGACAGTGTTCACCCAGACGAATAGAGTGGGTGAATCTCTCCAGAAGGGACACAGACCACAATAAAAACCTGACATACTGTATGTTCTATTCCTTTCCTACTTGATACTAAATAAAAAAAGTTTAAGATTATTTATACTTGACGGTCACCCTATTCATATGTTAAACTCAGCATAATGACCAGTTTGTAGAACTATATACACGCTTCAGTTATCACACAAGGCTCGTCTAGTTGTGTATTTTTTATTGGGTGACATAATGCAATATTCTTAACTATAGTCTTTATAGTAACATACATAATTGTGCTTGACCTTTCCTAAAATAGGTTCCTTCTTTTCTCTGTGACTTCCCCTCCCTTCCTTCCATTCATTATATTTTCCTCCTTAAACCCAAAGCTGAATTCACAGATCTTGCTCCCTCAAGGCCCAGTCAAGAAATAATGACATGTAGGACCAGGGGTGGACTGACAACTCATGGGGCCCCCGGGCAATCAGAGATCATGGGGCCCCCTGTGTCCACACACAAAGCCCCACCTACAAATTGCAGCTCAGCCACATAGAGTGGGCATATAAATATCTACCACAGCATAGCCTGCATGTAAGTTCCTAGCTTCTTTCTGTAGTGTGTAGCCTATCATGGGGCCCCCTACTGACCCTGGGCCCTCGGGCAGTGCCCTAATCCCCGAATGGTCAGTCCGCCCCTGTGTAGGACTGGGTTCTGCTTAGAACATTAAAGGTTTTATATTTTTAGGTTGGAACCACACTTTGCTTTCGGAACATACATTGTTCATTAAAATGCACATACATTTTCCATTACAGAAAATGGAAATGCATCAAAATGCATTGCATGCATGTCAATACACGTAAAATGGGCATCAATGCATGCAAATGCCACTGAAAATTGCAAAAGCCCATGATGTGTTCAAAAGCAAATTCATGTGTGCTGACGTAAATGTCCACATGTTGCAATGTCCAGTCTGCTGTGCAAGCTCGGCATCCACCACATTGAACAAACTCCCATGCACGCATGGAAGTTATGTCACCCTGATGCAGTCAAGATGGTTGAAGATTCCAAACCCTGAATAAGACTTGGCGAATATGTTGGTGCTGGTGAGGGAGCTTGCGGACGTTGCAATGCTGGAGGGGAGGTGAGTAAAGTTCTTTCTCAGGCACTTTGCAAGTACATTGAAAATGTGTTCAAACACACGGTAATGCATTAATGGAAAATGGATCTAGCACAAACAAACAACTGTGGTTCTAGCCTTACACACCCATTTAATGAAAAGAGAAAAGCTCTAAGTAATACCCATTGCAACTAATCAAAATACATCTTGTACTGATCCGTCTTCATTAAAAGGCACCTGTGAATGTAGAAGTATGAAAGCTGATATTGCATGTTTAAGGCCCCTTTCACACAGGCGGACAGTTCAGATCAGCCTGTCTGTTTTTTTGGCGGATCTGAACGGATGCCTCATGTATCACTATGGGGCATCAGATGTCAGCGGAGACATGTCCGCTGACATCCGATCCAATCTGTCAAATCTGGATGGATGGAAACCCTATTTTCCATCCGTCCATCGGATCGGATGGGATCGGATGAGAACGGACAGACGATCCATTCCCATCCGATTCCCCCATAGAGAACAGCGGGACCTGACAGCTGTGTCTCCGCACACAGCGCAGAGACACAGCTGCCATCCGCCTGCTGGATCAATCGATCCCCCCTGAGAAAAACTGAGTCCGCCTGACGGACCCACTGTGTAAAAGGGGCCCTAAGGTTTTAATTTGACCTTGGACTCGCTACTTACTAAGCCACTGAGATGGAATAAGCCAGGGACATCTAATAAATACCTGATCTACGATTATGCATCCATGGTCTAGGCCTCCAAACCTTTCAGTATGAGGGCAACAGTGTAAATTTACAAATAATCAAAGACCAAAAAAAATAGTTTTATAAATTAATGAATCCAAATGTAATAAATTAATAAATCATGGTATCCATGAGTAGCGGATGCTCTGTATCTCCCACGACGGTGCCAAGCTGACCGAGGCTCTCACTGAATGGAGAGACACAGCTTGTCAGCTCCTGTGGGGGAATTTCCCCCCTCCCTTTCCTCCTCTCACAGTGCAGTGCGTTAGAGGTATTTACAGACACTTAGTACCCTCCCCTGTTTCTCATTGGCAGAAGGAGCTAGCCAATCCAGGGAGGACTGAAGAACTGCAAAGAACTCTGGGACATGTAGGTCCCAGCACAGGTGGCTCCAGTCTAACCCCTGGGGGCAGATACTACACGTTCCAGCCTGCTATGTGAGGAAAGAGAGATGACTTCATCTTGTCTTCCTGGGACTATAGCAGACCACCATGAGGAGGGAAAGAGGAGAGATGTGTCCAGAAAGGCTGCTGTAATCCTTGGAGGATTGAGGTCTACCACTCCACCCACTGTTGCCGCGGTTCCAGCTCAGCTAGGAGGAACTTTGCTCTGCCACGTCAGGGGATCCTAGCAACATCGCTGACAACAGAGGTACCAGACAGATCACTGAACCAGCCGACCAAGCAGCCACCTCGACCTGATCGTCAGATGGAGAACCGACTTGCATCGCTTGCAGTATAGTTCCTGTGTCATCAGGATTGGTGAGCGGGTGAATGCCCAAAGTCCCATTGAGTAGAAGACAAAGGTGACCAGTGCTATGGAGTATGAGGTGGAACAGTGAAGAGTGGAATAAAGTAGGTGTAAGCAGCCAACAACCAAACCCCGAAGGGTTAAGAATAAAGTAAATGTGCAAAGGGGTTGAGACGGCGCTACTTTTTTAGGTAGCGCCGTCTCAACCCCAAAGTCCCATTGCCAGCCACTAACGCTCCACTTTGAACACTATATACAGTCATTAGAGATTTGAGTTGTCAAGAGGACCTGTCATTAGTCAGATCAAGTATCCTTGCACTGATTGCAGATCACTTTTGCCATACTTAAGGATCCTTTGCTTCTCTGAGCTCCAACTGCCGGGGAAGATATTTGCAAGGCCTTATATTCAGAACACTATCTTTTTGCTTATAAAGGGGACACATTACTGGTACCTATAAAACACAATTAGGATTAGAGGTACTATAGGCCGGCCCAGATTTTCCTTAGTAGTGGTATTGGCATCAACTAATGACCCTTTGAAAATCCATTTGCCCAATGCTTGTTACTTTCTGTTACTTTGTATACTTTTGTCATTCTTTTGTTATTGCTATTTTCATTCAACTGGTCTGAGAGTTATCGCAACTGATTCTTGATTGATATTTTCAAGACTTGGCTGATTTAAAACAGTGGTGATTGAATTCAGTTTGAATTGTGTCTGTGTGTCATTGATTGTGGTATTACACTGTCATTGTCGCTACGTGTGCCAGAGGAGCTGAAATGGTTCTTGAGGTTGATAGGCAGAGTAAGGAACCAAACATATTCAGTGGCTCCTTTGGGTTAGCGCTACACGTGGGGGCTCGTCTGGGATACTTTTACTCTGCAATCAACCTCTCAAGCCAAAATCCCTACCAGCACCAGCATGGACCCCCACAAGAAACGGGCAAGTAGAGCTGTGTGTAGTGATTAATGTTCCTGGCAAATAACTGAGGACCAAGTTCGCCAAGCATTGACTGCCTCCGGCCTATGCCAGAGGGTATTTATACTGGATGTGAAAACAGATCTTAGCTCAACTGTACCTATGTCCTGACAGAGTGGAAGAAGGGGGTTCCTGACGTTCTGTAGAAAGAAAGCCTCCAACTAACCGAAGATGTTAACAGTTTATTAGTTCATCCAGACAAATCAAGCTGTATTCCAGAGAGCTCAGAATGCACCAGACCAAGAGGTCCCCCCCTCAAAGCCAGCCACATCCTCTGAAGATTCCTCTTTCCTCCTAGTGGCCAAACTTGGGAAATTAGTCACAGGGCTCCTTAAGAATCCAGTAGTGCCAACAAATTATGGTTATCGCAAACTACGGTTCTTCTCAGGGAAAGAGGATTTTGATACCCGGATTGATCAAGCCTTTCAAGCTGTTGAGGAATGGGAAGTGCCTAATACAGTAAAGAGACAGAGGGCAGTTGAAAGTCTGCGGGTCCCAGCTTCTGCTGTAATTTGAAATCTTAAACGGGATAAGCCCAGCTGCATGAAGTTGATCTATCTCTTCAACCACACTTATCAAATGGAGGGGGAGAAGCTATCAGCCTATGTCACACGGCTAGATCAGATTCTTCATCATGTTATAATGCTACTGATACAAAAAGGGTCTCAGCTGCTGGATCCAATCGTACTACAGCTTCAAATGCGGGGTTTGAGTGACCCCCTCACTTACTCTAAAATTCTGAAGACTAATAGAGAGGAGGAGGCTCTCATCGCAGCCAAGGTACTGAGGCCCGAGCCTACCAAGGACCCAAGTATGGTGCCACAGCTTACACCATACAGTCTCGACTTGAATTAGAGACCAGCTTGGGGGAAGGGCTCTACACCACCGTTGACACTTTGGCACAAGCCATAGCTTAGCTGGCACAAATGCAAACTACTTTGCAGCAAGCATTCTGTGAGATTCAAATAGGGCTGTGATGGATGCCCATGCTAATATGCAACAATCACTCTCAGAAGTGAAGCAGACGGTGTCCACCCTTTCCAGTGAAAAGAGGGATGCCGCCTTTCTCACAGCCAGGAAATGTTATTGATGTGGGGAAGTAGGACATTTCAGCAAAGAGACTGCAGCGGAAGACCAAACCCTTGCAGAGGGCTCCCGTTGTTGTCTCCTTTGACACATGCAGCCCAGTGTCAGGAGGTCAGTGCACATCAGACTCAGCAGAGACTTCAGCCAGATCAGAATTTTCAGAAAAAAAAAAAAACACAGATACAGGCCACAGAACAGGCCAAGGCTACCACTTCCAACAAGTTCCCTGTCAAGCTAGTGGGACCTTTTCCTGTTGTTTCTTTCCAAGTAGAGGAAATCTACAACAAAGCCCTTCTGGATACTGGAGCTCAAGTGACCCTTCTCTACAGAGACAAGATGGGATCCCTGTTGAGGAGTTCTACCCGAAGAATACTCTCCTCTCCCCCGAATGGAAGGAAAGGACCAAGACTCAGCTCCTGAGATGACAAGCAAAGAGTGAGTTTGATGTGGGGTGTGCAAAAAGTGCCCAACACCGGATCCGCCACCAGGAGGATAAGCCATTCCAGGAAAGAGTCCAACATATTCCTTTGGGGGACCTGGAAGACCTGCGGAATAGCTGGTGGAAGTGAAGAGAGTGGAAGAGAACAGGTATCATCTGAGAGTCTCGGAGCCCATACGCTTCCCCGATAGTGGTGGTACAGAAGGAGAATGGGTCTCTGAGGTTGTGCATCGACTATCGGACGCTTAACCGAAGGACCATTCCAGACCAATATGCAACCCCAAGAATAGAAGATGTCCTGCAGAGCCTGTCAGGGGCAAAGTGCATCAGTGTGCTGGATTTGAAGAGTGGGTACAAATTCCCACTCTTCAGTGGCTCCTTCGGGGGTAGCGCTACACATGTATCCATCCAACCATGGTATCCATGTCAAGCACTTACAATATATTATTTGACAGCATACACAGCCCTGGGACATTCATTGCATATAAACATCTCCCTTATTCTGGCACCTTATATTGGAGCACCAGAGGAGAGCCCTGTGCGCCTTGAATGTACATAAACAATCCCTTATGTTGATTGTGGTGGTATACCCATGGATAGCATGTAATGATTTGAGGAAGCAAAACACAAGGGGAAGATTGGCTTAGTACATATGCATAGATAAACACAGACTGTGAAATTTGTACAGTCTTTAGTGCAAACTACCAAACATGTTATATACTATATGTAGCACCCTCCTAGTCAGGTGCTAGGTAAGAGCAGTGGCGTAGCGTGGGGGGTGCAGGGGGGGCCGGCCGCACCGGGCGCAACATCTGGGGGGGCGCATCCGCATTGTCACTCTGTCTGTCTGACTCTGACATACACAGTTCACACACTGTCTGCGGCTGCCTCCATCTAGGCTGGGATAAGTCTAGCGCGGCCGCCCTATGGCTGAAAATGGCGGGTCGGGCGGGGCTGGACTGTGCCTCACCTGTCCATTGGTGTAGGGTGGGGTGGCTTTGCAAGCCAAGCCTCGCCTATGCCATCTCACGCTGGTCATTCTGCATTGGAAGGGGGTATGCTGGTCATTCTGCATTGAAAGGGGGCACGCTGGTCTCTCTGCATTGAAAAGGGGCACGCCGGTCATTCTGCATTAAAAGGGGGCACGCTGGTAATTCTGCATTGAAATGGGGCACGATGATCTCTCTGCATTGAAGGGGGGCACGTTGGTCTCTCTGTATGGAAAGGGGCCACGCTGGTCACTCTGCATTGAAAGGGGGCACAGTATACCTTGATTACTGAAGGCCCCTTTCACATTTTTGTGACCTCAAAGTCGGGTTGGGGGGCGCAAATTACTTGCCTTGCCCTGGGTGCTGACAACCCACGCTACGCCACTGGGTAAGAGAGTGTAGTTTTGGCTCTCTCTGCTTACCAGAAGAGCAGCAGGCAAAATATTTATGCACTCTGCTTATCAGGGAGCAGGATTTGTAGTTAGGTCTACTCAGTGTTCCCAGTGTGTGATTCATCTGGTCTCAGGGAGTGTCCCCAGCTGATCCAATGGGGTGGCACGTTTGATGCTGGAGGAAACCTGACCAATGACACACAGGCTTTTGGTACTGTCCCAGGGGTTGGCACAGAGATTGGTGCATTATGGGACAGGGTATAAAAAGCCACATGCACATGAGGAAGAGTTCTTTGGCAGGAAGGAGGGTGGCGGCTGCCTCCTCTTCTGCAGCAGTTGATGGTCGCAGGCAGTCGTATTGATAGTGTGAGGCTGAACCCAGAGGTCCAGGAAAGCTGACTGAGGAGTTGGGGCCAGGGGTCTTCCCAGGAAGGGGACCACTCCGGGTAGTCCAGTCAGTGGACAGGTGTCAGCTAGCCCAGAGAGAAAGGGGGTAACTAGGGGAGTACCCTGAAGAGAAATACTATGGGAACACTTATCTCATCTTCATTCAAGTTGCAGGAGGAAGTAGCGGCTTTGCCGCATTCTCAAGCTAGAAGTCCTCAGCTTTGTGAATAGTTAACAGTTGGAGTATCCCACTCATCTGTTCTCCCATCCCAATTTTAATAAAACCACAAAAACATCATCCCCTGGACTGATCTTTGACTGAGCCAAGAACTGAAAGTGTTAAGTTTCTGCAAACAGTTGCTACGGGTAACCCAGGGGAATTCCTAAAGTTTAATATCCAGCAGCCCTCTAGGGGCAGTGCTACATGTACACCTCAGGCTGCAGACAGAATAACACTTTGTAGACGCTAATCACCTATCTTCATAAGGCAGAAACTCAGTCTTAAGAAAATAGAGGCCATATGCTGAAGATGGCAGAGAAAGCTGGAAGAACTGTATCTTATCTGTTGGATCCAGCTGAAGGAAGCCTTGGTACTCTCATTGGTTCTCCAATGGCTTCTATTAATGTTTTGCTAGTGAGGACTTGTTTAATTGCTTGATGCTCTGAGTAACTATTGTTTAGTCCACAAAGCCTGCCCAGATGCCTGTAGAAGTTGTGATACTTTGGTCATAATTCCAAGAGCACATGACTACAATCTGCTTAAAAGTATGACTGCCCTCTTGCCATACCAATTCAATGTATCTCTCTACATCCTCATACCCAGCCCTCAGCTCTTCCTTTATTAAATCACAGGGTGACACGTCCCCATGGCTGAAGGGAATTTCTTCCACATATGAGCACTGCACATTTATAAAAAAGGAGCAAAATCTATCCCTCTTGAAGCATGTAGGCAGGTGCTTTCTGTATTCCCCACTGCAGGTGGTGCTTGACCAAAGCGGCAATGCATATGAGAGAGGAAGTTGTGAGGAACTTGGTTCCCCTATGACTTCCTGTATTCACTAGGGAGACAGCTGTCTGATAGAGCCCTGGCACCCCACATGACCTCGGCGGCCATCTTGGGTCAGGGCAGAGTCCTTTTAAGACTCTAGCTCTTAGGTTTGGAGCGATTTATTCAAGTGGCTAGCGTAGGAACAGGTCCTCTGTCTGGCAAGGAAAGGGTCCTGAGGAGTAGGAAAAGTGCAGGGTCTACACCATCCCCTTGTAGAAAGACGCCCCTTTGGGTGTGGACTGGTCAGGCTGCATTCTTGCTCCTCGCTGCAGAAAGCTGTCAGCATCATTTTAAGGTCACGATCCTCTGCTACTGTTTGTAAGTGGTTCTGGTCGGTTGTGCCTATCCGCCGGGCCGGAATGTATGTTGTTTGAACTCTCAATATATTGTCCCCCCCCCCCCCCCCCCCTCAAGCAGTACAGCCACCGAACTAAACCCAACTGGGGATGCGCTGCAAACTCTTTGAAACCATGTGCAATGTTGGTGAACCATTTGTAGGGTTAAAATGGGCAGTGGGGAGGCATCATATGTTCTTCACAACGCCTGTCAAACGCCTCTAAAAAGCAATTTCAGAAGTGTAGCAGTTTAGCCACGTGTGTAAACCTTCCCAAACAGAGAATTTTTGTAGGTTTATAAAATATTTGGTTATGTCCACATATTTTCTACTTATTTTACTTTCAGCTTCAGTGTTGCCTGTTGAGGGTCCCAAGTCAGTATCTCAAAGATATGGTGGAAGAGTTTATTGCTGGATAGAACTGCATTGTGCATAATGGCTGATTTGTGTTCATAACAAACAAAAGCAAGCCAATGGCTGTGAACTTAGCATCACATATAATTTTTCCATGCTAAGTTCAGACTCTGACTCAGTAAGGGGTGTGTTTGACCTCAGCACTGAGACCTCTGCTTACACAGCAAGGATCCTATGCTGCAGCATGCTGGCAGGGGACAGGCTTTTTTACTCAGGCTGTGTTATAAAGAAAACAAACTGTAAAACTTTGCACACCTTGGATACACTTAGAAAATATTTAGCTGATAAAGTGAAAGTTCATTTGTGTTTTGAAAAACAAGTATAATTTATGTTAAATTTCTGTAGAATTTATAGATCACCAGCAGGTGATACTGCAATGAAACTAAGGCAAACAATCTATTTAATGCCCATACTTCCAATGATGCCCTTTCAACTGTGCCGCAAGACGTCCATACGTGATAAATAGTACTCACGTCTGTGTGCAGAAGGAGTCTATGCTCTGATACCGGAAGCCCAGTCTGTTAATGAGTAATATAAACATTTGGCATGAATGGCATACTTCTTGTCATTGCTATCTAGCAGAGCAGAAAGGTTACCAGAACATTTGTCAGGTGATGGGAGCTCCCTGCCCTGCAGCGTCTTAACCCTTCCATTTCTGGTGGGAAAAATATGGCAGCTAGGGGGGCAGGCATACCATTATTTTGATTAGGAAATGTTTTTTTTTTTCTTTTACTTAATTAGTTTTGGCCAATTCTGACATTCCACTACTACATGTAAAAAACATAATTCTTTTTGCTAGACGACTACTTAGAAACATTATATTTTTTTTAACCAGAAGCCCTAGAGAATAAAATGGTGGGTGTTGCATATTTTTAGATCTCACAATATTTGCGCAGCGGTTTTTTAAATTAAATTTTTTTGGAAAAAATACATACTGAATTCTAATGCACAAAAACACAATATAATATGCAATTGTTTGTTAAAATTAAAAGATGATGTTACGCCGAGTAAATATATACCAAACTTGTCATGCTTTAAAATTGCATACGCCTGTGGAACGGGGCCAAACTTCGGTACTTAGAAATCTCCATAGGTGATACTTTAAAAGTCTTTACGGGTTGCCAGTTTAGAGTTACACAGGAAGTCTAGCACTAAGATCATCGCCCTCGCTCTGACATTCATGGGGATACCTCACATGTGTGGTGCAATCCCCATTTTATATGCCTGTGGAGCCGAAGTGTGCATTTGCATTTGCGTGTGAGCACATCATTTTCTTATTTTTTTAATTTAAAAATGTTTGTTTACACTATCTTTGGGGGGGGTTTATCCTTTTTTATTGCTATCACCAGGGATGAACAACATCCCTTGTGAAAACTTGTCACAGGTCCTCTTCACGGAGAGGTTTTCTTTATGGTGATGGGTCCTCTTTATGGAGAGACCTGGGGCCTATTAGACCCCAGATCTTTCCTCTGCCCTCCAAAGCATCTGTTTAATCCTAGATCGGTTTGATCAGATGTTTTTGCAAGCCGATAATGGCTTGTTTACATGAGACCGTAACCAAAAGTGACATAATTCTTGTTGCTTGGGGTTTCTGACGTCACACAGTGGAAGGAACAACATAATTTCCTCTCACTGTGTCCCAGGAGCCAAATGCTGCCGGTCCATCCTTACCGGGTTCCCCAATAGGTCAGGGGAACTTGGTAAAGGCAGTGGGGGGGGGGGGGGCCCTCCGCCACCTATAAAAGTAATCCAGGGGCTCTACAGCCGCTAGGATTACTTTTAAATTAAAGGGAATTGCCGGTTCTAAAAAAATGATACCTCAGGGCATCGGTGCAGCAATGACCAAGAGATTATTCTTCCCATCCAAGGACATACCGGTACGTCCTACGGACTGGAATTTGTTAAATGGGCTCTAAACAATATCCTTATCCTCAAAAAATAATCCATACACGTTCACTATATAATGGCCATGTAATCCATTTTTCATTAAATTGTTTTTTATCATGTTTTTCTGTCTTCTGTGAGCTCCCAAACCACCCCCCCCCCCACCCCCTTCTGGTTATTTGGAACGAGCAGTGCATATTAGTTGCTTCATCCACATTACAGATCACAGAGCGGGGCTTTAAAATGGTGATTGTCATTGAGAAAGTAAATCATCTCCATAGTTATTTATTGGTTAGTGGGAAAAGTAATTTACCTTTGTGTGTAGGTGTAACTTGTCAGTTCTAATGACATGCAATAAATGGACTTTGATGTCTAAGTTTGTTATTTTAATTCCTGTGTATGAGGAGCCCACTGACCCTGAAGCTCCCCAGGCCCCCCAAGGCCCAAAGCCGGCCCTGCTTGTAGGTCCAGATAAACCTTGTTCCACGATCACATTTCTTTTAAAGCCTTTCTTTTTTTCTCACTTGCTGCCCCAGTGAGAGCAGCACGCTGACAATGAATGCTTTGCCTAATTGACATTTTTTGTTTTAAACACTCCTTTGTTTGCCTTTGAACAAATATGTACACCACATAGCTCATTGCCAATGTCACGGGGCTGGCTTCCATACTGTATAATAACATTTCCCACAGCAATTGTCAAGTACACCATCGCCTTCTTAAAACAGAAAGTATATAAGTATGTCATCAGTCCCATCATAAAGACAAATAACATGGAATTTGCTCCTCGTTTAAAGGTCGTTTGTCACTACAGCTCTTATAAGGCACATCCATGGCTCCTATCCAGCTCTGTAGGCTTCCATTGCTGGAATAGGACACACATTTGTCTTTGGGGAATGATTTAGAGAGATGGTCTTGGCCCCAGAATTAACTCCATGTCTAGGAGCTGGGGAGGGGAAGCCTCAATTGCTGGATGGGCTACTTAGCGGCTGTTCTGACAGGCTTCCTTGAAACAAGGAATAACTGTGTAGCCAGGTGCTTGGAAACACTGGCTGCAGCTGCTCTCTGTAGCATTTGCCCTGTGGTGCTTAACTGCTTAACAGCTATATCAGCAGCAAGAGGGAGCTGCTGAGCAGAAAGAGTTCAATAGACTGAGTCAGGCAGGACTGAACTGTGGGAACTGAAGTCCAGAGGAGAGAGAGAGAGAGAGAGAGAGAGAGAGAGAGAGAGAGAGAGAGAGAGAGAGAGACTTTACTGAAATCAAGATATATGAACTGTATTTTTCAGAGATAGAGAGGAGGAGGAGTAAAAGGAGGAGGGTAAAGAGCTGAATTTTCTCAGGCTGTACAGGACATAGTTTTCTCTTGCCATGAGGTAGCCCAGACAGTGCACATCACTGTCTACTGTGCACCACCACTGTTGCATAACAGCGTCCTGAGTGGGTTCTGAAGTGCTGAGTCCAGGTGTTCTGACAGCCAGAGTCACCTGGGTGCAGAGCAGAGAGTGGACTAATTGCTGTGTGTGACCAGATGGTGAGCTGCTGCTGTGGGGATTTACTATCTGCTGCTAAAGAGAGAGACTAAGTCCTTTAGAAACTGACCTTACAGCCATCTAGTAACCTTACTGCTGCCTGCAGGCTCAGCTGGGACAATTCTCATGAGCACCAACAGTACAATTTGGCCCCAACACTAGCCAGTTGAAGAGTTAGGAGTAAAAACTGCCCCTTAAGCCTCTCAGACTGTACAAGATACTGCTTCCTCTTGCCGTAAAGGAGACCGGAGAGTGCACATTGCTGTCTAGTGTTCACCACTACTGCTGCATATCAATGTCCTGAGCGGGATCTGGAGCGCTGAGTTTGGAGATGTTTTAGGCTCCGTTCACACCTGAGCATACTGGAATCACAGACGTAATAAGACACAAAAAGATTCCAAGCTCTCCTTACCGACCAGTCTGTGACTAACCAAATTGACCTGTCTAACAATATGCGTTAAAAACACAGGTTTAGTTGCACACATCTGCAAATACATGCATAAGCCACACGATAAGGCATCCCATTTTCTGTGGTCCTAACTCTAAATTCAGTGAGTCTCCAACAATGGAAGCACATGCATTTAAATGAACAGGTGTAGGGCAGATATACCTGAAGGGAGCCCACCCCTTCTTAAAGGCACAGGGGCACACTGAACACCCAGCCTACAAGACACAAAAAGATTCCAAGCTCTCCTTACCGGCCAGTCTGAGACCAACCAAATTGACCTGTCTAACAGTATGCGTTAAAAACAGGGGTGTAGTTGCACACATCTGCAAATACATGCGTAAGCATACATATTTACATACTGTTAGACAGGTCAATTTGGCTGGTCGCAGACTGGTCGGTAAGGAGAGCTAAAGTATTAAGTAGAATTTGTATTTATTTATATTTTTATACTAGTAATGGCGGTGATCAGTGACTTATAGTGGGACTGTGATAGTGTGGCGAACAATCTGACACTAACTGACACTAGCTGGGGGGTACACTAACTCACACTGACATCAATAGGGACACTAATACAGTGATCAGTGCTAATATTATACGCTGTCACTGTACTAATGACACTGGCTGGGAAGGGGTTAACTGTGTGTCTGACAATGTGTAATGTGTGTAATATGTGCTGCTTTTACCAAGCGATCTTGTTGTTTTTTTTCTCTGATCGCCTGTCAGTGTACAGAGCTCTGTGTTGTTTACCAACACAGAGCTCTTTTATGTCAATGACAGAGCTGATCAGCGGGTCCCGGCGATTAATCATTGGCCAGTCAGTCAGTTTGCGCTGTAACAAATCACATCACAACCAAGGGGCGGCAGGTGCGTACAGCCTTACCCGGAGGCACATACTAGTTCCGTGATCCAGCTAACAGCGGTCGCCCTGCTGCCGAAAATGTACGTTGGTTTGGATGCTAGGTGGTTAAGGCCAAAAGTTTGTAAACACTCTTCCTAATTATTGGGTTTAAGTGTCTCCAGTGAAGGGTACTGTTTAATGCTAGAGTATAAAAAGACATTTTAGACTATTGCACACTTCTAGACTTCTGGTAACAACCTGGGGAAGGCCCTTCTCTGTCCCAACATGACTGAGCCCCTGTGTACAAGGTCCATAAAGACTCCTTTAGACTAGTTTGATGTGGAGAACTTGAGGGGCTTGAGCAAAGCCCTGACTTCAACCCTACTGAACTTTTTTTTAAATGGAATGCTGAGCTAGGTCTTCTCATCCAACATCAGTATCTGACCACAAAAACGCTTTTTTGGCTAAATGGCCAATATTTCCAACAGGAGCACTCCAAAAACACGTGGAAAGCCTTCCCAGAAGAATGGAGGCTGCTATAGATGCACAGAGCAGGAAACTATGATAAGGTGACCAGATTTTTAAAATTAAATCTGGGGACATATTTTTTTTTTTTGGAAAATTGCACAGGACTGCATAATACACAGAGCGCTGGGTACAGGACTGCATAATACACAGAGTGCTGGGTACAGGACTGCATAATACACAGAGTGCTGGGTACAGGACTGCATAATACACAGAGCGCTGGGTACAGGACTGCATAATACACAGAGCGCTGGGCACAGGACTGCCTAATACACAGAGCGCTGGGCATATGACTACATAATACATGGAGCGCTGGGCACAGGACTACATAATACACAGAGCGCTGGGCACAGGACTACATAATACACAGAGCGCTGGGCACAGGACTGCATAATACACAGAGCGCTGGGCATAGGACTACATAATACACAGAGCGCTGGGCACAGGACTGCATAATACACAGGACGCTGGGCATAGGACTACATAATACACAGAGCGCTGGACACAGGACTGCATAATACACAGAGCGCTGGGCACAGGACTACATAATACACAGAGCGCTGGACACAGGACTACATAATACACAGAGCGCTGGGCACAGGACTACATAATACACAGAGCGCTGGACACAGGACTGCATAATACACAGAACGCTTGGCACAGGACTACATAATACACAGAGTGCTGAGCACAGGACTACATAATACACAGAGCGCTGGGCACAGGACTGCATAATACACAGAACTCTGAGCACAGGACTACATAATACACAGAGCGCTGGACACAGAACTACATAATACACAGAGCACCGGGCACAGGACTACATAATACACAGAGCGCTGGGTACAGGACTACATGATACACAGAGCGCTGGGCACAGGACTGCATAATACACAGAGCGCTAGGCACAGTTCTACATAATGCACAGAGTGTTGGGCACAGGACTACATAATACACAGAGCGCTGGGCACAGGACTGCATAATAAACAGAGCGCTGGACACAGGACTACATAATACACAGAGCGCTTGGCACAGGACTACATAATACACAGAGCGCTGGGTATAGGACTACATGATACACAGCGCGTTGGGCACAGGACTACATAATACACAGAGCGCTGGGCACAGGGCAACATAATACACAGAGCGCTGGGCACAGGACTGCATTATACACAGAGCGCTGGGCACAGGACTACATAAAACACAGAGCGCTGGGCACAGGACTACATAATACACAGAGTGCTGGGCACAGGACTACATAATACACAAAGCTCTGGGAACAGGACTACATAATACACAGAGCGCTGGGCACAGTACTACATAATACACAGAGTGCTGGGCACAGTACTACATAATACACAGAGCGCTGAGCACAGGACTACATAATACACAGAACACTAAGCACAGGACTACAAAATACACAGCGGGCTGGACACAGGACTACATAATACACAGAGCGCTGGGCACAGGACTGTATAATACACAGAGCGCTGGACACAGGACTACATAATACACAGAGCGCTGGGCACAAGACTACATAATACACAGAGCGCTGGGTACAGGACTACATGATACACAGAGCGCTGGGCACAGGACTGCATAATACACAGAGCGCTGGGCACAGGGCAACATAATACACAGAGCGCTGGGCACAGGACACAGGTCACCCTAAACTATGACATGTTTTTTATTTATTTATTTTTTAAAGCTGAACCTTTAATACCACTTTAATGTCCATAGTAGTAGAAAGCATTTTCCAAAAAGCTCATATAGTTGTCCACGGTTTGACCATAGAGTGTAGTATATAGACAGCCTGGAGGCCTAAGTGAATCTCTCCAGGGATTATATAAACAGTAAAGGGTGTAGAAGTAGTTAAAAACACTGAGCGAATTATGGATTTACTGTCACAGCGATACTGAATGCTGAAAACAAGAGAAAAAATGATTTTGCATGATTCAGTAGGAAAGTAAATCCACTGACATTTACACCTTTTCATCTCCTGTTTTAGCATTCTGTTACAGAGAAATGAATACAGCCCATCCTACATAGACTTAAAAGAATATGTGCTTAGGAAATACAAATATCAGCCCTCGCTGCAGGCAGTTTTGGTGGTGGCGATAAGCAGCAGAGGACTCTGAACAAAGCAGAACAGGGTTTTTCAATCACGTATGCTAACAAAGAACAGGTGATAAGTGTGAAGCATGCAGCTGGAGACAATTAGCTTAGAACCATTTAAAGGACCAGTAAACATATATTACAACTGGATTTATAGCAAATAAAAATCAATAGCTGTCACCGAAGTAATAGTTAGTTTAGAAGTCTAGATAACTGAGATAAAATGCTATCCCTGGTTAGCGACAATTCCATATAAAATCACCTGGCTTCTAGTACAGCAGCCTCTGCTGGTGAAAGCTGGTATTGCTTCTTGACAGATCATCTGGATCAGGTATTCCTAACCAGGACTCCATGAAACTCTAGAACAGTGTTTCTCGATCTTTTTTCAGTCAAGGGACCCTTTAAAATCATGGACAATCTCAAGGCACCCTTAAAAATGATGGACAGTCTCAAGGCACCCCATTCTAAAATGTAAAAAAACTATTCTAATAGTTTTTCACAATGCAGCAACATCCACACGTAAGACACCCAATATTAGAGGTGATTTATTCTTCCAAAGCAAATACACTTTTGCACACTGGTACTGACTAGTATTCTAATGTTTCTCTTCTCCCTAAATTTCTCTCCATCAGTCAGCTAATGTGACCCCAGTGCTGAGGGAGAGGAGCAGAGGAGGGTCAAACAAGGATGCTGTGGAGGCAACAGATATCCTCCTTATCAAATGATGAAATCACCGGTTGTTAGGATGCCAGTGTCTAGTCGCAATAGTGTATAATGAAAACTTTGTCTAACTAAAGGGCAGGCTTGATCCACCTGCTGGCTTGTATACAATTTTTGATCAATTTCTAGGCATTTTGCTAAGGCACCTCTGAAGAAACCTCAAGGCAACCCAGGGTGCCTGGGCACGCTGGTTGAAAAAAACTGCTCTAGAGTTCCTTCAGAGGTTGCTAGGGGTTCCTCGAGTTACGACTAATTGACCTCACAGCACCTGCATAGTTTTTGGGTCTGACACCACTTGGCAGAACAAGTGGCATGGCACCAATGACCTTTTTAGTTGTCTGTAAAGGTGACTTTTTGACCACCAACGTGAGAGGGCATTTTTCCTATTGTAAACCCTCATTCCCACTGACCATCACTGTAAGGGAGGTATTCTTCTTACTGACCACCACTGTATAGGGGACATTCTTTTCGCTGACCACCATTATATGTAGCATTCTTCCCATTAACCACCAATGATAAGGGGCATTCTACCTCTAATCTCAGACAAATTAATTTTAGTATTAGTTCCCTGAGACCTAAAAATCATTTTAAAGGTTCTTCCAGAGTAAAAAAAGGTTTAGAATGGCTGATCTAGATGCCTTGGTGCTCATTGAGAAGTGCACAGTATACAATGCCTGTTGGACACAAGGGGGCTGCTGCTGTATTACAAGGGAGCTGCTGTACTGTTACAAGGGGGTTGCTTCAATGTTACAAGCAGTGGCGTATTTTGGTTTTGTGCTGCCCTAGGCTAGACTAAAATTGGGCACCCCCCTCCTAAATTTGTCCTTTTCCAGCCACTGTAAAATTGCGCACGCTTGTGCAACTGCAACAAACGGCTTGCATTTTGCTATCCATAAGCGATGCCATTCTCCTTTGTATCCTAACAAAAGAAAATCAATAAAATTTTCAAGTTAAAAAAAAAAAAAAGGTTACCACTTTAGATTTACAGAGGAGGTCTGGTGCTAGAATTTCAGCCCATGATCTGATGTTTGCGGTGATACCTCACATGTGTGGGACGATCACTGTTTGTGTGCGTGCGGGACCGACGCGTGATTTCTCCTTTGCGTGTGAGCATGGGAGGACGGGGTACTTTTTTTTAAATCAGGAAAATATTTATTGTATTAAACAGGTAACACAGCAGTCCAAAGCAATACAGTAAAATGAAAAGTGCTCCATTTACATATCCAAGAGTATTGATGACAGAGGCAGTAACAACAATATATATCCATATCCTCGCAGTTATATCAAAAAATATACCAGCGCCGTCCAACCATGCCACCATCTCACCAAAGATTTAGTTATTTATAAACAGCTGGATGAAGTAACCCTTAGAGCCGGTTCACACTGAGGCGAACCGACTTGGGGGGCGACCTGTGAAGTCGCGTGCACCGCGACTTCGGCGCGACTTGCAGGGACTTCACATAATGGAAGTCTATGCAGGTCGCCCCAAAGTAGTACAGGACCCTTTTTCTAAGTCGGAGTGACTTGTGTCGCTCCTATTAGAACGGGTCCTGTACTACTCAATGGGCCGCGACCTACCGCGACTTGTCACTGACAAGTCGCCTGACAAGTCGTGCTAGTCTGAATGGGCTCTTAAATCTTCATGGTCTATTTGGGCATATAAACAATCTTTGATATTATTATATAGTATTTATATAGCGCCGACAGTTTACGCAGCGCTTTACAACTTGAGGGTAGACAGTACAAATACAATACACTTTAATACAGTAGGAATCAGAGGACCCTGCTCGTTAGAGCTTACAATCTAAGAGGGATATGCAAGTTCCCGGGGGCTGAGTCCAGGGGTATCTAACCACAAGCTTCACTTTATCTATTGAGAGGCAGCGCAGCACTATAACACTCATTGCTAACCATTTAACCACTTTACGACCGCCCGCCACAGATCTACTGCGGCAGACAGCCGCTCCCAGGCGAATCGCCGTACATGTATGGCGCTCGCTCTCAGAAGGCTAGGGGGTGAGCACGCCGCAAGCGGCGCTCTCTGAACCCCGCTCATCAGCGGGAAAGCCAATGCACGGGTAAGGCGGCTCCGAATGCCATCTAACGCCCTCGATCGCTCCCCGCTGAGAGAGTAAATACAGCTGACCGTTCTTCTCCCTGGGATGGTCATAGAGCCCATGCGATCCTTCTATATAGGATCACATATCTCTATGGTCATTTCAGAAGCCACGCCTCCCCACAGTTACAATCACTCCCCTAGGCTCACATTTAACCCCTTGATCACCCACAGGGTTAACCCCTTCCCTGCCAATGGCATTATTACAGTAACAGTGCATATTTTTAGCACTGATTACTGTAGTAATGTCACTGGTCCCCCCAAAAGTGTCAAAAATGTCAGTTAGGGGTCCGATCTGTCCGCCGCAATGTCACAGTCCCGCAAAAAAACGCAGATCGCCGCCATTACTAAAAAAAAAAAACAATAAGAATGACATAAATCTTTCCCGTAGTTAGTAGACGCGATAACTTTTGCGCAAACCAATCAAAATACGCTTATTGCGATTTTTTTATCAAAAATATGTAGCAGAAAACAAATTAGCCTCAAATGTTAAAAACTTTTGATTTTTAAATTTTTTTTGGAGAATGTTATATAGCAGAATGTGAAAAATTTTGTTTTTTTTTTTCAAAATTGTTGCTATTTTTTTGTTTATAGCGCAAAAAATAAAAATCATACAGGTGATCAAATACCACCAAAAGAAAGCTCTATTTGTGGGGAAAAAAGGACGTAAATTTTGTTTGGGTACAGCGTCGCACGACTGCGCAATTGTCTGTTAAAATAACGCAGTGCCGAATCGCAATATAGGGCCTGGTCTTTAAGGGGGCAAATCCTTCCGGTCTTAAAGTGGTTAAAAGCTAAGGATAAGCTTCCAAGTTTTCCATATTTCATGAATACACACTCATCACACATCCACGACAGCATGGGAGAAACATTTTTTAATTACTTAACTGCAAGCCCCATAGCTTTTCAAATTTACCAGGGCAACTACATCTTGTAAAGATATGGCGTCCTAGGAGTAACGCATTTCACACCAAAAAGAGGGGGGATTTCTACATTAGTAGAAGCAGTCTATGGGCATGGAAAAGGGCCCTTTCCTCCGCTGTCCTAGAATGCTCGTCGGACGGGGCACTTTAATCTTTTTTTTTTTTTAAGAATTTATTTTTTTTTTTTAATTTTTCATTTGTTGCTTTAATTATTATTATTTATTTTTAATCACATTTATTGCTTTTACAAGGAATGTAAGCATCCTTGTGACAGCAATAGTCATGTGACAGGTACTCTTTATGGAGAGATCAAATCCCTCCTCTGCACTCCAAGTTTGGTGTTTTTGAATGCTTTAGATTTTTAAAAACTAGCGCTGGTGGTTTCCAAGTAAATTGGAAGGGATGTCATGTCATCGCTTCCAGTTTAATGTTATGAACAGCCGATCAAAGCCGACGCTGGATTATTTTGTTTGTCCGGCCTGCCAGCAGAAGGCAGCAGGAGGGGGGACATCCCTTCCCGCTGCTTGTAATAGCAATCAAGTGGCTAGTAAGTTGCTCGATTGCTATCATAGGAGAGCTGACAGCCGGCTCTAAAAATGCTACCCTGGTGACGCCTGCAGCTGCAGGCATCATCGCGGTACAGGAGCTGCCCCCCCCCCCCCCGAAAAATGATGCCCCAGGAAAACCCCTTCTTTGCCTCACAGTAAATACCCCCCTGGTTGAAAGGAGGCTGCTGCATTGTTTCAATGGGGCTGCTGTAGTGTTACAAGGGAACTGATGCAATGCTACAAGAGGACCGCAGCAATGCTACAAGGGGGCTGCTAAAGTGTCACAGGTGTAGGCAGGTGCAGCCTAGTTTTTTTTTACAGCAGGGGGCGTTCTCTGCAGCAGCACTGTTGTTGAAGAATTTAGAAGGAACTAGGTTCCTCTATGGTTTCCTGGGTAACTGGGGAAGCTATCCCATTGGATGCTGCCTCCTAATTGACTTAAGCAGCCATTATGGATCAACCAGAGCATATTTAGGGCCCTGGCTCCCAGGGTTGGTGTACTTTTTGCGAGTGGACAGTGACGGGAGAGGTACCCCATCTGTTAGGGTCGGTACTAGATTTAGGGAAAGGTTCCTGACGAGGAAGGTAAGCGTAGGGCCCCATCTCTTCTGAACACCTGTCCGGTTGGGCACTAGATGTCCAGGCCACATTCTGCTCCCCTGTAACAGACACTGTCATTCTGGCTGGAACCTGTTCTTGTCATGCTACTGGAACTGTGAGGTTACCCAGCTGGGTAGCTTTCCCACTGGGTTTGTTGTGAACTGTTGCTGCTTTAGGCTGGGTTCACACTGATGCAAATTGGATGAGAATTTCTCTGCACCAATTCGCATGAGAGGAGAGTGTGACCGGCTCTCAATGGAGCCACTTCACACATTTCCGGGGCGGCTGCAGAGGGCATTGCACAGGGGTCCTGTGCATCTTTGGGTCCATTTCAGGTCCAAATTAAGGCAAAAATTCGGGCCCGATTTGTCCCTGAAATGGAGAACAGGGATACACCGGACCCCTGCTGTGAACTGCGTCTACACAGTGTAAACCCAGCCTTACATCAATACAATTTCTTATTGCACTAGCCTTTGTGAGTTACCGACTCTGCACCACGCTTCATCCCTCCTACAAAGGGGTTGCTACAACTGCTGCAATACCACAAGGGGACTGCTGCCATGTTACAAAGGAAACTGCTGCAATACCACAAGGGGACTGCTGCCATGTTACAATGGAACTGCTGCAATACCACAAGGGAACTGCTGCCATGTTACAAGGGAACTGCCACAATAGCACAAGGGGACTGCTGCCATGTTACAGGGAAACTGCTGCAATACCACAAGGGGACTGCTGCTATGTTACAAGGGAACTGCTGTAATACCACAAGGGGACTGCTGCCATGTTACAAGGGAACTGCTGCAATACCACAAGGGGACTGCTGCCATGTTACAAGGGAACTGCTGCAATACCACAAGGGAACTGCTGCCATGTTACAAGGAACTGCCGCCATGTTACAAGGGAACTGCTGCCATGTTACAAGGGAACTGCCACAATAGCACAATGGAACTGCTGCCATGTTACAAGTGAACTGCCACAATAGCACAAGGGGACTGCTGTCATGTTACAAGGGAACTGCTGCAATAGCACAAGGGAACTGCTGCCATGTTACAAGGGAACTGCCACAATAGCACAAGGGAACTGCTGCCATGTTACACGGGAACTGCTGCAATACCACAAGAGGACTGCTGCTATGTTACAAGGGAACTGCCACAATAGCACAAGGGAACTGCTGCCATGTTACAAGGGAACTGCCACAATAGCACAAGGGGACTGCTACCATGTTACAAGGGAACTGCTGCAATACCACAAGGGGACTGCTGCTATGTTACAAGGGAACTGCTGCAATACCACAAGGGGACTGCTGCTATGTTACAAGGGAACTGCTGCAATACCACAAGGGGACTGCTGCCATGTTACAGGGAAACTTATGTAATACCACAAGGGGACTGCTACCATGTTACACGCAAACTGCTGCAATACCACAAGGGGACTGCTGCCATGTTACAAGGGAACTGCTGCAATACCACAAAGGGACTGCTGTCATGTTACAAGGGAAATGCTGCAATACCACAAGGGGACTGCACCAATGTTACAGGGGAAACTGCTGCAATACCACAAGGGGGCTGCTGTCATGTTAGAAGGGAACTGCTGCAATACCACAAGGGGACTGCACCAATGTTACAGGGGAAACTGCTGCAATACCACAAGGGGACTGCTGCAATGTTACAGGGAAAACTGCTGCAATGCCAAAAGGGGACTGCTACCATGTTACAAGGGAACTGCTGCAATACCACAAGGGGACTGCTGCCATGTTACAGGGAAAACTTCTGCAATACCACAAGGGGACTGCTGCCATGTTACAAGGGAACTGCTGCAATACCACAAGGGGACTGCTGCCATGTTACAGGGAAAACGAATGCAATACCACAAGAGGACTGCTGCCATGTTACAAGGGAACTGCTGCAATAATATAAGGGGACTGCTGCCATGTTACAAGGGAACTGCTGCAATAATACAAGGGGACTGCTGCCATGTTACAAGGGAACTGCTGCAATAATACAAGGGGACTGCTTCCATGTTACAAGGGAAATGCTGCAATACCACAAGGGGTACTACTACTTCTGCTGAAGTATCACAAATGGGCTGCTGCAATATTACAAGATAGCTGATGCAGTGTCACAAGGAGGCTGCTACAATGTTACAAGGGAGCTGCTGCAGTGTTACAGGGGAACTGTTACATTGTTACAAGAGACCTGTTACAATGTTACAAGGGAGCTGCTGCAGTGTTATAGGGGAAGGGTAACAATGTTACAAGAGACTTGCTACAATGTTACAAGGGAGCTGCTGCAGTGTTACAGGGGAACTGTTACAATGTTACAAGGGAGCTGCTGCAGTGTTATAGAGGAAGGGTAACAATGTTACAAGAGACCTGCTACAATGTTACAAGGGAGCTGCTGCAGTGTTATAGAGGAAGGGTAACAATGTTACAAGAGACCTGCTACAATGTTACAAGGGAGCTGCTGCAGTGTTACAGGGGAACTGTTACAATGTTACAAGGGGGCAGCTGCAATGTTACAAGGGGGGTGTTACCACACTAAAAGGCCCTAGTGATACAGATTATGTTCAACCTACAAATCTGCTTTAATTGATTATTATCCACTGAAAATGAGAAATCTTTAAAGTCTCCGACTTCTTCTTAGTCTACAAATAATAAAGAAGATCTAACAATATTCTGAACATATAAGCATTTTCTCATAGGTCTAGTTTGAAAAGATAACTATAGACATGAATGCAGCAATGTGAATTGATCGGTCTATGAAAGGCTCACTTCATGGCAAATATAAAAACAGCAGATGCATGTCATCATTTCCTGATTCCATTGTATGTGGCAGTGATGCAATCTATATCTATGGCCAGAGACGGGTCAAAGCATGCCTGTTTTATATGCTATGAAGTTAATAAAATGAGCTTTAAATATCTCGCCCTTGGATGTAGTAAATGGTTTACTCAAAGTGTATGTGAATCCTCACAATAAACTGCTGTTATTTGCTCCAATTTTATCAGTTTTGTTTTTTCTTTGTGCAAAAAATTCCTGTTTATCCTGCCAGAAATCACGTGAGCTGATAACATCCGTGTTCCCTCGGCTGCTTTTATCAGTTACATTGTTCTCTGTTCTCTTTGTGAACTACGAGAAGAGGGGACTGACAATCCTGCTCTTCCATAGATACAATATGGTGAGTGAGTGCAGCATAGATGCCAACTGTCTTGGATTTTCCAGTCCAGTCCCATATCTAAAGCCCCGTACACACGCATCGATTATTGGCCGGGAATTTTCGGCCAACGTCCGATCTGCCGATTTTCGGCTTGTTAGTATGATGCTTCCGACAACCGACTCCGACTTTTCGGCGGAAAAAAATCTGGTGTGCAAACTATAAAATTTGTGTTGGCCGTCAACAGAACGGCCGATTTTCCGTCAGTCAGTACAGATTTTGGCAGACAAAAATCTGATGAGCAAGACTGGGCATGCTCAGAGAAGAAAAAACACACGGAAAGTAAACCAGAACATGACATCACTTCTGAAGTAGATTTTTGTTGGCCGAGAAAATTCGTGTGCAGTCTAGGCACATTCCAACCAGCAAAACACAACTTGGACAAAAGTCGGCCGATCGGTCGGCCGATAATCGTTGCGTGTGTACGAGGCTTGAGTGCTCTATCCCAAAGATGCTGTGTCCCAAGATCACACCACGACCCTTATTTGGGTTACTGAGTATGCGCTAAGATAAGATATTAAAAAAACTTTGGCTTTTTTTTTATTTATTCTTTTTAAATCATACTTACCTAGGTGGAGTCAGCATCGGTTTGATGCTGCATTTGTCTCACGCCGGGTCTAAGACTGAGAACTAAGAAATCACTCGGTTCTCAGAGCTCCATGACCATAGAGCTGGTGACTACTGTTGTCACCGTTGTCTGCTCTGCCCCCCTCACTGGAGCGCTGGGCTGTAGAGGGGGTGAGAGCGGCCGGCCCAGTCTCTCAGCGACTCACTGAAAGGCTGAACCAAGTGCCGATCCAGGGTTGTGGGTGGATCCTGACTTAATTGTTACGATTTTACCCCAGCTGGCTCTTCGATATCAGCTGACAGCTTCAACCCGCTATCTGCTGAAAACGGGTCACAGAAGTGCAAAATGAACTGCACTCCTGTGATCCACAGAAGTACAGCCAAACAAGCTTTGGCTGTTTTTCTCCTTTAATGGAGGTGAGCATGCTTGCAAGTGGGTGGGTTCAGCATCATAAGGGGCAGGACCACTTGAAAAGTGGGTGTGACCTAGGTGGGCATGATCTGGATGTGGGTATGTTAAGTGTAGGTCGTGTGCAAGAGTGACAGTGTCCTGGGGACTGGGGCAGATAATGCTGAAAATATGGTGTTGTCATCCTAGGACAGACAGTGCATCACTTGCAGGATCACCATTTAAAAATAAAAGAAAAGAAAATATGGAAAAAAAGAAATTGAATGCAGCCGGCACATCTAAGGACCAGTATATAATGAATTATATTTAAAATATTTGTTCTTGGGTATTTGTACCCACTGAAAATAAATAAATATTTTCCCTTCTATGCAAGTTAGAAAAACCTGATATAGATTAGGACCTGATAATATGATGTTCTACAGGTTGTAAGGCTCACCATACACATTACAATTTTACTGTACAATCTCTGTCAACTTTAGATCTAGCAAATCTATTTAATGTGAGGGCCAACCCTAGCTATCCAATCAATTAATATCCAATCAGGCAGGCTCTTGTAAGATGTCAGGGGTCTCCAAATGTTCTAAACAAAGGGCCAGCTTTTTTTCCTTTGGACTTTAAGGGGGCCGGACTGTGGCCAGCAGGAATGGAAATTTTCCTGACATCAGTGGGAGTGAACATCACATTGGGTTTTAGGTGGGTGAATAGTGTCCCATTGATGGTATCATTGGGAGGAACAGTGACCCATCATTGGTATCAGTGGGAGGAAAAGTGCCCCTTCATTTGTATCATTGGGAGGAACAGTGCCCCATCATTGGTATCATTGGGAGGAACAGTTCCCCATCATTAGTAGCAGTAGGAGGAATAATGCCCCATTGCTGGTATAATTTGGACGAACAGTGTCCCTTCGTTGGTATCATTTGGACAAACAGTGCCCCATCCTTGGTATCATTGGAATGAACGGTGCCCCATCGTTGGTATCATTGGGAGGAACCGTGCCCCGTCATTGTTATCATTGGGAGGAACAGTGCCTCATCGTTGGTATCATTGGAAGGAACAGTGCCCCATCATTGGTATCATGGGAGGAACAGTGCCCCATCATTGGTATCATTGGGAGGAACAGTGCCCCATCCTTGGTATCAGTGGGAGGAATAGTGCCCCATCATTGGTATAATTGGAGGAACAGTGCCCAATCATTGGTATTATTTGGAGGAACAGTGCCCCATCATTGGTATCATTGGGAGGAACAGTTCCCCATCATTAGTAGCAGTAGGAGGAATAATGCCCCATTGCTGGTATAATTTGGACGAACAGTGTCCCTTCGTTGGTATCATTTGGACAAACAGTGCCCCATCCTTGGTATCATTGGAATGAACGGTGCCCCATCGTTGGTATCATTGGGAGGAACTGTGCCCCGTCATTGTTATCATTGGGAGGAACAGTGCCTCATCGTTGGTATCATTGGAAGGAACAGTGCCCCATCATTGGTATCATGGGAGGAACAGTGCCCCATCATTGGTATCATTGGGAGGAACAGTGCCCCATCCTTGGTATCAGTGGGAGGAATAGTGCTCCATCATTGGTATAATTGGAGGAACAGTGCCCAATCATTGGTATTATTTGGAGGAACAGTGCCCCATCATTGGTATCATTGGGAGGAACAGTTCCCCATCATTAGTAGCAGTAGGAGGAATAATGCCCCATTGCTGGTATAATTTGGACGAACAGTGTCCCTTCGTTGGTATCATTTGGACAAACAGTGCCCCATCCTTGGTATCATTGGAATGAACGGTGCCCCATCGTTGGTATCATTGGGAGGAACCGTGCCCCGTCATTGTTATCATTGGGAGGAACAGTGCCTCATTGTTGGTATCATTGGAAGGAACAGTGCCCCATCATTGGTATCATGGGAGGAACAGTGCCCCATCATTGGTATCATTGGGAGGAACAGTGCCCCATCCTTGGTATCAGTGGGAGGAATAGTGCCCCATCATTGGTATAATTGGAGGAACAGTGCCCAATCATTGGTATTATTTGGAGGAACAGTGCCCCATCACTGGTAACATTGGGAGAAACAGTGCCCCATCTCATTATTGGTATAATTGAGAGAAACAGTGCCCCATCGTTGGTATCATTGGGAGAAACAGTGCCCCATTATTGGTATCATTGGGAGACACAGTGCCCCATTATTGGTATCATTGGGAGACACAGTGCCCCATTGTTGGTATCAATGGAAGAAACAGTGCCCCGTTGTTGATATCATTGGGAAGAACAGTGCCCCATCCTTGGTATCAGTGGGAGGAATAGTGCCTCATCATTGGTATCATTGGAGGAACAGTGTCCAATCATTGGTATCATTTGGAGGAACCATGTCCAATCATTGGTATCATTTGGAGGAACAGTGTCCCATTATTGGTATCATTGGGAGAACAGTGCCTCATTGTTAGAGTCAATGGGAGAAATGGTGCCCCATTGTTGGTGTCAATGAAATAAATAGTGTCCCTTTCTTGATGTCAGTTGGTAGAATAGTGTCTCGTATTGGTTGAAAAAAATTGTGCCCCAAGGGCCAAATAAAGGCAAGCAAAGGGCCACTGCAGTACATACTTTTTTCGTAGATCTAAAGGCAATTGTTCAATCAGATCATAATGTATGTGGTGAGCTGTGGTTTTAAACCCTTACACATGCCCAGTGAAGCAACTAGCCCCAGGTAATACACAGAGATGAAACAAATCCTCATACATAATTTGTACATGTTTACCTGCAGCCTGCTCTTCTCTACAGCCATTTAAAATACAAAATTTGCACAGCATTTCTAAGCTCCAGAAGGCAGATGGCAGATGTCTGATGCCCCATACTGCACAGCATAGAGGAGTGCATGTCCTCCCCTCTACACAGTCTCAAAGAGAAATATATCCAGCTGAGGCTTTCAATCACAGGCTTCGTTCTTTTGGGGTGTGGGGCCATCGGCTGGGATTTTCTGGTGTTGCTGTAGACTCTCAGAAGTGACTCATGTGGATAGAAAAGGAATGAGAGAGGAGACAAAAGTTATACTAGATGCTTTAGATAGAGGCAAATACGCACTATGGAAGTATATGCTTTGTTGGTTTTTTATTTCAGAGGTTTACAAACAATTTTAAGGTGGCCATACACCAGTGGTCTCCAAACTGTGGCCCTTTTCTTGCTTTTATCTGGCCCTTGGGACACCAACGAAGGGGTACAATTCCTACCAATGACACCAACCATTGGGCAACATTTTTTCCAATGATGGACCACAATTCCTCTCAGTGACTACACCGATGGGGCACAATTCCTTCAAGGGACACCAACAATGGGGCACAATTCCTCCCAGGGACACCACTGGTGGATCATAATTCCTCTCAGTGACACCAATGATGGGGCAGAATTCTTCCCAGTGACACCAACGATGGGGGAAAATACCTTCCATTAACAACAATGATGGGGCACAATTGATACCAATGAAACAACGATGGTTTACAGTTCCTCCCACTGACACCAATGATGGGGCACAATTCCTACCAATGACGCAAACAACGGGGCACAATTCCTCCCAGGGACACCACTGATGGGGCTCAATTCCTCCCAGTGATGCCATGGATGGGGCACAATACCTTCCATTAACACCATTGATGGGGCACAATTGATAACAATGACACAACGATGGTTCACAGTTCCTCCCGCTGACACCAATGATGGGGCACAATTCCCACTAATGACACTAACAATGGGGCACAATTCCTTTCACTGCCACCAAAGATGGGGCATTGTTTATGCCAACTGATGCTGGGACATTTTCTACTCCTAATAGCCACAGTCTGGACCCCCTAAAGTCTAAAGGACAGTAAACTGGCTCTTTGATTAGAAAGTTTGGAGACCCCCCCTCTCTATACACTATACAATCTTCTACAATCCTCTTTAGATCTGCCATCAACTATGTAGTGCAAGGACCCACCTGCATTGATACAAATTGAATTGATTGTTTAGGTGTGCTCTCCTGTTACTTTTGATAAATCTAAAGTAGATTGTACAATCAGATTGTATATTGTATGGCCAGCTTATCCACCATGGTGCTGTTTCATCACCCAGCATTAGCAAATATTTAAAAATAGTGTGAAGAATGTTGTACCTGTTGATAAAGAGAGGCCACATCTCCTCTCAGGCATTGCATTCCAAATACACACACACAAAGAAAAGTAAAAGAAAATATCTAAGTCAACATTTAATTCCCACAGCCGCTGATGTCACATCTATTCCGGCAGGCTGGGAATGTATCTTTGACAAATGTTTTAGGTGTTTTAGTAACCTTTGTGACGCTGATGATGTATCTGCTCTCTATGACATTCTTCCTTATAGCAACTTTACTGTATTCATTATGATTGTATGTTCTACATACCTGAATTCTACATTCCACATACAGCACAGCACACGCCACCTATTGGCAGCATGTGGCACTACAAACAGGATTATAAAAGGAGTCACATTGTGGACTATTTATAAATGAAACATCTTTTATCTGACTTTTTCACTCACTCTTTACCAGTTTTTTGTTTTTCACGTCTTTTTCAAATAGTGACAAATAACTAAGGGAAAATCTCTTTTGTAGAAGCAGAAAATGGAATTCACTCTCCCAGGGGGGTGTTTACAAACCACTTGCGACTTAGTCTGCACTTGCAGCAGCCCTTGCCACCCCTCTGTACAGCGATCCTTAGTAGATCGATTTTTAACCACTTCTGGACTGGGCCTTTTTCTGACACTTGTTGTTTACAAGTTAAAATCAGTTTTTTTTTTTTTTTGCTATAAAATTACTTAGAACCCCCAAACATTAAATATTTTTTTAACAGAGACCCTAGAGAATAAAATGGAGATTGTTGCAATATTTTTTATCACACCATATTTGTGCAGTGGTCTTAGAAATTAAATTTGTTTTTGGAAAAAGTTCACTTTTTTTAATTAAAAAATAAGAAAACAGAAAAGTTAGCCCAATTTTTTTAATAATATATATATATATATATATATATATATATATATATACAGCCCTCAAAATTTCAACTCGCCTGCTCACATTTGGCGAGTAGAAAAAGCTTTAGGGCGAGTGTGGAACTGCCTCAGGAGGTTGGGCTATCCCTGCTGGTAGGCACGGTTGAATGGGAGCTGTTCTCCCAACGATCGACCAGGGGAAGAGAGAGAAGAGGAAGAGGGGAGGCAGCCGAATCATCACACAGAGTGGGGATCGGCCGCTGTGAAAGCTTTGATTTGAATCATCCTGCGCCCACAGTCACCCACAGTCCTGCCTCCTGGACCAGCTCCTTTTATAGACAACGCACTGGTCCAATGCCGGGACGTTTGACGTCTATCATAGGAGCTGATCCAGGAGGCGGGACTGTGTTTGACTGCGGGCGCCGGGCAATTAAAATCAAAGCTGTCATAGCGGGCGATCCCCAATCTGTGTGATGATCCGGCTGGCTCTCCTCTTCCTGTGCTGCTGGACACTGATAGGCTGCATTTATGGGCACTGCTGAGGCTGCATTGATGGGCATTAAGGGGCACTGGTGAGACTGCATCGGTAGGCATTGATGGGTACTGGTAAGGCTGCATTGATGGGCAATGGTGAAGTTGCATTGGTGGGTACTGATGAGACTGTGCTGATGGGCACTGGTGAGGCTGCACTAAAGGCATTGGTGAGGCTGCATTGATGGGCGCTGATGAGGCTGCATTGATGGGCATTGGTGAAGCTGCATTGATGGGCACTGATGAGGCTGCACTGATGGGCACTGATAGGCTGCATTTATGGGCACTTATGAGGCTGCATTGATGGGCACTGATGAGGCTGCACTGATGAGCACTAATGAGGTGGCACTGATAATGCTACACTGATGGGCACTGATACACTGCATTTATGGGCACTGTTGAGCACTGATAGGCTGAATTTATGGGCACTGATGAGGCTGCACTGATGGGCACTGATGAAGTTGTTTTTAATATTTATTTTTGTAAACTTATTCTGCATAAAACATTTAACAGTGTAATTTCATGAGATAATTTATGAGGGATTGTTTAGGGGCGGGGCAGGGTGGAATTTGGGTGGGGCAACTGGTGTCACATAACCCTTAAGGCCTGGCTAGTAGCTCAGGACTTGAAATTTTGAGCCATGTTTATATATATATATTATAATGTGAAAGATAATGTTATGCCGAGTTAATAGATACTAATATGTCATGCTTCAAAATTGCTCACGCTCGCGGAATGGCGACAAACTCTGGTACTTAAAAATCTCCATAGACGACATTCTAAAAATGTCTACAGGTTACCAGTTTAGAGTTACAGAGGAGGTCTAGGGCTCAAAATATTGCTCTTGTTCTAACGATCGTGGCAATACCTCACATGTGTGATTTGAGCACCGTTTACATATGTGGCGACTTGCGTATTTGTTCGCTTCTGCCTGCGAGCTAATGGGGATGGGGCGCTTTAATTTTTTTTTCTATTTATTTTATCTTTTATTTTTTATTTTTACACTGTTTAAAAAAATAAATAAAAAATGGGATCACTTGTATTCCTATTACAAAAAAATGTAAACATCCCTTTTAATAGAAATAAGCATGACAGGTCCTCTTTATTGTGAGATCTGGGGTCAAAAAGTCTACACTAAAAAAAAAAAAATATCATCTTGAAAAAAAATAAGCTCTTTAAATGTGGTGGTGCTGTTGTTGCGGACTCTGCTGTAGTTGGTAATTTTGTTGATAATAATGTCGTTGTAAAAGATTTTATATTCATTGGCCCTAAACTGGTAACCTGTAGAAATGTTTGAAATATTGCCTGTGGAGAATTTTAAGTACCAAAGTTTGTCGCTATTGCACGAGCGTGTGCAATTTTAACCGCTTGCCGACCGCCGCACGACTATGTACTGCGGCGGTCAGCCCCTCACAGGCAGAGTGACGTAGCGGGACGTCACTAGCCTGGGAGGGTCTGGGGAGCGAGCGCGCGCCGCCGGCGGCGCGCTCCCGCTCCCGCGCGGTCACGGACCCCCCCGCGCGTGTGACCGGCGGACCCGATGTCCGCCGGTCACTCTGCGATCGGCGGGGGAGAGGGAGAAAGTCAGGCAGCTTGTGTAAACAAGCTGCCTGTCATTCTCATCGGTGTAAAGACACTGATCACACGGATCTACTATGTAGATCCGTTGATCAGTGTCCTTACAGCTCAAGCCACAGCCAATCACAGTAGAGAGCACGCCCCTAGGGACACACACAGCCCCTCCCTCCCAAATAAAGTTAACCCCTTCACTACCAGTGTATTTTTACAGTAACAGTGCATATGTATAGCACTGATTACTGTAGAAATGTCACTGGTAACCCCAAAAGTGTCAAAACTGTCAGTCAAGGGTCCGATCTGTCCACCCCAATGTCGCAGTACCGCAAAAAAAATCGCAGATCGCTGCCATTACGCGTTAAAAAAAAACAACAAAAATGACAAAAATCTTTCCCTTTGTTAGTAAACGCGATAACTTTTGCGCAAACCAATCAAAATACGCTTTTTGCGATTTTTTTTACCAAACATAGGTAGCATAAAACAAATTGGCCGAAAATGTTAAAAAATTTTGATTTTTACATTTTTTTGGGGGGGAATTTCATATAAAAAAATGTGAAAAATATTGCTATTTTTGCAAAATTGACGCTCTTTTTTTGTTTATAGCGCATGATCAAAAAATCGCACAGGTGATCAAATACCACCAAAAGAAAGCTCTGTTTGTGGGAAAAAAAGGACGCCAAATTAGTTTAGGTACAGCGTCGCACGACCGCGCAATTGTCCGTTAAAGTCACGCAGTGCCGAATCGCAAAATACCCCCTGGTCGTTTAGCAGCCAAATCCTCCGGGGCTTAAGTGGTTAAAGCATGACATGTTAGGTATTAATTTACTCGGCGTAACATTCTCTTACACATTTTAGGAAAGCTTTACTGTTTTCTTATTTTTTAATTCAAAAAAGTGTATTTTTTCCAAAAAATTGCACTTGTAAGACTGCTGCGCAAATACGGTGTGACATAAAGTATTGCAACGATCTCCATTTTATTCTCTAGGGTCTCTGCTAAAAAAATAATAATAATAATGTTTGGGGGTTTTAAGTAATTTTCTAGCAAAAAATACTGATTTTAACAACAAGTGTCAGAAAAAGGCCTGTGTTTCTGCACAATGCATGAAAAAAGGCATTGGTGTTTAATAAGCCTTATGCTTCATGAGACCTGGTTCACACCTGCAGGTTGCAGTTGATGCATATTCCAGGTGCATTTTGTGTTTTTCAATACACGTTTTTGATCCATTGAAGTCTATGGAACTAAAAAGACAACTGCTGGTCCCTGGACCTTTCCATAAAATGCACAGATGTGAGCGGGGCCCATAGGAAACCATGGTAAATGGACTGTAGTTTGTTTCTGCAAAACTGAAAACGCACTAAAAAATGCATAGGTGTGAGCCAGGCCTAAAGAAAAAAGTTTGGCCTTTACATACATTTTAAGAAAACCCAACAGCAAATTATTTCCACTACTTCTAAAAACTAAGAAAGTATAGAGCTGGGAAAATTTACAGAAACATGCAATTTAAAGCAGATGACAGTATGAATTGAGGGGGTGCAGCCACAATCAAACATGAGTTAATGCGAAACACAATATCTGCTCTATAAAAATGTGGTGAAATTCTTCTTTTTATCCTTCCACCCATGTAATGAGAAAATATATACATGTGTGGATTCTATTTTAAATACTTAGAGCAGGAGGCTGTAAAAGCTGGAAAAATACAATCTGGAATGGTGGGGTGACTGTAGAAATACCAGGCAGAACTAGACTGATCACTGAGAACTTTCTGTTTGAAGAGGACTTAGCAGAAAATCAGTTGGTGGCCAAGGTGGAGGTTCTCATTCTGTGCTGCTCCTGCGTAAATCAACCATTCTCAACCAGGGTTTCATGGAACTTTAGGGTTCCTGCAGACATTGCTAAGAGTTTCGTTAGCTGGAGCCGCCGAACCCGGAAGAGACGCCGAGGGAACATGACAGATCCCTCAGCGGTGTCCGGGCGACCGTGTCGGGGCTTCATTCTAAGGTAAACATTTCATAATGAGTAGGGGCCATCTTGCCCTTACTTGACTTCCTCCCTGGGACTCCATCGGACCACATAGTTTTTCCCACTACCGACGGCTCCGGTAAGTGGGGAAAATGACCAGGAATCTGCAGGAGAGGGGGGTGGGAACCTCTCCCGCCGCCCATAAAAGTGATCCTGGGGCGAATCCGCCACTGGGACCACTTTTATGATAAAGCGGGGACCGCCCATCGTTTAAAAAAATGCCAGGGTTATGGCAGCTATCTGCGTATCTATTTAACGTCAAAGTACCAAGGTAAAACTGCGTCGGTCGGTCAGTAAGGGGTTATGTAAGTGGTCGGTAAGTGGTCCTATGGAACATGTTCACATCAATACATTTTTGTGAAAGAAAATAGGTGCGCGAACCTGAAATGATGGAAAGTGAAGTGAAAGCAGCACTGAAATATAAATTAAACGTGAAAAAATAGTAATATAAGAAACATTACCAAAGTGCGCTAAACAAATTGTGAAACAATTGTTCAAAAATACATGGATGGTGTCTGGGTTGACACCAAAAACATAGGCATTCAAATCCAAACAAAGTGCAAAAACTATAGAAAGTCTTTCTTTTCAAATTGGAGTGAAGGTAAGGGAGTTTTGGGAGGTGGGTGGGGCCTCGTCCCAAAAGTAGTGATCCAAAGTGGTTCTCAGTGACCTGATATACACATGTGGACACCCAGTGTTAGGAGTGGACTCTAACTACAATGTGGAGAGATGTGAGCATGTACTATGTTGTGTCCAGAAGTCCCAACTGATCAAGCTGACAGGGATGGCTCTCGGAATGGACCGGAACAATCAGCTGCTTCCAAAGTGGGGGGGGATCTATAGGCTTCCAAACAGGGGAAGATGCCAAGAAAGATCGTACCCAGAGAAAAGAAGAGGACTATAGTGCGTTACCTTCGGCTTTATTTATGAATTGAATGAAGAGACACTTACACAATCCAGACGAACAGACAGCAAATACAGGACGGTCGCGGATGTCTGCAGTACAGGAGCTCCAATCCCAGAAGCCGACTTGTTAGTGGAAACGCGTCGGGGGGAGCCAGCCGTGCTGTCATAGGTCCCGGTTTGTACTGCAGACATCCGCGACCGTCCTGTATTTGCTGTCTGTTCATCTGGATTGTGTAAGTGTCTCTTCATTCAATTCATAAATAAAGCCGAAGGTAACGCACTATAGTCCTCTTCTTTTCTCTGGGTACGATCTTTCTTGGCATCTTCCCCTGTTTGGAAGCCTATAGATCCCCCCCCACTTTGGAAGCAGCTGATTGTTCCGGTCCATTCCGAGAGCCATCCCTGTCAGCTTGATCAGTTGGGACTTCTGGACACAACATAGTACATGCTCACATCTCTCCACATTGTAGTAAGAGTCCACTCCTAACACTGGGTGTCCACATGTGTATATCAGGTCACTGAGAACCACTTTGGATCACTACTTTTGGGACGAGGCCCCACCCACCTCCCAACACTCCCTTACCTTCACTCCAATTTGAAAAGAAAGACTTTCTATAGTTTTTGCACTTTGTTTGGATTTGAATGCCTATGTTTTTGGTGTCAACCCAGACACCATCCATGTATTTTTGAACAATTGTTTCACAATTTGTTTAATACATTTTTGTGCCTCTGCGTTTTTGGAAAGGGTATGGGACTTTTTTTTAATGCAAAACAGTACTTTTTTAATTTTTTGGTTCAATAGACTTTAATGGAGAAGCTGCAGAAAAAATATTGTAGATCGTTTTTACGGCGATTATGCAGCGATTTGCGTTTTGCTTTTTTTAATCTGCCCATCGACAAATTTGCACAAAAAAGCATTAAAAAAACGCAAAATGCGGTAAAAATCGCTGTAAAAAAACACAAAGAGCACAGCAAAAAGCACTGCAGAAACTTTCAAAAGCAGACTGTATAGGTCTGAATGGAGCCTTAAGTGGGGTACACACTAGTAGAAAATCTGCCGAAAATTCCCGTCCGAGGTAAAATCGTATGATTTTCGGCTAGTGTGTACACAACTTTCAGCAGCCGATGCCGACATTTTCAACGAAAAAAAAAACGGAGGGACAAACACCAAAATTTTTATTGTCCGTCCCCAGACAACCAATTTTCATTTAATGTGTATGCAGTACGTCCGTGAAAAATCGTATAGGAAAGACTGCGCATGATCTGAAGTTGTTATGACCCGGAAGTCTAGGAACAAATGTCCCAAAAAAAAAAAAAAAAAAATCGGACGAGAAATTTTGTGAACATTATGCACTGTCAACTAATAACGGTTATGAACACTGAGCAAGAGAGAGAAAAATTGGAGGATATTTCGTCCGATTTCCTTCAAGTGTGTACGAGCCTTTAGAATCCCTCTGAAATGTTTATTGCTGTCTGTGTCCCCTTGGGCAGATCTTACTTTTTATCCTCCTGACCATTGTAACTGAGCAGGAGCAAACATGAGGTGGATGTTTTTGGCAAACAAAAGATTATCACCAGTATGATCTCTGGCAGGCATTCCTATCCCATTTCTGTCACTCTCCTTTTGGTTGCTAGGATTCTGGCACAGCAAACAATGACACTGTGGCCCAGCCAAAAGCATCCTAGCAACCAAGGACCCAGTGCAGCTGTGTGTCATTGGTTGCTAGGATTCTGGCATCTGGGCCGCACAGCAAAATTGGTTGCTAGAACGCAGGCTTCTTGGCTGTACAACATCATTAGTTGTGCTAGGATGAACTTTAATCATTCCAGTCTAAAGGCCCGTACACACGTACCGATTGTTGGCCGAAAAGCTTCGGCCGACGACCGATCTGCCGATTGTAGGCTTGTTAGTATGATGCTTCCGACAGCCGACAGCGTACTTTCGGCCGAAAAGAATCTGTCTTGCAAGCATGAAAATTTTTGTATGCCGACACCAGAGCGGCCGATTGTTCGCCAGTCAGTACAGAATTCGGCCGACTGACAGCAGATTTGCAAGACTGGGCATGCTCAGAAAAGAAAAAACACAGGGAAAGTTAACCATTACATGACATCACTTCTGCAGTCAGCTGTAGTCGGCGGACAAAATTCTTGTGCAGTCTTTTGCACTTTTCAACAGACACCGACAGCCCTGGACAAAAGACGGCCGATCGTTCGGCCGACGATCGGTACGTGTGTACGGGGCTTCAGTCTGTAGTGTTCAATATTGAGTTGGCCCACCCTTTGCAGCTATAACAGCTTCAACTCTTCTGGGAAGGCTGTCCGCAAGGTTTAGGAGTGTTTCTATGGGAATGTTTGACCATTCTTCCAGAAGCGCATTTGTGAGATCAGGCACTGATGTTAGAAGAGAAGGCCTGGCTTGCAGTCTCCACTCTAATTCATCCCAAAGGTGTTCTGTCAGGTTGAGGTCAGGACTCTGTGCAGGCCAGTCAAGTTCCTCCATTCCAAACTCACTTATCCATGTCTTTATGGACCTTGCTTTGTGCACTGGTGCGCAGTCATGTTGGAACAGGAAGGACCATCCCCAAACTGTTCCCACACAGTTAGGAGCATGAAAATGTCCAAAATGTCTTGATATGCTGACGCCCTTCATTGGAAGCCCAACCCCTAAATAACAACCCCACACCACAATCCCCCCTTCCACCAAATGATTTGGACCAGTGCACAAAGCAAGGTCCATAAATACATGGATAAGCAAGTTTGGTGTGGTGGAACTTGCCTGGCCTGCACCTTAACCCGACAGAACACCTTTGGGATGAATTAGAGTGGAGACTACAAGCCAGGCCTTCACATCCAACATCAGTGCCTGACTTGCGCTTCTGGAAGAATGGTCAAACATTCCCATAGACACACTCCTAAACCTCGTGGACAGCCTTCCCAGAAGAGTTGAAGCTGTTTTAGCTGCAAAGGATGGGTCAACTCAATATTGAATCCAATGGACTAAGACTGGGATGCCATTAAAGTTCAAGTGTGTGTGTAAAGGCAGGTGTCCCAATACTTTTGACAATATAGTGTATGTGTTAGTACCCTTTGGCAGTGTCTGCAGCCCAAAGGAGCTAATGTGAACGAGCCCTCAAAATGAATAAACTACCTCAACACAACACATGTTAAGTGTGGCACAATGCGTAGTTAGGCGGTCGTGGTATCAAAACGCACAGGAATGGAGAAGTGTGAATCCAAAGTTTTTCAAGCACTTTGATAAACCAGACCCTGTATTATCATGACATAACCCCAGACGAGTGTAAGACAATCTACGGAGCGTCACAGAATCATGTCCTTGTTTTACCAGTCTTTATACATCATTTAGCAGAAATCCTACAGAAAAATCTATAATGCTTCTTTAAGTATGATTGTAAATTGCTTTTAACACAGAAAGACAAAATAATTTCTCCAAATTGCTGTCGGTACCCCCTGTTTTTCCTCAGATCAGTGTGGTTTGCTTGACTTTAATTATCTAATTACTTCCAAATGCTAAAAGGCCCAATTATGTCCACCCCCATTCATAATTACATAGGGAGGCTCATGGGTTTGGGAAAAATGTCTTCAGGGGCCTCTCTTCTCACTGCGTCTCCCACCTGCTTCATGTTTTTTTTACCATGTTTTTCTATACGGGGACATGTCAGGATAGGAATAAAGGAGATGTATTGCTGATGTGTTCCATCCTAATGCTGGCCATACACGGTTAGAAAATCATTCTGAAAAACGGTTGGAATGAAAACAAATCTGTTGAATGTGCATGCGATAACATCATCATTGTATCAATAGATGCCGCCCAATTATCCACATATTATCGATAACAACATAAACGGTGTTCAAACTGCTGTCGATCTATTCCACTACTAATGTTTCAAAAATCATTTGTTTTGGTGCAAAAAATTGCACATGTTGGTTAATTTTTTTGGCATAATTTGGAGAATCGAAATTAGCCCACTAAGATGTCCCATCCTTACGTTGTTCTTGAACATCAGTTTAAACTTGCTACTTTTGTTCTATTAACATAATTTTACAATCTTTTTGTAATTTTTTTTAAAGTGGAATTCCGGTATAACCCTACTTACTGTTGCTGTCCCCTCCCCCCTCCTAACACCTACACTTATGGCACTTTTCCACTGCAAGTCCCGGCTCGGCTCTACTCGGCCCTGCTTGGCCCGGTTTGCTTTTCCACTGCTGGTACCGCATGGTACGGTGTTGGAACGGTTCGGTACGGTACGGTATGGTTTGCTTTTCCACTAAAGTAGTACTAAAGTTAAGTGGGTGGGATAACAACGGGGTGGGTGGGATTCTCTGACCAATCAGTGGCTAGTAGTGACTGCATGCAAAGGATTGTGGGATATGGTACCGGGAATGGTACCTCTTGGAACCACAATCGAGGTGGTACTGTTTTTGAGAGCCGTACCGTTCGGTTCCATGCAGTGGAAAAGCGCCGCCGTACCGTACTGTACCGAACCGTTCCTACACCGTACCATGTGGTACCAGCAGTGGAAAAGCACAAAAGCGAGCCGAACCGTTCGGTTCCATGCAGTGGAAAAGCGCCGCCGTACCGTACCGAACCGTTCCTACACTGTACCATGCGGTACCAGCAGTGGAAAAGCACAAAAGCGAGCCGAACCGTTCGGTTCCATGCAGTGGAAAAGCGCCATTACTAGCCAGAGTGCAGACAATGAATGAGCGACGAGCTATTGAATCCTATGGGTGACATCACCACTCCAGGTTTTACTAGCTGCTGTCAGAGCGTTCTTTCCTTTCCCCTGCAGCTGCCGCTGGCTGACACAGGGTAGATCTGGTAGACTGGACCAAAGCAGCCTCAAAATAGGCAGGTATGAAGATCTTTCTTATATAATTAGTTAGCATTAGGGATGGGCTCATTATAGTCCCAACCCACCTGAGCAATCCTGCCAGGAAGCCCTCACTGCACACCGCCAATCATAGGCAGTGAGGCATTGCCGGCAGTGAGGCATTGCCGGTCCGCAGCTGCACATACACAGGCCTTTGATGATTGGTGATGTGCAGTGAGGGCTTCCTGGTGGGATTGCTCAGGTGGGTTGGGACTACGATCCAAACACACCTGAGCCCATCCCTAGTAAGCATAGGTGGAAAAGGAAACAGTTTTAGGAATTAGAGTTATCCTAGATTTTCACTTTAACGTGTGACCCTCTCTGCTCACCTGTACTGTTGGATCCAGCGCCAACGGCCGCAGTGGGCATAGAGCTTGTCACTCATGTGATACGTTATAATAGCCCTAACAATAATTATAATTGACTCTTCTTATCCCTGCCACCAGGAAAATAGAGAAATTCCCAGTACTTCTGGGTACAGAGGGGACTTACTCCCCTTACTTGCGGGTGCAGGTGCGTGCAAACTGGATACTCAGGCACCGCTTTTGTTACATGGGTCTGCATACCTACCAACATATTCACCCTAGTCCCCTGGACACTTTCACCCTTGCCCATGGCCCACACTTATTACAGCCACCTTGCAGGAAGTCCTGCCCAGATCACTTTTACTTTCCATGTGGCCCTGCCCAATTCACACTCACTTCCTGGGGGTCCTGCACCTAATTATGCCCACTCATCCCAATAATCCACTCTGTATGCTTAGTAAATCAAATAAAGATGATGCTAGGTTCTTGGGAAACAACCCAGGACAGAGTATAATTGGGACAGAGGATGACGAAGCAGGACTGTCTTAGTACTTCTGGGACAGTACCTATCTACTTAAGTGCCTGGAAAGAGTCCTTAGTCCTGTGTAAGCTCTGACTAAGCTAAACATTGAGCTTACACAGGGATCCTTCTCTCTCCAGATGGTAAACAAAGTAGCAGGCAAGCAAAGCATGAGTTCAGTTTAGGGCAAAGAAGAGAGCTGCTTGAAGCTCAGTAAAAATATTGCAAATTCTGGTTGTACACATTGGCAGACATCCCAACCTGCAAAAACTCATTTCAGGGAGGTGGCAACCTCATTTCAGGGAGGGGGCACTTTGTGCCTCCTCCCACCAATTTAACCCAAATAGAGGATGATCAAATGAAATTGAATCAGTCTACAGAGGTTTACTTTTTCTGAGAGATATTAAAGGAACATTCTAACCACCATGACCACTTCATGGTGAACATGGTCACATGACTACTTCAGTGATTTGAAGTGGTCATGGTGGTAGGAGTCAGAAACACTGCACATGCTGGGATATTTACAATTATGTGCTGGAGCTAGTTACACTCCAGCTCATGTGACTTAGGCAGCCAGAAAATGTCATGTCCTTCTTCATACATGTTTGAACAAAGACATGACATTTTATTATGACAGAACACAACTAGGTATTAAAAAACATATTGCAACAATTTACACACGCTAATGCACAGACCGATTGTGTGAAAGGGGCCTAACGCTGCTTTCACATGGATACACTGCGGTTTACCTGCTGGCGTGTACTGCTGGCTGGTACTGCTGGTGGGTACTGTTGGTGAATACTGATGGCGGGTACTGCTGGCTGGTAGTGCTGGTGGGTACTGCTGGCTGGTAGTGCTGGCTAGTACTGCTGGTGGGTACTGTTGGTGGGTACTGCTGGCTGGTACTGCTGGTGAGTACTGCTGGATGGTACTGCTGGTGGGTACTGCTGGCTGGTACTGCGGGTGGGTACTGATGGCTGGTACTATTTGTGGGTACTACTGGCAGGTACTGCTGGTGGATACTGCTGGCTGGTACTGGTGGTGGGTACTGCTGGTGGTTACTGCTGGCTGGTACTGCTGGCAGGTACTGCTGGTAGTTACCGCTGGCTGGTACTGCTGGCAGGTACTGCTGGTAGTTACCGCTGGCTGGTACTGCTGGCGGGTACTGCTGACTGGTATTGCTGTGGATACTGCTGGCTGGTACTGTGGTTTGTAGTACTCACTGCTGGCTGGTACTGCTGTGGGTCCTGCTGGCTGGTACTGTTAATGGTTACTGCTAGGTGGTACTGTGCTGGCTGGTACTGCTGTGGGTCCTGCTGGCTGGTACTGCTGGCGGGGAAATGCTGGCTCGAGACACATGATGACATCAATAGCTCGAGAGTGTGTGGAGCGACGCCGCGCTGGAGGCAGCATGCTGCAGAGCCAATGCTTCCTGTATCTCAGTCAGTCTCCTCACAGGCGGAGTGATTTGATATCACTCACCTCGCGGGAGACTTGGGATGTTTGCATTGCTCTGACTAATTGTACACATTGGAGACTAAGAGCCGGTTCACACTGGGGCGACTTGTCAGGCGACCTGGTCGCCTGACAAGTCGCCTGCCATAGATTAGCACAGGACCCGTTCTAATAGGAGTGACACAAGTCGCTCCGACTTAAAAAAGGGTCCTGAGCTACTTTGGGGCGACCTGGAGCGACCTGAATTGACTTCAATGATATGAAGTCCGTGCATGCCGCTCCGAGGTCGCCGGGAAGTCGGGTCGCCTGTATGTGAACGAGCTCTAATTATAACAAACTGAAGTTTATGGTATGGATACCAAGCCTAACAGTTCACTAACCTTTTGAAAGTTATAGTGGTGGTAGAGGAGGACACACACATACTGTATGTCAAGAAATGGACCACAATAGAATGTGCTTATTCTGTGACATAGGCTAGGAAACATGAATTATTCTGCAAAGTTTGCAGTCATTGAAACTAAAAATATCTCAGCTGGCGAGAGAGCAGCGAGGACCACTTAGCTACACATGGCAGAAGTTTGTTTTTTTATGTGAAGTAAATTATTTCAAAGACCTCCTTGCATTGTATGCTGCCTCAGACACAGGTTTACTTCCCCAACGTCTGCAGATTTTCTGCACACATTGTTCTACCTCCTGTGCTAAAAACAGAATCCTGCAGTAGAAAAAGACTAATAATTTCCTCTCATCTATCTGTCATGTCTTTCTTCTTCTGGGTCATAATGCCACTCCTGTTCTCAATTCATCTGGCAAACAGAAATTATGTCTCTTCTGCAGTTAAAAAATTGCCTGTTAACATGTGGGCTCCCAGGGCCCCACAAACAGAAGGGCCGCATCTTCTTACTTTCCCTGCCAGTGAATCTTGTCCTGGCACTGACTATGGAGTCAATTCAGGAGTGAGAGAGCAGAACTCAATCTCTTTCACCAGCCCTTAACCACTTAAGCCCCGGAGGATTTGGCTGCTTAAAGACCAGGGCCTATTTTGCGATTCGGCACTGTGTGACTTTAACGGGCAGTTGCACGGTCGTGCGACACTGTACCCAAATAAAATTGACATCCTTTTTTCCCACAAACAGAGCTTTCTTTTGGTGGTATTTGATCACCTGTGCGATTTTTACTTTTTGCGCTATAAACAAAAAAAGAGCGACAAATTTGAAAAAATAACAATATTTTTCAAATTTTGTTATATGAAATCCCCCCCCCCCCCCAAAAAAAAATGTAAAAATCAAAATTTTTTAACATTTTAGCCCAATTTGTTTTCTGCTACATATTTTTGGTGAAAAAAATCGCAAAATAAGCGTATTTTGATTGGTTTGCGCAAAAGTTATTGCGTTTACTAACTACGGGAAAGATTTATGTCATTTTTATTGTTTTTTTTTTAAACTAGTAATGGCGGCGATCTGCGATTTTTTTTTTTTTGCGGGACTGCGACATTGCGGTGGACAGATCGGACCCTTGACTGACATTTTTTACACTTTTGGGGGTACCAGTGACATTACTACAGTAATCAGTGCTATAAATATGCACTGGTACTGTAAAAATTACACTGGCAGGGAAGGGGTTAACTTTGATGGTGATCAAGGGGTTAAATGTTTCCCTAGGGTCGTGTTTATAACTGTGGGGGGGGGGGGGGGGCATGGCTAGTGATGTAACCACAGAGACATACGATCCTACATACCAGGATCATACAGTCTCTGCAGTTACTTCAGGGAGAATGACAGGCGGCTTTGTTTACATTAGCCGCCTGCCTTTCTCCCTCTCCAGTGGATGTTAGTGAACAAGCGGGAGCGTGCCTCCGGTGGCGCGCGCTCGCCCCCTAAAGGCTTTGCCCTGTAGGGGCTGACTGCCGCAGTAAATAGTCGTGCGGTGGTCGGCAAGTGGTTAAGATCACTCAATTCTCCACAGATTCAGCCCGAGGACTAGAAAGGGAGCCACTTCAGAACATTGCAAGGCCTTGATTCCCGTGGTTCCAGGCTGGGTACCTAGAATCAGCTCTGCACCACAGCAGGGCACTATAAAATAGAGGCTCAGGTAATGGGGTGTGCATCGCAACTGCCAGCTCACCCAACCCCACCACACCCCACCTTCAAGATCTCCATCTCTTTGGCACCCCAACTCCCATTCCAGAGCTGGCTGCTCCTCCTTCCAGTAACTTCACTTACTCTATTCCCCAAAGCATTGACACACAGCTGTGTCTTCTCATGTGTGGTATCTAACCCCCGACAGCCCTCCTGTAATCACCCTTCCTTCGGACTATATAACCCCCTGCAAGACTCGCAGGAAGTTATCTAGACAGGAAGGGACAAAGATCAAGTGTAGTATCTGTTCTCATCAGTCTTAGAGAAAGAGAACGGAGTGCCCCTTGAACTGGGGGGGGGGGACACTGTCCAGTATCTGGCCTGATGTGATTAGGTGGGAACGGTGGGAAGACAATTTTTCCCCTGGGTTGAATCTGGCCTGAGTCCCAAAGGCTTGGCCCCAATTGATGACAGGGCTCTCCCTAAGTTCTATTGCCTTCCTGATTTGAATGGGGCTGCATTTGTCTGGACTGGAGCTGGGAAGCACAAGGAGCTCCTGGTGGTGTGCTCCCTAGGGGTGGCATCCTATGGGTGCCGGAAAATTTTGGGTTGCTATATACCTTTGGTGTTTCACTAGTACAAGGACACATCCTCTTTGCTTTTCTTACACTACGTCTTTAGATGTGGCCTTTTGGCTAGCCAGGGCAATGTATTATACTAGCCACTTTTAATGTTTTTTTTGTCACTATTTATTCACAGGCACTTGCACTGTATGTGTGTTGTTTTTTGTTTTTAAGTGTTTTGGCACAGACGAAGGGTGCAGTTCATCGGGGGTGGCTCTCTGGCCTTCGGGTCCTTTGCCTCTCCCCATAAGGAGGGGTCTATCTTTGGGAGAACCCCTCACCAAATACTTGGTGGACTGGCTTTGGTTGGTCCCTAAGGAGTGGGGTCTACCTGGCTTCAACCTAGGTAGACCATGTCGTACCTTGCCTCCCCCAGGAGTGGGTCCACCTAGTTTCTGCCTAAGTAGACCTAAGTAGGCCTAAGTAGACCATGTCATTCATTGCCTCTGGCAGGAGCCTTGCTTCCCGGGAAGTTCAGAGTTAAACCTAGTACACACGCAACGATTATCGGCCGACCGATCGTCCGTCTTTTGTCCATAGTGGTGTTTTGTTGGTTGGAATGTGCCTAGACTGCACATGAATTTTCTCGCCCGACAAAATTCTACTTCAGAAGTGATGTCATGTGTTGGTTTGCTTTCTTTGTGTTCTTTCTTCTCTGAGCATGCCCAGACTTGCTCATTAGATTTTTCCCTGTAAAATCTGTACTGACTGCACGAAAATCGGCCGTTGTATTGACGGCCAACAAAAATTTTATAGCATGCACACCAGATTTTTTTTCGGCCGAAAAGTCGGAGTCGGTTGTCGGAAGCATCATACTAACAAGGCGAAAATCGGCAGATCGGTCGTCGGACGAAAATTCCCTGCCGATTTTCGACGCGTGTGTACGAGGCTCTTTCCCATCGGAGGATTGACTATTCTGTACCCTCTGTGCACTTTTTTATGTGTTGTGATTTTAGGGTTCACTTTTTTGGTTTACAGGGGTTCCACAAGGCTCTACACCGAGGGGTTAAAACAAAAAAACCTTCACGACCTGCCTACATGTCTGCTCACACATTTTTAATTCTTTGCTGAAGTTCCACTTTAACAGTACTCTTCATTGTAAACACCTAAACTCCCAAAGAATTTGGATGGGGGTCCACCTATTTTTGGCTGTAGAGGTAGCTGTGAGGGTCAGTTGTCCAAAACCTTTTTATATACTGTAGCATATACGCAGTAAAGGATCCTTGTAATAAATATCCTGTTTTTAATTAGACCAGAAGTCTTTAAAAGTAAATGATTTATTGCTTGTTTAATGCGAGACACTGGCGGTCAGGTGACTTAGTAGGCTTGTGTTAGTTTTGCCTGCAGGTAAACTGACAGGTGGATGTCTGCCTTGTGTTGTGTTTGTCGATTTATGATGGTGTTGTCAGCTGTTAGCAGATGCAGATCACACAAAACACCCAACAGTCCATTGCTTTGAAAATGAGTCACTGTATTCTTGAAATCTGTCTTCAGTACAAACAGAATCTGAATAAAGATGAATCCTTCCATGCAGATGATAATAGAACCATGTTGTTGACTACATTTATATTCAGAGTACGTTGTTTAATTTTTATACAATCTACTGTAAGCTTTGATTATATTATCCATTGCAAAACATCCTGTTAGAATTTTCTGCCCTTTTTTGGGCGGGGCTTAACCAGTGTCTCCAGAGAATTGGGAGGAGTCAATACACATGAATACTTTTAGGGTATTTCCACTTTTGTAGACCAAAATAAAGCAAATCAAAAAAGAATATAGCACGTACAATTACTACACAAGCCATGTTGTAATGTAATGTTAATAAAATTATTTTTCCTCTTCAATCTGTAGCCCCTGTAAAAGTCAATGCAGCCTGGAGGCGTTCTGTATACTGTTTGTTTACAGAATGCCCCCCAAAAATGTAATTTCTTCCTTGTGTGATTGGCTCACTGATTTTCCCAGAAGTCTGCACTAAAATATAACTCAAGGTTTAGGCACCTCCTGCAATAGAAATTTTAGTCTTGGTCATAGGCGCGCGCAGGGGGTGTGCCAGATATGCATAGGCACACCCTAATCTCTGTGTGTGGTGCATATTACACCTTCTTCCTGGGGTCCCCCCCCCACCCTGGGGTCCCCCCCCCCCACCCCTAGTGCTCCTGGCTTCCCTCCTCTTCCCCTGGCTGGTGCAGGGCATGTTTCAGGGTGGAAAGCGGGGGAAGGAGCTAGTAAATATGCCATTTACCGATGCCTTCCTTTTCTAAATGAACACAGTGAACACACTCACTCACTGCAGTCATTCATAACTGAAGCATAGTAAACTGTGTTAACTATGCTTCCATTTGTGAATTACCAGGAAGCCGCTTAGCACAGAGCTTCTTATTCATTCACTGTCCAGTGCAGCTAAGGCTGCAGCAAAAGGCATGTGCGTTTGAGCTTTGGGGTGCTCACCCTAAGACAATAGGCTGCACACACCTATGGTCTTGGTAAGATACTCCCCAAGGGTTAAATACTTTTAAAGTACACCCGAATTTCCTGAAAGTTCGGTTCGGATTCCCGAACTTCGGGAATAGAAAAACACAGTTTTGAAGCCCTAAAACCTAATAAATGCCCCTAAAAAGTGCCTAGGGTTCTGGGTCATGCCCCAGGGACTATGAATCAGGCAAAACAAAGTTCTTAAAAATTGTCGTTTTTGATTGAGAGCCAATTATTGAAAGAATTATTGAAAAAAAAAATGAGATTTCTTTTGATTTAGTGTCTGGGGGTCTAAAAAGTGTACCTGTGAATTTTCAGCTCTGTGGCGTGTCCAGAACCAGAATTATAGCATACCAAACCTTCAAAAATGACTTTTTTGCTTAAGCGCGCTTTTCTTTTGCTCCTTATCAACTGCACAGCCAATGTGTATGATAAAGCCTCAGTGACAAGTTAACGCCTGTTCTTGTTGTCAGCGTTAAGTCCACTGCAAAAGGCTTTGCTACTCTGCGTCACACACATCTGCTTTATTTAGCGACAACTTTGGGTCGCATAGCAGTGTGCGTTTTGCAGGTGAATTTCACCGCGCAGAGTTGCCAAAGCCTCAGTGACAACATAACGGCTGTTCTTGTTGTAAGCTTAAGTCCACTGCAAAAGGCTTTGCTACTGTGCATCACACACATCCGCTTTATTTAGCGAAAACTTTGGGTCGCATAGCAGTGTGTGTCTTGCAGGTGATTTTTCACATCGCACAGTTGATGAAGCCTCAGTGACAATTATACATAAATTTAAATTCATCACAAAAAAACAGATTATTTTTCTTAGAATTTCAGTAGCGCAGGGATGGTGTTACCATCCTTTCATAAAGTGCAAATAAATAAAGTGCATAAATTGCATAAATAATCCAAAACATCCAACTAAGCAAGAACAGAGTCCTTCAAAAGTCTTTGTTTATGTAGTGCCAGAGCAATACACAGTGCCTTTAATGCAGGGTCATTGATGTCAATTATAGGAACCACCGTACAATGTCACCACCACCAGTGCTGGGAGAGATAGCCAAAATGCAGACTCAGCAGAAAACTATGCCTAACCACTCTCATGGAATAGGCATAATATTGGATTATTTATGCAATTTATGTACTTTTCACCAGCATTTTTCTGCCAGTGCCAGGCCAGCCTATTTGCAAAAGAAATCCTGATTTGAATTAAATTGTTGCTGCCAGTGCCAGCGTATTTGCAGAAGAAATCCTGATTTCTTTGAATAAAATTGTTGCTGCCAGTGCCAGCCCAGCCTATCTGCAAAAGAAATCCCTAAGTAAAGTCACTCCTCTCTCCAGTCCTCCACTTACCTTGGGTGTGCTGTGTGGTGTGGCTGCAGAGTGTTCCCGCTGGACATAGTACAGGAGATAGTCAGAGACTGCAAACATGATACAAGAGATGGTCAGAGACTACAGACATGATACAGAAGATAGTCAGGAGATAGTCAGAGACTGAGGACATGATACAGGAGATGGTCAGAGACTGAGGACATGATACAGGAGATGGTCAGAGACTGAGGACATGATACAGGAGATGGTCAGAGACTGAGGACATGATACAAGAGATGGTCAGAGACTGCAGACGTGATACAGTAGATGGTCAGAGACTGCAGACGTGATACAAGAGATGGTCAGATACGATACAAGCGATGGTCAGAGACTGCAGATGTGATACAAGAGATGGTCAGAGACTGCAGACGTGATACAAGAGATGGTCAGAGACTGCAGACATGATATGAAGGATGGTCAGGGACTGCAGACATGATATAAGAGATGGTCAGAGACTGCAGACATGATATAGGAGATGGTCAGAAACTGCAAACATGATACAAGAGATGGTCAGAGACTACGGACCTGATACAAGAGATGGTCAGAGACTACAGACATGATACAGAAGATAGTCAGAGACTGAGGACATGATACAGGAGATGGTCAGAGACTGAGGACATGATACAGGAGATGGTCAGAGACTGAGGACATGATACAAGAGATGGTCAGAGACTGCAGACGTGATACAGTAGATGGTCAGAGACTGCAGACGTGATACAAGAGATGGTCAGAGACGATACAAGCGATGGTCAGAGACTGCAGACGTGATACAAGAGATGGTCAGAGACTGCAGACGTGATACAAGAGATGGTCAGAGACTGCAGACATGATACGAAGGATGGTCAGGGACTGCAGACATGATATAAGAGATGGTCAGAGACTGCAGACATGATATAGGAGATGGTCAGAAACTGCAAACATGATACAAGAGATGGTCAGAGACTACGGACCTGATACAAGAGATGGTCAGAGACTACAGATATGATACAGAAGATAGTCAGAGACTGAGGACATGATACAGGAGATGGTCAGAGACTGAGGACATGATACAGGAGATGGTCAGAGACTGAGGACATGATACAGAAGATGGTCAGAGACTGAGGACATGATACAAGAGATGGTCAGAGACTGCAGACGTGATACAGTAGATGGTCAGAGACTGCAGACGTGATACAAGAGATGGTCAGAGACGATACAAGCGATGGTCAGAGACTGCAGACGTGATACAAGAGATCGTCAGAGACTGCAGACGTGATACAAGAGATGGTCAGAGACTGCAGACATGATACGAAGGATGGTCAGGGACTGCAGACATGATATAAGAGATGGTCAGAGACTGCAGACATGATATAGGAGATGGTCAGAGTCTGCAGACATAGTACAGGAGATTGGCAGAGACTGCAGACATGATACAGGAGATGGTCAGAGACTGCAGACATCATACAGGAGATGGTCAGAGACTGCAGACATGATACAGGAGATGGTCAGAGTCTGCAGACATAGTACAGGAGATTGGCAGAGACTGCAGACATGATACAGGGGATGGTCAGAGTCTGCAGACATAGTACAGGAGATGGTCAAGAGACTGCGGATGTGATACAAGAGAAGGTCAGAAACTGCAGACATGATAGAAGATAGAAGGACACTAGGGGGGCCAGAGAGCACAGGGAAAGCAGAGAGCACTGGAGGAGCTGAAGGACAAGGGGGGGGGGGGCTGGAGAGAATTAAGGGGGGTTAAGGGGGGGGTTTGGAAAGCATTGCAGGGGGCTTGGAAGGTGTGAATAGCACTGGGGGGGGGGCGGGCAGGGAAAACCAGGGGGATAGAGAGCATGGTGGAGGGGGGGGGCTGGAAATCACCTAGGGGGGAGCCAGGGAGCACAGGGGGGTGGAGAGCACTGGGCTAGCCAGAGAGCATAGGAGGAGATGAAAAGCACTGTGGGCACTTGAAGAGCACGGGGGGGGGGGCTAAGGAGCACAGGGGGGGCTAAAGAGCACGGGGGGGTTTAAGAGCACTGGGGGTTTAAGAGCACTGGGGGGGGTAAGAGCACTGGGGGGGGGTAAGAGCACAGGGGGGTTAAGAGCACTGGGGGGCTAAGAGCACTGGGGGGTTAAGAGCACTGGGGGGCTAAGAGCACGGGGGGAGGGTTAAGAGCACTGGGGGGGGGGCTAAGATCACTGGGGGGTTAAGAGCACTGGGGGGCAGTAAAAGAAGTTGTATAGGAGGGGGATGGAACAGCTGCATATAGAAAAATTGATATTTCCATATTTCTCCTGCAGCCGCAGAATGCCTGCAGAAGGGAGGAGGAGAATCAGGCATCCAGCGGCAGCAGGAGCCGGAATAGGGAAACATCAAATCCTCTATATGCAGCTGCCCCATCCCCCTCCTATTCAGCACACACGGGGCTGCAGAGCACTGCAGGCACTTACCTTCTCCCCGCCGCTGCCGCCCCCCGCGAGCAGCCCGGACTGAAGGAGCTGCCACATCTGCAGCTGCTTCACACAGACAGAGATGCGGGCTGGGCTGGCCGCGCCAGGCAGGACACCGGCCTCACACGCCCCCAGTGAGTGGCCCCCGGGGCGGGGAAGAAGCGGGGACATTTGACTGTTGATGACTTGCCTGGCTCCGCGGCCAATCAGCCTTCTGCTCAGGGGGGTGTGACTCACACCCCCCCTGAGCAGAAGGCTGATTGGCCGCGGAGCCGGCCGCAGTGAGGGAACTTCTGAGCCGCGGCCCACCGGGAATATGCCTGGTCTGCCCTATGGCCAGTCCGGGTCTGGTCACAGTACATGTTGGCATTCATGGTTTCCTCAATGAACTGTAGCTCCCCAGTCCCAGCAGCACTCATGCAGCCCCAGACACTCCCACCACCATGCTTGACTGTAGGCAAGGCACACTTGTCTTTGTACTCCTCTCCTGGTTGACGCCACACACACTTGACACATCTGAACCAAATACGTTTATCTTGGTCTCATCAGACCACAGGATATGGTTCCAGTAATCCATGTCCTTAGTCTGCTGGTCTTTGGCAAACTGTTTGCGGGCTTTCTTGTGCATCATCTTTAGAAGAGGCTTCCTTCTGGGAAGACAGCAATGCAGACCAATTTGATGCAGTGTGCGGCATATGATCTGAGCACTGACAGACTGACCCCTCACCCCTTCTACCTCTGCAGCAATGCTGGCAGCACTCATATGTCTATTTCCCAAATACAATCTCTGAGCATGTGCAATCAACTTCATTGGTCGACCCTGGCGAGGCCTGTTCTGTGTGGAACCTGTCTTGTTAAACCACTGTAGGGTCTTGGCCACTGTGCTGCAGCTCAGTTTCAGGGTCTTGGCAATCTTCTTTTAGCCTAGGCCATCTTTATGTAGAGCAACAAATCTTTTTTTTTTTTCAGATCCTCAGACAGTTTTTTGCCATGAGGTGCCATTTTGAACTTCCAGCGACCAGTATGAGAGAATGAGAGTGGTAACACCAAATTGAATACACCTGCCCCCCATTCACACCTGAGACCTTGCAACCCTAACGACTCATTTGACAGGGAGGGAAAATGGCTAATTGGGCCCAATTTTGAAATTTTCAGTTAGGGATGTACTCACTTTTGTTGCCAGCGGTTTAGACATCAATGGCTTTGTATTGTTCCAACATTCCAACATGATAACGACCACAAACACGCCTCCAAGATGACCACTGCCTTGCTAAAGAAGCTGAGGGTAAAGGTGATGGACTGGCCAAGCATGTCTCCAGACCTAAACCCTATTGAGCATCTGTGGGGCATCCTCAAATGTAAGGGGGAGGAGAGCAAGGTCTCTAACATCCACCAGCTCCGTGATGTCGTCATGGAGGAGTGGAAGAGGACTCTAGTTGCAACCTGTGAAGCTCAGTGTTGTCACATTAAAAGATATAATAAAATATTTATAAAAATGTGAGGGGTGTACTCACTTTTGTGAGATACTGTAAATGCTGAAACAATAACAATGCCCTGCTTGAAGAGGAGTAAAACGTAACTAAAGAAAAAAAAAAGAGTTCAAATCTAATAACGGAAGAAATAAATACAAATATATGACTTGCTACATAATATGGCCCAGATTGACTTTACTTTCCATTTGTTGTTTACTTCCAGAAATACCACATGCCTGCCTTGTAGGTATAATTTGATGCAATTGCCATTAGGAAGGGGGTTCAGGATGTGAAGTAAGTGAGAGCATATGGATATAGAGTGCTCCGATAACAGACTGCGTACAATAATGTCACAACTTATAAATACTTTCTATGGCAGGCTGCAAACAGTAAACACATTAGTATTCTGGATGCAAGGCGGTATAGAAGGTACGTATAAATATAGAATGCCATGTGGCCTTCATTAGAATCAGCTCTAATTTATACGGAGAAAAAAAAACGGGAGACTGGGCTCAAATCAGTTTCTTTATATCACATGGCAACAAGTCGTCATTCAGGACAGACGCACAATAGCACGAGGCATTGTCCTGTGCCTATATATTAAAGCCCCCTGACATAATCTGGCGTGACTGTGCTGATCAGGGAACTTTGAGCCGAAGAAAAAGATCTTCTCCGGGGGGAAAGGCACTTTGTCATAGGCCAGAGAATTGCAAGAATATTCCACTGTCACTCTTTTGTGTGTAGCACAGAGAGCCTAACATCTGTTTTTCGGAGATACATTGAGTGAATAATTAAACTGTTGTTTTTAATTATTATATCACCGTGGGGAGCTGAACTCAAAGCTCACATTCCTCTATTGGTTCCAGAAAACATGCGAATTGAAGCTTTAAGCCCCAATTATTGTAAGGGAGTCTGTAGAAAGTAAGATGGCTGAGAAAGTGACTTTTTTTTAATGCCGAAACCTCTTAAGATTTGGTGTTTTATGGAGGGTGTTTATTGGGTACATGTCCCATAGCTTCTTTTCAAGACATTTTGTTGTTGATGTGTGAAGGTTTGCCAGCCACAGTAACTTAGCTCCCAACTGTCTCTGATTTCAAGGGACTGTCCCTGATTTGGAACAAAGTCCCTCTGTAGCTCTTTCCTCCTAATTTATCCCTCATTTTGGTCTGATCTATATGGTTTTATTTTTCAAAAAGTGTTTCCCAGTTCTAAGACTCGGTTCACACTACAGCGATCCAACTTAGGGGGCGACCTGTGAAGTCGCGTGCACCGCGACTTCGGCATGACTTGCACGGACTTCATAAAATGAATGTCTATGCAAGTCGCTCCAGGTCGCCCCGAAGTAGTACAGGACCCTTTTTCTAAGTCGGAGCGACTTGTGTCGATCCTATTAGAACCGTTCATGTACTACACTATGGGACGCGACAGTGCGTGACTTGTCAGGCTGACCAAGTCGCCTGACAAGTCGTACCAGTGTGAATGGAGACTTAACCTTTCATCTAATTTCTAAGTTGCTACATTTGTAAATTTCAAAAGGCAATATAAAGGAATAGTAGTTGTCAAAAAAAAAAGCACTTGTGGGTTTAACTAATCATTATTTGTATATTGGTCCTTTAACGTTCCTGGCGGTTTGATTATGTCAGGATTTCTGTGCTAAAAGCGGTACATTCTTTTGCATGGAAATCTGTTGTTTTAGATGTTAAAACTCACCTTCCCCTGCGATCCCCCGCTGTCCTCCCCCGCCGTCCTTCCGCCGTCCTCCCGCTGTCCTCCCGCTGTCCTCCCGCTGTGTGCTCGGCCGATGCCGGCACCTGTCTTCATGTTCCCTTCCCTGCGAGCGTTGCGACGCAGGGGGGTGGAACTGGCAGCAATTTAAAAAATGTAAATACACCAAATGACATGATACAAAGCTGTGATCCTAACGGATTACACTGTATCATCCCATTTCACCACAGGATTTCACCTGGTGACTTTTCCAGTGCCCTACCTGTGCTTTTCCAGTTCTTTGTGCCTGGAAAACTGAGAACGACCATGGCGTCCAAAAAGCATTCTTTTTGCGCAAAAGCGCTTTTAGACGAACTGGAAAACAGCGACAGCAAAAAGGAGTAACTTGAAGAATTGAGCGATAGCGATTAGTGGGAAAATTCGTCATCAGTTACGGAAAGTGACGACAGCGACGATTCTGATGTCTCTTTCTGGCACATCGCTCCGTTGGAAATTCTGAAGAATCATTTGATATACTTCCCAAATTCCACAAGCGATGTGCCAGAAAGAGACATCAGAATCGTCGTTGTCATCACTTTCCGTACCTTTTGATGAATTTTCCCACCAATCGCTATCGCTCGGTTCTTCAAGTAACTCCATTTTGCTGTCGCTGTTTTCCAGTTCGTTTAAAAGCGCTTTTGCGCAATAAGAACGCTTTTTGGACGCCATGGTCAGTCAAAATTTTCCAGGCACAAAGCACTGGAAAAGCACAGGCAGGACATTGGAAAAATTACCAGGTGCAATCCTGTGGTGAAGTGGCAAGATACAGTGTAATCCGTTAGGATCACAGCTTTGTATCATGTCATTTTTGTATTTACACTTTTGAGTTTGCCGCCGGTTCCTCCCCCCTGCGTCGCAACACTCGCAGGGAAGGGAACCGGAAGACAGGTTCCCGGCATCGGCCGTGCACACAGCGGGGAGAGACTGTGAGGATGCCGGGGAGGATGACGGGGGATCACAGGGAAGGTGAGTAACATTGCAGGGTATTCCTGAGTGTGGCTCGGGGTTACCGCTTTTGGTACTGAAAGTTAACCCCAAGCCACACTCGGGAATATCGCCAGGGGGGTTAAGGAGGCGTGGAAAGAGGTGTGTCCTATGCCTACATACTTTTTGCTAATAGGTGTCCCTCATGCCCACCTCAAAAAGTTGGAAGGTATGCAGTAATCTCTTGGTGAACCTGGACAGGGAAAGTTTTAGCCCAAGTGTGGGGCTATGGGCAAAAAATTTAAATGGGGCTTGTAAACGATCAACTTGTAAAACAACACATTCAGTTTAAAATATAAATAAAAGGAAAAACATTTTTGTATAGATATAAAAAAAATTATAAATACCCTTTTTCCCATTTTTTTTATAAGTGATCACATTCCCTCTGTTCTCAGCTGCATATGAGCTGGGAGGAAGAGAAGCAGCAGGACATTGATCTTCCCAGTGAATGGCTGTGCATCAGGGGCATGTCAGGACAAGTCTGATCATTGGAGTAGAGTACACTGAGTTCCCAACATAGCTAGAGAACTGACCATGCTGTGCTCTCATGCCTAGTGTGGTAAGTTTTTAATAGGAAAGTAAGGGGGGCAGCAGGTACACCAGGGATTTCACATAAAGGAAGCAATACAAAGTGAACAGGATACTTTCTCATACAAGTACATGGTACAGCAGACACAGGATAGTGAAGTGTTGGGGAAACAAATGGTTTAAAGCTGAAGTCCAAGTACGGCTGTTTTTACATAAACTATAAAACCACAGATTATCCACGCTAAGCATAGTAAAAGTTCATAGAATAGCAGCCAGCATCAATTTGTTGATTGCAAATACAAAAAGCTAAAAATACTACTATGAAGCGCTGAGGTAATATTGCAAAATATATTACAGTTTATTGCATATACAGTAACATATAAAGTCCATATAGTTGGCATTAAAGTGGAGTTCCACCTTAATTTTATACTTACCTCCATCTTCTCGCTCCGGGTCACCTGAAAAAGAAATGGATAATCACATTTTTTTTTTTTTTTTACTTACCTCGTAGCGAAGAAAATATACTTACCTTACTTCCTTCTTCCTCCTTCCTCGGCCGCGGCCCGTCGTCACTTCCTGGCTCTGCAATGATTCCTGGGAGCTGAACGTCATCGCTCCCAGGAATCATTGTGCCTGCACCGGCCCCGACGTCAGTTCCGGGGCGCGCGTCATCCCCTTCTAAACAGCTTCTGGGCATGCCCAGAAGCTGTGGAGGGATGACGCGCGCGACCCGGAAGTGACGACGGGGCCGGCGCAGGGCATCGTGGGACCGAAGAAGGTGGAAGAGGACGCCGAAGAGGATCTCGCTGGCTTCAAGCTGCCCACATCTGAGATGGCAGCGCTGGACAAGACGTTTGCAAGGTAAGTATTTGTCCTAACAGGTAAGTGCAACCCGGGACAGATCAGAGGCTAGCCATTGTGGAATGCACTAGCCCTGACTGTCCCGGGGGTATTTAAAAAAAAAAAAAAATTCCAGGGTGGAACTCCGCTTTAAAGAGACAGATGAAAGCCTGCACCAGCTTCAGTGTGATGAATGATACACACAACACCACAGTGTTTCAAGCGAGTCTCCTTACCAGAGGGGTTTGACCCCCAAGTTATAGAGTGGTCATGTACGCATGTGACACAGGTCTAACCCAAACTCAGCACTGGACATCAGGTGAAGCAGCTCACATCAAGGGTCTTTGGGCTGTTTATGCAGACTCCAAACCAAGGAAGATTCAAGCAAACGGTATCGTGACCATATGCACACTCGGCTCCCGAATCAAATGAAGCTCAGCAAAGTAATAAACATAAAGGATCCCATAAGAAAGCACATTATAAAAAAAATCAATTCCCTTATTTAAAAAAAACATACTTAAAAATATCATATAAAATCAGGCATCAAATAAAATAATCAAAATGGCATGCTTGCATCATACGTCAATGTCTAAACCGCTGGCAACAAAAGTGAGTACACCCCTGAGTGAAAATGTCCAAATTGGGCCCAAAGTGTCAATATTTTGTGTGGCCATCATTATTTTCCAGCACTGCCTTAACTCTCTTGGGCATGGAGTTCACCAGAGCTTCACAGGTTGCCACTGGAGTCCTCTTCCACTCCTCAATGACAACATCATGGAGCTGGTGGATGTTAGAGAAATTGCACTCCTCCACCTTCCATTTGAGGATGCCCCACAGATGCTCAATAGGGTTTAGGTCTGAAGACATGCTTGGCCAGTCCTTCACCTTTACCCTCAGCTTCTTTAGCAAGGCAGTGGTTTTCTTGGAGGTGTGTTTGGGGTCATTATCATGTTGGAAATCTGCCCTGTGGCCCAGTCTCTGAAGGGAGGGGATCATGCTCTGCTTCAGTATGTCACAGTACATGTTGGCATTCATGGTTCCCTCAATGAACTTTAGCTCCTCAGTGCCGGTGTAATGTTAAAAATCCCTTCCTCGTGAAAATTCCTTACCCTCGTCACTTCCGGTGCACATACAGTACGTCATGGAACAGCTGAGCAGGTTACCAGTGCGCATGCTCATAGCTGCAGAGGGTAGGGAATTTTCACGGGGAAGTGATTTGTAACGTTACACCGCATCAGCTGTTGCCGCAGGTACATTAAATAATCTCCGCTGCAACATTAAATCATCTCCGCTCCTACCCCTGTGACTTCTCTGATCTTGGCTCGTAAATGTAAAAGCGGCAGGTGTATGAAAATATAAATCAAGGAGATCTCGGCTCCGTGAGTTATATTTTCATAGACCCGCCGCCGCTTTTACATTTAGTAGCCAAGATCAGGGAAGTCACAGGGGTAGGAGCGGAGATGATTTAATGTGTCAGCGGAGATGATTTAATGTACCCGCGGCAACAGCTGATGCGGTGTAACGTTATAAAACCCTACTTTGATACAGTTCTAGCCGTTGGTCGCTTTAGCACCCATTTAGATGCACAGCCAGAAGTTCGCATCAGCGTGCATCCCACCGGCCAGAAATTATGTCACCTTTCGCTGTCACCTGGCGCGTTTCACCCCTCCCACAGGACAACACCCTAACACTGTGGGCATGTTTATCGTTAAGTAATAGTCCTATGGACTGCGTGGTACAATAAAGTAGACGCAAAAAAAAAAGGCCACACGCCTGATGCAGGGGTCCGGCATGGCTCCGAAACATTGCTATCTGCTGTAACAATGTGATCAGTGATTCAAGCTTTGAACCCACTCTGGAGATCCTTGATGTGCTGGTGACTTTTTCATTGCTTTGACTTTGATACAGTTCTAGCCGTTGGTCGCTTAGCACCCATTTAGATGCACAGCATCTCTTGCAAGAGTGCCGAATTGTATTGAATGCTTCTTACCATCTGACCCATTGTAAGTGCATTACTTTCTTTGCTTTAATAAACCATTTAAATGGTATCACGCTATGGTGTCTTTTCGATTTATCCCACATACATCTTTCTGAGTGGGGATTTCCAGATATCCATACGTGTACCATCCTTGAGTGACTTCCTTTATCCACCATTTGGAGGAGAATTCGTGGAAGCCTCTGCCATCTGTTCCAAGGAGATCATCACTTTCAGCCTGCATGACCCAATTGCTGTAAGGTACTTTGGGTCCATGCTATCTGGTGAGTGAATTATATTCTCTTTTCGGTGTGGGATTTATCACAAGTATTCACTCTTCTATGTGGGACTGGTCACCTTCCTTTTTTGTCTAATTTTGAATATTGGACTTTATTTTTGCATTTCAGTGTGTATCCTATTGTATTCACTTTAACATTTGACCGCTGCACAATTTATGTTATATATATATATATAATGTTTGGGGGTTCTAAGTAGTTTTCTAGGAAAAAATACTGATTTTAACTTGTAAACAAAAAGTGTCCGAAATAGGCCTGGGGCTTAAGTGGTTAAGAATAAAAGGAAATGAAAGAAACAAGCTCACATTTTAAGGTGCCTCTCAGGCACTTGAAACAGGCAATGTACACAAGATAGGATGGGAACCGCTAGAGACTGTTCCTTCATTCTGCGTTCCACACTACAGATTACTGCAAACCGGACGTGACGTATGACGTGCTGGACCTCAATGCATTTTGCTACTCAAGCGTCATCAGGAAGAGTGTAATGCTAAAGCTAGCCCCTCAAAAAGAGATAAAGGAGGCAAGAAAAAGTCAATTGGTAACTGGGGACAGGAGTAGCAAATCTAGTCCATCTTGAAGAGGCTCCTCCAGCTAACCTAGACCAGCACCGCAGTGTCAGTGGTATCTCACTGTACTTGGCTGTCTGGTCACTACCCTAAGCTTCAACCCCAACCTAACCAATGCTGCCCAGTACAGGGTGAGGTCTTTTCCCACCTTCACTCCTTCTGTTACAAAGTTTATTGGTGTTACTTTGGTCTTTCTTTAAGTCTACTAATAAGGGCAGCCGTGCAGAGAAATACATAAATGTTTGAGCACTGCCTGAATTTAAATATGAATCCCCACTTATATACTTATATACTCATGAAAAAAATAAATTACCAATAAACAGAAAATTCCAATGAACTATAAAAAATTATTATGGAAACATGAATTGGAAAATTATTATGGAAACAAAAAAATAAATAAATAAAATAAAACACGTATCATTCATTTATAAGTCCATATCCTTGTGTCTTCATACATGGGAAATGTGATAATCAATGTGCAATTTTTCAAAGTGCCAAGTGCTTCCTCTTCAAATAAAATGCAAATTGTGCGTCTTTCAGTGTCCCCACTAACCGACGGGTGTGGACCTCTAGGTTATAAGAGTCATAAGCGCTTAATAGTGTCCTGGATGTGCTGGAACTTGTAGTCCTCCTCCTTGGTTATGTTCCACACTAGTAAGCCATGGCATTGTATTTTCTCTCAGAGGGGACATAAGAGAGGGTAGCAAGAGAGATCCAAATAGTGTAATCCCATTTATTAAAATATATTTAACAAGTTAAAACCAACGCGCTCACTTTTTCATGATGAAGCAAACAAAATGCTGAACCAGAAGTTCTCATCAGCGTGCGTCTCACCGGCCAGAAATGAGGTCACCACTCGCTGTCTCTGGCGCGTTTCACTCCTCCCACAGTGCGTTATTTAATGCTATGCTGAGCGGTGAGATGTGCTTGTTTATATACTGTACTCTAAAACTCCTTCTACAATCAATTTATTACTTCCTATTTAGAGCTTCCTATTCCTATGATGTAATTCCGCTTCCTCCCGCAGCCAGCAATGGGTGTATTAGCCTCATTTGCTATAAAAAGGATACAAGGATAAACATACAAGGATATGTACCTTATATATGAATGACACGTGTTTTATTTTATTTATTTATTTTTTATGTAATCACATATTTCCATATCAATTTTTTTTATTGGAAATGTCATTCATTGGAATTTTCTGTTTATAGGGCATTTATTTTTTTCATAAGTATATAAGTGGAGATTCCCATTTGAAACCAGGCAGCGCTCAAACACTTATGTATACGATATAAAGGTACAGTACCTTATTAAAGCAGCAGCCGGTGATTGGATCTATTCACATTGGTTAATACACAGATTAATTTGCCTAAGCGCGGGAATTTTTTTATTAATGTGCAGAGCTATGAACTGCAGTGCTGAGTAATGACCAATATATGGTGAAGGTTCAAGGCTAATCATTTCGTCTTCCTATAGGGCTGCACTTTGGACAGCATAAGGGGAAGTCTCCAGGCATCATTTTGCCTAAAGACCAAATTATGGTTTTCCTTTTCACCTTCCAACAAATCTACCTGTAATATGTTGCAGGGGGTCTTGAAATAAAATGTTATTACATACAGTACACCAAGCAGAATCTATTGTATCCTTGCGAACACAGACATAATGCAACTGTGAACCTGTCAGTCCCATGATTCCCGGAGATGAGCACATCCAGCAAACCATACAGATCATACAATGAAGTGAACACATAATGGAAAAATGTCATTCATTCCCAATATACTGTCCCAAACACTCATTACATCACTCTGCGATTTATTTAATGCAGTTAGAGATTTGTAAGACACATTATAATGACAATGGGCCATTGTCACGCAGTTCTGCAATGCCCATGCTGGAAATATACATCATGACAGCTTAAACATCAGCATTATGGAATGGCAATGTCTGAGGCTGACATGTCTGTTCTGTATATAACCAATTATGTCTTAATGAAGAGCCATTTCCTTGCCTCTCCCACACCCCGGTGTCCTAGGCTATTATCACAATGTGAATAGCGATTATGTTAATAAGTTTTTTTTTTATTATTTTTTTAACAGTAGTGTAGGCTAAAGCACCCAACTATCTGTATGCTCTGTCTGCAAATGTAGTCATTAAATCTCTTAACTTATTACAGGTCCATAAAAAATCAGATTACATATGATAAAAGGATTGAAAATATTTTTTTAATAATTTATATGTCATATGATATTTTTATTGGTTCAGAAAGACCTTTTAGATCTTCCATAGAGACATTTTCCTTATTATTTTTTAAATTTCAGTAAAGAGTTCCCCCGATTACAGTGCCGTACTCTACCCGTTCTCGTCTATGGAGTTCTGGAAAGTATGGCTGATTAGAACATAAAAAGCTGCTAACCAGAAAAATACTTGCAGTGGTAATTGTTTCTGGTCTGTGGACTCTCATAGACTGGTAACAAACCTGGTAAATATTAACTAGAATCTAAGAGGTTTTAGAACTGTAGTGCTCAGCCCCTGAAGGAATATACTAAGGTCTCCCTTGCTAGTACAGAGGCTACCTGCCACAGACACAATTTCAAGCATGCCAACAACACAGGCTCAGTCTAGGGCAGAGATGTAAAGCTCAATTTCATTGTTGGCCGCATCAGCATTATGTTTGCCCTCAAAGAGCCGATGTTCCGTGAAAAAACCCTACCCGTGAAAATTCCCTACCCTCGTCACCTCCGGTGCACCTACGTCACACCTACGTGATGGAACAGCTGAGCAGGTTACCATTGCGCATGCTCAGAGGTCCGGAGGGTAGGGAATTTTCACGAGGTAGTGTGTTGTAATGTTACACCTCATCAGCTGTTGCCGTGGTAACATTAAAACATCTCGGCTGCAACATGAAATCATCTTCGCTCCTACCCCTGTCACTTCCCTGATCTCGGCTACTAAATGTAAAAGCGGCGGGTGTATGAAAATATAAATCACGTAGATCTCGGCTCCGTGATTTATATTTCCATAGACCCTCCTCCGCTTTTACATTTAGTAGCCGAGATCAGGGAAGTGACAGGGGTAGGAGCGAAGATGATTTCATGTTGCAGCCGAGATGTTTTAATGTTACCGCGGCAACAGCTGATGTGGTGTAACGTTACAAAACCCTACCCCGTGAGAATTCCCTACCCTACGGACCTCTGAGCATGCGCAATGGTAACCTGCTCAGCTGTTCCATGACGTATGTGCACCGAAAGTGACGAGGTATGGAATTTTCACGAGGTATGGTTTTCTAACGTTACACCGGTTGTATCTGTAAGACTAGATGTCCAGAGTTCTGGAGGAGGACCAGAGGAGGTATAGAGCCATCTGCTGGAGTCTGCTGAATGCTGAAACCAGGGGAAGCGGACATGAAGGGGTGAAAGGAACAGGATCTGTCGGACGAGTTCTGTTCTCCTCTCTGCTGCCAACTGCTGAGACTGGGGCAGGGGCAGACACAAGGGGGGTTCCACAGCTGCAGGAGAGGTGCAAGGGCCATATGAAATGGCCTGGAGGGCAATATTCAGCCCACCTTGTGTTTGACACATGTGGTCTAGGGCATGTCTTTTGTGGATTTTATTTGCAGAAATCTTGAACAGGAGAGGGATAAAGGCGCAGGATTCTCCAAACTGATAAGAAATCAATAGGTGGACAAACTTCTTAGCACAAATCCTATAGCAGCAAGCACACATGACAGACCCAAACTCAGGTCTTACTCACATTGTCCCAGGAGCTGTCTGCCACCCGACTTCCACATGACACTTTTTAGTGATAGAGACAATCTCCAAACCAGGAATCTCAAAGCAATTCTTCCCAGCAAGTCACTTTAGCAATCTTCTCCAGGCCCTCAGCCCAACACCAGCTGAGGCCCAAACTGCAATTCCTGTCTTACACTTAGCTGGCTCCTAGGGGCAGCAGCCCCAGGATAAAATTAACCCTCCTAGCGGAAGAAGTACACTCTGCACAAGCCTCCCTAAACATTTATTCTCTCCCCAGCTACTTTCTGGGCACCCCCTTCCCATTGATTCTCTGGGGGTTTGAAAAATATTAATAAATAAGTGGTTAATCCTCCTATTCTATGTTCTTGAAGCTTTTTCCAGACACAGACAGCAGCACTGACCTTAGGGAAAATCTGACCAACGAAAAACAGATCCTTACCCTACTAAGTACAGTGAAACCAAAAAGTAAATTTGGCCTAACTTTTTTGGCAGGCTGCTACAGAACATTTTAGGCTTGCCATGATAGGAGAGGCTAGGTAAGGCAAAGCAATTTGTTCTGGTTCCAGAACTGACGTGTAATAATAATAATAGTACAATATACTATATTATAGTAGCTCTGGCACTTTTTCACAACACATCATACTGCCACAATATAATAAAGTATTGTCTCTCACTGAACTTCAGGAATGTCTATGTGGACCATAACAATCAATCGAATCATTACTACAGAGTTTATACGATCTCTGGGGTGACTGCAGGTCTTTAAAATCAGTTTATTTTTATTGTATAGAGCTCTTTGCCGAATGCATCCGACAGAACCCAGAGATCAGAGGGATCACCGCACCGGGACCGGACAGAAGGGTTGTCAAGTGCTCACTCTACATGGACGACGTAACGGTGTTCTGTGCTGATCAGCGCTCCATCGACTCGCTCGTCCAGACCTGTGAGGACTTCGGCAAAGCTTCAGGGGCAAAAGTCAACTGCGGGAAGTCAGAGATCATGCTCTTCGGAAAGTGGTTCCTGCCTTCTTCTGCATCAATCCCTTTCAGCATCAAGGCGGACTTCATCAAAATTCTTGGAGTTTGGTTTGGAGCTGAGGGCGCAGCCCTGAAGTCTTGGGAGGAGAGACTGTCCAAGATGAGACAAAAGTTTGGACTATGGAGCCTCAGAGAACTCACCATCGAAGGGAAAACACTGGTACTCCGCAGCGAGATCCTCCCTGTGTTGCAGTACCTCGCCCAGGCCTGGCCCCCCCGGGTCAACACCTGCAAGGCCATCACCAGGGCGGTGTTCCACTTCATCTGGGGCTCCAAGATGGACAGAGTGAAGCGAGCAGTCATGTTCAAAGAACCCCTCAAGGGCGGTAAGGGCGTGCCCGACATCGCAACGTTACTGGGGGTGTTCTTTGCCTGCAACTGCATCCGCAGAACTTTGATTGACAGAACTTCGGTCTCTGGAGGCAACTCCATGTCCCGTTTTTTCCTCCTGCCTCTCTGGAGGTCCCTTGGATGGGACAAATGGGACAGCTCCATCCCCTACAACTGGGACACTCCTTGGTACTACTTGGACACTTTCAAGTTCATCAAGGAGCTGGGGCTGCATGGAGTTAAGCCCGACTTGTGGAAGCCTAAAACTATCTACAAGTTGATCAGAGCATCGGACATTGCTGAGACTGTTCCAGGCCTCCCTTCAGCCACTTGCAAAGTGGTCTGGAGGAATGTTTCTTCAAAGAGACTCACCAACAGGCATAAAGATCTGGCGTGGATGGCTGTCCAGGGGGGTTTGCCACTCAGGACATTTATGCATGCCAGAAACCTGTGCAGATACAGGCACTGCCCCTTTTGTATCATCCACGAGGAAACGTCATTTCACGTTTTCTGGGAGTGCTCATTTGCACAGAGCCTGTTGAGGGCCTTGGAACCTGAACTGAGAGACTTTGTCCCACAGACTGCCATCACACATTTTGCTGTGCTGAATGGACTTTTTCATGGGACTTTTTCCCAAGAGGACATTGACAACGCCTGGCGGGTGTTGTGCTGCTTTAAGGACGCTTTATGGTGCGCCAGAAAGCGCCTTATCCACCAGAGGGAGAGGATGTCCATTGAGGACTGTCGCAGACTGATCCACAGTCTGCTCAGAGACTATAACCTGATGGATCTCATGGAGGAAGAGGAGGTCTGAAGATTTCCCCTTCCCCCACTCTCCCTTGCGTGTCTTTGTCCATTCAATAAAGCTTCGGGCCTGTGATTTCATTCCCCCTCCCCCTACCCCCACTCTCCCAACCCCCATCACACCTGTTGCTTTTTTGAAATGTTTTAGTATTGATACAGTTTGAGTAACGTAACGTATAGACACTGTTATTTAGTTTCATGCTTCAGGGGTATTGCGGCGTCATGCATGATGTGATGGCACGGGGTATCCTTACTCCGCACACCACATCAGGCATCATACCGCAGAATGAATGGATGTGATTGAATGTATTTATTAGTATGACCGGAAATGTATTGTAATGTAGTGTATTTATGCGCTGCGTCGCAGTACAGGGGAGAATGTACCCCGACAAAAGTATTGTTTTTTGTATATCTTTTATGCAAATAAAGATTACATTTTCAACCAAAAAAAAATCAGTTTATCTCAACCTTTTTTCAATCAAGGTACACAATCCTGAGACACCCCATTCTAAAATATGGTAAACTAAACTAAACATAACCCAGCAACATCCACACTCTTAGGACCCCCTATGTTAGAAGTGATTTATTCTTCTAAAACAAATATTTCATTGCACACTGATACTGACTAGTATTCCAACATTTCTCTCCTCCCTCGGTTTCTTGCCTTCACTCAGTTAAAGGAAGTACAACCAGAGCTTGTTTGACTGTAGTTCTCCTGTGGATCACAGGAGTGCAGTTTGTTCTGTACTCATTTTCAGCACACAACGGGCTGAAGTCATCTGTCTGCTGATGTCATAGAGGCGGTCCAGGCTCGGGCAAGATCGTGACAATGGAGTCGGGATCTGCCCACATGCCGGTACCACCCTGGCTCAGCCTCTCATCCAGCTGCTGAAAGCCTGAGCCGGCCTCTCCTTCCCCCTCCACAGCCCAGCGCTCTAGTGGGCGCGGGGGGGGGGGGGGCAGAGCAGTCACCAGCTCCCTGCTTATGGAGCTGTGAGAACCAAGCGATCTGCGGTGTTAGATTGCTTGGTTCTCACTGTTAGAGGCGCCAGGGGACCGATGCATCATCGGACCTCAGTGCTGAAAGAAGAGGGGCAAACAAGGATAATGTTCAGTTGCCTGACGTCCTCCTTATCAACCAATGACATAATTGGTTGTTAGGACGTTGGCGCCTAGAAGGTTGTAATGGTTGACAATGAAACCCTGTACCTTTGTGTTACTAAAAGGCAAGTTTCATTCACCTGCTGGCTTTAACCTCCCTGGCGGTATGATTATGTCAGGAATTATGTACCAAAAGCGGTACAATTTTTTTCATGGAAATTTGGCGTTATGTATTATAGGCCTACAATTCTTAGTAATTACTGACTTAAACCTGACCAAAACAAGACTCTAGTAGACATCCCAGATGTGATAAATTTGAAACACAAACGCATGAATTATAATCTAATCAATAATATAATTTTATTATATAATATATATAATAAAATTATATTATTGACTAGATTATAATTCATGCGTTATATGTATATATATATATATATATATATATATATATATATATATATATATGTGTGTGTGCACATATATATATATACATATATATATATATATACAGTATATATATATATATATATATATATATATATAATATAATATAATATAATATAATATAAATGTGTTATGTGTTTGTGTTTGGTGCAACGTTTGAATTTCCCTCCCAGTTCCGCTCCCATGCAGCATTGCTGCTGCAGGGAACGGAACTAGGGAGTCATCACACCGACGGACGAGCGGCGGGGATCTCGGCTGGCGGTCACAGCAATGAGAGATCATCGCTGGATTGCCAGGAGAAGGTAAGAGACACCGCTGCGCTCTCTGCACATCTACCCTGAGCGTGACTCGGGGATACCGATCCTAGACTAAAAAATCCACCCCGAGTCACGCTCGGGGATACCGCCAGGGAGGTAAATACAATTTTTGGGCAATTTTTTAGGCATTTTTACCAAGGCACCCCTGAAGAAACCTGAAGGCACCCCAGGGTGGTTGAAAAAGGCTGCCTTAAATGTTATCAAGTTTAATTTGTTGTAAATGCACCCAAACTATCTATCTATGTATCTATCTATGTATCTATCTATCTATCTATCTATCTATCTATCTATCTATCTATCTATCTATCTATCTATCTATCTATCTATCTATCTATCTATCTATCTATCTATCTATCTATCTATCTATCTATCTATCTATCTATCTATCTATCTATCTATCTATCTATCTATCTATCATTTTTCAAAAAGTTACTCATATGTTCTAAAGTTTAAATAATTTCTATACAATCACTCCTATTTAGATCTGCTGGTCTTATTTTATTCTGCTTGCTGTGAGTTATAAATGCATGATCTAATTATGGCATGGGAATTTTGCCCACATATTGTTTGAATAACTGACTGCTCAGAATTATTATTGATTGGAAATACTTTCAGAAAATGCCAGATGTAACTTAAGAGCTCTGAACACAAAACTGTGCAGCTCATTCCCCATTTCCTTCCTGCCCTAGCAAAGTTCATTAGCCCACAGACATGAATATTTGCATACTGCAGCAGGCGGTTAGAATGGGCACTCCAAGCTGCCTCATTAGCATTGTGTAATACCCAAGCCTTCAAATTCTGCTCCTTGTAACATCTCGAAGAAAGAGACTCAGCGGGAGCTGAGGGGGGTCATAGCATTCTCAGGGAAATCATCGTCAGTAAATTCAATTGTGACATGACAGGGCTATCAAGGCTATTCAGGACAAGAGATCACCACCAAATCGGGAAGACAGGAAATAAAGACCGTTACCAAACATGTAATTATATATGTGAGAGGCCACGGAAACAATAGTTTCTCTTTTTTTTTTTTTTACCCCTCTTCTTCCTTCTGAGTTCCTCAGAAGTAGAATTTGCAAAATCAAGGCCGGGCCAAGCTGTCATGTTCTCTCAAGTCTCTTGGTGATCTTTGGGCATGGTGGCATCAATATGAGGTTACCGGAGTCAAGCAATGCGCCGTCATGCTAATTAAACTTCTGACCCTGGCTAACTGTGCATGTTTTAAGGTCAATGACCGCCTACAAATTATCTGCGAACAAAATGGAAGCAGCATACATTAGGCAAAATTACAAAACGACACTCTTTTGTATGCTATTTTGCTATAAAGGTCGAAATGCTAGATATGGAAATTTTTACAATGAGATTTCACTGTAAAGATTGGCTTATGGCCTTGGACAACTGCTTACACTTGTCATTTGTTCACTGATATATTTTCACTATGGACTGACTAAGAGGGACTATTTTTCTATAAGTCTCATATCTATTTATCTTAGGGTGACCAGATTTTTCAATTGAAATCTGAGGACATATTTTTTTTTTACCAGTAATGGCGGCAATATTGTAGCGGACAGTAAGTGACCCTTTTCAACACTTTGTGGGAACCAGTGACACTAATACAGTGATCAGTGCTAAAAATATGCACTGTCACTGTACTAATGACATTGGCTTGGAAGGCGTTAAAATCCAGGGCAATCAAAGGGTTAAATGTGTGTCTAACAAGTGTTTTCTCACTGTGGGGTAGGTGCTTTTACTAAGGCATAGATCCCTGTCTCTGCTTTTCAGGAACACAGGATCAATGTCTATCATACGGACAGAACGAAGTTCTGCCTTGTTTACATAGCATAGCATACAGAATGATCGGCGGGTACTGACGGACATTGAGTCCGCGAGACCCACTGATCTGTTCAGATACCCAGAAATGCAGGATCACGTATATATACATGATCCTGCGCAGCACGACCACCCTGTAGCAGTAAATCTGCTATGGGATGGTCAGCAACCGGTTAAGATCATCAGCATTATGATAACTCACAGGCAGCAGGCACTCTATCATGGCTCTGGGTGGCTCTGTCACAGTGTGTCACATAACATTGCTGCTGGGTGCTGATTTTATTAACTTATGACCAATAAGTTAACAAAATCAGCACCCAGCAGCCATGTTATGTGACACACTGTGACAGTGCACTGCCAGCCAGGGCCATGATAGAGCACCCCGTGCCTATGAGTTATGTTACCATCCATGATGTCAGAGAGACAGACACAGTGCAATGTCGTCTATTCACAGACACCCCCAAAACACACCTGTGTTGAAGCCTTGAAGGCACTGGCAGCCCCACAATGGGATCTGCTTCCCCTCTGTTCCTGCTGCTGGACACTGCCTGCTGAGCTCAGCTGCCTCTCTCTGCCTGCCGCAGCCGCCTCACAGCCTCTTCAGTCCAACTCTCCAGGCCCCAGCTACAGTGCATTGTGAAAGTATTTAGCCCCCTTGAACTTTTCGACCTTTTGCCACATTTCAGGCTTTAAACATAAAGATATAAAACTGTAATTTTTTGTGAAGAATCGACAACAAGTGGGACACAATCATGACGTGGAACGAAATTTATTGGATATTTCAAACTTTGTTAACAAATAAAAAACTGAAAAATTGGGCGTGCAAAATTATTCAGCCCCCTTAAGTTAATACTTTTCAGCGCCACCTTTTCCTGCGATTACAGCTGTAAGTCGCTTGGGGTATGTCTCTATCAGTTTTGCACATTGAGAGACTGAAATTTTTGCCCATTCCTCCTTGCAAAACAGCTCGAGCTCAGTGAGGTTGGATGGAGAGCGTTTGTGAACAGCAGTTTTCAGTTCTTTCCACAGATTCTCGATTGGATTCAGGTCTGGACTTTGACTTGGCCATTCTAACACCTGGATATGTTTATTTGTGAACCATTCCATTGTAGATGTTGCTTTATGTTTTGGATCATTGTCTTGTTGGAAGACACATCTCCGTCCCAGTCTCAGGTCTTTTGCAGACTCCATCAGGTTTTCTTCCAGAATGGCCCTGTATTTGGCTCCATCCATCTTCCCATCAATTTTAACCATCTTCCCTGTCCCTGCTGAAGAAAAGCAGGCCCAAACCATGATGCTGCCACCACCATGTTTGACAGTGGGGATGGTGTGTTCAGGGTGATGAGCTGTGTTGCTTTTACGCAAACATAACGTTTTGCATTGTTGCCAAAAAGTTTGAGTTTGGTTTCATCTGACCAGAGCACCTTCTTCCACATGTTTGGTGTGTCTCCCAGGTGGCTTGTGGCAAACTTTAAACGACACTTTTTATGGATATCTTTAAGAAATGGCTTTCTTCTTGCCACTCTTCCATAAAGGCCAGATTTGTGCAGTATACGACTGATTGTTGTCCTATGGACAGAGTCTCCCACCTCAGCTGTAGATCTCTGCAGTTCATCCAGAGTGATCATGGGCCTCTTGGCTGCATTTCTGATCAGTCTTCTCCTTGTATGAGCTGAAAGTTTAGAGGGAGGGCCAGATCTTCATAGATTTTCAGTGGTCTGATACTCCTTCCATTTCAATATTATCGCTTGCACAGTGCTCCTTGGGATGTTTACAGCTTGGGAAATCTTTTTGTATCCAAATCCGGCTTTAAACTTCTCCACAACAGTATCTCGGACCTGCCTGGTGTGTTCCTTGTTCTTCATGATGCTCTCTGCGCTTTAAACGGACCTCTGAGACTATCACAGTGCAGGTGCATTTATACGGAGACTTGATTACACACAGGTGGATTCTATTTATCATCATTAGTCATTTAGGTCAACATTGGATCATTCAGAGATCCTCACTGAACTTCTGGAGAGTTTGCTGCACTGAAAGTAAAGGGGCTGAATAATTTTGCACGCCCAATTTTTCAGTTTTTTATTTGTTAACAAAGTTTGAAATATCCAAAAAATTTCGTTCCACTTCATGATTGTGTCCCACTTGTTGATTCTTCACAAAAAATTACAGTTTCATATGTTTATGTTTGAAGCCTGAAATGTGGCAAAAGGTCGAAAAGGTCAAGGGGGCCGAATACTTTCGCAATGCACTGTACCACTGGGTGTGGAGCGGAGCTGATCGGAGGAAGATCACTCCACCGGGGAAGGTATAGAGATAGGCAGGCAGGTGGATAGCTGGGACTTGAACCAAGGCAGAAGAACATGTGAGTGGGACCGGAATGGGCATGCGCCCGAAACTGAAGAAATAGTCACTCTGCTCCAACCTGCACATGATCATCAGAAAGGGGCACGGATAATGGAAAAAATACACCCCCCTAAGCTAGTAGGAGCGGCGGAGCGGGGATGTGTAATTCAGAATTTTTTTTTAAATTCTGCACTGACTATCTTTTAAATTGCCCGAGTCCCTGTTCAAATCCAATCCGGGAACAAAACCGGTGATAGACAGTGTCCTCAGTCCGGGGACTGTACCCGTTTTCTGGTCACCGTAATCTATCTTTCTATAAAAATGTCAGTCTTCACTTTAAAGTTTGTTTTTATTTTTCAGGGTCTTTGTATCGATCCAGAAAAACTTTCTGCGGTCTTGAAATGGCTGTTGCCACAAGAACTGAAAATGATTCAAAAGTTTCTAGGCTTCACCAACTACAATAGACAATTTATTAGAGATTACTTCTTCATTTTGATACCCATCACTGCTCTCAACAAGAAGGAAGCCAACTGCCAATACTGGTCAGATGAGGCTCTTCTTGCCTTTGTTTACCTGAAGCAACTCTTCACTTCTGCTCCTGTATTATTGCACCCTGACCCAGGTAAATCATTCTTCCTGGAGGTCAATGCCTCCTATGCGGTGGTTAGTGTTTTTCCTTCTTAAGTGGCATAGCTTATGCAAGTCACGCTCTCGGGGATTTTTTCCATAACATTTTCACCAACAGAAAATAACTACTCCATAGGAGATTGTGGACTGTTGGCTGAAAAGCTTGTCCTTGAGAAATGGAGTCCCTTTCCTGTGGAAGCACTCTTTTTGATCACCATTTACTCTGATCACAAGAACCTCTTGTATCTCCAAACTGCACGAAGACTAAATCCTCAACAGGCCTGCTGGGCCTGATTTTTTTCCAGGTTCATCCTCATCTTTTGCCCTGGAGTAGAGGGCGCTAAAGCCTTTCCCATTCCTTTGATCCTGATGGCACACTTGAAGAGGATTCCTCCTGGAAGGCAGGTTGTGCATAGGGTTCTCCTATTGTAGCATGGGGCACAATTCCAAGCTTGCTGGCCATAAGGACTTGTAGACTTTATCTAAAGTCAGTACTGGTGGTCCACATTATGGCAGAATGTTAGAGACTTTATGACTACTTGCTCTATGAACTTCATCCCCAGAAGAAGTCACATGTTCGTGACGTAACATGTAGGACATAGACGGAGACTACCGGAAGTGTCGTTACCACTGGAATGAGCAGAACGCTCATACTACTGCTGACATTTGTATACTGTAAATGTGAGTCTTTGTTATATCATTAAATAAAACCTTAATATTCTACACTGTGAGATAATTCCCTTTATACTTACATTGGTGAAAGCACAATGGAGAGTAAATAGGAAGACCCTGAAGGATACATTTGCAGCGACAGGGATCACACACCAATGGAAATAAAGTAAAGATGACAGCTGGTGGCTAGCAGTTTCCATGATCTTCTAAAGAGTGATTTAACCACAAAGGCTGATTACAAGCAAGAATTGAGGTGAGAGGCTAGTGAGCACTTTGGGGATATTTAAAGGAAGAAGACCACCACATACCTCCTAACATTTTCAGTGAATGGATTTATTCACAATACAATTTTAAAGGATATTTGGACACATGGACTTCCTATAATTATCTTTTATAGAAATCATTTTTATTTTATTTTCTCAATTTTTTGCATGTATTGCATACCACTGCTGTTATTTTGCACATCTGTTTTTGCACTTCAACCACTTTATAAACCTGTGTTGCACTTTATTCACTGTATTAGTTTTTGATGATCATCTTGATGATCATCTTTTTATATATATTTATTAAATATAGCAATTTGCACTTTATTACTTTCTACATAGCTTTTTGAAAATAATTATACACTATCTATCTTTTGTGGCGTAGCGCTACACTACCATACCCATCTTTATACTACTCTTTGCTCAGGATAAGCAATTCAGTGTTAGCAGCAACCCCAAATATACCAAATTTTATTTACCGTAATAGGGCGAGAGTTTAACACATTTTAATGTGCTAATGGAGTTTAGTCTTTTTTCTTGACCTACGAGTGCCACCCCAAAGTGCCACTTCTTCTTGTCTCTTCTAGTTTGGAGGTCCCTGCCACTGCAACCATAAGAGGCTGGGGGTCCCACTCAAAGAAGGGGTCTTAAGAGAGAGGGTACTGTCATGAATCAGCAGTAAAGCTGATCTTCTACCTGTAGTTCTGCCAACATGTGGTTTTCTTCCTACCTTGGTGCAGACTGGGAAGTATAGACATTGCTGGGTCCCATCTGCTTATTTATACAGCAGCTTCATGGTAAGTCCCCACCCAGCCTGTCAGTTAACTTCACTATTTATTTAGCTGTGTTCAGTCTAACACTCGTCACCTGAGCAATAGGTTCATATCTGTCATGGCACCCCCGGGCAGGTGATGTGGGCTACCAGAAGGCATGGAGGATGTGACTGCTGTTCTTCACCAGAGCTCCTGATGATGAAGACCAGCTGGGGCAGAAACCTGAGTGGTCATGGATTTCTTTGCTGCAAACTGTAACCAGGTCATGGCGCTCAGGAGTCCCACTCAAAGGAGGTACCTAAGACAGAACAACTACGGTGTGAAAACTGTACATAAAATGCTAGGCAGAGGAGTAGTGAGTTTGGAGCAGTGGTTCTGGGCAGGTGGTAGGAAGACAGTAGTCAGGTCCAAGCTAGGGTCATGGACAGGCAGCAAAGTCCTTGACAACTAATTCAACTTTCAATTTTTACACATAAATTTAAAAAAAAAGTGCCACAAAATGTTACTAAACCCACAACAGTAAAATCAGTCTGCATATGCGGTAAAGCATCTTTGTTATTCTTACTGTGGAACCTAAGGGGTTAACCCTCCGTATTGTGTAAAATAGCTGTCTGATCCTGTCTTCTCTGATCCTCTCCTTCCTACACTGTCCCCAGTCCATCTCCTAATAAGACAGAGCCTTTGGAGTCACTCTTCACATGCTCAGTTTAGTGTGTATTGCTAGAGAGGTTTTTTTTTTTCTTTGTAGGGTGCATGTGATCAGCACAGAGCCAATCAGCACTGTCCAGACAGAGGGTCAGGGGTCCTGCAGCCTCATAGGTCAGTCAGAGCAGAATGAAAACTTCTCCTACACGATTTAACCAGACACTGATTTAAGTCACAAGTCTGCTATATACTGCTGATGAGAAAAGGTATTTAGCAGTTTATATTTACTAAAATAATTGGATTTCCATGTCCCGTGTACTGTGGGAGACCAGATATAGTGAATGTAGGGTCCTGGGTTTAGTAACAGTTTAAGAATGTTGAGCCCCTGAAGACGTCATGTTGATGACAAAATGCATCAGGCTGGGATGCATGCTGCGACGCCTCTGGTTGTAGGTGGAACGTAGGCCAAAACCTGGCTGGTCGGCTTGTATCCCTCCCATTGTATAGTGCAGGAAACTGCATGGCAGCTGCTTGCTGCCTACCTAGACCTTTGCTTGGACCTCTGTTGTAACACAGGTCAGTGCCCAGATCTGAACCTAATCGCCATGTTGGCATGGTGTCCACCAGAGCATTAGCAGTGGCAAGGCAGTGTAGGACTAGCCATAAGAGGGATTACTTTGATGCAGTTGGCCAGCTTAAATGTGTTTTGCAATATATGTGAACTAAATATGCTTGTTTTTCATTGCATAGTTTACTGGAAAGGGTGTAGCATTGTGCAGAGGGTCCAACCAGAATTTGTTGTGTTAATATTTGATCACACCCCTTTAGCACCTGATAATTTAAATACATGTACAAGCTATTGGGATTTGAGCACAGGTATAACTTTTCTCATATGAGAAATACTACAAAGACAACAGAGGGGAGAGAGAGGTCCTTTTAAGGATGCCCGAATATTGTTTCAACAGTGCTATAAGTATAATACAAGTATTTTATTGAAATAAATGTTAAAATCACACCCAAATAGAACTGATGGGACAGAATTGAAAAACATAAAACATAATAGCATAAAAACACTACACATTGTAAAGCAGTAAACAAAAATATTGACGCATTTCGACTTAATCAGTCTTCTTCAGGGAGATGGTAGGCATTGTCATCACATTAAAGGGGTTTGCTCGTGATAGGTGATCCAGAAAGATGTGCCACATCCCTGAATACAAGTACAAAGGAAAATTCCCCTGGGTTTGGGATTTTTTAGGCACACAGTTATGAATGATTCAGAGATCTATGCAAGAAATTATAACATTTATTAAAGTGATAAACATATAAATATAAACGATAAAATCATAACAGGCAATGTATGATCATCAAGAATACAACCATAACCATGAGATGACAGGAACCAGTGCCCAATATATTTCGGAAAGTCAATTTCCTTCTTCAGGGGTGGTTCAAACTGGGAAGTGTTATGGTTAGTCTTGTGATAAATGTAAAGCCTGTAGGGTGGTTAAAAACAAGCTGGTCTGCCGCAAATGTGAGTCCACCGTCCTAGATATCTGTATGTCCCAAAGGTCAGGAACGACCAGTGTGTTGGGTTATATCGTGGGAATGATCTTACTGTGGGCCCCCTGTCTCCAAGTAAGTGTGGCCACCTGAAGTCCCAAAAGGAGGCTAAGGCACCAGAGGGCTGACAATATGGACCAACTGTATGGCCGTGGACAGCGAGCAACACAAATGTGGATCAACCAACGTGGTCCAGAGAGTAGGTTGTCATCACATTAGAATCTCTGGAAAACATGGATGTATAAATATATATAAATAAAGAATTATTTCTCGGGCAGTGGTGTCAAGATGGATATTGCCGACATCCCTCATATAGTCTTAAAAAACGAAAATAATTCCCCTAGGGGCGGGACTTTAGAGGCAAATAACCATCCAACAAGAAGTATGCACAAATGTAAAAATATATAAATTTATTTCGAACAACTTCTATAGTAATAAGACTGTGAAAAAAGCATACATCAATTAAAAACACAATGGACAATACATGCGGCTGGAATACATCACTGGAAAAATGTACAAAGCCGGAGCATAGAATATCCCAAACAAAAAACTGGACGCATTTCGGGCAAAGCCTTTCTCGAAGGTCAATTGGGATACATCTCGCACATAAAGATTCCAGATGTATAAGGCCGCATATACACATTTGCCGCAATATGAAAAGACTGCAGCAATAGAATAGAAAACCGCACAAGGTAGAACAAAGTTTATGGTAGAGCCAGGAAAAAGTTGGCCAAATGGATGTCGTATTATGTGTTTGTCTAGGAGTGGTGCTGTCCGCGGCCTTTCCCACCAGGATCCCAAATGGCAAGAGAAAAGTATCTGTAGTCCGTCTGAAATTCCTGATCAGGGTACTTGTATTATGTTAAGAGTAGGGAATAATTTCCATAGCAAGTTTAGGACCTATATTTTGTCAAGACAAGGTAATCCCCTGCTTGTTCACATACATACAATCTAGCATAAAGCAGACCATACATTGAAAAATAAATATTTGACTTACAAGAGCATACAGGCTAGAAGCATTAAGCTGGAGGTCTGTATGAAGGATGTAAAAGGGTAAGGCTACCCTACATCAATGTCACTGTATCCCCAACACAAGGGACATAAAAGAATCAACCTGGATGTTTTACCTTTAGGCTGCATTCACACTTGAGCGTAGCGTTTTACCGCGATTTTTACCGCAATTTTCAGGCGTTTTTTTCAGCTGTTTTTGGAGGCAGGCATTGACATCTATCAAAAACGCTGGTAATCAGCCCAAAAAGAAGCTCATGTACTTTTTTCAGCTACAGGTGTTTTGCAAAACGCTCAGATGTGAACAGGGGCCATTTAAATGAATGGGGTTTTACTTGTTGGGCGTTTTGGAACGTTTTGTTTTGAGCGTTTTTGGAGCTGAAAAACACTCAAAAACGCCCAGGTGTGAATGGAGCCTTATATACTAATAGAAAAATACCAAACAAAAAGAATAAACAATAATGTATGTAGCACAATTCCCAGCCGTTTTTGTGGGATATGGGTGCCCCTGGGTTACCGCTGGCAACAACAGCACATTTAAGCATGTTTCTCCAATTGTGAGACAATGACCATTCCAGTATCTTTGGGGTTTTGTATTTTTTTTTGTAACTTGGATAGGAGAAGGGATGAGTGGGATACTCCTTGAACTGAACTATGCACAATTTGGCGGGGACACTTGAAAAAAGCTATTTGGCGCTGACTTGACGGTGGCTGAATGCCTATCAACGCTGGCATGACGCTGGTTAACGCTGGCTGGATGCCTGTTAACACTGAACTGACTTGTGACTGCTTCCTGACTAAAGAAGTCCTCTTTGAGCTCCCTTAAGCACTCTTGCTGAAGTAGCTACTTGTATACTGCTGCGCTGCTGAACACTTCAGGGCCCACACCGGCGCCCCCTTTCTCTCAATTATCTTCAGGGCTTAGACACTGGCACCCCCTTTCTCTAAGCCTCCTCTACTGGTTAGCTGGCTCCCGGATCCCTTTGACCTTCAGGAGTGGCCCCCTTTCTCTGACAGACCCCTGGGCAGTTTTGAGTACTCACAACACTGTTTTTCCTGGAAACTCCTGCCCAGCAGCTCCACTCGGTCAGCAACACTGTGGATCCTCTTTCTGTAGCCCAGCTCAACCTCCGGTCCTCTAGGCTGACTGCCCAGGACACCTTCACTCGCTCTGACAGGAGGAGAGATAGCCGTCAGCCTCCTCCTGGGACTCTGCTTCCAGCCAAGGACCCCCTGTCACATGCTCCCCTCAGGCTTATATCCGATCCCAGGGTGCATTACGGCAAACTCCGCCCACTGAGACAGCTATAAGCCCTGGTGTGCTATTGGCCAGGTTTCCTCCCCTGTCCAATAAGAGCCCTCATTGGACACATTGGGGAGACTCCCCAGACTCAACAGACCACACCTAGAAACACATGACAGCCTCACTAACAGAATCAGGTCCCCCTGATAAGCAGACAGGGCCACATAAATGTTTTTCCTAGCACCTACCTAGGAGGGTGCTACATGTAGATAGACAAACAAATGTAATCTAATTTGAAAATAAGTATTCTTGGGTACCAGTAAGTAACCCAAGTATCAAAAGTACTTGCAACTTTTCGGGTCTGTAACAACCCAGCTAAGGTGCAGGGAGTGTCCCACGGCAACCACAGGGGGCCAAGGATTCCTGCTGCTGCATCTCAGCCAATCACTAGGGAGAGACCATGGAGAGCCTCGGGTCTTGTGCACATTGCTGGATGGAGATCGGGCTTAGGTACGTATTTGGGGGGCTGTGGGGGGAGCTGTACACTGAAGGTTTTTTACCTTCATGCATAGGATGTAAAAAACCTTTTGCCTTTACAACCACTTTAAATTAACAACACGTCTCATGGCAAAGCACCACTTTTTCAGGACTGGAAGAAATATGATAAATAAATGGGTTGCTTAGAGCATCACATCACATTCTAGTTACTATATAGCAAACATTGGCATAGAGAAAGATGGATTTTTTAGGTGCCAAGACACAGTTAGTCCAAAATAAATACTATACAAAAATGTATTAACACAAGTCTAGTGGTATAAGAACAATACAAGCTAAAATAGCAACCTCCCTTTAAATATTGCACATGAGGGCCAAGGATCCCATACAATTAATGAACTTTAACTTTATCAGGACCCCCCCTTTTTTTTTTTTTTTCCCCATAATGTCCGATATATACTATCTGCATAAATGTTTAGATCTGCAATTCTAGTTCAATAAGTACATATGTTGTTAGTAACTAAATAAAACAAGCCTGGGACAACATAAAATATTCATATTGGCCAGTTCAGCACTGTCCAATCATCAACCAATCTTGCCAACGTGCTATGGTTCCGATGCCAACATAAAATTATATGGTATTCAGCAACTTTCATAGAGCGCTCTCCAGCGCTCAAGTACCAAAAGTAATTTTAAATACCGTAGTTATAAACTGTTATAACAGGTATGGGTATGGGCTAGGGCTTCCCTCCTTTTTCGGCATACTTCCGAGATCTCAAGTGATTTAATAGGCCGCAATGCCAGTCCTGGAATGTTCAGATTATGAATTGGCTTTCTCCACTTTCAGTAGGTCCAATGGCCACTCTTTTTGGAAAAAAAAAATGGCCAATTTACTCATATATTCTTAAGGAAAATGGATTAGGTGAAAACAAACAAACTCCTTAGTAAAAAACAAAAAAAACACTTTCCTTTCATTTTGAGGATGAGCCGTTATCATTCCATTGTTAGGACACCTCCAGAACGAATTGTCTGGGGCAAAGAGATGCAACAGACCAGTCGTTAACCCCTCATAATGAATATCCCCTTCTGAGGAATTACATCCTAATTGCTTCTGTTCATGGGCCTTTGTTTACCATTTAAATTGGATGAGATTACAGCTTTGTACTGAGACACAAAAGGAGAGAGTGGAAAAAGTGAGGGAGAGGAAATCTAGTTCGGGTGAAAGGAAAGGTGCTCCCCCCGGGGGTGGTTGAAAAAAACCTTCCTGTGAAATGCTCCAGTTTTAGGCCTACATGTTTATTAGAGGCCTCTTGAAATAGGTACTAGACTCCGAGCTTGTGTAAGCCTGATAGCCTACAGTCTCAAGGGGAATTAGCTTCATTGTTGGAAGAACAAAACATTCTATCTTGAGCTTTGAGGTGTTACTGAACAGCTGCTGTGTACTTCAACACACAGAAAGAGAGGCAGAGCATATTTCAAGAAGTTCATAGAAAGAGTCGATGAATGAGGAGTCTTTTTGTGGCTGGGCGGCCTTTTAAGGCCAAAGAATACATTAAATCTTGAACTAAAACACCCCATAAAATGCAAAAGCCTCCAAATACACAGTACGCTTGTTGTATTCACAAGCTTTTACTTTGTGTCTAATGTAGGAAAGGTCAGAAACATTTTATGGAGCTTCTTCTATGTTTTCAACTGTATGATGAAATTTGATTTTTATGTTCTGCCAAACACACATCTTACTAACGGTCCTATGTTGGTTTGCTCTCAATGAGGAATAGAAAATTTATCTTATAAAAACACAATTTTTATTTTTTAAATTTAGGCACACTTTATAAAGTATTGAGTTGAACTGGCATAGAAGTTCATAGTCTTGGAATGCCAAAAAACTATTATTATTTTTTTTTCCAACTGTGCTATGTGCTAGGCATTGATTACCAGTTAAATTGGTTGTAAAGGCTGAAGTTTTTTTTGCTTTAAAGCGGAGTACCGCTCCCCAGCAAAAAATTAGAAGTAAGTAGCTACAAATACTTTAGCTGTTGACTTTTACCATTAGGGCCCTTACCTGTCCAAGGATCCTGAGGTGTCCTTACTGAAGCTCATGGGCATCCACTGAACTTTTTTCATGGGGGGGGGAGACATAATTTTAAGGTCACCCATGCTCTGCCCCTTTTGAAGGGGAGGGGCTTAGTCATTATCACATTAAGCGCAGGCATGCAAAGGTTTGAGAAACTTGATGCAAAAGCTTAATAGAAGGATCAAGCTGCCATTGTCTGTTTAGCAATTTCTAATCTGTTTTTATGTGTACACAATTGACACCATAGAATGCACCACATTATTCATACACAAATGATCAAGGCACTACAACTGAATTATAAAAAAAACACATGTAGAATCTGCATTTGGTGTTAACAGATGACAAATAAGATATATGTCTGGCTGGCACCTGTGGTGGCTGGGTGGCACCTATGTGTGGGTAGCTGGCTGGCACCACCTGTGGTATCTGGTTGACACCTGTGGGTAGGTGGCTGGCACCTGTGGGTGGCTGGTTGGCACCTGTGGTGGCTGGGTGGTAGTGTGGTACCTCTGGTGGCTGGCTGACAGCCTGGCACCTGTGGGTGGCTGGCTGTGCTCCTGTGGGTGGGTAGCTGGCACCTGTCTGTGGGTGGCTGGCTAGCCAGGCTGGCTCCAGTAGGTGGCAAGCCTACTGGCTGGCTGGCTGGCTGCTTCAGTTGTGGGCATTAGACTTTTGGCAGGCTGGGCCTGGGCTGACCCTTTTGCTTTGCTATAGAGAGGGAAGCAAAGCGGACCCTCTCTGTTTTCGGTCCGTTCACGCATTCATGCGACGTCAGTATGTGCTGTGATGTAGCGTGCTGTGCCTCTGTGCACGAGGCTGCAAATCTCCTCAATTTTCTTGCCCCAGGCTCCCCCTCTACTAGAATGATAGCGCCGGGGCCAAGGACAGTGGTCCACGCAGCTTTTGACATCAATCACCGCGCGAGCTGCGACTCGCGAGTATTTATTTCTAAAGGGGAAATGGCAGAATTTATTTTTAAAGCGTTTGTTAACCTAAAAAAATAAATATATTGATCCTGTTCCCTCAAAGCATGTTATACAGCACAGTGCTTGTGTTGTGTAATTTAGCCCCTTCTATCACCTAAAATACCTGGCTGATTCTGCCTGGCTATGTCCTCCCCTCTGTAAACTGACCACGGTATGCCATGGCTGCTGAGTCCTGACACCGTGGTCAGTTTATGTGCCTCTGTCATCCGAAGCTCTTCTGCCCTCCTCTGTGCTCTCTCACCCTTTTCTCCCTGCCTGCCTTCTCCTGACTGTGTCAGTGCCCACTGCCCACCCCCCTCCCCTCTTGCTGCTGACATTTCATACCATTACCATCCTGTCTGTTTAATAGTCCTTTGTGCCCCTGTGTCTGTGTTTTATAAAATAAGCTGTTCCTACTTCTTTACAAGTTTTCAGAGTGAAAATCGCCACTTATGTGACCCACTGTCTCTCTCCTCCCCTCACGCTTGATGTCAGCGGGGCAATCGGCGCTCGGAAACTTGTAAAGAACGGCTTTTTTTTAAAACACAGATACAGGGGCACAGGTACAGGATTATTAAACAGACAGGATGGTATAAAGTGGCTCAACAACCACTTTAAAGGGGAAGTTGAGATTCCGAGGGGGGCGCACTCTTCCACAGTTTGTGCAAAACCATTGGTAATTGAAGTTGTTTATTCTTTTTTTAATGATTGTGCTGGGGTTTTTGTCATTGAGACTCAAGCTTGTAGCACAGCAATCAGAGCTTTTTTTATAAGTACAAGGAAGCACACGTTTTTCTTTTTTTTTTCTTAACCATGCCCCTTCAGTTCCTCCCACTCATAAGCATTCGGCCAACCCCATTTTTCCCCACTACGCATGCCGCAGGTCACTTCCTACCTCAAGTGTCCCCATTCTGAAGTTCTAAAGTTGGGAGGTATGCTAGTGTTCCCTATGAAAGATTGTCACTCGATTCCTGTTCTGTAACAACTCAAAATTTGGGATTTTGTTTTACTTTTACTCTCAGTGATAACAGTAAACAGGACAAATAGAGAAGGGGACGGGGAGTCACCTTAATGGGATATTGACAGCAAAGAAAAACTAGTGTTCTGATCCCTTTTAAATCTATCTAAAACTAAAATAGTTTTACCTTTAGTTAAACATTAGAGTGTTAATTCACCTTTACCATAAAATTCACTATGTAGATAAGGGGTGTCTATAGATAAAAACAAACTGTGCAGCTTTGGCCAAAGTTAAATAATGCCCTTGCTATAGGTGTTGGCCATTTACGCACCTCATGGAGCCTGACCAACGAACTCCGAGTGATTACATCATCCCATTCTACCTTGTTGCTAGATCTTTACTAAGACACCGATTCAAACACCCTTGCATATGTTCTCTTGTTCTCTGTCCCAGTGGCTCTGAGCTCAGCAATGCTACCTACGATGGAAGAGATAGTGGACCACACAAGTGGGAGTTTGAAAGCTCGCTTCTGGGATGATGGGGTTGAGCAGTAATGGCTGGGAGTGTCTTAGCAACGACCTAGCAACAAGGCAGAACAAGATGATGTTATCTCTGGGAATTCTTTTGGCCAGGCTTTGAGAAGTATGTAAATGACCTACACCTAAAGCAAGAGCATTATTCAACCTTAGTTAAAGCTGCACAGTTTGTTTTTCTCTACAGGCACCCATTACCCGCATTTTACAGTTAATTTTACTTTCTTTTCTCATGATGAAGTTCACAACTGTAGAAACTGAAAGAATTTCTCCAATGGGGACACAGACAGCCCAAAATTAGCGAAAACAATTTGGCTCAACATTTCATTGTTGATTTTTTTTTTCAGAAACAATTGAACAAATTTGGTTTCGGACCTGATGGCTAACATCCAAGAGTTCTCATAGAGCTGAGTTAAGTTATGTATACACCCTTTTTTTTAACATTTAACCACTTGCCAACTGGGCTATAGCCGAAAGACGAGTACAGCGCAGCCAGGTAGTTCTGGGACACCATCATATGATGGCGTGCCATGATTCTGCCCGTCGTTCATCCGCTGCAGGGCAGCGCACTCTGTGATCGCAGTGTCTGGAGCACACTGCTGATCGCAGATTGAGGTAAAGAGCGAATCAGCAGCTCATAACCACCTGATCAGCTGTCTCCAATCACAGCTGATCATGGATCTAAACAGAAGCAGGTTATTGGCACTCCTTTCCTCATGCTGACAGCATGAGGAAAGGAGAAGAGAGACGATAATCAGCTTCTCTAAAAGGTATATGTACACTGATAATCAGGGCACTGATTATCAGTGTCCTGATTACCAGTGCAGTTCCAACAGTGCCCACCAGTGCTACCAATCTGTGCCCACCAGTGCCCCAATCTGTGCCCACCAGTGTTGTCACTCAGTGCCCACTAGTGCTGCCAATCCGCACTCATCAGTGCTGCTAATCAATGCCCATTAGTGCCTTCTCATCAGTGTCACCTGTCAGTGGCGCCTACCAGTGCCCATCAGTGCCGCCTACCAGTGTCCATCAGTGTTGCCTATCAGTGCCCATCAGTGCCGTCTATCAGTGCAACCTCATCAGTGCCTCCCCATCAGTGCCCACCACTGCCACCTCATCAGTGCCTATCAGTGCAGCCTATCAATGCCCATCAATACCCATCAGTGCTGCTCCATCAGTGTAGCCTTATCAGCGCACATCAGTGAAGGAGAAAAATTACCCGTTTGCTAAATTTTTATAACAAACTATGAAAAAAAAAAAAAAAACCCAATGGTGATTAACTACTAACAAAAGAAAGCTCTATTTGTGTGAAAAAAAAAAAATGTTTGGTGACAGTGTTGCATGCGCAATTGTCATTCAAAATATGGACAGTGCTGAAAGCTGAAAATTGGCCTGGGCAGGAACGGGGTATAAGTGCCCAGTTGGCAAGTGCTTAACTAAGAAATAAGCAGTAAAATGTTGATCCAATGAATTGCTTTTATGTGCCAGAAAGTATTTTTGACTCAGTTAAAGTAAACTGTACTATTGTTATACCTTCCTCAGGATAAAATAGGGTTTAGAAGTTCCTGAAAGGTCTTTTTCTTTTTCTTAAATGTATTTTGTGAGTGTTAAATGTTTGCCCACCTAGCTTTCTAACAAAAGACAAAGCTCCCTTTCTTTCTCCCCTCCTGAATCCTAAACACATTTTCACATGGCTGAAGACAGCTCACAGAAAGCATGTGATAAATATAAAAAATGAAGAGAGCAGACTGTCACCATCACTGCCAGAGGAGAAGAGGAGGGATCTGGAGATGTCATGTGACCAACCAGTAGACCATGATGTACCAAGTTTTCCGATTTGCTTCCCATGGTAAGTGGAAAGGTGGGGAAGCAACGAGTATAAGCAGCTGTTGATGCCACTGTAGCACCCTCCTAGGTAGGTGCTACCGTGTTTCCCCGAAAATAAGACCGGGTCTTATATTAATTTTGGCTACAAAAAACACACTAGGGCTTATTTTCAGGGGATGTCTTATTTATTTATGGTATGTAAAAAGACGATCTTAAAGGGATTGTAACCCTAAAATAAATAAATATCCTGATCCTTTAAAGCATGGTAGACAGCACAGTGCTTGTGTTGTGTCATTTAGCCCTCTTTATGTTCTAAAAAACCTGGAATAAAATAAAAAATTGTTAAAAAAAGTTCTCTCCCTGTCAGCTCAGGAGTCAGCATTATGACATTCTGTAATCCCAAAAATAAACCTTGGATAAAGTCATTGTAAAAATATGTAATCAATTTTGTAAAAAGATTATGTAATGTGCAGTGTGTCTCCTTTTGTAACTTTATTGTGGAAAATACCTTATTTACAGCGCCGTTGGACACTCACGTGACCCTCCAGAGCTCTACTTTCCCTCTCCAAATACTGCAGAAGGAGGGGCTGAGATCAAGGATTTTACTAGGGCTTATTTTTGGGGTAGGACTTATATTGCAGCCATCCCTGAAAATCATGCTAGGTCTTATTTTCGGGATAGGGCTTATTTTCAGGGAAACAGGGTAGTGAGAGAGTATAGTATTTGGCTCTGTCTGACTATCAGATGAGCATCAGGCAAATCTGTATTGCTTTCTGCCTACCAGAGAGCGGGATCTGTGAGTTAGGTCTGCTCATGGTGCTCAGTGTGTGATTCATCTGGTCTAGGGAGTGTTCCACACTGGCCCAATAGGGAGGCATATTGGACAGTGGAGGAAATCTGACCAATAGGTACACAGGCTTTGATACAGCTCTAGTGATTGGCACAGACTAATTGTCTCAGTGCATTGTGGGTTGTGGTATAAAAGCCAAGAGCATGTGTGCTTCGGGGTCTTTGGCTGGTGAGCGGAGTCCCACAGGGAGGGTGGCGACTGCCTCCTCCTTTGTAGCAGTGGCATGCGGTCACAGGCAGTCGGCCTGGGGACCAGAAGGAAGGAACTGAACCCAGAGGTCCATGAGAGCTGACTGGAGGGTTAGAGACACTGGAGACCCTCGAAAAAACAGTATAGTGAGTACAGGGGATCGTGTCTAGGGGCCTGACCTGAGGGGGGCCACCCTGGTGTAGGATAGTCAAAGGACGGGTGTCAGTGTGTCGAGTGAAAAGGGGTACTAGGTGTGTATCCTGAAGATAATTCATCCCAACAAGTCATCTGCATAGAGGCTTAAACCTAAATTCAAGTGGCAAGATGAATCAGAAGCCTGGCTGCATTTTCAGACAGGAATCCTCATCTACTGTGAATAGTTCAAGTTGGAGTATCCCACTCTTCCCTTCTCTCATCCCTAATTTAAATAAAAGCCCAAAAACAACTATAACCCCTAGACTGTTCATTGACTGAGCCAGAGAGTACAGAGTTAAATTGTGCATGCTGAAGTTGCTATCGGTAACCCAGGGGGATCCCAAGGTGAACAATCCAGCAGTCCTCATGGGGGCAATGCTACACCACCATTAAAGTAAACCTGCTTAAGGCTAGGCTCACATGCTTGTGTGGGCACAGCAGCCCATTCATTTGAATGGGCTTTTGTACCTGAAGGAAACACAGGGAAAAGGTCCCTGCATCTTCTAAAATGCAAACACACAGAAACTTCATAGTGTTTTTGCATCATGGTGTTTCCTGCACCCATGCGCACTGTGTTTTCTGATGCGTGGGGGTGCCGTTAGGAATTAAATACACCCCTATGCATCTGTAAATGAGCAGCACTTTTTGGCTCTGGGTGCTTGTGGGTGCATGCAATTTACACGCTGTCCTGGAACAGAGTAAACCTAGGCTTAAATATTTACATTGTGGTTTCATTGTATTATCTTCTTGAACTCATATGAAGACGAAGTTCATACTTTTTCCATATTACAGCAAGACAAGTACGGTATAACAAAAACAATAACAGTGTATGAATTTTGTAAGGTTTAATATTTCGCTAGGGAAGTCAAGAATTTGATAAGCCATTGACATACACAATGGTCTCCTAGTTTGTATATTGCCTATGGGCAGCTTAGCATGACAATCTCAGTAATTTCGATCTGCTAAAGGTGTATAATATCAAATGCTGAATGAACTTTTCATTGAAAGAGTTCTGATTTCTAAGGGTTTGCCTGAGAAACAGTATCAGCCCGTGCAGGAAGGCGAAGGAGGAACAAAGTAAAGGAGGTTGTGAGGACAGAAATATGGGTATTCCATTGCTAACTTATCGAAGGTAGAAGTTCTCATCCTTCTTTCACTACTTGGTAAGTCACTGACCTGGAATAAGTATATGCATATCGTGTGTCCTGACTCGATAAGTAGTGAGCCAAGGATAAGAATGACAGCTAAACAATAAACATTTTTATATTTCCCCTGCTCTAATTTCCATACTTGAACCTGACCAAAACCTGTACCTCGTATCTTTAAAAATAGAAAATCAAGTACCCTTGTATCCATTAATCCAGCTTTGCTGGAGGTTATCATATTTAGATTCATCTTGTGCTCCAGCAAGAACATACAGTATATTGTGACAGAGTGATTGTCTGTCACTGTGTAAAGATGCAGATAGAGCCTGTTTTAGCAGGGAAAGTTTTCTGTTCAACCCATACAATATGTATTTGTATAACTACCTCCGTAGGAGCCACTGGAAGGGATGGGTGCTCTGTTCTTTGCCTCATCTTCTTAAGAACTTCAGCCCATCTGACACACCAGGTTGTCAAAACCTGGTCAAGAGTGTAAAAGCATACAATATCCCAGGAAATCACTGAAAATAATACTTAGTACCCAATAGTAGTGCTATATCAAAGGAAACAGGCACTAAACCAGGCAGTAAAGGCAAACTTAATATATGGTTGGTAACTAGGCAAGCATAAAATGGATTAACATTGGTAATAACACAATTTAGCATACAATGTGACTAACAGTAGGGACTAGGCATAGGATGACATTTGGTGTTAAGATCAGCATAAACAGTAGCAAGGTCACCTAAAGTGCAGCAGTGAGCATTAGTAAAGTTTAATCTACTGATTGCTGGAACTATACTGCCAGAGCATATTTATGGTAGCGACACTAGTCCTAGACCGACTGGGTAAGCACTGTCCAAAAGAAAGGGAGATATAGGCAGAGGGGGCAGGGGAGCAAAGGGGCTTGCAGAATATTTATTACTAGAGGGGCAGTCCTTTAAGATGTTCTTCTGCCAGACATCGCTGGGGCCCTTTAAGAGTATCTTTGCACTTAATGACAGTCCCAATTAACTTGCATGTTGTAGAAGTATAGTATAGGTATGGTATAGTCTCAGCACAGGTGCAAGGTAGACATGGTTCAGATGTGGTAAAGGTTCTATATAATGTGGTATAGGTGCAGTCTAGGTATGAAATAAGTGCAATATAGAGTACAGTATGGATGAAGAATGGATTGGGTACACTTGTTGTCCTGCTCTCAGCTGCTCAGTCCATGCTAGTAGTATCAGCAATTGGGGCAAAGCCCTTTCACCAGTCCCTGGGATGCTGCTGTGACCGCTCACTGTAGAGAGGGGGGGTCCCCTCAGTCTCTCCCCAAAAGCCTTCAGTGATCAGCAGTGGGAAGCCGAGGGTGAGTGGACATTCCAGTCTCCCTGCTGCAGCAGTGCAGGTGCTGTGATGTAGGCCGTGCTGCACTGCCCCCTAGTGTCCTCACTCCCCCAATGAATTTAAGGCCTGCGAATCACAAGGTCCAATGGGTTGATGTATCCAACCAGTTTTACCAAAGTTTTTCAAATTTGCATGGGCAACCTTTGTGCAGGTATGTGTAATGCTGTAACCAAAGGGTGTCACCAACATACTAAATCCATTTGGTTAATGAAGGCAGCTTTGCAGACTTTCAATGCACTAAGATGAGCTTAGAGGCCTGAAATAGAGCTCTAAAAATAGCCTCTCTGTGAAATTCTTGCACATTAAGGGTCTTCAATATACCCCGGATGCACTGTTTTGTGTCAATCTGTGTATTGGTTGTAAATACTCTGTTTAAAGTGTTCATTACTCCTACCAACTAGAGATGTAGTTTGGGATAATGGCACAATAGGTGTATAAGTTCTCCATATTCCCTGCGATAACCACTGTACATAGGATCCTGGACCATGCCCATTTTAAAAAGATTTGAGGGGGGTTTAGTGGGAGCGTAGCAGACATAATGGCACAATATACATATATATATATATATATATATATATATATATATATATATATGATAAAGTCCAGTGTGACTGTCCCAACACCAATGGTTGCTTCAGTGATTAGATGCTCTTAATCTTCACTGCTAGTGCCCAAATAGTGGATGTACACTCACCAGAGTGTTTGACACCTTTTTACAGGTAGATCAAAGTAGGCTTGTAAAACCACAAAATAGCTGGGATCTTTCTGATGAGAAGCTCCACTAAATTCCTCCCTTATAATAAAAAACCCACAGAGAAAAAGACTCTGCAAGAAGCAAGATTAAAAAGTAGCATAGTGTAGTATTTTATTTGTAATTGGTGTTAAAAATATAACAATAGGCACTAAAACAATATGTGTATTAGTGCCCATGCACCGGCACTAGTGTGTACAGCTTGTGCAGATATCAAATGGCCTCTCCAGGGCTTGTGTGTGGTCCAAGCTTCATTCTAACTAACCAGCCAGAAAATAATGTCACACAGGACCCGGAAGTGACGGATCCCCACTCCGAAGTAAGCTTTACCGTTATGGCCACCTCAGGAAGTGAAGAGCAGCCATTTCCTGTTTCTATTTAAAATGGAGGAAAGTTTCCAACTGGTTGGTCTCTTCCAAAATGGAGACCAGTGGACCAAACTATAAAAATCCCCAATTTGGATTGAAAACCTAAATACGCTCAGGCTATACACACTTAACAGCTTTTATCTGATTAAGTGTTGTTAAGTGTATATAGCCTGAGCGGATTTAGGTTTTTAATCCAAATTAGGCATTTGTATAGTTTAGTTCACTGGTCTCCATTTTTGAGGAGACCAACCAATTGGAAACTTTTCTCCATTATAAATAGAAACAGGAAATGGCGGCTCTTCACTTCCTGAGGAGCCATAACGGTAAAATGTACGTCTGAGTGGGGATCCGTCACTTTCGGGTCCCGTGTGCAGTGGCGTAGCGTGGGTTGTCAGCACCCGGGGCAAGGCAAGTAATTTGCGCCCCCTAACCCGCGGGATTTTAGCACTCGAGTCTCTTCCACTAGATTAGTTAAAGAAACCCTTACCCCCTAAGTATGGGGGAGAACCAATGCGCTACCTAAGGTATAGGATCAATACATGTGCTTACCCCCTAATTATTTGTTATGAAAATACTGATGTAATTAAAGTAAATGCATCTAAATACAAGTTTGAATGACCAGCGTGCCCCCTTTCAATGCAGAATGACCAGCGTGCCCTCTTTCAATGCAGAGAGACCAGCGTGCCTCCTTTCATTGCAGAGAGACCAGCGTGCCTCCTTTCAATGCAGAATGACCAGCGTGCCCCCTTTCAATGCAGAATGACCAGCGTGCCCCCTTTCAATGCAGAGAGACCAGTGTGCCCCCATTCAATGCAGACCAGCGGACCTGCTTCCTAATTGGCCAGGAGAAGGATCCGTGTGACAATAGCGAATTTTCATTTGCAATTGTCACACAATGGGTGCCCCGGGTCCACCCTTTTTTGAAGCCTATTAGAGCCTCTGGCTCTAATTAGGTAATTATTAAAAAAAAAATTATTAAAAAAAAAAAGTGCCAGGCTGCTGACTCACTCGCTGCTAAACTGACTGAGCAGTGAGGAGAGGCGGTATAGGCGGGGCTTGGCTTTCAACGCCACCCCACCCTATACCAATGGACAGGTGAGGCACAGTCCAGCCCCGCCCGACCCGCCATTTTCAGCCATAGGGCGGCCATGCTGGACATCTCCCAGCCTAAAGATGGAGGCAGCCGCAGACAGTGTGTGAACTGTGTATGTCAGAGTCAGACAGACAGAGTGACACTGCGGATGCGCCCCCCCAGATGTTGCGCCCGGTGCGGCCGGCCCCCCCTGCACCCCCCACGCTACACCACTGCCCGTGTGACATAATTTCTGGGCTGGTTAGTCAAAACGAGGCTTGGACCGCACACCAGCCCTGGAGAAGCCATTTGATATCTGCACAAGCTATACAAACTAGTGCTGGTGCATGGGCACTAATACATGTGAATGCAATTCCTATTTGTTATGCTTTAACACCAATTACAAATAAAATACTACTCTACGTTACTTTTTAATCTTGCTTCCTGTGGAGTCATTTCCTGTGGAGTTTTTGACTCTAATGGAGGAATGAAGTGGAGCTTCTCATCAGAGGGATCCCAGCTATTTTGTGGTTTCCTAAGCCTACTTTGACCTACCAGTAAAAAGGGGTCAAACACCTCTGGTGAGTGTACATTCACCATTTGAGCACCATTGGTATTGGGACAGTCACACTGGACTTTATGTTTTATATATTATATCTATCTATCTATCTATCTATCTATCTATCTATCTATCTATCTATCTATCTATCTATCTATCTATCTATCTATCTATCTATCTATCTATCTATCTATCTATCTATCTATCTATCTATCTATCTATCTATCTATCTATATATATATATCTTAACCACATTGCCTTTGCATTTACGTTATTCATGAGTGTATAGGGCATGTATGTGAGCATCATTCACTATTGTTTGTTTATTGTAAGGTGCTGTTTTTCACTTTTTTTTTTTATGCATGTGAGCACTATCTATACATTTTTTATTTTGCATAGTTAAAGGTGTTTAGCTTACCTATAAAGGGGCAGCCACATTCTTTTAAAAATTTTCTACAATTTTAGGGTGCCACACACTGATATTGTATTTCAACATAATGGCACAGCCTGCAGATATGTCTCCCGTTGGTGCTCTATCGCGGTACCCACATCAGTCTCCCATTTCCCAGTTGTTCTAGTGGGGAAACCCTCAGGATAAGTGGTGAGCTGCATAGTGTAACAGTGGTATATGAAACCTTTGGAGGTTCTATGTTTTGCAAAAAATTTAAAATGAGGGTTGTGGACAGCCTCCACTCATATGTGCTGTCTTGGGCTTTGACCACGTAGTCAAGCTGCAAATATTGGAAGTACATATGTAAGGTTAAATTGAATTTTACACTAAGCTTCGGGAAGACTTTTGGGGAGCCTTTGGAAAATATTTGAAAGAGATTTGCGATTCCTCATTCCTTCCATTTATTGCCAAACTGTAGTTTAGCTAATTCCATGTAGTTGTCATTTCACCAGATTGGGCTGAACATAGTAAAGCAGTAACCTTCTAGATCTGCTTGAGTTTGTTCTATTTTTGTTGCACTAGAGCAAATGTTAGGAGCAATTTGTTGTAGTTACAAAAAAACAAGTGACTCCAGTCTTGAAGGAAGATCCTGTGCAGGCGTATGGTGCAATAGAATTGATACTGTGGGGTCTGGTTTGGAGGAGGCAGATCCATCTACTCTGGCCATACCAGCTACCAGATGCTGTAGCTTGGCAGCCAAGTAGTATATCTACAGACTGGGGAGAGCCACACTGCCACCATCTTTAGGGCCGCAGGAGCTGCTCTAATTTTATTCTAGGTGGATGGTTATGCCAAAGCAGGGACCTGAAGATAGAGATGACTCAGAAGACCTTCAAGGGTATGACTACATGAGAGTTGTGCAGGAAATAAAGTAAATATAATTTTACCAAGATTGGATTTTTTTTTATTAGCGACAGCTTTAAATTATTCCATATGTTGGACTTATCTCTAAAACAGACAAGTAGAGGGGTTATTTTTATATGACAAAAATCAGTAAGGTCTGGAATAATTTGTATACCAAGATATTTAAAGGAGGAGGTGGTCGGTATTGGACAGGATTGAGCCACTTGCTTATCTGAAACCCTGAATTTTGCATTTTTAATGTTTCACTTAAAGCATTATTAAAGTTACTACTCCCTGCCAGGCAGAATTTTTTAAATTTTTGTTTACTTTGGCACATATTTGCCGAAAAGTCATATTCTTTCGAACCTGCCTCAAACCAAACCCAGGTACGTTCACCACATCTCTATTAATAAGGAGCACTCAGCTGCAAATTACCTTCCAAGTAACTACTGCTGTAGTCCACTCATACATATATATGCATATACGTTGAAATGGTATACTCTTGTTTGTGATATTTTTTAGTTTTATTTAGACTATTTAAAAGAAAATGCCCTCCTGCCCTCAAGTCAGTCCTCCTCGGATTGCCAAATAATCATTAATGAAACCTAAAAATGTAAAGAGCTGCATGCATGGCAAAGTAACAGTACAAGGGCCTACCCCCTCAGACCACCCCGCCCCTACAGTCATCCAATTTTGCCACATACCCGCTTGTACCAGGTATTGTACCTGGCTGCAGAGAGGGAAGGAGCATCGAGGGAACACTGGTAATGTGAGTATACAGGGGTCAGGGTTGCTTTCTAGAGGCACTGTTATTTTGCTTAGCATGGACAAGATGACAGCGTCTTGGTAAATAACTTGAAAACAACTTCTGAAATTTCATTAACATGTTAGTATATATATGCAATTTTAGTGATTTGATTTTGGCTTTAACTGGTTACTCAACAGTATTAGAGCATTATGCTGTATGAGAAACTACAGCTAACACATAGAAGTATTTGTTCTCTTTAAACTTGTTAGTCCATGACTTGTTCATCCAGGGAAAGCAGATGAAAGTTCTCTCCTGTTATGGCTGTTATCTAATTTAATGGAAAATGGTGACAGATAAGCATCTGTTTCCTCTGATTGCAGCACTGTTTCCGTCCTATGCTGTCATTACACTATGGCTGACATCACAGGCTGTCAATCCATGCTCCCTATGTCTAAAATAAAATTACAATTACTGTCATTACCCCATCTCCCAAGGGCATGGCGGTCTGCAGCCTAATCACTCCCAACCACTTCCCACTCTTCCAACCCTGGACAGATATTGTCGTTGGTTATATAATTGCAACATTGTTACAGAATCTACTTTCAGTTCACTTACCCGTAAACTTCAACTTCAGACTCTTCTAGGCCATGTCTTTCATTCAAGATCAACAGTGGTCTAATTTTGAGTGCTCTCCATGGGTCAAACAGGATAGAGCTATATATGTATGTCTGGTGCCCAGTTCACTAAGGCCTTATGCACACGGTGACGGGGCACTGCAAAACCAGTTGTGACGCTAGGAAAAAGCAGCTGTAAAAATGCGCTTTTAAAAGAGTTTTTAATTCTCTACCCTCTTCTATTTTCCAACCTCAAATCCAACTTCTACAGCTTAAAAACGTCTGATGTGGCCTAATGCTGTATGCGGTGTTAAGCAGCCTTTAGCAGCGTCAAGCGTTTTTACAGCTTAACGCTGCTGCTCCAGAACACTCTGGCCCGGGTTTTTTTTTTTTTAAAGCTATGCCACTTACAGCTCCTAAAAACCTGTGTGTGCATGATGCCATAGAATAACATGGAGGGGCGTTTTTAAGCTGCAAAAAAAAAAAAAAAACGCCTTACGCTCCTAAAAGCAGCTGTAGAAACGCCCTGTGTTCACGTGACCTAAATCTCATGTGCTTTTTCAGACTTCAAATTATGACAGTGGACAGTGGAAGACAGCCCCCAAAAAGGGCTCAGATAAATATATTTCTAAAAAAGTAAGACTTATTTTATCATTCCTGCTTGAGTCCGCCTGCTCACCATGTTTGGTGCTCTCCTGTAACCGAACCAAACTGCATACTTCCATTTGTCCATTATTGGAACTGTCTTTGTATTTTTGGTTCTTTCCATGACAGTTTATAGTATGCAGTTTCCAAAGGGTTATTGTGGAGGACAGTCTTTGACCCCCTCCTATTCTACTACTCAGACTTAGAATACACTACAGCTGAGTCAGACAACGAACATGCTCTTCACTTCCTGACCAAATTATGCCAAGAGTGAATGGAACAACCATTCTGCAAGTCTAAAGGCCCGTACACACGATAAGAAAATCTCAAGGGAAATTTCGTCCGACCACCGATCTGCCGATTTTCGGATTGTTAGTATGGTGCTTTCGACAGCCGACTCAGACTTTTCGGCTGAAAAAATCCTGATTTTTATCGTCCGTCAACACAACGTCCGATTTATCGTCTCATTAGTACAGTTTTTGATGGAAAAAAATCTTAAGAGCAAGACTGGGCATGCTCAGAGACGAAAGAACACATACAAAGCAATTCAACACATGACATCACTTCTGAAGTAGAATTCTGTCGTACGGGAAAATTCGTATGAAAATAACCTCTTCACTTTCCACATCAGACGAGCATGCCACAAAAAACAGATGACAGATCGTTCGATAATCTGATCGTGTGTACATGGCTTTATTGTTGGTCAGAAAGGGAGTGCTTGCTTCCTGACAGATCTAACATGTTATAAACCAGGAACCTAGCTGGAGCATCTTGGAGAAAGCCTTCCACTTTTCCCCCACCCTTGAAGTAAGCATTGTGCAAGCCTATGTGACAGTGTGGGGTTGGGGGTCCCAGCACTTTTTCCACCCATATTTACTATTAATGAGCCCCTGTGCACCTGTACAGTCCACACAAATGTTATGCACACCCATTATTCTGAAGCCAACTAGAGGCTTTTGTCATGATCCACATTATGGCCAAATGTGGATTGCAGTGGCGCCATTAGGATTGGTGTTACCTGGTGTAGTAAAACATGGTGTCACCCCCCCCCCCTTCCCCACCCCCGCACCTTAGTACAGACCTAACTCCCTTCCAGCCCTGCTTCCCCAGCATAGAACTGTACAGATTTCCAGAATGAGTTTGCAAAGATTTCAAACAAACCTCTTTCACGTTTTTTGGCACGTCATTATGGGTTATTGTTTGTAGAATTTTGAGGAAAATAATGAATTTAATTTATTTTGGAATAAGGCTGTAACATGACAAAATGTGCAAAAAGCGCTGTGAATACTTTCTGGATGCGCTGTATATTAATATAATGGCAAATGGTGTTAAGGACATAGGCAGGATGTTATTTCATAAAGGTCCACTTTAGTGTCCTTAAAGCAAAACATGGTTGCCAAATAAAACTTCAGTTAGGAATGCAGTAGAGGGGCACGTCTGAAACCCAAAGAGTGGGGACCTGACTGATAGACAACTTCTTTACTTACTGGCTAATTATAGTTGTGGAACTTCCCATGGGCTTAACTCTTTTGTTACCATAAATTGATCCCATGCGGCCAGTGTCAGGCATGGATATGTGATACCCAGGAATCCAGTATGTGTCTGCAGTGAAAATGCACTAGAGACCTCTGACACCCCTTAGTGTGTGGGAGAGAGGTAGGGCTGAATAATCCGACTGCCACCTGTCAAATACCACCACCAGACTTCTAAATAATAGACACTGTAGTGGATGCAGAAAGTTCTATATGTGGAATATTGCAATGTTTAACCACTTCAGCCCTGGAAGGTTTTACCCCCTTAATGACCAGGTCATTTTTTGCGATTCAGCACTGCGTTATTTTAACTAACAATTGCGCGGTCGTGTGATGCTGTACCCAAATACAATGTCCTATTTTTTCCCCACAAACAGAGCTTTCTTTTAATGGTATTTGATCACCTCTGCAGTTTTTAAAATGTGGGCTATAAACAAAAAAATAGTGACAATTTTGAAAAAAAAAAAAACAAAAACAATATTTTTTTTCTTTCTGCTATAAAACATTCCCAATAAAAAAAAATTAAAAAATATTTTTTTTTTTATCAGTTTAGGCCAATTTGTACTTTGCTACATAATTTTGGTAAACAAAATCCCAAAAAGCGCATATTATTTGGTTTGCGCAAAAGTTATAGCGTTTACAAACTATGGGATAGATTTTTGGACTTTTTTTTGTTGTTTTTATTAGTAATGGCGGCGATCAGCGATTTTTAGCAGAACTGAGACATTGCGGTGGACATATCTGACACTAATGCCTCGTTTCCACTGAGTGGTACGGTACGGTTCGGTACGGTACGCAATTTTTGCTGTTTACATTGTCAAAAGTTGTAAATGGTACCCTAATTCCGAACTGTACCGTACCACTTTTTTGGTACCCTTTCGTTGGGGTACCAAGCACATTAGTACCGTACCAACAGGGTGGAGCTATACTGTTGAGGTACTGTTGAGCTTAGGTACTGTTGACAGTGGAGACGCAAACCTGATCAAGGTGTACCGTACCAAACCGTACTGAACTGTACCGAACTGTACCGTACCGCTCAGTGGAAACGAGGCATAAGTGACACTTTTTGGGGACCAGTGACACCAATACATTGATCAGTGCTAAATAATATGCACTGATACTGCATAAATGACACTGGCAGGGAAAAGGTTAATACTGGGGGTGATCAAGGGGTTAAGCGAACTCCTAAATTGTGCTTACTAACTGTGGGTGGGGGTTCTGTGGCAGGCACACAGAGATCGGTGTTTCAGCTTAGCTGAGACACACAATATCATTGTGCCTGTCTGATAGGAGAGCCGCCTGTTTTGTTTACATAGGCAGGCAGCTCTCCTTTCAGTTTCCCTGAAGACCACACGAGGCCGGCGACGATCGCGCCCACTCTTCCCGCGGTCTGGCTCCCGCTGTGTGAAATCACACGCCGAGACCGCGTGCACATCATCACGTAGATCTACGTGATGATGCGCAGCCGAGCCGCCCTGCCGCAGTAGATCTGCGTGGGGCGGTCAGCAAGTGGTTAACGCAAAGTATGAGTTTTTGGTAAAGTAGAAAAAATTTTTTGTTTTGCATGCATCACCCTTCAAAGTGCCCCTTCCTGCAAAGGCCAGTTATAAGTGAGGACAGTGACCATTTGTTTGTACTGTTGAAATATTGGTGAGGGGACGCACTGGACACCTTTGCTGCCATGGTGCTATATGCTGGGTGTCTAGTGCATCCCTATGCCTTTAAGGAGGGGTGAGCTCCCTCCAGACTCATCTGCCCTCTGCCTATCCATTATAATGCATGTGCTTCCACTTTGGAGGCTCTCAAAATTCAGAGTTAGGTACTACAGGTAACACTGGGGTGCCTTGATGGGGCTCTGTAGCTTACGCATGTACTTGCAAATGTGTACAAATGAAACCCCTGTTTTTAACACATACTGTTAGACAGGATCATTTGTTTGATTGTAGGCTGGTCAGTAAGTTGAGCTGGGAATTTCTTCTTTTTTTTTTTTTTTTTTGGTAAAGTATACCTACAGACAAAACTTTTCCTAGTTTTAGGTAGAGTTGAGAAGGGATAGAGGTATTCATACAGTATGTGTCCTTGCAGGGAATAGCTAACTTTTATTTACCCAGATTACCACTGTAACTGGGAGAGACAGTCAGGGTAATACAAAACTGTATGGTTGTTACTGGAATAGGGGCAAAGGGGATATCATCCATTGGGTACAGCTGGCAGGGATGAGATTTCCTTTTTTGGGGGGAAAATTCCCACATGCTTCCTGTTGCATCTCTGGGGGCAGAAAGGACAGGGCAGCAGGCAGCACATTGGCTAAGTGGTTAGCACTTCCGCCTAATAGCACTGGGATTATTGCTTTCAATTTCAACCATGGCACTACTACTTGCAGAGAGTTTGAATGTAATCCATGTGCCTGCGTGGGTATTCCAGTTTCCTCCAAAGACATGCTGGTAGGTTATTTAGCTCCTGTCCAAATCGACCGGAGAATAAAGCTAAGTTAGGGACTCCTTGAGGGCAGGGACAGATGTGACTGTACAATATATACAGTATGTAAATTGCTTTATAAATTGACAGTGCTATATAAGTATAGTATATGTTTGTAACAACAACAAAAGCCATGATATAGGTTCTTAACCTTCCCCATATATCCAAATCATTAAATTAAGTTTGGGCTAGAATTAACTTTGTATAGAGGAATTCCCGAATGTATTTTTTCTTTTTTTGGGATCCTCCCTTCTATATTAAAAAAAATATGGCCAAGCTCCACTTACCTTCTCTATGCTACAGCATTGCCCCACCTTCCATCCAGTGCTGCCGGTCCCCTTCAGATTGAAAGGCAGCCGGCATCATTCAACATCCCATTTTACCTGAGCCCAGGTTGTCCATGATCTACCCCCTGGGAAAGAAGAGGAATGGTTTGGTATGTCACAAGATCGGCTAGAAGTCTACATGGAAAATATAGGGTGGGGGTGTGTAATGAATGTACAAGGATTTCTAGCTGTAGTTCCACTTTAACCACTTTAAGACCGGAAGATTTTACCCCCTTCCTGACCAGGCCCTATTTTGCGATTCGGCACTTTGTTAATTTAACGGACAATTGCGCAGTCGTTCGATGATGTATCCCAACAAAATTTACGTCCTTTTTTTGCCACAAATAGAGATTTCTTTTGGTGGTATTTGATCACCTGTGCGATTTTAAATGTTTGCGCTATAAACAAACATTCTGCTATATAACATTCCAAAAAAAAAAAATTTTTTTTTAACATTTTAGGCCAATTTGTTTTCTGCTACATATTTTTGGTAAAAAAAATCGCAATAAGCGTATTTTCATTGGTTTGTGCAAAAGTTATCGTGTTTACTAACTACGGGAAAGATTTATGTCATTTTTATTGTTTTTTTTTTTTTACTAGTAATGGCGGCGATCTGCGATTTTTTGCGGGACTGCGACATTGCGGCAGACAGATCGGACCCCTAACTGAAATTTTTGACACTTTTGGGGAGACTAGTGACATTGCTACAGTAATCAGTGCTATAAATATGCACTGTTACTGTAATAATGACACTGGCAGGGCAGGGGTTAACCCTATGGGTGATCAAAGGGTTAAACGTATGCCTCATGCTTACTGACGTGTGTGTGTGTGTGTGTGTGTGTGTGGGGGGGGGGGGTTCTGTGACACAGACAGAGATCGCAGGTTCAGCTATGCTGAATCCTGTGATCTCTCCCTGTCTGTCACTGAGAAGATCCGCCTGCTTTGTTTACATAAGCAGGCGGGTCTTCTCACACTTTCCCCGATGATTGGGGAAGGGAGGCGCCGCCGAGACCACTAGGAGTGGAGCGATGTAGGTCTACGTCGCTGGACCCAGGGGAGCACTGCCGCAGTAGGCACGTGGTTAAAGCGGACCTTCTCCCTCTGAGAAAACTTCCCTCCAATCCACCCCTCCTACCCTTCCCTACATGAATAGCACCATCTTTTTTTGTTGTGTTTTGTTTATTTACTTTTTTTTTATGAAAACATGCGGCCCCGCCTCTACATCATTTCCTAGATAATTTGCTGTTGCAGGTAATGTTTTTTTCCCCCCAAACCCTTCATTTAAAAACAAAAAGCAGATATAAGGTAAATCCCATCTTCAGGATGGGCCCCCTGCCCCCCATCTTTCAAAAATGTATTTTGCATACATACCCTTTTTCTATGAGTCTTTGGTCCAGTCAGGTGGTGTCAAAGATTCTTATCTTTCACCAGCATTGGGTGGTCCTGAATGTTTCAGAGATTGGTGCTCATGCAATAACATAAGCTTTGATGACACAACCCTAAGAGGACAGGTCCTTGATTCCCTGCATACACAGAAAAAGTTTTTTCTTTAATGGGTGTCAATAAACCTGGAAGAGGGGCAACGTTGGATCCTGTTGTGGTAAGGCTGTGGAGGTGGTACTGAGAGAATAAAGTATTATAACAAAAGCTTTTGATTTAATAACTGTAAGGTGATTTATTTTTAAAATGTAAAACTGAACTTAAAGGGGGATTACCACTAACAAGAGCTGCAGAAGCCACAAGGTAGCCACCTTATTTCTCTGAGTAGAATAGCCATGCTATGAAATAATAGAGGTCGTTAATGACTGTTCAAGGAACCAGGTTCAATAACTACATTTGATTGAGGTTATTAGGTCACATGCACACTGGATATTTAGCCCCTGTGCGACCAGTTCTGGGGTTTTCATGGGAGGCACATGTAGGCAGGTGCATCTATTTTCTCCACTGCAGGGGGCATTCATCCACAGCAGCAATGCAGATGAAGGATGAAGTCGAGAGGAACCTAGTTCTTCTATGATCTCCTCAGTCACAGAGAGGCAGCATCCAATTGGATGCTGGCACCCCATTTGACTTTGATTGTCATCTTGGGTCAGGCAGAGTTCATTTAGGACCCTGGCCCCTGGGTTTGGCACACATTTTGCATGTGGCTAGAGTAGGGACAGGTCACCCGTCTGTCAGGGATAGTGCTTAGCATCAGGGAGAGGTTCCAGATGCGTTGGGAAAGTGTTGGGACACGCCATCCTACCTAGAAGCCGCCAGATTTGGGTATGGACCAGCCAGGTCAAATTCAGCCTCTCAAGACAGATGTTGTTGGCACACCAGAGACCTTCAGCTACTACTCACCGCTGTTACATCCCGTGAGTGCTCCCGGTTGGGTAGCCATCCCACTTGCTTTTTGCTGAACTTCAATTTCAAAATAGTTCTTTTTTCTGCATCTGTTTTCTGCCTCCGCACCATGCTGCACCTACCCACACACAGCTACAGTATCCAGCCCTACTGACTATAGCCTGTCAAAGTCTATGACAGACTGAAATACACTGAGGTTAAATGGGACTGGACGCTGTACCAAGTGATACTAGCATTTAGGACCCTATGCGTTCAGAGATGTATACCCAGAGTGCAAAATACCTGCTTTCCACGAAAACATCCCTGAATGCATACAGCGCCAAATGCAAGTACAACTTGGTGCAGCATCCAGCCACCGCCTATTTCAGCCTGTCGTAGACTTTGGTTGGCTTCATTAAATGGGGATCGGATGCTGCATGTGTGCATTCCAGAAGCTCAAAAATGCAGAGATTGGACTCACAGAAGATAAATGCCCAGTACGCATGAGGCCTTACAGTGCATCTATTGTAAGGTTTATAGACATTTTGGGTTTTCTCTGAGTGTTTCTTTCATGATGATGATTGATGTTGTGAGCTGCATTATTGGTACATACCATTATACCTTGTATTTTAATTATATTTTAAACCATTGTTTGAGTATCTTGATTTCTTGCCATGTATCCCTAGAACATACATAGAGTAAGTATCATACATGAGTATTCTTACAACTTTAAATAAATATTACTTAGTTTTGTGTTTAGCTGCAGTTCTGACTTAACCACCTCAAAACCAGCATGGGAGGACCTTGGTGTGTCTACTTTCTGAAAAGGTGGTAATTTTGGTGTGTTTTCATAATGTCTTGGCATATTTTATGGACTTTTTTCTTTTATAAAGTAAAACATTAAAAACCCAGGTGGTTACTAAAAACCACCTAAATAAATCTGTATACAAAAATTATATTTAAAAATGAATTTGGCACAGTGATGCATGGCTGAGTATTGTCAGTCAAAGTATCATAGCAATGAAAACTAAAAAAATAGCCTGGAAAGAAAGGAAGTATAACATGCCATTTCGCCGATGTTTTGTCCACCCCATTTCTGGAGGCGTTTAATTCTCTCTCAGCAGACCAGCCCCTGTCACCATGTATGCTTGAAGCGCACATAGTTGTTATCCCGAAGGAGGGGAGGGACTCGACCTCTCCGTCCAATTATAGGCCTATCTCGTTGCTGAATGTGGACATAAAAATCTTTGCTAGAATCATGGCGAACAGGTTGCTTCCTCTCCTCTCTAAAGGGATACATCTCGATCAAGTTGGCTTTATCCCTAAGTGCTCGGGTCCGGGTCAACAACACCCTGTCGAATGCCTTCCCCATCCGTAATGGGACTAGACAGGGGTGCCCTTTGTCCCCCCTACTTTTTGTGCTGACATTGGAACCTTTCCTGAACAGTATTAGAGATAACCCATCTATTCGCGGGGTCAAGTTTGCTTCCAAGGAATACAAGGTGGCTGCTTACGCAGACGATCTCTTGCTGTTTTTGACTGACCCTATTACTACTCTTCCTTCGGTCATGCAGGAGTTTCGTCAATTCACCTCTTTGTCCAACATGAAAATCAATTTTGCCAAATCTTTTGCACTAAATGTCTCCTTATCCCCTCAAGAGGTGCAAATGTGCAAGACCAACTTTCGCTTTGTATGGAAGCAAGACTCCTTGACATACTTGGGCATACAGATTCCGGCTGATCTGCAACACTTATTCCTCCGGAACTTTCCCCCGATTCTCTCCAAAATCAAACAGGATCTCCTCGCTTGGATTCGACTGCCTCTATTTTGGTTTGGGCGCGCTGCAGTCTTAAAGATGAACGTTCTACCCAGGCTATTGTACGTTCTCCAAACAGTTCCTGCGGCAATTCCGCGGACCTTCTTTGGGGACTATAAACGTCTTGTGTCCGCGTTCTTATGGAATGATAAACATCTCTGTATACATTATGACCTCCTCTGCTTGCCCAAACACAAAGGGGGTATTGGTCTTCCTGACGCTCAAAATTATCACATGGCGTGCCACTTAACCAGAATCATTGATTGGAACGTTCATAAGCTGTACAAGGACTGGGTGTCCCTGGAAGGTGGCTTTACTACACTCGATTTGGCTACGTCCCCGTGGTTGAGTCCCACTCATTTGCCGCCCTCTCTTCGGCTTCACCCTCTGATTGGCCCAACTCTCCAATCTTTTGGCACAACATGCAAAACGCGTGGTGTCTCGAGGGCCCAGGGTCCGATGACCCCGCTCAAACTTAATCCTGACTTTCCCCCCGGCATGCACCATCATTACTTACTTGACCACTGGCCGCAGGAACAACTGCGCATTCACCATGTCAGCGACGGAGTGGAGGTCTTTTCGGCCTCCTCTATTGCTAAGAAAGCAAAGAAACCCCTCGTTCCACCTTGGTCCTTTCTTCTGCTGGCCCACTATGTGCAAGCATTTATTAGGAGGTTCCCCTGTCGGGATTCCCCGACCACGTTTGATGGGCTCTGTCAGCAGGAAGGCCCCCTCCGTAGGCTAATCTCCATCACGCACTCTCTCCTGTTTGAAGACTCGGGTCAGCTTATTCGTACCCGTTGTGAAGCCTGGGAGAAGGAACTGGCCTGTTCATTCTCCGAGGACGAATGGGAGCAGGTCTTCTTGAAAAACCACAAGTGTTCATGGAACGTTACGACCCAAGAAAACGGTTATAAAATTGTTTCACGGTGGTACCGCACTCCGACGCTCCTTCATAAGATCACACCTTCCGTACCCTTCACTTGTTGGAGGTGTCTAGCGGACACTGGCTCTCTCCTCCATATTCTGTGGTCTTGCCCACGATTGACAGCATTCTGGATGGAGGTCCACCGACTTATCAAGCAGGTGACTACGAATGATCTGGACTTCTCACCGGCTCAATTCCTCTTGCACCATTCCCCCTCCTCACATGCTTCCTATACGAAATCGCTTACAGCCCAGATGATCAATGCTGCGCGTCAATGTGTTCCTGTTCTGTGGAATTCAACACAGGCACCTACGATTAAACAGTGGCTGCGTAGAATTGCTGTTATCGCGGAAATGGAGGAGCTCATTCATATTGCCAATGACACCCCCACTAAATATCACAAGAAATGGGCGTGCTGGGCTCACTTCACAACCACACCGGAATTTGCTACACTTAACGCGTAAGCTGCGTTTGATCTTTTATTGATACCTTTCGGTTTGGCATCCCGTTCTGGGGCTACTTAGATGTTATATTGGTTTTCTGAATCGACACCCTCATTCCCAATGTTTCTATTAATGTTGGCTATCATTGCATACGGATTGGCATTAGCTCTTATTCCTTTTTTTTTTTTTCCCTTTCTCCCCTTCTCTCTTTCTTCTGGCTCCCCCTTCCTTCCCCCGCCTTCCCCTTCCCCCTCCTTGCCCTGCCTCCCTCCTTCCCCCCTCCATACCTCATTTAGGTGCTCCGACCTGTCTGGCTGGTCCTCACGGCTCGCACCTTTCCACAGCCTTTCCCGACGACCATTTTTTGTTCTCTCTTTTTATTTTTATTTTTTCCCTCTTTTTGGTTCAACCCCCCCCCCCCCCGTTGCTGTGCCTGGGCCGGTTGGGCCCGGAGCACGTCCACGAGCAAGGTCATGACCCTTTTGCTTAGAGTGCCTCACAGTGGTTCTCTTTTTGTTTCATGTTCTTATGATATACGGGTTTGTAACTGTGTTTTTATACTCCTTCACATTTTTGGGGATAGGGACTTTGGACCTGCACCCTCCCCTCTCTGGTCTTGGTATACCCTTACTGGTTATACATTCTATGCAAGATTTAAAAGATGCTCCTGGACCAATACGCATAGATTGGAGCTTGAATTGCCTTGAGTTGGTCCTGGGTCTTATTGGCCTTTCTATGTCTGCAAATGTGGGTGGGGGAACTCAATTGTTTTGGTATATACTGTATGTGTATGTTTACTTGCATATGGTTGTTAATTTTGCTGTATTGTATCTTTAATTATTCAATAAAAACGTTTTGAAAAAAAAATAAAAATAAATAACATGCCAGTATTAACCACTTGCCTTCTGTGCACTTAAACCCCCTTCCCATCCAGACCAATTTTTAGCTTTCAGTGCTCTTACACTTGACAATTGCACGGTCATGCTACACTGTACCCATATTAAATTTTTATCATTTTTTTCACACAAATAGAGCTTTCTTTTGGTGGTATTTATTCATATCTGGGTTTTTATTTTTTACAAAAAAAAAGAAAAAAGACAGAAAATTTTGAAAAAAAAAAGTTTTTCTTATTTTCTGCGAGTAAATTTTGAAAATAAATACATTTTTCTCCTTCACTGATGTGCGCTGATGAGGCGGCACTGATGGGCACTGATACGCTGCACTGATGGGCACTGATGAGGTGGCACTTATGGGCACTGATGAGGTGGCACTTATGGGCACTGATGAGGTGGCACTGATGAGGAGGTACTAATATGCCGCACTGATGAGCACTGATAGAGCACTGATAGGCGGCACTGCTGGGCACTGAGAGGTGGCACTGCTGGGCACTGAGAGGCGGCACTGACGGGCGGCACTGATTGGCACTGACGGGCGGCACTGATGGGCACTGGCGGGTGGCACTGATTGACACTGACGGGTGGCACTGATGAGCACTGATGGGCAGCACTGATGAGCACTGATGGGCAGCACCATCAGTGCCCACACTCAGTGCCCATAGTGCTGCCAGTCAGTGCTCATCAGTGCCTAGATGAGCAGGCACTGATGGGCACTGACTGGCAGCACTATGGGCACTGATTGTGGGCACTGATGGGGGGCACTGATGGTGGGCACTGTGGGCACTGATGGTGGGCAGTTAGTGTGTTTCATTTACCTTGTGTAATCAGGGCACTGGTGATCAGTGCCCTGATTACATTTTTCTTTGTCCCAGACAGCTGACCGGCTCTCTCCTTCCTCACACTGCAGTCTCTGTGTGAGGAAGGAGAGCTGGCGATGAGAGATGATCTCATATGTTTACATATGAGATCATCTCTCATTGGACGGTCCGATCACGTGGTGAATGGCCGCTGTGATTGGCCATTCACCACGATCTGTGATCGGCTGTGTCCAAGGGACACGGCCGACACAGAATTTCCCCGATGCGCGCTCGCGGGAGCGCGCGGGGAGCCTGTGTCTGGGAGGCCGTTTAAAGACGGCCTCCCGAAAATGTGAGTCCACACTGCAGCCGTACTTCGGCTACAGCGCGGATGGGAGGTAGTTAAAACAAAACCAGTCCAGCTAAATACAATTAAAGAAAGGATTAAAGAAATCTTGATTGCGCATTCATAGCTGTATCTATTCTATGGATACTAAGATCAGTACACAAGCCTTCCCTTGGAAGGGACCTATCACTTCTTCACACAAATGTGAAGAGCAGCCTTTTTTAACCACTTCTGAGCCGGAAGGTTTTGCCCCCACAATGACCAGGCCATTTTTTGCAATTCTGCACTGCTTTACTTTAACTGCCAATTACGTGATCATGCGATGCTGTACCCTAATAAAATTGATGTCCTTTTTTTCCCCACAAATTGAGCTTTCCTTTGGTAGTATTTGATCACCTCTGCCATTTTTATTTTTTGCACTATAAACAAAAAAACAGCGACAATTCTGAAAAGAAAAAAATATTTCACTTTCTGCTATATAACATTCACCCCCCTCCCCAAAAAAAATAAATAAATGCAAAAATCTATTTTTTTTTTCATCTTTTTAGGCCAATTGGTATTCTGCTACATATTTTTGGTAAAAACGATATCCCATTAAGCGTATTTTGATTGGTTTGCACAAATGTTTTCACGTCTACAAACTAGGGGAAAGATTTATTTATTTATTTTTTTACTAGTAATGGCGGAGATCTGCGATTTTAAATGGGACTGCGACATTGCGGCAGACAGATCGGACCCCTAACTGACATTTTTGACACTTTTGGGGGGGACCAGTGACATTACTACAGTAATCAGTGCTAAAAATATGTGCTGTTACCGTAATAATGTCTCTGGCAGGAAAGGGGTTAAACCAGGGGTGATCAAAGTGTTAAGTGTGAGCCTAGGAGAGTGTTTTCTAACTGTATGGATGAGGGACTTGTGGAATCAAAACAGAGACCTGTGATCCTAAATAGGAGGATCACAGGCGCTCTGTGTTCATTCCAGAGAGAACAGCGGTCTGCTGTGTTTACAATAGCTGACCGTCGTTCTCTCTCAGCGGGGAGCGATCTCGGGTGCCTGGACAGCAATCGCAGCCGTCGACCCACGTGGATTGGCTTCCCCGCTTCAAAATGGGGCGGTCGGTTTACGCAGCCAAGCCAGTATATCTGCGATGGGTGGTCGGCAAGTGGGTAATCTTCTAATGTTGGAGGAACCCTTGAAATAAATTTCAGAACTCAGGGAACCACTGCTAAAAATAATTAATCTTACAGCTCACAGTACATTAACATGATCATAAGTTGTAGAAAACTTTAAATAACAGAATAAAGAATGTACCCTCCCTAGCGTATTAAACACACAAGGCAGATTTTATCATCCCTCTGCTCTATACAAGAAAATCATTTTCATAATAATATTTTTATTGAGACAAACATAGATCTATACACAGAAAAGTCAGAAAAGTTAAAAAAATAAAAATAAATATATATATATATATATATATATATATATATATATATATATATATATGATAAAAAAAAAAATAAAAATGGGGCAGACTTAATGAACCACTTGATCTTTTTCTGCTGTTGCTCCTCTATGTTTCAGTATTAGGTTTGAAATAAAAAAAAAAAATGAGGAATTTCATATGTAATGCCTCCCCCGTAGGGGCCGCTGGAATATGACTGTCCCCAGAGTTTGCCCTGACCTTGCAAGCCTCCCGACACCCCTAACACCCTGGGTTCTGACATAATGCAAAGAGAAAATGCAAATGCAAAAGACACCAAAGAACTGAAAATTTACTGAAAATGCTTGAGGGAACAAAGGAAAGAAGAATGTGAAATGTTGGTATTCCCCAAATTGCAACGTTAGCAGAAAACAAAATGATAGTGATATGCAATGAAATGGCAATAACAATGAACCTGACAATAGAGGCCAACAATTTTTAAGGGGGACCTTTGACCCCAGGTTCAAGAGGGTGCTGAGAAGACTTTTTGTCAGTTAGCTCCCTTTATGCCCTGATGCCACAGACAAAAAGCAAAAACAAAACACAATATGTAAAAATTGAGGAGGAGTTCCCCTTTAATGTAAATAGGTGTTGTAGGCTGATTCCTTTGTGTGAAGAAGTCCTTGAAGTAAGGGTGTCGGAAATCTCCAGCTAGCTATGAAGAGGCCCAAAGATGTTGCTGTGCAATGGCGACCAACAAAGGTGGATATGATGAGCAAGGTGTTTCCCAGTGAAAGGCCTTTTGATAAAGTAAAGGGTGGTATGAAATGCCTGCATGCAGTGTCTCTAAATGTAAAAGTAAGGATGGGCTTCTGCCCTGTCACAAATCCTGAAGATACAAAGGCTCATGGGGGAAGGATGTCCCAGAACAGGCTCTTGAGGGAACTGCAGTCAGATGAAGAATGCCTGACTGGCAACCTGATGACCCAGGAGTTCAACGGTGTCTGTGTGGGTATAGGTGAAAGTGGCCCTGAATAGCCTTCAGGGATAAGTCTCATTCATGGAAAGGCCCTCCGCACCATCCAGGCTGTGGCGCTCACTCACATCAGTCAGGGAGACTGGCCTCATGTTCCTGCAGCTGTAAAATTCCATGTCCCAAGAGACCAAGCCCCTCCCCGGACGGTTCTATTTATCTGTTCACCCAGAATTCTTTTACTCTCCAGCCAGCTAGTACCTGTAATTTGCAGCAGCATTAGATCCATTGGAATCCCGGCTTTCTGAACTACATGTCCCACAATCCCCTGCTTTCAGTAGTGGTCTCTATCTCTTCAGTCAGGAAATTATGCAATAATCCCTGTGCTGGGCACTAGAGGGAACAAAGCTCAATGTAATTGTAGCACTCCCCCAGCAGGAGCTGCTGGTGATGGTGAATACCCACCTGGCTGCAGCTGCCCCTTTCTTCAGCCCTCTTGGCTAAAATTCCACAGTCCTCCTAGACCAGTTATGGCGAACCTTGGCACCCCAGATGTTTTGGATCTGCATTTCCCATGATGCTCAACTACACTGCAGAGTGCATGAGCATCACGGGAAATGTAGTTCCAAAACATCTGGGGATGCCGAGGTTCGCCATCACGCTCCTAGATGGACTCTGTATCAATCCCAGACTTCTCTTACCAAGTCCTCTCAGGCATGCCTCTCAGTCCTCTCCCGACTATAACACTCACCAGCCCACCTTGCCGTCTTCCTCCCTAGAGATTTGCCCAGCAGTGTTCTCCAGCAGTCCTTCTCCTGCTCTCGTGCCTCCGGTCAGGACACCCCTGTGTGTCCTGAAGAGGTTCCCTTCCGCACCCGAGCCCAGGCCCAAAGTCAGCCCCCCAGACTAGGGGGTTCCCCCAAGGGCCACTGACAGCCTAACACTCCATCTCCAACTTCCACCTAAACTCCACTGACCCAGCTGAGCTGACCCAGAGTATTTGAGGGGGCGTGCCCCCTGCCAACCCATCTGTTGGGCATTGGTCAGGGCCCTCATGAATACTCCAGGCAGCACCTCCTAACCTCCACTCCCATTCTTCTAGAATCTTCTCCAAGTTTCTAGAAATAGGGGAGGTATCAGAGATGCTGCCTGTCAGTCATACCAGCCTCCCTGAGTCACTCCCCTGACCCAGATAAAACACAGGCTTGGCTGCCAGCCAAGCCTAAACATTTTGCTTACTGTAACAAAATACCTACCAATTCCTATTCTAGCACACTAGAGGGAGCTAGTACATAATGTTCAGTAAAGAGTGTCCAATGATGGCAAAAGTGATATTGCCAGCGCCTGGCTACATATACATGCTGATCAGTGTAAGTGGGATATCAACTTACAATTGTTCATTACTCAAGGAGCCCCTACCAAACTCAGAGGGACCCTACGCTTCCCTGGAAGCCTGGTTGAGAAAAGTTGTTGAGAGCAAGAATGAGGAATATTAAAAGTGAGGCTAAAATGTATACTACTGTGCCAGAGCAAGAGAATATGTTTTTATCACTTCCTTATTGAAATCCATTTATTTATTATTATTAAGATTGAATTTTTCCTTAAAAAAAAAAAAAAAGGGGGGGGGGGGGATTTTTCATTTCTGCTCACTCCTTAGTCCTAAAACCATGATGTATGAGCACACCATATGTTCACAAACATGCTTCTTTTCATGGCCTTGTTCCTGGCCGCAAGCTTCAGCATTAGCAGCTGGCTGTGAAATTATAGCCCATGGGTTTTTCCAAGCACAATTTACATTGCTAACATATATATTTACTCCATAGAACACACAAGTCAGCACAAGTAAACCCAATCATTAGAAGTGTACCGCAATAATAGACAGCACGCTTTCCTCTTGTATGCACATGAACAAAGTATGTTAAGGAAAGCCTGGGAACCATACACACAAGTTGACACTGCTGATCAGCTTTTGAAAATGCAAATAGTTTGGTTGTTTTTGGGTTTAGAATATTTTAGCCAACCGCCAGAATAAGCATGCAGCAAGTTTAGTCAGGGTGAAACAAGAACTCTGACCTACCTACTTGTTTTGGGTCAATGACTCAAAAAATATTAAAGCCATTGGATCAGGATGACAGCCAGAAGGAGTGCTTTCAGAAGGAGAACCCAGCAATGGCAGCTTTCCTACCTGCACCTTGTGTATTTCACCTGCATAAGATGTGCATTGAATATATAGTTTCATGGTGTAATTTGTTGCCCTGTACATACAGCCCATAGTAGAATGCTCACATTCCAGTGTTAGCAGTTTCTGTTTGTAGTCAAACATGAGGCATGGCACTGCACAGGTAATTCAAGACCTCTGTCTGTAGTGTGAGAACTAACATTTCCTGTAAAGAAACTACATATATCACAGTTCCTGGGTCTCTCAGTCTAGCGCTGATGCAGGTGAGTAAATAGATCTGACACAGACATAAGCAGGCAGTGCATTCACAGACACATAAAGAGATCACCATACAGCTAGAAAATGTTTTTTTTTTTTTTTTTACACCAGCACTCCCACATTTGTGACTTGACAGAGTAGTCGGCAATGCATGGATTGGACGCTGTGTGATCAGGACAGGAACAGTAAGTGGTTTTGTCCCTTTGACGAATAGGGACAAGCTAGGTGAATGACATAGGGGAATTCATTTGAAATTATACAACAAACTGCAGCCACAACATGTGATCCCATCATTACAGGGTAAGGCAAACAAACAACATAGGGACTATAACTACATTAGCCTCTTGCCGACCAGCTCACAGTAGATTTAATGCGAGTGGCCAGCACAGCAAGGTACTGTGATGTAACTTTATATCGCAGTGTACTTCCTGGTTTGGCGCACCCCCTGCTGGCCCAGAGTTTGTACACAGCACAAGTTTGTCAGCAGGGTACAGCCAAATGATTATGGCTGTACACCTGCTGATCCGCTGTGGCCAATCACAGCACAGAGTTCTGTGTTAAGAAACACACAGAACTCTGTGCACAGACAGCGTTCTGTAGGTTTATTCTCCCTAAAATCAACTCTGATTTCAGAGAGATAAAACAGACAAATCTGTTAGTAAAAAGCAGCACACATTACACTTGTTAGGCACACAGTTAACCCCTTGATTGACCTAGATGTTAACCCCTTACCAGGAAACAAGAGAAATGGCCGCACACCAAGCGATGGCTCACGATGAAAGGCTTTATTAAACAAGGATGCAAGGTACAACAAAATGGATGGTGGACATGTTTTACGCGACTCACAGCATGCTTGTTAACTACACTACTGGTAATGAACAAGCACACTGTGATTCGAGTGAAACATGTCCACCATTCATTTTACTGTACCTTGAATCCTTGTTCAATTAATCCTTTCATTGTGAGCCATCACTTGGTGTGCCGCCATTTCTCTTGTATCCTGTTTGCGGTGGCGATCCGAGGTCCTGCACCCATGGCTGGCTGTGAAGTTCCAACTGCCTGAGCGGTGTACATCTCTTTCTCTGTGTCTAAACCCCTTACCAGCCAGTGCCACATTAGTACAGTGTACAATATTATCACTGATCTTTGTATTACTGCCACTAGCAACATCAGCGTCAGTTAGCATTTCTCTTAGTCAGTGTCAGCTAGTGCTAGATTTTCCACCACACTATCACAGTCCCACCATAAGTCTCTGATCACTGCCATTACCAGTATAGTGTCTGTATGGATCAGTATCTTGATCACGATCAGAACTACAGTAGTACTAGTGTCCACCATTAGGTAGTGTCCCAAACACTCCAAATGGAGAAAGAGGCTGTGATGCAAGTGGTCAGCGACTACTACATCAACCTCTTCTCCCCTAAAGAAGCAGACAGGACTGCAGCCGACGGGTTCTTGTCAGGTATCACTAACCAAATTGATCCTGCAGGTTAGTCAGCCATCAATGCTCCCCTGGCATTGGAGGAGCTGCACTCTGCCATCAGATCCTTTAGGTGGGGCAGGACCCCAGGCTGCGATGGTCTCCCAGCGGAGTGTAGTGCTGTGGGTTCTCGTGGGCCCAGACCTGCTCGAGTTTTATGAGGAGATGGTGGTGGAGGGCAGAATGTCTCCCTCGCTGAGGGAGGGGATGATTTTTGTTGAAGCAGAAGGGGGAGAGATGTGATTTGAAAAATTGGCATCCCATCTCTCTCTTGAACATGGACTACATAGTCCTCATCAAGGTCCTAGCCAACAGGTTGATATCTGTCATCGGAAAGATCATCCACCCGGATCAGACTTGCGACATTTCTGGTCGTAGGATTGCGGACAGTCTTGCCCTTATCCGGGACACGGTCCAGTACATTCAGGGACGCCGAGTGAACGTGCCCCTGGTCAGTCTTGTCCAGGAAAAGGCCTTTGACAGTGTCTCCCATGAGGTTATGTGCAGAGCTCTGTGCAGGTTTGGTCTTGGGGAAGTGTTTTGTTCGTACGTTAACCTGATGTACAATGACGTTTGTAGTACGGTGTTGGTGAATGGCTGGAAAACTGACCCCTTCCCTGTTCTCTCTGGGGTCAGACAAGGGTGCCCTCTTTCACCTCTGTTTTTCATTTGCTGTATAGAGCTCTTCGCCGAATGCATCAGATGGAACCCAGAGATCGGAGTGATCACCATACTGGGCCTGGACAGAAAGGAAGTCAAGTGCTCACTCTACATGGACAATGTGATGGTGTTCTTTGCTGACCGGCGCTCAATCTATTTACTCGTCCAGACCTGTGAGGACTTTGGCAAAGCTTCAGGGGCAAAGATCAACTGCGGGAAGTCAGAAGTCATGCTCTTCAGGAGGTGGTTCCTGCCTTTTTCTGCATCTGTCCCTTTCAGCGTCAAGACAGACTTCATCAAAATTCTTGGGGTCTGGTTTGGAGCTGAGGGCGCAGCCCTGAAGTCTTGGGAGGAGAAACTGTCCAAGATGATACAAAAGTTTGGAATATGGAGCCTGAGAGAACTCACCATCAAAGGAAAAACTCTGGTACTCCGCAGCGAGATTCTCCCTGTGATGCAGTACCTCGCCAAGGCCTGACCCCCCCCCCCCCCCTGAGGTCAACACCTGCAAGGCCATCACCACGGTGGTGTTTCACTTCATCTGGGGCTCCAAAATGGACAGAGGGAAGCGGCCAGTCATGTTTAAGAACCCCTCAAGAGCAGCAAGGGTGTGCCCAACATCGCTACACTATTGAGGGTATTCTTTGCTTGCAACTTCAACCGCAGGACTTTGGTGGACAGAACTTTGGACTCTGGTGGTAACTCCGTGTCCCATTTCTTCCTCCTGCCTCTTTGGAGGTCCTTTGGATGGGACAAATGGGACAGTTCCATCCCCTACAACTGGGACACTCCTTGGTACACTTTTAAGTTTATCAAGGAGCAGGGGCTGCATGGAGTTAAGCCAGACTTGTGGAAGCCAAAAACTCTCTACAAGTTGATCCGAGCCATGGACACTGTGGAGACTGTTCCAGGCCTACCCTCAGCCACTTGCAAAGTGGTCTGGAAGAATGGCTCTTCAAAGGGGCTCACTAACAGGCACAAAGATCTGGCATGGATGGAAATCCAAGGAGGGCTGCCTCTCAGGACATTTATGCATGCCAGAAACCTGTGCAGATACAGGCACTGCCCATTTTGCATCATCCAGGAGGAAACTGCTTTGCACGTTTTCTGGGAGTGCCGCTTTGCACAGGGCCTGTTGAGGGCCTTGGAACAAGAACTCAAAGACCTTGTACCAGAGACTGCCATGCCATCACACACTTTGGTGTGCTGAACTGACTTTTTTTGTGTAACTTTTTCCCAGGAGGACATTGACAACGCCTGGCGGGTGTTGTGCTGCTTTCAAGAACGCTTTATGGTGCGCCAGAAAGCGCCTTATCCACCAGCTGAAGAGGGTGTCCATTGAGGACTGTCGCAGACTGGTTCACAGTTTGCTTAAAGACTATAACTTGGTGGATTTCAATGAGGAAAAGGAGGTCCGAAGATTTCCCCTTTCCCCCACTCTCCCTTGTGTGTCTTTATACTTTCAATAAAGCTGCAGGCTTGTGAATTCATTCCCCTCCCCTATCCCTCTTCCCTACCCCCTATCACACCCGTTGCTTATTGAATTGTATTATGTTTGAAACGATGCATGCACTGTTCAGTAAGGTGTACATAGTAATGTGTTTCTAGTAAATGCTTTACGGGGTAAGCAGCGTCATGCATGATGTGATGGTTCGGGGTACCTTTACTCCGCACAACACATTAGGCATCATACCAAAGAGTGAATGTATTTATTGTATGATTAAAAATGTATTGTTATGTAGTGTATTTGTGCTCTGCGTTGCAGGACAGGATAGCATGTACCCTGATTAGGTATTTGTTTTTTTGGATATTTTATTATGCAAAATAAAGTATACCTTTTCAAAAAAAAAAAAGTGTCCCAAAAAATGCAGTTTGGTTTTTACCAAAGACGTCTAGCAGAATACATGTTTGCCTACATTTATTAAGAAATTAAATTTTATTGAATATGTTTTATAACAGAAAGTAGAAAATATAATTTTTTTTCAAAATGTATGTAGTTAAATGTATTTATTTTTTTGTGTAGGCGGTAAAACCTTCCGGAGGTCAAGTAGTTAATACCTAGTTAAAACAACAAAAACATTTGAGTGCACAATGTCTTTAATGCGAAACTCCACTTTTGTTGAGAAAAAAATGTTTCCTTCTAGGTGATTTATGTACAATACAAGGATTATAACAACCTTTGTTGCAGATTCCTACCTTTTGTTATTCTAAAGAAATCCCTGTGTGTTTTTCTGTGCCCATGTGAGAAAGTAAGTCCAATGGGAGTGGTTTCCTAATTATCAATCAGCTGTGCACCTGCAGGGCACTAATGATGAAAGCTGCTGGGCCTGCATCCCTTTAGACGTGTTCCTATCGGGAGTATCCCACTAAAAATGACTTTTTTTTTTTGCAGGGGATGCCTGAAATCTGACTTGTATCTTAGTGCAGATTTCTAAGAATATCAGTGAGCCAATCACACAGGCAGGAAATGATGCTTCTGGGGGGTGTATATTATACATTCTTTGTACAGAACACCTCCAGATTGCCATATAGGAAATTGCATTTTAAGAAAATTACAAGGCTGCAGATTGAAAAAAAAAGGTCATTTTTAATAACATTCAATTACAATATGATTTGTGTCGCAATTTTATACGCTATATTATTTTTTCTTTATTTGCTATTTTTTTCCCCCCACGAAAGTAGAGTTATCCTTTAACCACTTAAGCCCCGGAAGATTTTACCCCCATTCCGACCAGGGGGTATTTTGCGATTCGGCACTGCGTGACTTTAACGGACAATTGCGCGGTCGTGCGACGCTGTACCTAAACGAATTTGGCGTCCTTTTTTTCCCACAAACAGAGCTTTCTTTTGGTGGTATTTGATCACCTGTGCGATTTTTTGATCATGCGCTATAAACAAAAAAAAGCGTAAATTTTGCAAAAATAGCAATATTTTTCACATTTTTTTATATGAAATTCCCCCCAAAAAAAATTTAAAAATCAAAATTTTTTAACATTTTCGGCCAATTTGTTTTATGCTACCTATGTTTGGTAAAAAAAATCGCAAAAAGCGTATTTTGATTGGTTTGCGCAAAAGTTATCGCGTTTACTAACAAAGGGAAAGATTTTTGTCATTTTTGTTGTTTTTTTTTTAACGCGTAATGGCGGCGATCTGCGATTTTTTTTGCGGTACTGCGACATTGCGGCGGACAGATTGGACCCTTGACTGACATTTTTGACACTTTTGGGGTTACCAGTGACATTTCTACAGTAATCAGTGCTATATATATGCACTGTTACTGTAAAAATACACTGGTAGTGAAGGGGTTAACTTTATTTGGGAGGGAGGGGCTGTGTGTGTCCCTAGGGGCGTGCTTTCTACTGTGATTGGCTGTGGCTTGAGCTGTAAGGACACTGATCAACGGATCTACATAGTAGATCCATGTGATCAGTGTCTTTACAGCGAGGAGAATGACAGGCAGCTTGTTTACACAAGCTGCCTGACATTCTCCCTCTCCCCCGCCGATCGCCGAGTGTCCGGCGGACATCGGGTCCGCTGGTCACACGCGCGGGGGGGTCCGTGACGACGCGGGAGCGGGAGCGCGCCTCCGGGGGCGCGCGCTCGCTCCCTAGACCCTCACAAGCAAGCAACGTAGCCCTACGTTAGTTTGCCTGTGAGGGGCTGACCGCCGACGTAGATAGTTGTGCGGCGGTCGGCAAGTGGTTAAAGGAGCAGTCATTTAAAGGTCTAGCAACTTTTTTTGTTCTGTTCTTCCAAACCCAGAACACAACAGTTTTGTGGAAACGCGTCGGATGGGAGCAAGTGTGACGTCATTACGGCCGATTAGACGGGGGACTTTTTCCATGTCCGATTTTACTGCTTTCTAGTAAGTTTACATCTGTTTATGTTTTAATATAATGTTTTTATGGATTCACAATATGAGGCTTCTCCCTATTTCATGTTTGGCCATATGATGAGCTTCTTCCATTTGAGGCATGCGTGGATATTTGTGTCTATTGACATCATCACCCAGGAGACTCGCTGCTGGCTTCCTTTGTAATCGGGATCAATACACTATTGTAAGAGACCATCCACTCCCAATGAGGAGCACCTCACAGTAGAGCACCTATGCAGTTTTTGCATCGTTGAACACAAAGTACTCTTCAATTGGCACTTTTTAGTGGACTATATGTTTTTTGCACATGTTTTCATGTATATTTATTTTTCACATGTATTTTGCACTCAGTAGCATATGCACGTTGTTGTAGTTTATATTGATATCTTTCAGTGGATTGTATGTTTTCTGTGCATTTCTATTTTTCACATCATTTTATTAATTTTTAGTTATATTTGCACTTCATTGTGATTTCCACTGGTATTTAGCGCTAAGTTATACGTGCGCAGCCGAGCATTGCAGCATTTAAAGGAACATTCCAGGATTTGGGTTGCAGCAGTTCCCCTAAAAGCTCAGCGCAGATTTATTTTTTTATTTTTTTATTTAATTTTTTTTTATATTTGTGCTGTAGTAGGGTACTAAGCACATACACAGGTTGATGGTGAACAGCTGGCACCATGAGATGTCATATTAAAATTGTGCTTTTACATTCAGAGTTCCAAGAGTGCTGCTGAGACCTCCTGATCTGTATATGTAAAGTGTATCTTTTGTCAAAAATGTTTTTTTTAGTTTTGAATACAGTAGTAAAAAGTTAAAACACCTGGCAGGTTTTTATCGCTTTTTGTGTCCCTGCTGGGCAGAATATGCATAATCATTTCTACAGTGACCATTATCACTGAAACAGAAAGTTATGGTACATCCAAAATGTTACTGATTCTCATAATTTTCCAGGATTATATTACCACCAAGCATGGCTGTAGAAGGCGTTCCACCTTGGGCAGCCAGAGAGCAAAAGTTAGGTAGTGAGCACAGGGCATAACAATGAGAGTAGACTGACACTTGAGTCTACTCATTGTGTACGTGGTACCATTTGCAACTGTAGCACCCTCCTAGTAAGGATGTTAGCTAAGTTTAGTTTTTGTTCCTTCTGTAATCAAGGGAGGAAGAAAATTTTGGCCTAGTCTGTTCAGGGTATCAGAGGCTATGAGTTCAATTGCTTCCTCTTGCCTCTAGATTCTAGAGTCTAGAAGAAGCTTCTGGAATTTAGGGAGGGAAAATTCATCTGGCCAGCCTAAACATTGATCAGCGCCTAGCCAATCTCTGGAGAGGTGCACCCAGGCGGTGATTGGGCAGCTGATAAATAGTCTGGAGCCCTGAAAAGATTGTCTTTCCCCAGTAAGGAAAGTTACCAGCCTTAGGGTGACTGTTGCCCCTCAGGCAGCTTATTGACTGGGTTTGCATTTCTGTAAGGTATCAGGAGGGTGCAGGGCTAGGACCTGGAACTGAATGGAGGATTTCTAAAATAAGATCTGAGAAGGATTGGATTGTGTCTGGAGGATGCTGGAAGGTGCACAACAGTCCTGGGGCGTTAAGACCCTAACTTTGACTGTGTCTGGAGGATTCTGGAAGGTGCGCAGTTGTCCTGGGGGTGTAAAGACTCTAACTTGATCTCTGTGACTGTACAGTGTTCTGGAGATTGCACTGGGTACCAGAAGTTGTGCGTTACTGCAATGCACGGAATCATACAATAAATGGCGATGGTTTGCTGCAGTGCCATTCATTCTGAATAACATCCCAAAGCAGAAGGCAACAAAACTAATTATGAAAAGATTTCATGAAAAAAGATCAAAGGGCCATTAAGTAGTGGATGCGTATGGATTATTTTTGGAGGATAAGGATATTGTTTAGTGTCACTTTAACCACTTAAGCCCCGGAATATTTTACCCCCATTCCGACCAGGGGTTTTTTTTGCGATTCGGCACTGTGTGACTTTAACGGACAATTACGTGCGATGCTGTACCTAAACGAATTTGACGTTTTTTTTTTCCCACAAACAGAGCTTTCTTTTGGTGGTATTTGATCACCTGTGTGATTTTTACTTTTTGCGCTATAAACAAAAAAAGAGCATCAATTTTGAAAAAATAACAATATTTTTCAAATTTTTTTATATACAATTCCCCCCCAAAAAAAATGTAAAAATCAAATTTTTTTAACATTTTAGGCCGATTTGTTTTATGCTACATATGTTTGGTAAAAAAAATAGCAAAAAGCGTATTTTGATTGGTTTGCGCAAAAGTTATTGCATTTACTAACTAAGGGAAAGATTTTTGTCATTTTTGGTGTTTTTTTTTTTAACGAGTAATGGCGGCGATCTGCGATTATTTTTGCGGGAACTGCGACATTGACAGATCGGATCTTTGACTGACATTTTTGACACTTTTGGGGTTACCAGTGATATTACTGCAGTAATCAGTGCTATATATATGCACTGTTACTGCAAAATGACACTGGCAGGGAAGGGGTTAACTTTATTGGGGAAGGAGGGGTTAAGTGTGTCCCTAGGGGCGTGCTTCTAACTGTGATTGGACATGGCTACTGGTGTAGGAACAGTGATCAACGGTCCTACATAGTAGAACCATATGATCACTATTCCTACACAGGGGAGAATGACAGGCGGCTTGTTTACATTAGCCGCCTGCCTTTCTCCCTCTCCACCGACGATCGCCGAGTGACCGGCGGACATCGGGTCCGCTGGTCACACGCACGGACTTCCTAGGGAACGAGCCGGGGAGCCCGCTATTAGCTCACAAGCAAGTGACAGGCAAGTGACGTACCCATACATCACTTTGCCTGGCCGGGGCAACCGGTTAACAAACTCTTATCCAAAGGAACACCTAGAAGTTGTTCCTCACTCCAAGGATATTCAATAATAAGTATTCAGTTACCAGCTCTCCTACATGGCCTTTTTCCAGCCTGTTGGTGGTGATGAACTGGAATGGTATTTTCAGTTGTTCCCAAATATAGGATCATGTAGCTGTTGGTTACATTAATGCTGAGACTGAGATCTTACATCAGCTTACTTATACCCATTAATATGCCGTGTCATGTCAGTTCAAGAGCTGGAGCTAATTATGGATGATGATACAGCGGTGCTAGGGAGTACCGGGGTCATACACACTGAAATTATTTCTTTTAAAGAACACTTCTCTGAAAAATAAAAAAGACCTGTAGTCCTAAACAGGGTTGCTAATACATTTAGCTGTGCTAGGTGGTAGCTAGCCTAACTAATTTGTAGTCTTTGGGATCACTGGATTTTCCTCCTAAGCCTACTATAACTGTGGTTTCTCCCTTTTGTCAATAGGTAGCACTGTTACCTTTGGCATTAGTGTGATGAATAACAGTAGGTCTAGGTTATGAATATGTATACTTTTCTCAGCCAATCATACTGGTCGCTTAGCATGCTGGGAGAAGGTATTTATTTGGAGGAAGTCAGGTAATCTTGGTCCTTTCCATGAGTGGGTGGGTCAGGAACAGCTGCTGCTGGGTAGACCTAAAGTCTGAGGCCTAGCCATGTGCTCAGGGCTCTGCAAGGGAGAGCCTGCTCATTACCTGGAGGCATGAAGGAAAGGATGGAGACCTGAGATGAAGTACGAGAGGTTACTCTGCCATGAATCGGGGAACCATGGAGAGCCTGGGAAAGCATCAAGATGGAATCATCCAGAGAGTTCCTGCACCTTCCATGAGTTGAATATTGTTGCTATAGGAGACAGCCTTTGCTACAAAGTACAGATTGCTGGATCCAGCCTAAAGGATCCTTTTTTGTACCGCTGTCTACCTTTTCTACATTTTTTCTCTAAGGAGTCTGCCGATCTGCAAGTCTGCTGCTGCTTAGTACACTGGTCCAAATCATTTGGTGATTGGGGGATTATGGTGTGGGGTTGTTTTTCAGGAGTAGGCATGGCCCCTTCCCGTTCCAACATGACTGCGCACCAGTGCACAAACCAAAGTCCATAAAGACATGAATGAGCAAATTTGGGGTGAAGGAACTTGACTGGCCTGCACAGAGTCCTTACCTCAACCAGATAGAACACCTTTGGAATGAATTAGAGCGGAGACTGCGAGCCAGGTCTTATCTTCCAACATCAGTAATGTAAAACAATTCTCCTGCGCTCGAGTGAAAAAATTATGGGGGGAAAGAGGAACACTTCCAACGGACTTGGATGGGCATGACTAATGGTCTATCTGCTCCCTCAGGATCAAGGGTATCCGAAACCACTAGAAAACAACAACAAAAAAGAAAGGGGCGCACCGACCTAGTGCATTACCACTAAAAATATTTATTAAAATTATAAAAGGTAAAACATTATAGACACAAAACAGATGTGAATATTGCACATATCAACATGTTCAACATCGGATCTCCAAGGTAGCCAGGGTACTATGCAATGCTGGATGGCATGCTGTGTACCGCATGAAAAACCACTGTTGGTAGTTTGACGCGTTTCAAGGGCAAGCCCCCTTCCTCAGAGCCAAGGAATACAGCATTCCTTGGCTCTCAGGAAGGGGGCTCGTCCTCGAAACGCGTCAGCCTAGCCACAGTGGTTTATCATGCGATACACAGCATGCCATCCAGCATTGCATAGTACCCTGGCTACCTTGGAGATCCGATGTTGAACATGTTGATATGTGCAATATTCACATCTGCTTTGTGAGTATAATGTTTTACCTTTTATAACTTAAAAAAATATTTTTAGTGGTAATGCACTTGGTTGGTGCACCCCTTTCTTTTTTTTTTTGTTGTTGTCTTCCAACATTAGTGCCTGACCTCACAAATGCGCTTCTGGAAGAATGGTCAAACATTCCCATAGACACTCTCCTAAACCTTGTGGACAGCCTTCCCAGAAGAATTGAAGCTGTTATAGCTGCAAAGGGTGGGCCAACTCAATGTTGAACCCTACAAACTAAGACTGGGATGCCATTAAAGTTCATGTGCGTGTAAAGGCAGGCATCCCAATACTTTGGGTAATATAGTGTATTTCAACATTTCTAAAAAAAAAATCTTAGTTCAGCTAGCAAACATATACAGTACCTGAAATCTGATTTAATACAGAGTTGCCAGCTAAAAGGTGAAATCAAGCTTACAACAGGATGGTGTGATGGATGAGAGGTATGCATAGCAAAACTAAACTTTCTATCTAAATTAGCTATTTGTAATCCTTATGCTGCTAGCCTTAGTAAATAGATAGAAAAGTATATTATATTGACTTATTTTAAACTTTTATTTTTTTACATTTCTTCAGGGTGTCTTGGTTTCTGGCCTAGGCCAAAATTATGCCATACATCCCAGGAGTCCTCAGGGGCATTTTTTTTGTCTCTAATCTGGAGGAGGGGTGTTCTCAGCTAAGCACACTGTCCTGCCTGCATGCCTGAGCTAAGGGCAGAGGGATTTCAGGAAGTAACTGTTGCTCTGAATGTTAAAAATGAAGTAAACTGTTTTTAGTTGTAGTGCTCAGAAATAATTTAATTTCATTGTAAATATTCTTGTGGTGGGGAGACAGACTTGGGGTGGTCATCATCCTGGCACTGACCATTAGCAATACAATAAGCAGGCAGAAAGCAGGGGAGTGCAATGGAGTCTGCAGAGATTATCAACCCTTTTATACCATGCACCCATGTAACACAACATGGTAAGGTGGATCACAATCTCTTCTCTGTGTACTCTTCACTGTCCTCAGACAAAGATGCTTAGCGGACACCAATTCTTTCCACTCCAGGCTCAAAGACCTACCTTCTGGTCAGCCTATGCTAGGGTCAGGGGCATTCCTTGTGCAGACTATGGTTGGTGATTGGTGAAGTGCAGCGGAGGAACTGTCAGTTCATGGCACAGTGCACTTTGGGTAAGGAGGAAGGGGAAGAAGGAGGGGAAATTAAGAATTACAGGACAAACTAAGACAATACAGGATACAGTTTGTAAGTGGGATGCAGCGTGGTGCGGCGGCAATAATTCACACAGTCAGGTGAAATATAAAACTTGTATTGAAGTAATGCAGCAACAGTTCACAACAAACCCAGTGGGACAGCTATCTTGTCAAGCACACTCACAGTCCCAATATTGTGAAGAAGTAGGATCAAGGCAAACCGATGGTGTCTTTTGAGAGGGGGCAGAATGCGGCCTGGCTATCTTGTGCCCAATCAGGAAGGTATCCAGAGAGATGAGACCCTACAATTTTCCTTCTCGTCTGGAACCTTTCCCTATCGCTGATACTCACAAATAGGGTACCTTTTCCCACTCGCATAAAATGTGCCAAACCCAGGGGCCAAGGTCTTAAATAGACTCTGCCACACCTAAGATGGCTGCCAGAGTCACATGAGCGGCCACCATCCAATCAGATCGCTGCCCCAGTGATTTGGGAAACCATAAGGGAAACCCTGTCCAACATTGACTTCCTCTCCCTCTGCAGTGTTGCTGTGATTGAGCGCCACCTGCTGTGTAGACAGCAGACTGCACCTGCCTACAAGCTTTTTAACCTGATATCCATAAGGATTCTGTATAATACAGGACATGATGCAATTCTACCTCCACACATCATCACATCATGCAGGTGCTAAGAATCACACATGCATTTACACGCATCGTGTGTAGGGCAACCCATTCATTACAATGGGCTGCCCTATGCGCAAGAATATCGCAAAAGACGTTCCTGACTCTTTTGAAAAATTCTGCTGCATCGAAATGCATGGTGCTATGGCACTATGCAATGTTTGTGCACCTTAGCAGATGTGTAGGTATGCTTTTAAGAATTAATGTCACTGTCATGCATTTGCTAAACGATGTTGCATGACTGATGAGGCGCATACGCCTAGGAAAAACTATTTTAACTCCCTTGCCCCCTCCCTAGTACCAAAACACCACGCTTACAACAATTGAGTTGGAAAGGGCAAGGCCAAAGCTTTATTTAATTTCCAACACAGAACATGCTAACACTTTAACCCAGTGCCGTTCACAGTTGTACTGTGAGCACGTCTAACCATTAAATTCCAAATGGGGCCTGTCCTTACCATAAGTGCTGGACATACTAACTCCAACTTCCAGGCAAAGGACATAGCCCATTACCAAGTTTTAATGCTAGCAAGATCAAAAAACCGCCCGCTGCTAAAGCTGTGACAGACCAACAAAAAAGGGGGCGGGAGAATGGGCAGCTCTTTCATCCACGCGTTGAATTCAAAAGACCCAGAATACCATGGGGGAATAACTTTAGTGAGCTCAGGCCCGACCCCCATCCCGCTGATCCAATTGACTGCGACCACCTTACGCACTGACTCCTCCCCCAGGGGCTGATCTTTTCTGGCCAGTTTGCTGAAGACAAGCAGACTAAGGACATGGATTACTGGAACTACTGTATCAAGCGTGTCTGTCGGCAACCAGGTGAGGAGTACAAAAAAAAGTGTGTCTTGCCTACAGTCAACCATTGTGGTGGGAGTGTCATGGTCTGGGGCTACATGAGAGCTGCTGGCAATGGAGAGCTACAGTTCATTGAGGGAACCATAAATGCCAACATGTACTGTGACATACTGAAGCAGAGCATGATCTCTTCCCTTCGAGAACTAGGCCGCAGGGCAGTATTCCAACATGATAACAACCCCAAACACACTTTAAAGATGACCACTGCCTTGCTAAAGAAGCTGAGGGTAAAGGTGATGGAGTGGCCAAGCATGTCTCCACACCTAAACCCTATTGAGCATCTGTGGGGCATCCTCAAATGGAAGGTGGAGGAGAGCAAGGTCTCTAACCTTCACCAGCTCCATGATGTCATCATGGAGGAGTGGAAGAGGACTCCAGTGGCAACCTGTGAAGCTCTGGTGAACTCCATGCACAAGAGGGTTAAGGCAGTGCTAGAAAATAATGATGGCTACACAAAATATTGACACTTTGGGCCCAATTTGGACATTATCACTTAGGTATTGACTTTTGTTGCCAGCCGTTTAGACATTAATGGCTGTGTTGAGTTATTTTGAGGGGACAGCAAATTTACACTGTTATACAAGCTGTCCACTCACTACTTTACATTGTAGCAAATTGTCATTTCTTCAGTGTTGTCACATGAAAAGATATAATAAAATATTTACAAAAATGTGAGGGATGTACTCACTTTTGTGAGATACTGTAGCTAATCAAGTGTGAAAAACAGACTGATGGAACACCCGTGTGAAAAACACCTAAAGGTTTGTGCCAAATAATTATATTCCAAACTAATTCCAAACATAAGAATTATGTGCATTTCTTTCCTAAAACACAGAAAGCACCTTTACTGTCACTTCATTGTGACTATACCCTCCCAATTACAATAAACACTTACTGGCAGTGGCATGGTGTGTTAATCGTTGAATGCATTCCGGAGCAATAGCTGTGTCATTCACCCATGTTCCAGGATATTGAGTTACACCCTAATATTCCACAATTACCTCTGTGAAAGTGAGCTTTGCTATCTACAATTAAATTCTTAATCTAAAGGATAAACATTTTGTTTCATTAAAATGATCCTCGAGGGAAAAATGTCTATTGTCCATATTTGTTCTCTTAATGCTTGGAATAGTTAGGCAGTTGAAACTAGCATTTAGGGAGCCCTTGTCCTCTACACCATTTCAACAAAAATCTTCACATATTAAATGTGCATTATGTATTTTATGCATGATGTTTACCTGTAAAAACCTTTGAAGCACTATCCCCGAAGGGGCCGCTAGTAATAACAGGTTCAGTACAGAGTAACAGGTTCAGTACAGAGGTGGTCTAGGGGATGTCTTTTTAGTATTTTTTTCTTGAATATCTTTAAAAAGGAGAGGGGTTAGGGCATGGGATACTCCAAAACACTGCACAGTAAACTCTTTTCTATGCTCACATTTCTGGATTCTGCTGAGGGCAGGGGATTGGCCACTACTCTGAGACTCTATGAGAGTTGTCTCAGTCCAAAATACCTCTGGCACTTACAGCATATGCCAAAAGCACACCAAGAATCAACTCTGGGTCATTACTCACAAGTCCCTAGGACAATTGCATTCCTTCCAACTTCCTCCGGACATGGTCCAGCGAGGGGAACAATCCTTGTCCAGCCCAATCCCAATGATGAAGTCCTACAGCCAGTTCCTCAGAAGATCACTCAAGGCCTTCAGGCCGATCCTGCCTCTCCAGGGTTTCAGACAATTTATCAGCCCCCAGCCACCTTCTGGACACTCCTCTCCCGAGATTGGCAGGCCATGATAAATATTCAGGCTGCTCATTTGAATATCCCCACATGTTCTGGAAGCTTCTTCCAGAGGCAAGGGGAAGTAATCAAATTCCCAGCCTGTGAAACCCTCAACAGACTAGAGCAAACAATCACTGTTCCTTTGACTACAGAATGAGCTTAAAACTAAATTTGCCTAGCAGCCTACTTGGAGGGTGCTACACCCCCCCCCCCCACCTAAAAATTAGGCCCTGTCCTTAAGGGCCAAGTAACACAACACAAATGCTCTTGTCCCCAAGAGCGAAGTATTCTATAGTAAATGAAGGATAGATAGAGGGAAGAGTAACAGTGCCCTTTTGGACAGTGTTGCTTCTTTTGGGATTACGAATATATTTGAGTGCTGTGCCCTAGAATTTCATCCCTCTAGGTAAATTCCCTTTTAGTGTGAGAGACGCTGGTTTACCCAGAGACATTGAGAAGGGACCTTTTGGGTGTCCTCACTTATTGATACTTGTGCTGTTTTGCCTGACAACGGTATAGAGCAGTGTTTCTCAACCAGGTTTCCCTGAGCATGGGACCTAATTTGCCCTTGATCAGTATCATAAGTTGCCATGATGTGGGTGGGCAAGCCAGCAGCACACAAAAATTCAATGACCTTCTAGGGCAGTGTTGGCGAACCTTGGCGACCCAGATGTTTTGGAACTACATTTCCCATGATGCTCAACTACACTGCAGAGTGCATAAGCATCATGGGAAATTTAGTTCCAAAACATCTAGGGTGCCAAGGTTTGCCATCAGCGCACTTGAGCAAGGAAACCTAATTTATTGCTATGATGTTGGTGGCTGGTCCTTCCTCACCAAGGCTGCCCCCAACATTCAGGAGAGGACAGAAATCTGCCACCTTCAGACCTGCTCCACATCCTCCCCTGCTGCAGTGAAAAGGTGGGGCTCTGATGTGAGAAGGGGACTGTGTAATTGGGGGGAGTGTGTGATTAAGGGGCCTATGTATTTTAGGGGGGGGGGTCTATGGTAAAGAGGAGACTCTGATGTGATGGTTGTATTCTGATTTGATTGGGGCTCTCATGTGTGAGGGTGACTCTGATGTTAATGGGGATACTTTGATGTGAAGGAGGGCTCTGATGTCATGGGGGGGGGGACCCCTGATGTGAAGGGGGGTGGTGAAGTGAAGTTAATTCAAGGTGGTTGTGTGCATCCTCCCAATATCAGGTTTCTCACTGATAAGTAACTTTAAAATCTTAGATTGGGGTGCCTTGTGATTTGACATATATTTAAAGGGTGCCGAGACTGAAAAAAAGTTGAGAAAGACAGGTAAAGAGTGTTACATTTTTCTTCTGTTAAGCTTGTTACAGTATTGCCTCATCACATTTCACTGTGTGCAATTGCATTCTCAGAAATTGTGCCTGTACTATTATTATTTCCACAGTACCTGTTTGCCTTGCCCTTCTAAATTGTTGTGGGACAAGCCGTGTTGACGTCACTTCCGGTCGTCGGCCGAGACCGGAAGCTTCGGATTTCACCGCATCCGCGGTCACACTAGGAGACTGTCTGCATGTTTTTATCTGCTTAATTGTAAGTAGTCTGCATTTGGGCATGAATAAAGTATACCCGGCATACTGCACTATGAGAGTCTCTCTTGTTTGAGCACCAGCTACAGGGTTTAAGTACTGTCTGCCTGGACCGAGTTAAAACCACCTGATCCATAACAGTGGGACGATAGGAGATACATATTGGAAGATTAAGGAGAGGAACCTGGAGATATAGATTTAAACGCTCTTTGTGAGTGTTGTGGAGGTGAGCGGCCACTGCACCTGGTGTTGGATTTGTAAGCTCACCGTGACACACTCACCACCATATTGTTGTTGGAAGTGTAACTTCACCTTTCAGATTGCACTAGAAGAGATAGCCTTTTGGTTGGCACTTAGCACTTTAATTATCCTATGGGACTGTTACTTATATAAGAAGTGATTTTGTGGACATTTTTTCAGCACTTCCAATTGGGCACTGCTGCACATTTTTGCATTATTCACTTTAGCACTATTGTTATTTGCACATCTATAGATATTGATTATTGTTCTTGTCATTATTCACTGTGAGTCACTTGTGAGCTATATGAAGATTCTGGATAGGACTCAGAAGTTCACTCACCATTTGATATTTATACTGCATCCATTATATTATTGTTTTTTATATATATTTTGTTTTCACTATTAGTTGTGATTCACTTATATATTTATATTTATTTATTCACCACTTGATCATTGTTAGTTACTGGTGATTATCCGACATTGTACATTGAAGATAGAGGAGGTGGTCCCCCTCATTCAGAGTCTAGCGCTGATTTAACTTCTTCTTTATTACATTAGATAAGTGGGGACACTATCTAAATCAGCAGCTCACTTTGGAGGAGTTCCAACCCCCCCCCCTTTCCCATTGTGTTACCAGCCCCCTGCTGTTATTAGCTACCAGGTCATTTACCTCAATACAGCGCATAAGTTTACCTCTTTACATTTGGAAAGTTGTTACTTTTGCAAAGTTCAATAAAGCTGTGGTCTTTCCCTATTTCCAACTTAATAAGCTTCTGTGTCTTTTTGGGGGGGCAAGGTATTGGTTTATTAGCTGCTCATAAATGAGCCTATGCTTCTCTTTTTTTTTTTGTTATTAGGATGCTAGCAAGCAAACTGCTCTAGAACTCCTTTGACCACACTACCTGGACAACCCTTGTTGTAACATTATACTTTGTACTTTCTTGTAATTTGGGTGGGAATGGACGGTGTATTCTGGAGACTGCGCGTAATGAAATTGTCACATTGACCCAGCCATGTGAATTGTGGGTATGTCAGTGGTAATTTACAACCCTGGGGCCCTCAGAAGAGCCTCAGAAATGTCTTACTATAAGGATATTGTATATGTCATCAGTGATTGAACATGCAAAACACAAAACAAGGACCTTTTGTTTACAGGCCTTTCACTGCTTGCTTACTGCCATATATGTTCACTAATGGATATCTAAGATATATTGCCTACTTGGAGGACAAGTGCCTGGGGCCAATTGAATGACTAAGACTTTAGCTTCCTTAAGCCAATTATTACATAGACCAAAGTCATGCAACTTCGTCTCTGTGTGTTTTACAACTATCGGTGTGACTGGAACACTCCACCAAAGGGTCAGCAGGGCACACAGCTTTGGCACTCCATGCTCTCCCGATAAGGGGCTGATCATGCGTTTCCAGTGAAACACAATCATTTTACTGTGTAGGAAATCACACAAACATGTCTTCCATGAACTATTGAGTATCATGTTCTTTATATGGGAGTCACTCTGCTAACCACTGGACACTGCTCTTGGCCATGCAGCTAGTAGACTCTACTTATCTCCAAGGATCAGGTACTAAAACTCTCTAGTGCCAACAGAGCTCTGACCCAGTAGGCCACTTCCCCAAGCATGGGTCCCTTTGTGACACAGATTGCACCTTCAAATATTTTTTTAAAAAGCAACCATGTGATACTTACCTGCCCTGTGCAATGTTTTTGCACAGAGCAGTCCCAATCCTCCTCTTCTGGGGTCCCCTGCTGGCGCTCCTGGCTCCACCCCCCTGCTCAGTACCCCCCAGCAAGCCCTTTGCTGTGGGGGGGGGGGGGGGTTGGGGGGTACCATAGCTCCCAACAGTCCCTGATTTTGAGGGACTGTCCCTGATTTGTAACAAAGTCCCTTTGTCCTGCTTTCCTCCCCATTTGTCCCTTATTTTGGTCTGATCTATATAGTTGTATATACAATTATTTTTTTATCTTTCAAAAAGTGCTCAACCTTTCATTCAATTTATAAATTGCTGCATTTGTTAATTTCAAAAGCCAGTATAAAGGAATAGTAGTGGTAAAAAATAACTTTTAATAATTGTTTTTGTATTATTTTCCTTTAAGGGGATGTGGCAGGGGGGTGTATCCTATGCCTACATACTTTTGCTAATAGGTGTCCCTCATTCCTATCTCAAAAAGTTGGGAGGTATGGGGTACTCGTGTGGGCTTGCTCCTCATCCCACAGCCTGCGTCCACGGACACAGACAGTGGGGCTTCCCCCCCTACCCCTCCATCACCATAAGATTTGATTGACAGCAACAGGAGCCAATGCCCAGTGAGGAGCCAATGCCCAGTCTGCCCAGTGAGGAGAGAGACACGAGAGAGCCGCTGGGCTCAGGTAAGCATGGTGGGGCTGGGATCATCTGCACACAATGTTTTTACCTTAATGAAGAGAATGCATTAAGGCAAAAGAAAAAAAAAACCCTTAAAGCTTTAGAACCACTTTAAAATTAGTTTCTCAAAGCACAGACTCTTCCAAAATGGCCCCCAGAGCCCATGGCAGAGGACACATTAGTCGAAAGCTGTGCTCTCTCTAACAGTAGTAGTAAGTGTCGGTCATGTGATTACTTTGTTTGCTACCAAAGTAAAGAAGAAAGTGATCTAGTGATCCCAAGATTACAGCACCACTCTTCAGCACCACTGGAGATGTTTGAATTATGTAAACATATCCTGAAAGGATCCTTCCCTCTCTGTAGAGAAAGGGGAGTTATTGCTCATGACGTGAGTTGTGAAGGATTTTCTGAAAAATGTCTGCCAGCGACAATGAGTACTGACTTTGGTTGTAAATATTCAAAGCTTAGGTGCAAACCTTGAAAGAGTAATGAGCCATACACACTATAAGATTTTCTGAAGACTTTTTCCTTTAGACTTACCAAAACCATATAATATGAGGTCAAACCTAAACACTTTCAATTTGTATCTTGTATGCAATCTGGCCGGCCCTTGTACTACATAGAAAAGGTAAATCTGAAGGAAATCTACCAACAAAAGTTGGATAGTGTGTATCCAGCTTTAGTCCACCCTTGTGCTAAAAACGATACATCTACAGGCATCCACAATCTAACACTAACCTATCTAGTCCTGTAAAAAATAAATTAGTATACATACCTTTTTTTAATATAATAATAAATGGTAAATATACCATGAAAGTCTTTTCTTAAATCTGTGAAAAAGAAAAAAGCATTTATCCCGCCAGAACTCCAGTGCTGTCCTGTGTACTGTACACTCTGCAGTCTTATTTCAAACAATGTTATCGGTTCTGCCTATCTCACCTCTGTAAACTAAAGAGCATGGAAATTAGGTTGGGGGGTGCTCTGTAGTCCTAGCACACTTCCTTTCATAGGGTGGGAATGCTGCTCTTATATAGATACAGTACAATAAGTGATTGTTGTCACTCTAGGGCAGGATAGTTATTTTTGACAATGCAATATAATAGGCTTTCTTGAAAATTCTTGAACATTCTCCTGCCTACAGCACAGTCTCCAACCCCCCATAGTGCACATGACCTCCAACACTGTCCCAAACTGCCCCCAACCTCCTACAGTGGATCCTATCCCCAGCAGCACCCTCTAGTCTCCCACAGTGCCCCTGTAAAATCCCCAACCACCACCAGTGACCCCATGCCCCACAGATTCCACCAGCCCCCTCCAGAAACCTTATTCCTTACATGACCATCAAGTGTGCTGCGAAGTCACCTAACCCCATCCAGAACCCCTATCCCCACACAGTGACACACAACCCCATCTAGAACTTATTAGCATCCCAATACATATTTTACATTCCCATACTTTTCTGTATGAGTATATAATTTTTTTTTGTGTTGGGTATGGAAAGTTTTGGAAAAATTTACCAGGCCCTACTCTCCATAAAACTGAGAACCACTGTTCTATGGTGTCTTCCAATTGACCCTCAATCACAGGTAGGATGCTGCCAGAAAAAACATACAGAAGAACCAATGCAGTTCAATTGAAGCCTTAAGGTCCTTTCCCATGGGCGTTCCGTTTGTCCATTTTTCCTCTGTCCATTGACGGATGAAAACGGACACCCGTATATTCCTATGGATGTCAGCAGATGATCATCCATTGACATCCGCTGACAACAGCTTTCGTTAACGTACATTTTTTGAAATGGAGGAAAGCTCTATTTTTCTTCTGTTAAAAAAAAACGGAAGCTGACCTAAACAGATATCAATGGACAAACGGTCTGTTTTTGCATCTGTTGTTAGGAGACGGCCCCCCCTTCCCCCCCCCCTGAACCAAACCATGCCACATGCCCCACCCAAAGCGCCTTGTCCCCATGTTGATGGTGACAAGGGCCTCTTCCCTGGGCTGTGGTTGTGAGAGTCTGCGGGCCGAGGTCTTATCAGACTCTGGAAGCCCCCTTTAACAAAGTACATAGTACCCCTACCCATTCACCAAAAAAATTTAAAAAGTAAATTAAGACAGTACTTGAGTTTTTGACAATACCTTTATTAAAAAAATAAAAAACAGCGTCCCCCGATGTCAATCACAATGCTCGATGCCACTGCCAGACCCGAAAAAAGAAAGAAAAAACATAAACTTCCACCAGCGTCCCAAAAACCGATGACTCATCAGCTGTCAGCGGGGTTCTCCGCTGACAGCTGAATAAAAGGTTACTAAGGAGGGGGCCGGGAAGCCGGCGGCCGCATTCCTTAACAACCGATGAGTCATCAGCTGTCAGCAGGGTTTGCTGAATGTAAAAAAAAAAAAAACATTGCTTGCAATAAAAAAATTGTGAAAAAAACAGCATGAGGGTCCCCCCTAAAGCATACCAGGCGCTTCGGGTCTGGTAAGGATTTTAGGGGGAACCTCACGCTAAAATAAAAAAAAGGCATGGGGTCCCTCCCAAAATCCATACCAGACCCTTACCTGAGCATGCAGTCTGGCAGGCCAGGAAAGGGGGGGAAGCGAACTATACCGGGCCACATGTCCTAAACATGGGGGGGGGGCTTTGGGGCAGGGGGGCTCTGACAAGGGCCTCCTCTTCCCCACAACCCTGGGCTATTGTTGTGGGGGTCAGCAGACGGGGGGGCGTAAAGACATTTAGAAGCCCCCTTTTTCAAGGGGGCCCCCAGATTCCGCCCCCCCCATGTGAATGAGTATGGAGTACACAGTATCCTTACCCATTCACCAAAAAAGTGTAAAAAGTAAATAAAGACAGTACATGAGTTTTTGACAATTCCTTTAAAAAAAAAAAAAAAAACAATGTCCCCCGATGTAGATCTATCATCAATCACACCACCACTGCCAGACCCAAAAAAAGAAAAAAAAAACCCTCCAGTCTCGTCGATGGCTCCCTGCCGAATGCCTGCTCCTCCGGCTGACAGTTCTAAAATGACTGAGGGGCAGAGTCACCTGATGACTTCAGCGGCTGACCTCGCCCCTTGTGACGTCACTGAGCGAGGAATGCTGAGTTGATGACATTACAAGGGGCGGGGTCATCTGCTGACATCATCAGGTGACTCTGCCCCCTAGCCATTTCAGAAATGTCAGCCAGAAGAGCATTTGGCAGGCAGCCTTCAATGAGACTGGCAGTTTTTTTACTGCTTTTTTTCGGGTCCGGTGGTGGCGGCGGGCATTATGATTGACATCAAGGCACATTTTTCTTGAAAATTTTTAATAAAGGAATTGTCAAAAATGCGTGTACTGTCTTTACTTCCTTTTTAAACTTTTTTGGGAGAATGGGTAGGGGTACTATGTACCTAGTTAAAGGGGGCTTCCAGATTCCGATAAGCCCCCCACCCACGGAATCCCACAGCCCAGGGTTGTGGCAAAGATTAACATGGGGACAAGGTGCTTTGGGTGGGGCATGTGGACTGTTATTGTTGGGGGGGAGGGGGCACCGGGTGTCGGCTCCTAACAACAGATGCAAAAACAAATTGTTTGTCTGTTGACATCCGTTTAGGTCCGGTTCCGTTTTTTAAACTGAAGAAAAATAGGGCTTTCATCTGTTTCAAAAAACGGATGTTAATGAAGGTCGATGTCAAAGGATGATCATCCGCTGACATCCGCTTGCCCAAAGGAATACATGGATGTCCATTTATCATCTGTCAATGGACGAAGAAAAAATGGACAAACGGAACGCCTGTGTGAAAGGACATGCACATTGGCATTTGGACTGTGCTTATGTTTCATATAAGCATATCAGCCCTGGGCCAATGGTACAATGTCCAGAATGTTCTGTTTGCTTTTAATGAAAATTAAACACAATTATGTGCACTGTATATGCATTGACAATACAAATGATCTCATAAATACTCCAAGGCACAATTCAATTGTGTCTTAAGCAAATACACTACAATTTCAAATCAACACAATGTAAACACAGCCCATTGCCAGTGTGCATGTTTCCTTAGCGTCCACATTTCATACAAGACTAAAATCTTTCGACATCAAATTACTCATAGGTTTTCAGTTGGGAATGGAGTACTAGCCAAAGCTAGTCCACTCAAAACTGTCTTGGTATACCTCCTAGAGACTCCTCCCTGGGGACATTAGTCTTGTAGCATTAACCTTCCTAGCGGTATTCCCGAGTGTAGCTCAGAGTTAAATTTCAGTGCCAAAAGCGGTAACCCCGAGCCACACTCGGGGTAATGCTAGGAAAATCGCTGGATCCTGGTAGAGGGGTTACTTACCTTTTCACCGGGATCCAGCGATGTATCCCGGCAGTGTGTGGCGGCGGAGCTTTCTCCCGATGCTCCGTGTGCCCCGGCTTCCGTCTCCTGCGACGTGACATTCGCAGGGGTGTGGAACCGGCGGCAAATTCAAATGTAAAACACACCAAACACACTGATACAATGCAAAATAAAATGAATTCACATTAATTTGCCCCCCAGTGCCCTTTCCTGCTGTTTTACTGTACTTTTTATGTATATATATATATATATATATATATATATATATATATATATATATATACACGTATATATATATATATATATATATATATATATATATATATATACACACACACACACGTACATACACACACATACATGTATATATATTGTGAGGGATTAGCTCGGTGGCGGGTGTGGATGACCCCTTTTGGGGTGCGTTTTCACAGAGAGATAGCCGAGCAGAGGTTGAAAACAAGACTGATTTATTCATGCAATTTACTTCACACAATTGCAAGCGTCAAAACAGCCAAAATAAAATAAAAGACAAAATAAATCCTTGCCTCTGTGGGCGGCTACCTTCTCACGCTGGAACCTACCTAAGAAGTCTTTCCAACCTACTGTTGGGCCGACACTGCTGATCCTACAGCAGACACTCAAATGTCCATTTGTTTGCTTTTCACACAGCACAAACATTGTCCATTGAACATGTCCCTTTGTTTCTTTCACATCAACACATGTTCATTTATAACAGGATCCTTTACTCTTCACACTCTTCACATGGAACACTTTGTCTTCTCACCTTTGAGACGTCTTCACTCGTGGTTACCCTCCTTAGCTTCACATCGCTGTAGGGGGTCTTCTCCCATGCTCACCAGCTTGTCGGGAGGCACACATCCGACTGTCCCCCTCTCCCAGCCCACACGGCGACAGGCGGCAGCAGTCCTTCTCCCATGCCCACACGGCGTCGGGAGGTACACGTATGTCTGTCCTCCTCTCCCAGCCTACACGGCGACAGGAGGCAGCACTCAATAGATTTTCTCTGGACAAATTATAGAGGCCTTGATCTCCTCATTCTGAACAGCTGAATGGTTTTCAACTTCCTGCTGGCTCTTTTTTCAGCCAACACCCTATAGTATCAGTGAACTTTTCAAAGCAGGTGGGAATGTGTCTCCTCTCAGTGACTACATTCCCAGATTTACCTGACTTCCTGTCACATACCCCCCCCTCTTGTTTCAACCCTAGGGTTGGGACACATATTTCCAGGCACGCATGTGTCAGGCACTGCTGACTCACTGATAAGCCTCCTATTATCCTCAAGCTTCCGGATGAAACTGTTTCTGTCATCTTCACTGACAGATTTCTCATAAATGCCACACAGTTTGTCTCTCATCTCATATACACATTCTTCAACTGCATTTTTGGCATAATTTTGCTCCTTCTCGTTTCTGTCATCTTCATTGACAGCTTTCTCATAAATGTCAGACAGCTTGTCCCTCATAACCGTCTGTCCAATCCACCATGGAGGACCGTGATCCATAGGCAACTCAATTGGGCTAGTCTTAAGGTCTTCAACATTCTTAAGACGCCTCTCTCTGCAATCCATAAATGTTTTCCACAAAACTTTGAGAACCTTTGCTTCACTAAGCTTTGTTCCAAGTAGGGACTCTTGACATCCCTCTGTGACTTGAGTTGCCTCTCCATACAGCTGTACACAATCATTGACTTTTTGTTGTGAAAGGGAATGATCTTCCTTCTTGAGCTTTGCTTGCTCTAAGATGCTGTGCAGAGGATTTTCCAATTGAGACAACAGGCTGTCACACATTTCTTCAAAGTGACCCCTGTTCCTTTTCCCAGAGATATCAATATCATTCAAACATTTCATATTCATAGGCAGATCTGAAGCATTTGCACTCATCAACTTCTTAAACTTTTCGCCCTCCTGAGCGAGTCGCAGTAAAGGCCTACTATTTGATTTGATATTCAGTTTATATTTCTTGCCAAACTCTTCACAGAAGTAGCCAACCAGAACATCATCAACTTTCCTTCCACCAACATAGGGGTTAAAGGCAACAACACAGTTGAACCCAGCGATCTGGGTGGTATCCATTATAGACCTCCTCTCTGCATCAGTGAAGAAGCATGGAACTGCAACACATTCTTTTACAGGTTTCTTCAATGCACTTTCTGCTGAACTATTTGACCGCTCAAGGTCACCTAGTTCCTTTTCTCTATCTGAATTCCACATGGAATGTATCTCAAGATCACGATCAAACTTCTGCCACCCGTCTTTCACCAGTTCCATTTTGGAAACACTCCCTGAAAGGCACTTATTCATTTGCTTCACGTTTTCACCAACAGCCTTAGTTTTCTCCACTAGGTGGCGTTTGCTTTTTCCTCCCAGATTTATATCACTTGCTTTAGTTTTCTCCGCTTTAGTTTTCTCCACTAGGTTTTCAGCCTGAACTGAGAAATCATCACATTTCTTACACAACTCCTTTATTTGCTGAAGTTCTAATGATACATTTTCCAATGCTTGAAGTTTTTGAAGGAACGGTTTATTCCAAAGGGGTGATTCAAGCCACGTGTCATCACATTTCTGAGGCTCACTCAGGACAGACCCCAAAACACTGATCCTTTTAAAAACTGCATCAGGCACACTATCCCCTCTTTGGGACAGATCCTCTGTTGCCTGGAATTCCTCTTCCAGTTCCTGCAACGGAATCTTCATCTCTTCTACTTGCTGTTCTAAGGCTCGCTTAGACTTTTCTAGCTCCTGAACTCTTTTCACAACATCATCCTTGGAGCGGACCAATTCTTCCATTTCTGTACGTAGCTGTTTAACACTTTCTAGTTCAGCCTTACACTCTAGAGCTTCCTCCAAAGAGCGAGCCAAGAACAGGGCTTTGCTCTCGTTATCACGCACCTCCGTTTCTGCACGTGCGCGTTCTTCTGCATATTTTGCAGACACAGTCTTCTCTTCACCAAGCATCTGATCAAACTTCTTTTTCACATCTTCAACACACTGTAATGAACCAACGCTTTCTTCCATGCGTTTTTTCATATCCGCTATCTGAGCTTGCAATGTTGCGACTTGCTCTGATAGGTTTTTCTTTTCTTCCGCCTCCTCTTTTAATTGTTCCAGGAAGCCATTTTTCTCATCTTCCATTTGTTTGAGCTTTGTGCTAAAACTCAGCCTTTGACACCTCTCTTCCTGTAAGAGTTCCTGCGTGTCTTGCAGCTGCGATTCCAAGATAGAAAAATCTTCCGCAATTTCTCTAGATTTGCTGTCTGCTTGAGAAAGCTGATTTGTAACATTGTCCAACTCAACCTGCAGTCGGTTTGCCTTCTCTGACAGCTTAGCACACAATCGGTCACCTTCTGACACCTTGACTTGCGATTCCAGAAGCTGTGCCTCTACTTTTTCCCTCTTATGTTCACAATCTCCTTTTCCCTGCATAAGAGCCTTCACCTCATTGGCTAGCATCTGGGAATAAGAATGTAATTCTGCCACACAGGCTTCTTTCTCCTTTAACTGCTGCTGGAAACGTTGGGCTTCACCTTTCCAACTTTCACAGTCTGCACGTAATTCATCTACCACATTGCTCAAAGTGGTGAGCTCATACACAGTACTCAGTAATTTAGCCTCTCTTTCACTTTTCTCGTTGTCGCTGAGAGACAATGTCGTTTTCAGAGCGACATTCTGTTCCTGCGACTCCTGCAGGTCTATTTTTGTAACTTCCAAACACTGAAGACTTTTTTCCAGCTGATTACTCAACTCCAACATATCACCCATACTTTGCTTCTGCAAAGTCTGAATTTCACTTTCCTTTTCCATGAGGATGGTATCTTTCTCCATTATAGTCTCTCTGCGTTTTTGCAACTCGACCAAAAGAAGAGCAGTGGATTCTTCCCACTGTAACACATGAGACTTGAGTAGTTCATTCATTTCCTGCAAGTTTCTATGCTCCATTTTAAGCAATTCCAAGGCTTGTTCCTTTTCTTCCATTTTCCGTTGCAAGGCATCCAACTCAGCCCTGCACACATACTCGGTATCCTCCAAACCGATGGCCTCCATTGGCTGCTGGCGTCTCTGTTTCCAGCCTGCCATGCTCTCTTGATGAGCCTTTTGTTGAGCTGCAAAGCTCCGCTGAAAATCCGCATTTGCCTGCTGTTGAGCTGCATTTGCCTGCTGTTGAGCTGTATTTGATATAATCAGTTGTTTCAACATCTCCTCCATTTTGAGCTTACTTTTCATCTGAGCACACTGCGTCTCCATAGCAGTTTCATCAGTGTTGCTAGGGACAACAACCTTCCTCTTTAGTAGACTCTCTTTAGGCATGGATGGGGTTGGTTCAGACGGTAACATCCCCTCCATCCATAGAATCCGGTCTCTCATTTCATCTATCTTTGCATTTTTCAGGCGTTTTGAACGCCCCATCTTCAATAACTCCACAAACAAATTTTTCACAGTCCAGCAAAAAATTTTCAGACCACTGTCTCTTTAACACATGTAGTTTTTCTCTCTCTTGCAAGATCTCTTTTCCTGCACACACAGTTTGTGCAGTCACTTGCACCAGACACAACAAAGTTCATCAAATAATTTTGAGACCGCTGTCTCTTTAAAACACTTTTTTTTTTTTTTTTTTCTGTCAGGATCTTCTCTCCTGCACACATAGATTGTGCAATCTCATGCACCAGACAAAGTTCATCAAACATTTGCACTTCCTTGCAGGGATCTTGCTGCTTCTGCCCACTGCATACCTCCACCATATGTGAGGGATTAGCTCGGTGGCGGGTGTGGATGACCCCTTTTGGGGTGCGTTTTCACAGAGAGATAGCCGAGCAGAGGTTGAAAACAAGACTGATTTATTCATGCAATTTACTTCACACAATTGCAAGCGTCAAAACAGCCAAAATAAAATAAAAGACAAAATAAATCCTTGCCTCTGTGGGCGGCTACCTTCTCACGCTGGAACCTACCTAAGAAGTCTTTCCAACCTACTGTTGGGCCGACACTGCTGATCCTACAGCAGACACTCAAATGTCCATTTGTTTGCTTTTCACACAGCACAAACATTGTCCATTGAACATGTCCCTTTGTTTCTTTCACATCAACACATGTTCATTTATAACAGGATCCTTTACTCTTCACACTCTTCACATGGAACACTTTGTCTTCTCACCTTTGAGACGTCTTCACTCGTGGTTACCCTCCTTAGCTTCACATCGCTGTAGGGGGTCTTCTCCCATGCTCACCAGCTTGTCGGGAGGCACACATCCGACTGTCCCCCTCTCCCAGCCCACACGGCGACAGGCGGCAGCAGTCCTTCTCCCATGCCCACACGGCGTCGGGAGGTACACGTATGTCTGTCCTCCTCTCCCAGCCTACACGGCGACAGGAGGCAGCACTCAATAGATTTTCTCTGGACAAATTATAGAGGCCTTGATCTCCTCATTCTGAACAGCTGAATGGTTTTCAACTTCCTGCTGGCTCTTTTTTCAGCCAACACCCTATAGTATCAGTGAACTTTTCAAAGCAGGTGGGAATGTGTCTCCTCTCAGTGACTACATTCCCAGATTTACCTGACTTCCTGTCACAATATATATATATAAATATATATATATATATATATATATATATATACATACACATACATACATACATACATACGTGTATATATATATGTATATATATATATATATATATATATATATATATATATAATATATGTATATGTATACATTAACTTATTTATAGTTTTTTATTATATTATAATTTATCATTTTGTGATTCAAAATGTATCATACCCGAGATGTATAAAGAAGAACGCACAGTAAAAAAAAAATCATATGTAAATAGTTGGTTTGGGCTGCTCATTCTTAAGAATTACATGCAAAATAAATGTGCCGCTTACAGCACCTAAAATCCAAAAGAATCATACCGCCAGGGAGGTTAAGCCTTCTGAGACTAGCCAACAAATCATGACCCTTAAGCTAGCAGAAAAGTTACAGCCTTGTTAGGTGGATAGCGCTTCTATTGACATTTCCTGAGCAGTGGTTAGAGCATATTGGAGCAGTGGCCTCGAAACTGTGTCCCTTTGCTTTTCCTTATCTGCACTATTGGGCACTGTTCCTCCCACTGACACCATTGATGGGGCACTATTCCTCCCACTAGAACCAATGATGATGCATCTTCTACTCCCACTGGCCACAGTTTGGCCCCGTAAATTCTGAAAGACAGTACACTGGTCCTCTGCTTAGAAAGTTTGGAGGCACCCTAGGAGGGTTAAACCAACAAATATCCAATTAAGACTGCACAATCATCCATCCAAATCAACCATGAATGCCTGCAACATTTTTATACTAGAAATACTGTATATATTCACATTTGTTGGGAAGTGGAGGAGCATAGCTGCTCTTTAACCCATTTCTGCCCAGCCTCCAGGATCCCAGCACTGATCACCTTAGGGAATACCTGCAATGGCAACCCAACCTGGCTTAACCAGAACTCCCCAGCGTCCTTTCACACACATTCCAGGCTTAGACGGCATTAGACCCTGATCTATTGTGCCCTACTGCTGGTACTTAACTCAAGGTGACTCTAGTAGTTAGAGTTCACATACGTATTAGCACTGGGGCACCTACACTACACCAGATGTCTTATACTACACTTTCTTTCTGCTCTGTTTGCAAAGTTCTATTGTTGTCTGGGCAAAAGTTTATGCTTATGTCCAAGATACAAGCCCGTAATACTTACTTATTTTGTAATTATAATTCGAATTAGTTAGAAGTGTAACCACTTTACTCCTTCGTCTGCCTGCTATATCCTAAGATATCAAACTATATTTGGCTGCCTCCAGTGGTGGTGGATTACTTGACAGGTGTCATAGGGAAGATCGGTGTTCATTGGTAGACACTATGTGGCCGCTGCCAAGGCACTGGTCATGTGGCACACCATTATGCAGTGTTTGTTGGCACACTAAGCTGTAGGGCAGGGGAGGATAAAATAGGTTATTACTGCTTTCAAACCTTGCTCTTCTGCTGTGTTGTGGGCCCTCAATGCTACAAGGTCACATAATAGTCATCTGGGCTTGCTATGTCAATATTTTCACGCTTGCATGTTGCTGCGTTGTACTAGCATGTCATCCGCTGTCTTTCACTGTCTAGACAGGACAGCATATGGCAAAGGCTTCCAAAGTGACAGCTTGTACAAGTACTGAAAAGTTCCATACACGTGTCCTGAATGAATGCTGACCTTCCATCACCTCCTGAAAGCAACAAGAGAAGATGGGCACATTAAAAGATCAGTATAAAACATAAAAATAAAACAACAAAACCCCAAGGTAACAAACGACTTACATTACTAACATTGTTAGTTTAAATGTTTCCTTGCCTGAAGAGAAACTGAAATATTTGAAATGCTTCCAGTGTTTTTCAGGTTACCATCCTACAGTAGTGGTAAAAAGCATGAGCTTTTCAAACCAGTAGCTCTTTGCTGGGGAATTTTCTTCTAAAACAAGTCAAAATCCAAATGGTTCCCCAAATAACACACCATCTTTCGGTGTCAAGGGTTCTAGGAGGGAAAGGATTTGGCTGGATTCACACTGTTGTTGTGCGTTAATACATGCATGTCCCTTATAAAGTATGTATAGCCAAAACTTTTTCATTTCGTTTTTGGATAGAGTATGGAATTGTTAAACCCACCTGGCAGGGTTTTTTTTTTGTATATGTACCATTGGGGAAATGTTTTTTCATTTCCTCCCCCTAAAACACAACTGGGAGTTCTCCTCTTGGACAGGTGTCCCCATTGGAAGATTTTCCCTTACCTCTGGTGATAGCCACTGTGTTGTCTGCAGCTGCACTCTAACCCCCTTATCAAACCCCACCTCCTCTTGCCTGCCCAATCAGAGAAGGCTTTGCATTCTATCAACCCATTTACAAAATCCAAAGCTTTCTGTGAATGGACGAGGGGAGGTTAGAGCAGGGTCTGTGTAGGAGAACCGTATGTTTCCTCTCTTAGAGTATACACCTGGAGTAAACTGAAAACTATTCAATCAGCGCTCAGTGAGCCAGTAAATTGTAAGCAAATGAGAGATCTACAAGGTGGCATATACCTCCTTGCACTTTACTTCTTTTTTGCCTGCAGATTTGAAATGTTTAGATTTTTCCTGGAGTTCTTCTTTAAAGTAGATCTCAAACTAATCTCTAAATCTCAAAAAACATAAAATGTTAATCTTATTTTAAAAGTTGATTTCAATATTTTTTAATCTGCAGCTTTCAAAAACTAGTGCTTAAACCATGAAGGTACTAAGGCAGGGGTGTCAAACTCAATTTAATCACGGGCCGAATTAGGATTGCGGTTGCCCTCAAAGGGCCAGTTGTATCTGTAAGACTGGATATCCAGAGCACCCCCCCTCCCCCACCATCAGGTGTCAAGAGCACCCCCCCTCTCCACCATCAGAAGTCAAGAGTCCCTCACCCTCCCTTGCACGACAGTGCGCCCCTGAGTCTGGAGGAGGTCCAGAGGAGGGCTGGAGTGCACTGAATACTAAGACCAGGGGAAATGGAGAGGAGAGGGTGCTTTGGCTGCAAAGAGAGATGCAGAATCTGGAGGATGAGATCTGTCTTCCTCCCTGTTGCGGACTGCTGAGGCGGTGAAGGGGGGGGGTAGATTCAAGTCTTTCTGTGGCTGCATGGAGAAGTGAAGGATCTGTGGAGGAGTTTTGTCCTTCTCTCTGCTGCTAACTGCTGAGGCAAGGTGGGGGCAACAATGAAGGGGTTGCTGCAGCTGCAGGAGAGGTGTGAGGGCCACATGAAATGGCCTAGAGGGACGGATTCGGCCCTGAGGCCTTGTGTTTTGACACGTGTGTACTAAGGGTTAGGTTTAGCCATAATCCTAACCCTGTTATAGGATGAAAACTGTCTCCCAGATGTGCTCCCTTGTTGTCACCATGTCACATGTACCTGTTTTTCCTTCATTGTCCATTCACAGGCTAGTGGGAAGACAAGATCAAGCTGTATTACAGGCTGCAGCAGGGAGAAATCGGGTAGGTTTTGGATAAAGTTGGGAAGAGTTAAAACCCTTGCCAGGTTATTTTCTTGTTGTTTTTATCACTGAGAACATTTCCCTTAACTTCCTCTCCTAGACAGGCAACAGGAAGTTAGAGGAAAGTGAGGGGTTTTACTATTAGACAGTAGGCCCATTAGAAGAATTCCCTTACCTCTTGTTCTCTTGTTCTGGGGACAACTCTAAACTTTTTGAATTTCTCTTACTTGAATCTCTCCAAGCGGAATATGAACTACAAATAAAAACTGGATTCTTACTCTTCAGCACTCAATTTAAAAAAACAAAAAAGGTTTTGACTAAGGATATACTTTACGGCCTGTGTGATTTATTTCTACTGCTGCCAGGCATTGAGGACCTATAATAACAAGATTTCCTGATGGCCAATGCATTTTCTATAGGCAGGCTGTATATATTAAATTATACATTTTAGGACACTCCAAAATGAATATTTTTGATGCACATGCACATCCATTAGAATTTCTCTTAGACCTTGCAGACTCCTGCAACAAGATTTTTAATCTAGAGTACTTGACATGGGTACCTCTCACCATGGAGGCTTTTTTGCACTTTATGTTGCATTCTACACAAGGTAAATAAATGAAAATCCTATTGGGCAGCCTGAAGCCTCCATGTGATGGCCATGGCAGGTGGATAGAACAGGGAACGTACACCCGAGGAAGCAGATTAATAACCCAACTGAACAGCAACTCCTCAAACCAAAATAGGTCTTATACATCTATGTGTTCTTAGAGCTGGAGTCACTTCCCAGAAACAAATCAACATCAGACATGCCCTAAAGGAAGAATCTGATTGGCAGCTAAAATTGAAATTAAAGGCTAATTCCTCCTTTCTGACCTTGTTTCACGTTACACCCATATGTAGGGTTTACCATGAAATATGGTCACTTTCTACAGCCTCCACCCTCAGACTGCCCCCTTCTACCTCAATTCATGCAGCATAGTGTTAATTTTTTTAGCTTGTAGAAATCAAAATAACATTATCCAGTTCCGTAAGTAAAGTTCCATACTTGTGTAAGGACCTGGGGTTGGAGGAATGATCTGCAGGGACCTGCTGAGTACCATGGAATACTTTGTAGGCTCCAATTATTAAAAATAATAAATGCGCATTTATTTATTTTTCAATACGGTGCATATATTATTTGTTTTGCAAAAGGTGGAATATCCTTCTACAGTAACTCCCAATTTTGATATGAATGTGCTAACACGACCGGGTTAATTTACTAAAACTGGAGACTGCAAAATTTGGTGCAGCTGTGCATAGAAACAAATCACCTTCCCATTTTTTTTTTTTTTCGTCAAAGCTTAATTGAACAAGCTGAAGTTATAAGCTGATTGGCTACCATGCACAGCTGCACCAGATTTTGCACTCTCCAGTTTTAGTATATTAACCCATGACGGCCAAAAGGTTTGAGTGGGCTGGCACTTAATAAACATAGCCATTGACAATTCATGTACAATGACAATAATTAGGATAATATGGATATATGCAAAAAAACCCGGGACATTTTAATGGACAAGTTCTTAGATCTTAGAATGGCTCTTGTCCTTCAGGGACATTTGGTAAATATGAGCAGTATGAGTCCCAGTAGGTGTTTGGAGGCTGGAGATTCATCATTAAGCCAGCATGGAAGATTTATTAACGTTAAAACACTAGGAGAATTTTAGGTCTGTCTGTCCTTTTGTGAGGCCTTTACATGCATTGTATCCTCACAATACAGGCTGGCTGGAGAGGGGCTCTGGAAGGCAGGCAACCTTACCCAGAGCTTGTTTGACTAGTAAATCATCATCACCCGGGAGGGAGGAGAGGATATTTTGGTGCTCAGTAATCTTCTGTTGCAGCACCTGCTGGCACTGTCTAGTGTGTGTCACCAGAATAGTAACTTTCTGATTCCGAAATAGTCAGCAGAGCAGATAGAAGGCACTTGAATCTAGGTATGTTCTAATTCTTACAGGGAATTCATGAGAAGAAAAATGTGGGAGCTGCCATTGCCCTCTTGTATCCTTAAATTGAACTCCAATGAATGCAGTTATGTACTGCAAAAAATGTAAATCGTAATTATAAAATATTAAATTCCTCTAGTATAATTTCCTGAATTTGTCTTAGCATTGGCCTCCTCTGTATAGCAGAACTCAAACTAGGAAAGGGAAGGTAAGAACAAGGAGCCTCTGCTGCATGTACACATTCTGATAAGAAACATGCTGACAGGAGGAGAGAGAAAAGTGATGACTTGATTAGTCTGTTTCATCACTGTCCATTCACATATTGGTGGAAGAGATGGTGGCCAAGCTGGGCTGTTTGTGACAAACCCAACTGGGAGAGAGGCTTTCGGAGGGGACTAGGGGCTAGCCTCCTACCCACTGATTATTGCCCATGGAGGAGACTGGGGATTTTGTCTGCTTCTCTCAGTCAGTGCATGGAAAAGAGTTTAGTTAAGCCTCTGATCCCATGAAGAGAGCAGATCATTCTCTAATGATGAACAATAGTGTTGAGCGAACACGGACTGTATTATTCGTGTTCGTACCGAATAATTGGATTTTTTTTACCCGAACACGGACACGGACACTTTACTGTATGTTCGGGTAAAAATCCGTGTTCGGTCGTTTTATTTCCGGGTTTTGCATGCTTTGGCGCTCTTTTCATGGCGGGCTTTCAACAGCCAATCAACAATCGTTTAACTGGTGTGCCTTAAGCCATCCCAGCCATGCCTGCAAATGTCTTAGTAGCTGTGATTGGCCGTCTGAAGCATGTGACCAAGTCTTTATAAGTTCGAGGCAGCCGCCGCAGCAGCGTCATTCTGCTGCTTAGCTAAGGGACAGAGCACACATCAATGTGCTGGCTGCTGATTAGGGACAGATAGGCAGGAAAAAACCATTTGTGTCCGGATAGAATTGAGGGACAGGTCGGAGTGTTTAGGCAGGGCGAGTTGTAGGCATTTTAGGGATAGAGTCTGCTGAATTATAGGGTCAGTGTCTTCTACAAACTACAATCGATATTGCTGTGTGGGGGGTGGGGTGAATCTGCACTCAATCCTGATCTACGATCTCTTCTCAATCCTGTTAGGGACAGAGTCTGCTGAATTTTAGGGAAACTGTGTTCTACAAACTACAATCGATATTGCTGTGTGGTGTGGGATTGGAGATAGGCAGGTGTCAGTGATCCACATCCATTTTTCTGTGTGTGAGCTGCAGTGAACACAATCTTTTTGGGCTGCAGTGAACACAATCTTTTTGGGCTGCAGTGAACACAATCTTTTTGGGCTGCAGTGAACACAATCTTTTTGGGCTGCAGTGAACACAATCTTTTTGGGGTGCAGTGAACAAAATCTTTTTGGGGTGCAGTGAACACAATCCTTTTTGGTGTGCAGTGAACACAATCTTTGTGGGGTGCAGTGAACAAAATCCTTTGTGGGGTGCAGTGAACACAATCTTTGTGGGGTGCAGTGAACAAAATCCTTTGTGAGCTGCAGTGAACACAATCTTTTTGGGCTGCAGTGAACACAATCTTTTTGGGCTGCAGTGAACACAATCTTTTTGGGCTGCAGTGAACACAATCTTTTTGGGCTGCAGTGAACACAATCTTTTTGGGCTGCAGTGAACACAATCTTTTTGGGCTGCAGTGAACACAATCTTTTTGGGGTGCAGTGAACAAAATCTTTTTGGGGTGCAGTGAACACAATCCTTTTTGGTGTGCAGTGAACACAATCTTTGTGGGGTGCAGTGAACAAAATCCTTTGTGGGGTGCAGTGAACACAATCTTTTTGGGGTGCAGTGAACAAAATCCTTTTTGGGGTGCAGTGAACAACATCCTTTTTGGGGTGCAGTGAACACAATCTTTTTGGGGTGCAGTGAACAAAATCCTTTGTGGGGTGCAGTGAACACAATCTTTTTGGGGTGCAGTGAACACAATCTTTTTGGGGTGGAGTGAACAACATCCTTTTTGGGGTGCAGTGAACAAAATCCTTTTTGGGGTGCAGTGAACAAAATCATTTTTGGGGTGCAGTGAACACAATCTTTTTGGGGTGCAGTGAACACAATCTTTGTGGGGTGCAGTGAACACAATCTTTTTGGGGTGGAGTGAACAACATCCTTTTTGGGGTGCAGTGAACAACATCCTTTTTGGGGTGCAGTGAACACAATCTTTTTTGGGGTGCAGTGAACACAATCTTTGTGGGGTACAGTGAACAGAATCTTTGTGGGGTGCAGTGAACACAATCTTTGGGGGGTACAGTGAACACAATCTTTTTGGGGTGCAGTGAACACAATCTTTGTGGGGTGCAGTGAACACAATCTTTTTGGGGTGGAGTGAACAAAATCATTTTTGGGGTGCAGTGAACAACATCCTTTTTGGGGTGCAGTGATCAAAATCCTTTTTGGGGTGCAGTGAACAACATCCTTTTTGGGGTGCAGTGATCAAAATCCTTTTTGGGGTGCAGTGAACAGAATCTTTGTGGGGTGCAGTGAACACAATCTTTGGGGGGGTACAGTGAACACAATCTTTTTGGGGTGCAGTGAACACAATCTTTTTGGGGTGCAGTGAACACAATCTTTGTGGGGTACAGTGAACAGAATCTTTGTGGGGTGCAGTGAACACAATCTTTGGGGGGTACAGTGAACACAATCTTTTTGGGGTGCAGTGAACACAATCTTTGGGGGGTACAGTGAACACAATCTTTTTGGGGTGCAGTGAACACAATCTTTGTGGGGTGCAGTGAACACAATCTTTGGGGGGGTACAGTGAACACAATCTTTTTGGGGTGCAGTGAACAACATCCTTTTAGGGTGCAGTGAACACAATCTTTGTGGGGTGCAGTGAACAACATCCTTTTAGGGTGCAGTGAACACAATCTTTGTGGGGTACAGTGAACAGAATCTTTGTGGGGTGCAGTGAACACAATCTTTGGGGGGTACAGTGAACACAATCTTTGTGAGGTGCAGTGAACACAATCTTTGTGGGGTGCAGTGAACACAATCATTGTGGGGTGCAGTGAACTCAATCTTTGTGGGGTACAGTGAACACAATCTCATACTTCTGAAGATTTGAGGGTGCTGCCTGTTCCATACTCCCCCTACTCCTCATCTAGCCTTTTAGGGGTACAAACAATAGTAATTGGGGCCTAGTGTGGTTGTGTACGTGTGATATACATACACTTTTTTTGGATCATATTTTCTATTCCGCTATTTAATCAAAAACCTTTGGGGATCAGTTAAATTGGGGGATAGTCTGTGTTGGTACGTGTGAGAGAGATCCACCTTTCCAAGTTGTTGGGGTTCATCTCATACTTCTGAAGGTTTGAGGGTGCTGCCTGTTCCATACTCCCCCTACTCCTAGCCTTTTAGGGGTACAAACAATAGTAATTGGGGCCTAGTGTGGTTGTGTACGTGTGATATACATACACTTTTTTTGGATCATATTTTCTATTCCGCTATTTAATCAAAAACCTTTGGGGATCAGTTAAATTGGGGGATAGTCTGTGTTGGTACGTGTGAGAGAGATCCACCTTTCCAAGTTGTTGGGGTTCATCTCATACTTCTGAAGGTTTGAGGGTGCTGCCTGTTCCATACCCCCCCTACTCCTCATCTAGCCTTTTAGGGGTACAAACAATAGTAATTGGGGCCTAGTGTGGTTGTGTACGTGTGATATACATACACTTTTTTTGGATCATATTTTCTATTCCGCTATTTAATCAAAAACCTTTGGGGATCAGTTAAATTGGGGGATAGTCTGTGTTGGTACGTGTGAGAGAGATCCACCTTTCCAAGTTGTTGGGGTTCATCTCATACTTCTGAAGGTTTGAGGGTGCTGCCTGTTCCATACTCCCCCTACTCCTAGCCTTTTAGGGGTACAAACAATAGTAATTGGGGCCCAGTGTGGTTGTGTACGTGTGATATACATACACTTTTTTTGGATCATATTTTCTATTCCGCTATTTAATCAAAAACCTTTGGGGATCAGTTAAATTGGGGGATAGTCTGTGTTGGTACGTGTGAGAGAGATCCACCTTTCCAAGTTGTTGGGGTTCATCTCATACTTCTGAAGGTTTGAGGGTGCTGCCTGTTCCATACTCCCCCTACTCCTAGCCTTTTAGGGGTACAAACAATAGTAATTGGGGCCTAGTGTGGTTGTGTACGTGTGATATACATACACTTTTTTTGGATCATATTTTCTATTCCGCTATTTAATCAAAAACCTTTGGGGATCAGTTAAATTGGGGGATAGTCTGTGTTGGTACGTGTGAGAGAGATCCACCTTTCCAAGTTGTTGGGGTTCATCTCATACTTCTGAAGGTTTGAGGGTGCTGCCTGTTCCATACCCCCCCTACTCCTCATCTAGCCTTTTAGGGGTACAAACAATAGTAATTGGGGCCTAGTGTGGTTGTGTACGTGTGATATACATACACTTTTTTTGGATCATATTTTCTATTCCGCTATTTAATCAAAAACCTTTGGGGATCAGTTAAATTGGGGGATAGTCTGTGTTGGTACGTGTGAGAGAGATCCACCTTTCCAAGTTGTTGGGGTTCATCTCATACTTCTGAAGGTTTGAGGGTGCTGCCTGTTCCATACCCCCCCTACTCCTCATCTAGCCTTTTAGGGGTACAAACAATAGTAATTGGGGCCTAGTGTGGTTGTGTACGTGTGATATACATACACTTTTTTTGGATCATATTTTCTATTCCGCTATTTAATCAAAAACCTTTGGGGATCAGTTAAATTGGGGGATAGTCTGTGTTGGTACGTGTGAGAGAGATCCACCTTTCCAAGTTGTTGGGGTTCATCTCATACTTCTGAAGGTTTGAGGGTGCTGCCTGTTCCATACTCCCCCTACTCCTCATCTAGCCTTTTAGGGGTACAAACAATAGTAATTGGGGCCCAGTGTGGTTGTGTACGTGTGATATACATACACTTTTTTTGGATCATATTTTCTATTCCGCTATTTAATCAAAAACCTTTGGGGATCAGTTAAATTGGGGGATAGTCTGTGTTGGTACGTGTGAGAGAGATCCACCTTTCCAAGTTGTTGGGGTTCATCTCATACTTCTGAAGGTTTGAGGGTGCTGCCTGTTCCATACTCCCCCTACTCCTAGCCTTTTAGGGGTACAAACAATAGTAATTGGGGCCTAGTGTGGTTGTGTACGTGTGATATACATACACTTTTTTTGGATCATATTTTCTATTCCGCTATTTAATCAAAAACCTTTGGGGATCAGTTAAATTGGGGGATAGTCTGTGTTGGTACGTGTGAGAGAGATCCACCTTTCCAAGTTGTTGGGGTTCATCTCATACTTCTGAAGGTTTGAGGGTGCTGCCTGTTCCATACCCCCCCTACTCCTCATCTAGCCTTTTAGGGGTACAAACAATAGTAATTGGGGCCTAGTGTGGTTGTGTACGTGTGATATACATACACTTTTTTTGGATCATATTTTCTATTCCGCTATTTAATCAAAAACCTTTGGGGATCAGTTAAATTGGGGGATAGTCTGTGTTGGTACGTGTGAGAGAGATCCACCTTTCCAAGTTGTTGGGGTTCATCTCATACTTCTGAAGGTTTGAGGGTGCTGCCTGTTCCATACCCCCCCTACTCCTCATCTAGCCTTTTAGGGGTACAAACAATAGTAATTGGGGCCTAGTGTGGTTGTGTATGTGTGATATACATACACTTTTTTTGGATCATATTTTCTATTCCGCTATTTAATCAAAAACCTTTGGGGATCAGTTAAATTGGGGGATAGTCTGTGTTGGTACGTGTGAGAGAGATCCACCTTTCCAAGTTGTTGGGGTTCATCTCATACTTCTGAAGGTTTGAGGGTGCTGCCTGTTCCATACCCCCCCTACTCCTCATCTAGCCTTTTAGGGGTACAAACAATAGTAATTGGGGCCTAGTGTGGTTGTGTACGTGTGATATACATACACTTTTTTTGGATCATATTTTCTATTCCGCTATTTAATCAAAAACCTTTGGGGATCAGTTAAATTGGGGGATAGTCTGTGTTGGTACGTGTGAGAGAGATCCACCTTTCCAAGTTGTTGGGGTTCATCTCATACTTCTGAAGGTTTGAGGGTGCTGCCTGTTCCATACTCCCCCTACTCCTCATCTAGCCTTTTAGGGGTACAAACAATAGTAATTGGGGCCCAGTGTGGTTGTGTACGTGTGATATACATACACTTTTTTTGGATCATATTTTCTATTCCGCTATTTAATCAAAAACCTTTGGGGATCAGTTAAATTGGGGGATAGTCTGTGTTGGTACGTGTGAGAGAGATCCACCTTTCCAAGTTGTTGGGGTTCATCTCATACTTCTGAAGGTTTGAGGGTGCTGCCTGTACCATACTCCCCCTACTCCTCATCTAGCCTTTTAGGGGTACAAACAATAGTAATTGGGGCCCAGTGTGGTTGTGTATGTGTGATATACATACACTTTTTTTGGATCATATTTTCTATTCCGCTATTTAATCAAAAACCTTTGGGGATCAGTTAAATTGGGGGATAGTCTGTGTTGGTACGTGTGAGAGAGATCCACCTTTCCAAGTTGTTGGGGTTCATCTCATACTTCTGAAGGTTTGAGGGTGCTGCCTGTTCCATACCCCCCCTACTCCTCATCTAGCCTTTTAGGGGTACAAACAATAGTAATTGGGGCCTAGTGTGGTTGTGTACGTGTGATATACATACACTTTTTTTGGATCATATTTTCTATTCCGCTATTTAATCAAAAACCTTTGGGGATCAGTTAAATTGGGGGATAGTCTGTGTTGGTACGTGTGAGAGAGATCCACCTTTCCAAGTTGTTGGGGTTCATCTCATACTTCTGAAGGTTTGAGGGTGCTGCCTGTTCCATACCCCCCCTACTCCTCATCTAGCCTTTTAGGGGTACAAACAATAGTAATTGGGGCCTAGTGTGGTTGTGTACGTGTGATATACATACACTTTTTTTGGATCATATTTTCTATTCCGCTATTTAATCAAAAACCTTTGGGGATCAGTTAAATTGGGGGATAGTCTGTGTTGGTACGTGTGAGAGAGATCCACCTTTCCAAGTTGTTGGGGTTCATCTCATACTTCTGAAGGTTTGAGGGTGCTGCCTGTTCCATACCCCCCCTACTCCTCATCTAGCCTTTTAGGGGTACAAACAATAGTAATTGGGGCCTAGTGTGGTTGTGTACGTGTGATATACATACACTTTTTTTGGATCATATTTTCTATTCCGCTATTTAATCAAAAACCTTTGGGGATCAGTTAAATTGGGGGATAGTCTGTGTTGGTACGTGTGAGAGAGATCCACCTTTCCAAGTTGTTGGGGTTCATCTCATACTTCTGAAGGTTTGAGGGTGCTGCCTGTTCCATACTCCCCCTACTCCTCATCTAGCCTTTTAGGGGTACAAACAATAGTAATTGGGGCCCAGTGTGGTTGTGTACGTGTGATATACATACACTTTTTTTGGATCATATTTTCGATTCCGCTATTTAATCAAAAACCTTTGGGGATCAGTTAAATTGGGGGATAGTCTGTGTTGGTACGTGTGAGAGAGATCCACCTTTCCAAGTTGTTGGGGTTCATCTCATACTTCTGAAGGTTTGAGGGTGCTGCCTGTTCCATACTCCCCCTACTCCTCATCTAGCCTTTTAGGGGTACAAACAATAGTAATTGGGGCCCAGTGTGGTTGTGTACGTGTGATATACATACACTTTTTTTGGATCATATTTTCTATTCCGCTATTTAATCAAAAACCTTTGGGGATCAGTTAAATTGGGGGATAGTCTGTGTTGGTACGTGTGAGAGAGATCCACCTTTCCAAGTTGTTGGGGTTCATCTCATACTTCTGAAGGTTTGAGGGTGCTGCCTGTTCCATACTCCCCCTACTCCTAGCCTTTTAGGGGTACAAACAATAGTAATTGGGGCCTAGTGTGGTTGTGTACGTGTGATATACATACACTTTTTTTGGATCATATTTTCTATTCCGCTATTTAATCAAAAACCTTTGGGGATCAGTTAAATTGGGGGATAGTCTGTGTTGGTACGTGTGAGAGAGATCCACCTTTCCAAGTTGTTGGGGTTCATCTCATACTTCTGAAGGTTTGAGGGTGCTGCCTGTTCCATACCCCCCCTACTCCTCATCTAGCCTTTTAGGGGTACAAACAATAGTAATTGGGGCCTAGTGTGGTTGTGTACGTGTGATATACATACACTTTTTTTGGATCATATTTTCTATTCCGCTATTTAATCAAAAACCTTTGGGGATCAGTTAAATTGGGGGATAGTCTGTGTTGGTACGTGTGAGAGAGATCCACCTTTCCAAGTTGTTGGGGTTCATCTCATACTTCTGAAGGTTTGAGGGTGCTGCCTGTTCCATACTCCCCCTACTCCTCATCTAGCCTTTTAGGGGTACAAACAATAGTAATTGGGGCCTAGTGTGGTTGTGTACGTGTGATATACATACACTTTTTTTGGATCATATTTTCTATTCCGCTATTTAATCAAAAACCTTTGGGGATCAGTTAAATTGGGGGATAGTCTGTGTTGGTACGTGTGAGAGAGATCCACCTTTCCAAGTTGTTGGGGTTCATCTCATACTTCTGAAGGTTTGAGGGTGCTGCCTGTTCCATACTCCCCCTACTCCTAGCCTTTTAGGGGTACAAACAATAGTAATTGGGGCCCAGTGTGGTTGTGTACGTGTGATATACATACACTTTTTTTGGATCATATTTTCTATTCCGCTATTTAATCAAAAACCTTTGGGGATCAGTTAAATTGGGGGATAGTCTGTGTTGGTACGTGTGAGAGAGATCCACCTTTCCAAGTTGTTGGGGTTCATCTCATACTTCTGAAGGTTTGAGGGTGCTGCCTGTTCCATACCCCCCCTACTCCTCATCTAGCCTTTTAGGGGTACAAACAATAGTAATTGGGGCCTAGTGTGGTTGTGTACGTGTGATATACATACACTTTTTTTGGATCATATTTTCTATTCCGCTATTTAATCAAAAACCTTTGGGGATCAGTTAAATTGGGGGATAGTCTGTGTTGGTACGTGTGAGAGAGATCCACCTTTCCAAGTTGTTGGGGTTCATCTCATACTTCTGAAGGTTTGAGGGTGCTGCCTGTTCCATACCCCCCCTACTCCTCATCTAGCCTTTTAGGGGTACAAACAATAGTAATTGGGGCCTAGTGTGGTTGTGTACGTGTGATATATAGGGTTGAGCGGACACCTAGATGTCCGTGTTCGACGGGTTCGGCCGAACTTTAAAAAAAAGTCCGGGTACGTGTCCCGGACTTTTACCGAACTTTTCCCGGACACCGAACCCCATTGAAGTCAATGGGGACCCGAACTTTAAGGCACTAAAATGGCTCTAAAACACCAAAGGAAAGGGCTAGAGTGCTGCAAATGGCAGCAAAACGTAATTAAGAGCATGGCAAGTGCTCTGCAAACAAATGTGGATAGGGAAATAACTTAAAACAACAAAAAAAAACAGAAAAATAAAACAATGTTCTTCTTCATCTCTGAAGGACGAGGCCCATATGGAGTAGGAGGGAGGTTGAGGTCGTGGTGGATGTGGCGGTGACATAGGCGTGCGCACAGGGTGTGCTGGGTGTGCCTGGGCACACCCTAATCACCTAGGGCACATAGCATTGCCAGTGAGGAGATGGGAAAGATCTCCCTGGGACCTGCTCTGCTCTATTTCTCCTTGCCTACAGGTACATGGCCCCGATACATTACTCTCCCTGCTGGCAAACACATGCATGTGTATTTCAACTTTGGGGTGCACACCTTAATGCAATAGGCTGCGCACACCTATGGGCGGTGTAGGTGGAAGCGGCGGTGGAGGAGGACCAGGGCCGGATTAACAGCATCATGGGCTTGGTGCTGAGGATTTTGAAGGGCCTTAAGGGCCGTGCCTTGCCATGCACCCAGAGGAGGAAGGGTGCAGCCATGCATGCCTAATTCAACATGGGATGCTGTCTCTGAAGCCCATAAACACATCCATGCATCGCCAACTGTCCCTCCTTGTCCGGCCTTCACGCTGTGTGGGGAGGTTCTGAGGGTGCTGCCTGGGGAAGCGAGCATAGAAGCCAGACTTCTGTGTTTACAAGTGACAGAAGAGCGGTAACAGTGAATATGGCCAACCCGGGGCCTATATAAAAGGTAGGGGCCTGGAGCTGCAGCTCCAATAGCCCCTACATTAATCTGGCCCTGAGGAGGAGGACGAGGTAGCCAACACTGCTTCTTTTCAAAAATTTTAAATGAGGGTACACCCCAAAAGAGTGAGAAAGAGCAAAAATGGAACAATGGGTGGGTAAGGTCGGTATCCATTGCTATTCTGCATAAGGTACGGAAAAGTCCCGTGGGATCCATGCCTGGTTCATTTTAATGAACGTGAGCTTGTCCACATTGTCTCTGGACAGGCGGCTGCGCTTGTCTGTTATAACGCCCCCAGCCGTGCTAAATACCCGTTCAGATAATACACTGGCTGCAGGGCACGCCAGCACCTCCAAGGCGTAAAGGGCAAGCTCAGGCCATGTGCCCAATTTGGAGACCCAGAAGTTGAAGGGGGCAGACCCGTCATTCACTACATGTAGGCGTGTGCACACATACTGCTCCACCATGTTGGTAAAATGCTGCCTCCTGCTAAGACGTTCCATCTGAGCTGCTGGTGCTGCTGTTTGTTGTGGCGTGCTGACAAAGCTTTTCCACATTTCGGCCATGCTAACCCTGCCTTCTGAGGTGCTGGCGGTGCCCTGGTTGCGTTGGCGACCTCCTCCTCCTCCTCCTCTGCCTTGTGCTTCCACTGTGGCCCCGCTGTCAGATGGGAATGCCAGCAGCATGGCGTCTACCAGCGTGCGCTTGTACTCGCGCATCTTGCGATCGCGCTCCAGTGAGTGAATTAAGGACGGTACGTTGTCCTTGTAACGGGGATCCAGCAGCGTGGCCACCCAGTAATCAGCACAAGTTAGAATGTGGGCAACTCGGCGGTCGTTGTGGAGACACTGCAGCATGTAATCGCTCATGTGTGCCAGGCTGCCCAGAGGCGACGAAAGGCTGTCCTCTGTGGGAGGTGTATCGTCCGTGTCCTCTGTATCCCCCCAGCCACGCACCAGTGATGGCCATGAGCTGGCCTGGGTGCCACCCTGCTGTGAACATGGTTCCATCTCCTCCTCCAGCTCCTCCTCCTCCTCATCCTCCTCATCCTCCAGAACTGTGCCCCTGCTGGACAATTGCGTCCCTGGCGTTTGCGTGTGCAGGAACCCACCCTCGGAGCCCCTTGCGAATGACTGCCCTGAAAGCCTTGGAAATGTTACCTCTTCATCCTCCTCCTCCTCCTCATCCTGTGCCACATCCTCTTCCATCATCGCCCGAATTGTTTTTTCAAGGAGGCATAGAAGTGGGATAGTTAAGCTGAGAACGGCGTCATTGCCACTGGCCATGTTGGTGGAGTACTCAAAACAGCGCAACAAGGCACACAGGTCTCGCATGGAGGCCCAGTTATTGGTGGTGAAGTGGTGCTGTTCCGCAGAGCGACTCACGCGTGCGTGCTGCAGCTGAAACTCCACTATGGCCTGCTGCTGCTCGCACAGTCTTTCCAGCATGTGCAAGGTGGAGTTCCACCTTGTGGGCACGTCACATATGAGGCGGTGAGCGGGAAGGCCGAAGTTACGCTGCAGCGCTGCCAGGCGAGCAGCAGCAGGGTGAGAACGCCGAAAGTGCGCACAAACGGCCCGCACTTTCTGCAGCAGCTCTGACATATCGGGGTAGTTTTTAAGGAACCTCTGCACCACCAAATTCAGCACATGCGCCAGGCAAGGGATGTGCGTCAAACCGGCTAGGCCCAGAGCTGCTATGAGATTTCGCCCGTTATCGCACACCACCAGGCCGGGCTTGAGGCTCGCTGGCAGCAACCACTCATTTGTCTGCTGTTCCATGCTCCTCCACAACTCCTGCGCGGTGTGTGGTTTGTCCCCCAAACAGGCAAGTTGTAAAACTGCCTGCTGTCGTTTACCCCTGGCCGTGCTGAAGTTGGTGGTGAAGGTGTTACGCTGCCCGGATGAGGAGGCGGTAGAGGATGAGGAAGCGGAGTAGGAGGAGTTAGGAACAGGAGGCAAACTGAAGCGCCCTGCAATCCTCGGTGGTGGAAGGACATGCGCCAAATTGCTATCCGCCTCAGGCCCATCCGCCACTGCATTTACCCAGTGTGCCGTTAGGGAGATATAACGCCCCTGACCGTGCTTACTGGTCCACGTATCCGTAGTTAGGTGGACCTTGGCACAGATGGCGTTGCGCAGTGCACACCTGATATTTTCCCCCACTTGGTTGTGCAGGGAAGGGATGGCTTGCCTGGAAAAGTAGTGGCGGCTGGGCACGACGTACTGTGGGACAGCCACCGACATAAGGTTTTTAAAACTGTGCGTCTCCACCAGACGGAATGACAGCATTTCAAAGGCCAATAATTTTGAAATGCTGGCATTCAGGGCCAGGGATCGCGGGTGGGTAGGGGGGTACTTCCTCTTCCTCTCAAGTGTTTGGGAGATGGAAAGCTGAACGCTTCCACGGGACATTGTGGAGATGGTTGTTGGTGACCCAGGTGGTGGTGTTGCTGACAGATCGTCTGTTTGCGGGGTGGCAGGTGCCGGTATCACTACAGATGTGGCTGGAGCGGCCGAGACTGCAGCAGAAGAGGAAGCAGGATGAGCCAGAGACGTTTCTTGGTTTTGAAGGTGTGTACTCCACTGCAGCTCGTGCTTTGCACTTAGATGCCTGATCATGCAGGTTGTGCTCAGGTTGAGAAGGTTTATGCCTCGCTTCAAGCTCTGATTGCACAGGGTGCAAACCACTCGTGTCCTGTCATCAGCACATTTTCTAAAGAACTTCCACGCTAGAGAACTCCTTTGAGCTGACTTTGGTGCGCTCGTTCCCTTGCTGCGTTGGGCAGTAGCGGGCGTAGTGTCTAGGGCACGGCCGCTCCGCTTCTGCACCCTGCTCCCTCTTCTGCTGTGCTGGTGGCTCTGTGCGACCACCGCCTCTTCCTCCAAACTACTCAGGTCACCTGCATGACGTTCATTCCATGTGGGGTCGAGGACCTCATTGTCCTCCACATCATCTTCCACCCAGTCTTCACCCCTGCCCTCCTTGTCGGTCTCCACAATGCTGAACGCCGCAGCAGTTGGCACCTGCGTTTCGTCATCATCGGAGACGTGCTGCGATGATCCTTGCATGTACTCATCTTGAGAAATAAGTGGTTGGGCATCGCTGCACTCAATCTCTTCCACTTCTGGGGCAGGGCTAGGTGGATGGCCCTGGGAAACCCTGCTGACAGAGTCCTCAAAAAGAATAAGAGACTGCTGTATGGCTTGGGGCTCAGACTGCTGGCCTGATTTGCAAGGGGGTGAGGTGAAAGACGGTTGGACATTGGCTGCAGGTGCCAACTCTGACCTTTCTGCAGTAGACTGGGTGGGAGACAATGTGAAGGAACTGGAGGCACTGTCAGCAGCAAACCAATCTACTATCGCCTCAACTTGTTCTGGCCTCATCACTTCTAGGGGCGTTTGATGCCCTACCAAATACTGATGCAGGTTCTGTCGCCTACTCACACTTGAGGAAGGTGTTTCACTTGTGCGTGTAGCTGGCACAGATCGACCACGTCCTCTCCTTGCAACAGGAGCTCTACCAGCAGCACCACGACCCAGGCCACGGCCCTTATTTGACGGTCTCCTCATATTTCTGTAATTTAAGATCTTGCCCTAGAAAGGTTTTTATTGAATAGCGGAATAGGAAATATGATCCAAAAAAGTGTATGTATCTCGCACGTACAAAACCACACTAGGCCCCAATTACTATTGTTTCTACCCCTAAAAGGATGGATGAGGAGTAGGAGGAGTATGGAACAGACAGCACCCTCAAATCTTCAGAAGTATGAGATGAACCCCAAAAACTTGGAAAGGTGGATCTCACACGTACCGACACAGACTATCCCGCAATTCAATTGATCCTCAAAGGTTTTTATTGAATAGCGGAATAGGAAATATGATCAAAAAAAGTGTATGTATCTCGCACGTACACAACCACACTAGGCCCCAATTACTATTGTTTGTACCCCTAAAAGGATGGATGAGGAGTAGGAGGAGGAGTATGGAACAGGCAGCACCCTCAAATCTTCAGAAGTATGAGATGAACCCCAAAAACTTGGAAAGGTGGATCTCACACGTACCGACACAGACTATCCCGCAATTCAATTGATCCTCAAAGGTTTTTATTGAATAGCGGAATAGGAAATATGATCAAAAAAAGTGTATGTATCTCGCACGTACACAACCACACTAGGCCCCAATTACTATTGTTTGTACCCCTAAAAGGATGGATGAGGAGTAGGAGGAGGAGTATGGAACAGGCAGCACCCTCAAATCTTCAGAAGTATGAGATGAACCCCAAAAACTTGGAAAGGTGGATCTCACACGTACCGACACAGACTATCCCGCAATTCAATTGATCCTCAAAGGTTTTTATTGAATAGCGGAATAGGAAATATGATCAAAAAAAGTGTATGTATCTCGCACGTACACAACCACACTAGGCCCCAATTACTATTGTTTGTACCCCTAAAAGGATGGTTGAGCAGTAGGAGCAGGAGTATGGAACAGGCAGCACCCTCAAATCTTCAGAAGTATGAGATGAACCCCAACAACTTGGAAAGGTGGATCTCACACGTACCGACACAGAATATCTCGCAATTGAATTGATCCCCAAAGGTTTTAATTGAATAGCGGAATAGAAAATATGATCAAAAAGAAAGTGTATGTATCTCGCACGTACACCACCACACTAGGCCCCAACTACTATTGTTTGTACCCCTAAAAGGATGGTTGAGCAGTAGGAGGAGGAGTATGGAACAGGCAGCACCCTCAAATCTTCAGAAGTATGAGATGAACCCCAAAAACTTGGAAAGGTGGATCTCTCTCACACGTACCAACACAGACTATCCCCCAATTTAACTGATCCCCAAAGGTTTTTGATTAAATAGCGGAATAGAAAATATGATCCAAAAAAAGTGTATGTATATCACACGTACACAACCACACTAGGCCCCAATTACTATTGTTTGTACCCCTAAAAGGCTAGGAGTAGGGGGAGTATGGAACAGGCAGCACCCTCAAACCTTCAGAAGTATGAGATGAACCCCAACAACTTGGAAAGGTGGATCTCTCTCACACGTACCAACACAGACTATCCCCCAATTTAACTGATCCCCAAAGGTTTTTGATTAAATAGCGGAATAGAAAATATGATCCAAAAAAAGTGTATGTATATCACACGTACACAACCACACTAGGCCCCAATTACTATTGTTTGTACCCCTAAAAGGCTAGATGAGGAGTAGGGGGGGTATGGAACAGGCAGCACCCTCAAATCTTCAGAAGTATGAGATGAACCCCAAAAACTTGGAAAGGTGGATCTCTCTCACACGTACCAACACAGACTATCCCCCAATTTAACTGATCCCCAAAGGTTTTTGATTAAATAGCGGAATAGAAAATATGATCCAAAAAAAGTGTATGTATATCACACGTACACAACCACACTAGGCCCCAATTACTATTGTTTGTACCCCTAAAAGGCTAGATGAGGAGTAGGGGGGGTATGGAACAGGCAGCACCCTCAAATCTTCAGAAGTATGAGATGAACCCCAAAAACTTGGAAAGGTGGATCTCTCTCACACGTACCAACACAGACTATCCCCCAATTTAACTGATCCCCAAAGGTTTTTGATTAAATAGCGGAATAGAAAATATGATCCAAAAAAAGTGTATGTATATCACACGTACACAACCACACTAGGCCCCAATTACTATTGTTTGTACCCCTAAAAGGCTAGATGAGGAGTAGGGGGGGTATGGAACAGGCAGCACCCTCAAACCTTCAGAAGTATGAGATGAACCCCAACAACTTGGAAAGGTGGATCTCTCTCACACGTACCAACACAGACTATCCCCCAATTTAACTGATCCCCAAAGGTTTTTGATTAAATAGCGGAATAGAAAATATGATCCAAAAAAAGTGTATGTATATCACACGTACACAACCACACTAGGCCCCAATTACTATTGTTTGTACCCCTAAAAGGCTAGGAGTAGGGGGAGTATGGAACAGGCAGCACCCTCAAACCTTCAGAAGTATGAGATGAACCCCAACAACTTGGAAAGGTGGATCTCTCTCACACGTACCAACACAGACTATCCCCCAATTTAACTGATCCCCAAAGGTTTTTGATTAAATAGCGGAATAGAAAATATGATCCAAAAAAGTGTATGTATATCACACGTACACAACCACACTAGGCCCCAATTACTATTGTTTGTACCCCTAAAAGGCTAGATGAGGAGTAGGGGGAGTATGGAACAGGCAGCACCCTCAAACCTTCAGAAGTATGAGATGAACCCCAACAACTTGGAAAGGTGGATCTCTCTCACACGTACCAACACAGACTATCCCCCAATTTAACTGATCCCCAAAGGTTTTTGATTAAATAGCGGAATAGAAAATATGATCCAAAAAAAGTGTATGTATATCACACGTACACAACCACACTAGGCCCCAATTACTATTGTTTGTACCCCTAAAAGGCTAGATGAGGAGTAGGGGGGGTATGGAACAGGCAGCACCCTCAAATCTTCAGAAGTATGAGATGAACCCCAAAAACTTGGAAAGGCGGATCTCTCTCACACGTACCAACACAGACTATCCCCCAATTTAACTGATCCCCAAAGGTTTTTGATTAAATAGCGGAATAGAAAATATGATCCAAAAAAAGTGTATGTATATCACACGTACACAACCACACTAGGCCCCAATTACTATTGTTTGTACCCCTAAAAGGCTAGGAGTAGGGGGAGTATGGAACAGGCAGCACCCTCAAACCTTCAGAAGTATGAGATGAACCCCAACAACTTGGAAAGGTGGATCTCTCTCACACGTACCAACACAGACTATCCCCCAATTTAACTGATCCCCAAAGGTTTTTGATTAAATAGCGGAATAGAAAATATGATCCAAAAAAAGTGTATGTATATCACACGTACACAACCACACTAGGCCCCAATTACTATTGTTTGTACCCCTAAAAGGCTAGATGAGGAGTAGGGGGAGTATGGAACAGGCAGCACCCTCAAATCTTCAGAAGTATGAGATTGTGTTCACTGTACCCCACAAAGATTGAGTTCACTGCACCCCACAATGATTGTGTTCACTGCACCCCACAAAGATTGTGTTCACTGCACCTCACAAAGATTGTGTTCACTGTACCCCCCAAAGATTGTGTTCACTGCACCCCACAAAGATTCTGTTCACTGTACCCCACAAAGATTGTGTTCACTGCACCCTAAAAGGATGTTGTTCACTGCACCCCACAAAGATTGTGTTCACTGCACCCTAAAAGGATGTTGTTCACTGCACCCCAAAAAGATTGTGTTCACTGTACCCCCCCAAAGATTGTGTTCACTGCACCCCACAAAGATTGTGTTCACTGCACCCCAAAAAGATTGTGTTCACTGTACCCCCCAAAGATTGTGTTCACTGCACCCCAAAAAGATTGTGTTCACTGTACCCCCCAAAGATTGTGTTCACTGCACCCCACAAAGATTCTGTTCACTGTACCCCACAAAGATTGTGTTCACTGCACCCCAAAAAGATTGTGTTCACTGTACCCCCCCCCAAAGATTGTGTTCACTGCACCCCACAAAGATTCTGTTCACTGCACCCCACAAAGGATTTTGTTCACTGCACCCCAAAAAGATTGTGTTCACTGCACCCCAAAAAGGATTTTGATCACTGCACCCCAAAAAGGATGTTGTTCACTGCACCCCAAAAATGATTTTGTTCACTCCACCCCAAAAAGATTGTGTTCACTGCACCCCACAAAGATTGTGTTCACTGCACCCCAAAAAGATTGTGTTCACTGTACCCCCCAAAGATTGTGTTCACTGCACCCCACAAAGATTCTGTTCACTGTACCCCACAAAGATTGTGTTCACTGCACCCCAAAAAGATTGTGTTCACTGCACCCCAAAAAGGATGTTGTTCACTGCACCCCAAAAAGGATGTTGTTCACTCCACCCCAAAAAGATTGTGTTCACTGCACCCCACAAAGATTGTGTTCACTGCACCCCAAAAAGATTGTGTTCACTGCACCCCAAAAATGATTTTGTTCACTGCACCCCAAAAAGGATTTTGTTCACTGCACCCCAAAAAGGATGTTGTTCACTCCACCCCAAAAAGATTGTGTTCACTGCACCCCAAAAAGATTGTGTTCACTGCACCCCACAAAGGATTTTGTTCACTGCACCCCAAAAAGATTGTGTTCACTGCACCCCAAAAAGGATGTTGTTCACTGCACCCCAAAAAGGATTTTGTTCACTGCACCCCAAAAAGATTGTGTTCACTGCACCCCACAAAGGATTTTGTTCACTGCACCCCACAAAGATTGTGTTCACTGCACACCAAAAAGGATTGTGTTCACTGCACCCCAAAAAGATTTTGTTCACTGCACCCCAAAAAGATTGTGTTCACTGCAGCCCAAAAAGATTGTGTTCACTGCAGCCCAAAAAGATTGTGTTCACTGCAGCCCAAAAAGATTGTGTTCACTGCAGCCCAAAAAGATTGTGTTCACTGCAGCTCACACACAGAAAAATGGATGTGGATCACTGACACCTGCCTATCTCCAATCCCACACCACACAGCAATATCGATTGTAGTTTGTAGAACACAGTTTCCCTAAAATTCAGCAGACTCTGTCCCTAACAGGATTGAGAAGAGATCGTAGATCAGGATTGAGTGCAGATTCACCCCACCCCCCACACAGCAATATCGATTGTAGTTTGTAGAAGACACTGACCCTATAATTCAGCAGACTCTATCCCTAAAATGCCTACAACTCGCCCTGCCTAAACACTCCGACCTGTCCCTCAATTCTATCCGGACACAAATGGTTTTTTCCTGCCTATCTTTCCCTAATCAGCAGCCAGCACGTTGATGTGTGCTCTGTCCCTGATATAAGCAGCATAATGACGCCGCTGCGGCTGCCTCGAACTTATAAAGACTTGGTCACATGCTTCAGACGGCCAATCACAGCTACTAAGACATTTGCAGGCATGGCTGGGATGGCTTAAGGCACACCAGTTAAACGATTGTTGATTGGCTGTTGAAAGCCCGCCATGAAAAGAGCGCCAAAGCATGCAAAACCCGGAAATAAAACGACCGAACACGGATTTTTACCCGAACATACAGTAAAGTGTCCGTGTCCGTGTTCGGGTACAAAAAATCCAATTATTCGGTACGAACACGAATAATACAGTCCGTGTTCGCTCAACACTAGTGATATACATACACTTTTTTTGGATCATATTTTCTATTCCGCTATTTAATCAAAAACCTTTGGGGATCAGTTAAATTGGGGGATAGTCTGTGTTGGTACGTGTGAGAGAGATCCACCTTTCCAAGTTGTTGGGGTTCATCTCATACTTCTGAAGGTTTGAGGGTGCTGCCTGTTCCATACTCCCCCTACTCCTCATCTAGCCTTTTAGGGGTACAAACAATAGTAATTGGGGCCTAGTGTGGTTGTGTACGTGTGATATACATACACTTTTTTTGGATCATATTTTCTATTCCGCTATTTAATCAAAAACCTTTGGGGATCAGTTAAATTGGGGGATAGTCTGTGTTGGTACGTGTGAGAGAGATCCACCTTTCCAAGTTTTTGGGGTTCATCTCATACTTCTGAAGATTTGAGGGTGCTGCCTGTTCCATACTCCTCCTCCTACTGCTCAACCATCCTTTTAGGGGTACAAACAATAGTAGTTGGGGCCTAGTGTGGTGGTGTACGTGCGAGATACATACACTTTCTTTTTGATCATATTTTCTATTCCGCTATTCAATTAAAACCTTTGGGGATCAATTCAATTGCGAGATAGTCTGTGTCGGTACGTGTGAGATCCACCTTTCCAAGTTGTTGGGGTTCATCTCATACTTCTGAAGATTTGAGGGTGCTGCCTGTTCCATACTCCTGCTCCTACTGCTCAACCATCCTTTTAGGGGTACAAACAATAGTAATTGGGGCCTAGTGTGGTTGTGTACGGGCGAGATACATACACTTTTTTTGATCATATTTCCTATTCCGCTATTCAATAAAAACCTTTGAGGATCAATTGAATTGCGGGATAGTCTGTGTCGGTACGTGTGAGATCCACCTTTCCAAGTTTTTGGGGTTCATCTCATACTTCTGAAGATTTGAGGGTGCTGCCTGTTCCATACTCCTCCTCCTACTCCTCATCCATCCTTTTAGGGGTACAAACAATAGTAATTGGGGCCCAGTGTGGTTGTGTACGTGCGAGATACATACACTTTTTTTGATCATATTTCCTATTCCGCTATTCAATAAAAACCTTTGAGGATCAATTGAATTGCGGGATAGTCTGTGTCGGTACGTGTGAGATCCACCTTTCCAAGTTTTTGGGGTTCATCTCATACTTCTGAAGATTTGAGGGTGCTGTCTGTTCCATACTCCTCCTACTCCTCATCCATCCTTTTAGGGGTAGAAACAATAGTAATTGGGGCCTAGTGTGGTTTTGTACGTGCGAGATACATACACTTTTTTGGATCATATTTCCTATTCCGCTATTCAATAAAAACCTTTCTAGGGCAAGATCTTAAATTACAGAAATATGAGGAGACCGTCAAATAAGGGCCGTGGCCTGGGTCGTGGTGCTGCTGGTAGAGCTCCTGTTGCAAGGAGAGGACGTGGTCGATCTGTGCCAGCTACACGCACAAGTGAAACACCTTCCTCAAGTGTGAGTAGGCGACAGAACCTGCATCAGTATTTGGTAGGGCATCAAACGCCCCTAGAAGTGATGAGGCCAGAACAAGTTGAGGCGATAGTAGATTGGTTTGCTGCTGACAGTGCCTCCAGTTCCTTCACATTGTCTCCCACCCAGTCTACTGCAGAAAGGTCAGAGTTGGCACCTGCAGCCAATGTCCAACCGTCTTTCACCTCACCCCCTTGCAAATCAGGCCAGCAGTCTGAGCCCCAAGCCATACAGCAGTCTCTTATTCTTTTTGAGGACTCTGTCAGCAGGGTTTCCCAGGGCCATCCACCTAGCCCTGCCCCAGAAGTGGAAGAGATTGAGTGCAGCGATGCCCAACCACTTATTTCTCAAGATGAGTACATGCAAGGATCATCGCAGCACGTCTCCGATGATGACGAAACGCAGGTGCCAACTGCTGCGGCGTTCAGCATTGTGGAGACCGACAAGGAGGGCAGGGGTGAAGACTGGGTGGAAGATGATGTGGAGGACGATGAGGTCCTCGACCCCACATGGAATGAACGTCATGCAGGTGACCTGAGTAGTTTGGAGGAAGAGGCGGTGGTCGCACAGAGCCACCAGCACAGCAGAAGAGGGAGCAGGGTGCAGAAGCGGAGCGGCCGTGCCCTAGACACTACGCCCGCTACTGCCCAACGCAGCAAGGGAACGAGCGCACCAAAGTCAGCTCAAAGGAGTTCTCTAGCGTGGAAGTTCTTTAGAAAATGTGCTGATGACAGGACACGAGTGGTTTGCACCCTGTGCAATCAGAGCTTGAAGCGAGGCATAAACCTTCTCAACCTGAGCACAACCTGCATGATCAGGCATCTAAGTGCAAAGCACGAGCTGCAGTGGAGTACACACCTTCAAAACCAAGAAACGTCTCTGGCTCATCCTGCTTCCTCTTCTGCTGCAGTCTCGGCGGCTCCAGCCACATCTGTAGTGATACCGGCACCTGCCACCCCGCAAACAGACGATCTGTCAGCAACACCACCACCTGGGTCACCAACAACCATCTCCACAATGTCCCGTGGAAGCGTTCAGCTTTCCATCTCCCAAACACTTGAGAGGAAGAGGAAGTACCCCCCTACCCACCCGCGATCCCTGGCCCTGAATGCCAGCATTTCAAAATTATTGGCCTTTGAAATGCTGTCATTCCGTCTGGTGGAGACGCACAGTTTTAAAAACCTTATGTCGGTGGCTGTCCCACAGTACGTCGTGCCCAGCCGCCACTACTTTTCCAGGCAAGCCATCCCTTCCCTGCACAACCAAGTGGGGGAAAATATCAGGTGTGCACTGCGCAACGCCATCTGTGCCAAGGTCCACCTAACTACGGATACGTGGACCAGTAAGCACGGTCAGGGGCGTTATATCTCCCTAACGGCACACTGGGTAAATGCAGTGGCGGATGGGCCTGAGGCGGATAGCAATTTGGCGCATGTCCTTCCACCACCGAGGATTGCAGGGCGCTTCAGTTTGCCTCCTGTTCCTAACTCCTCCTACTCCGCTTCCTCATCCTCTACCGCCTCCTCATCCGGACAGCGTAACACCTTCACCACCAACTTCAGCACGGCCAGGGGTAAACGACAGCAGGCAGTTTTACAACTTGCCTGTTTGGGGGACAAACCACACACCGCGCAGGAGTTGTGGAGGAGCATGGAACAGCAGACAAATGAGTGGTTGCTGCCAGCGAGCCTCAAGCCCGGCCTGGTGGTGTGCGATAACGGGCGAAATCTCATAGCAGCTCTGGGCCTAGCCGGTTTGACGCACATCCCTTGCCTGGCGCATGTGCTGAATTTGGTGGTGCAGAGGTTCCTTAAAAACTACCCCGATATGTCAGAGCTGCTGCAGAAAGTGCGGGCCGTTTGTGCGCACTTTCGGCGTTCTCACCCTGCTGCTGCTCGCCTGGCAGCGCTGCAGCGTAACTTCGGCCTTCCCGCTCACCGCCTCATATGTGACGTGCCCACAAGGTGGAACTCCACCTTGCACATGCTGGAAAGACTGTGCGAGCAGCAGCAGGCCATAGTGGAGTTTCAGCTGCAGCACGCACGCGTGAGTCGCTCTGCGGAACAGCACCACTTCACCACCAATAACTGGGCCTCCATGCGAGACCTGTGTGCCTTGTTGCGCTGTTTTGAGTACTCCACCAACATGGCCAGTGGCAATGACGCCGTTCTCAGCTTAACTATCCCACTTCTATGCCTCCTTGAAAAAACAATTCGGGCGATGATGGAAGAGGATGTGGCACAGGATGAGGAGGAGGAGGAGGATGAAGAGGTAACATTTCCAAGGCTTTCAGGGCAGTCATTCGCAAGGGGCTCCGAGGGTGGGTTCCTGCACACGCAAACGCCAGGGACGCAATTGTCCAGCAGGGGCACAGTTCTGGAGGATGAGGAGGATGAGGAGGAGGAGGAGCTGGAGGAGGAGATGGAACCATGTTCACAGCAGGGTGGCACCCAGGCCAGCTCATGGCCATCACTGGTGCGTGGCTGGGGGGATACAGAGGACACGGACGATACACCTCCCACAGAGGACAGCCTTTCGTCGCCTCTGGGCAGCCTGGCACACATGAGCGATTACATGCTGCAGTGTCTCCACAACGACCGCCGAGTTGCCCACATTCTAACTTGTGCTGATTACTGGGTGGCCACGCTGCTGGATCCCCGTTACAAGGACAACGTACCGTCCTTAATTCACTCACTGGAGCGCGATCGCAAGATGCGCGAGTACAAGCGCACGCTGGTAGACGCCATGCTGCTGGCATTCCCATCTGACAGCGGGGCCACAGTGGAAGCACAAGGCAGAGGAGGAGGAGGAGGAGGTCGCCAACGCAACCAGGGCACCGCCAGCACCTCAGAAGGCAGGGTTAGCATGGCCGAAATGTGGAAAAGCTTTGTCAGCACGCCACAACAAACAGCAGCACCAGCAGCTCAGATGGAACGTCTTAGCAGGAGGCAGCATTTTACCAACATGGTGGAGCAGTATGTGTGCACACGCCTACATGTAGTGAATGACGGGTCTGCCCCCTTCAACTTCTGGGTCTCCAAATTGGGCACATGGCCTGAGCTTGCCCTTTACGCCTTGGAGGTGCTGGCGTGCCCTGCAGCCAGTGTATTATCTGAACGGGTATTTAGCACGGCTGGGGGCGTTATAACAGACAAGCGCAGCCGCCTGTCCAGAGACAATGTGGACAAGCTCACGTTCATTAAAATGAACCAGGCATGGATCCCACGGGACTTTTCCGTACCTTATGCAGAATAGCAATGGATACCGACCTTACCCACCCATTGTTCCATTTTTGCTCTTTCTCACTCTTTTGGGGTGTACCCTCATTTAAAATTTTTGAAAAGAAGCAGTGTTGGCTACCTCGTCCTCCTCCTCAGGGCCAGATTAATGTAGGGGCTATTGGAGCTGCAGCTCCAGGCCCCTACCTTTTATATAGGCCCCGGGTTGGCCATATTCACTGTTACCGCTCTTCTGTCACTTGTAAACACAGAAGTCTGGCTTCTATGCTCGCTTCCCCAGGCAGCACCCTCAGAACCTCCCCACACAGCGTGAAGGCCGGACAAGGAGGGACAGTTGGCGATGCATGGATGTGTTTATGGGCTTCAGAGACAGCATCCCATGTTGAATTAGGCATGCATGGCTGCACCCTTCCTCCTCTGGGTGCATGGCAAGGCACGGCCCTTAAGGCCCTTCAAAATCCTCAGCACCAAGCCCATGATGCTGTTAATCCGGCCCTGGTCCTCCTCCACCGCCGCTTCCACCTACACCGCCCATAGGTGTGCGCAGCCTATTGCATTAAGGTGTGCACCCCAAAGTTGAAATACACATGCATGTGTTTGCCAGCAGGGAGAGTAATGTATCGGGGCCATGTACCTGTAGGCAAGGAGAAATAGAGCAGAGCAGGTCCCAGGGAGATCTTTCCCATCTCCTCACTGGCAATGCTATGTGCCCTAGGTGATTAGGGTGTGCCCAGGCACACCCAGCACACCCTGTGCGCACGCCTATGTCACCGCCACATCCACCACCACCTCAACCTCCCTCCTACTCCATATGGGCCTCGTCCTTCAGAGATGAAGAAGAACATTGTTTTATTTTTCTGTTTTTTTTTGTTGTTTTAAGTTATTTCCCTATCCACATTTGTTTGCAGAGCACTTGCCATGCTCTTAATTACGTTTTGCTGCCATTTGCAGCACTCTAGCCCTTTCCTTTGGTGTTTTAGAGCCATTTTAGTGCCTTAAAGTTCGGGTCCCCATTGACTTCAATGGGGTTCGGTGTCCGGGAAAAGTTCGGTAAAAGTCCGGGACACGGACCCGGACTTTTTTTTAAAGTTCGGCCGAACCCGTCGAACACGGACATCTAGGTGTCCGCTCAACCCTAATGAACAACAATGTGATGAATGCTGAGTGCGAGGCTTAGAATAATTCTCTGAATAAGGACAAAAAAGTATCCTTTCTGGAGGGAATGGAAAGGTGTAATATTAATCTTGTTAATAGTCAGAGGAAATATGGTGGTTCTCCTGCAGACTGAGTTGGAGAAGCCCCTCCACTTGGGATATAAATATTTATCAAGAATATTCCTCAAGAAATCTATGAAGATAAATTATTTCCACTTTTTCAGATTGCAGAAACATTGTATGAGTTTTGTTGTAGACTGTTGCCGGACAATCTGAGGTGGGGTGGGATCCCTGATTAATCAAAGCACTGTTTGGGTGGGCAGTGTGGGTGGGCAGTGACCTGAGTCACCTAGGCTTGTCTAGGTGACTAGTTGTTAATTAGCTTACTCTTTAATTAGCTTACTGTTTATGTTGACTGTTCATTAGAAATACTGTTTGCAGTTTGTATTGTTTAGGGTAATGTGATCAAGCTCTTACCTTTTTTTTTTTTTTTTTGTGGTATATATTCTGTGTAAATTTCTAATAAAGTCAGTTTCAGTTTGCACCTAAGCCAGTGTCGTCTAGTTCTTGGGTGCAACGCTCAGCTATATTACCTGGTTCCTGAGTGTATCTTGGTGGAAGTACCCAAGCTGGGTGCTAGGCGGTCTTTCACATAACTGCAGCAGAGAAACACCTGGTCACCAATCTGGTTACCCTCTCTAGACAAGGTACAAAAAATGGGCATCTTTGGAACTTTAGATGAGACACCTGCGAGCTAACCCTGTTTTTACATCAAATGGCTGACAGACAGGGTATTTATGACAGAAGAGACCCTATTGGTCTCTTCTGACATAAATGCATCCTTCTACCTGTCAGCTGTCATGTTCACTGAGCCGCCCATGCGCAGGGCAGCGAACATTTACAGCCCTGATCAGCCCCCCGATCCTTGCCGCGGTGATGTGAATCCTGTGCGTATGTGCGGGACTGGCATCATTATAGCCTGGCCTATTAATTGGCCGAAGGCACGGGACATGGAAGGAAGATAGGGCAAAGATGGAAGCGCTGCGGCCCGCCAGATCGGTCTCAGCGCTGCGCTGGAAGACACCATATGACAGGTAAGTCTGCCATAATGTACAAATGTGCTGTGCATACTAGTTTATTATGGCATAGCCCACCTGGGGGGCCTTAACCACTTAAGCCCCGGAGGATTTGGCTGCTCAAAGACCAGGGCCTATTTTGCGATTCTGCACTGTGTGACTTTAACGGACTATTGTGCGGTCGTGCGACGCTGTACCAAATGAAATTGACGTCCTTTTTTTCCCACAAACAGGGCTTTCTTTTGGTGGTATTTGATCACCTCTGCAATTTTTATTTTTTGCGCTATAAACAAAAAAAGAGCGTCAATTTTAAAAAAAGAATAATATTTTTCACATTTTTTATATGAAATTCACAAAAAAAATATAAAAATCAAAATTTTATTATTGGTAAAAAAAATCGCAATAAGGGAAAAGTTATTGCGTTTACTAACTAAGGGAAAGATTTATGTCATTTTTATTGTTTTTTTCTTTTAACTAGCAACGGCGGCGATCTGCGATTTTTTTTTTTTCAGGACTGCGACATTACGGCCGACAGATCGGACCCCTGACTAACATTTTTGACACTTTTGGGCGTACCAGTGACAATACTACAGTAATCAGTGCTATACATATGCACTGTTACTGTAAAAATTACACTGGCAGGGAAGGGGTTAACTTTATTAGTGATCAAGGGGTTAAGTGTGCCCCTAGGGGCATGATTCTAACTGTCCAGGGGCGTGGCTTGTGATGTAACCACAGAGACATATGATCCTACATAGCAGGGTCATATGATCTCTGCAGTTACCAGGGAGAATGACAGGCGGCTTTGTTTACATCAGCCGCCTGCCTTTCTCCCTCTCCAGCGGGAGATCGCGAGTGACCGGCAGACATCGGAGCCGCCGGTCACTCGTGCGGGGATGGCCGTGAACGAGTGGGGGCGGGAGCTTTGCCCAGGAGGGGCTGACTGCCGCAGTAAATATACTGTGGGCGGTCGGCAAGCGGTTAAATTAAAGAAAATATAGCTGACTTTACTTCCACTTTAAATATGCTTTGACTGCTAAAGTTGTTTATATTACATCACTTTATATTATACAACTTTCTTCAATACTTCAGATTATTACACTAATTAGAAAGAAAAATGCAAGGCAGGTTAATGATCATTCCTGCCTTTAAAATATATATTTGTATTTATGTAATTCAGCATACTCCTTACAGCCAAAGACCTAAAATATTATGGGTGCTGTAGTTAAAACACAGATGGCGCCATCCAAAGCAAAGTCCAAACACAGAGATATCACTGGCACACCATTACAGATAAATAAAAACAGGATATTTATGCACATACCTTTTCTACTCATTTTGTCGACTGCTGGCGGGTACTGCTGGTCATGACGTCGGGTACTGCTGGAGGAAGCAGTGGCTGCAGTAGAGAGCAGAGCCGCTGCTTCCTGTATGGCTCCTGTCACAGGTAGAGTGCATTTCATATCACTCCACCTGTGACAGAGCCGGAACTATACAGGAAGCAGTGGCTCTGTCACTGACTGCAGATATCCTAAGTCTCCCGCAGCAGTCGGAAGATCGCACGACACTTGCAGCCCAGTGCGTGCCCATCCAATGCAGCCTAAACAGTGCCCATCCAATGCAACTTCACCAGTGTGTGCCCATCCAATTCAGCCTGACCAGTGCCCATCCAATGTAGCCTCACCAGTTCAAGCCCATCCAATGCAGTCTGCAATGGAGAGGAAAGCCGCTGGATTACCCAGAGCGGGGAACTCCCGCTTACCCGGCAACCGCTGTCATATTAAGTCCTGCCTCCTGGACCGGCTCCTATGATAGACGTCACCAATGTGCTGTCTTTCTTAGGAGCCAGTCATGGAGGCGGGGCTTCGTATGACATTGGTCGCCGGGTAAGCAGGAGATCCCCCCTCTGTTTGTAATCCGGCGGTGCTCGCCCTCCCCCTCCTCCCGTCCCCTCCCCTTCCCTCCCCTCCTCCCCTCCCCTCCCCTCCCCTCCCCTCCAAGGCAGCCTCTGTCTACAGTTGGTTGGAAACCGCTGTGGCCGTGCCCCCGACTCAACTTCCTTCCTCCCCAGCAAAAAACTAAAAAAAATTGTCAGGGGGCAGTGGGCGCATTGCCTGCGGTTCCGGGCCGCAGGTTGGACATGCTTGGTGTAGGCGGTGGAATCAAGATCACAATCTTTTAATGATTAATTGTGCAGCTCTACTCACCACCATAGAAAAAAAAAATGGGGCTACTAGGGACCCATTTTTCAAACTGGCAGTGGTCCGTTTTGTTTTTTATTTTTTACATTTTTTACAACATATTATATAGCACCGGCAATATATACAGCACTTTGTTAATTGCCCCAAACCCAAGAACAAAAATATACAGTAGTCCTTTATTTTTTTTTTTAATGTATTTTTACCTGGTGGTCCTACCAGTAACACATTCAGGATGACAATGCCCACTGACTGTAAGCATTGTTACCATTGTCACACAGAAAGTGTGCTATGCATGCAGACTCTCTCTAAATATTTTCAGGTAGTAATGTGTACATTTGCCCATAATGGTGGCGACCGGAAATATCACAGAAAAAGAGCCATTAAAATATAGACAATAATGGTGAGATGACATCTGTATTGCAATTGAAGAGCAACCATATTCTAGTTGTGGTGTAATCCACGTCAACCAGGACAGTGAACAAAACATTTATTTGATAAAGTACTTATTGGTTGTCAACCAACTTGCATAACCTTATACAATGAACCATTATCCACATGCCGACTGCTTACTATATATATACGGTGGCTGGGTGACTCGTACAGGAAAAACAACATATGGATACGTTTCTCGCTTGGTGGCAGCTAGGGGGCGAGTGCGCGCCAGCAGCGGCGTGGTCGCACCCCCGATTGTTAGCGGGGAAGCCACGATCGCTCCCCACTGAGAGAGAAGGGCGGTCGGCTGTTGTAAACACAGCCATCCATTCTTCTCCCTGGAATGGTCATAGAGCCCCTGTGATCCTTCTATATAGGATCACATGTCTCTATGGTCATTTCAGAAGCCACACCCCCCCCCCCCCCACAGTTAGAATCACTCCCCTAGGCTCACATTTAACCACTTGATCACCCACAGGGTTAACCCCTTCCCTGCCAGTGTCATTATTACAGTAGCAGTGCATATATGTAGCACTGATTACTGTAGTAATGTCACTGGTACCCCCAAAAGTGTCAAAATTGTCAGTTGGGGGTCCGATCTGTCTGCTGCAATGTTGCAGTCCCACAAAAAATCGCAGATCGCCGTCATTACTAGTAAAAAAAAAAACAAAAAACATTAATCTTTCCTGTAGTTAGTAGACGCGATAACTTTTACGCAAACCAATCAAAATACGCTTATTGCAATTATTTTTACCAAAAATATGTATCAGAAAATAAATTGGCATTAACCACTTTACCACCGGAGGATTTTGCTGTCTTCCGTCCAGGCCACTTTTTCGATTCGGCGCTGTGTGACTTCAACTGACAATTGCGCGGTCGTGCGACGCCGTACCCAAACGAAATTTACGTCCTTTTTTTCCCACAAACAGAGCTTTCTTTTGGTGGTATTTGATCACCTGTGTGATTTTTACTTTTTGCGCTATAAACAAAAAAAAGAGCGTTTATTTTGAAAAAATAACAATATTTTTAACATTTTTTTTATATGAAAAAGATGTAAAAAACTATTTTTTAAAAAATTTTTGGCCAATTTGTTTTCTGCTACCTATGTTTGGTAAAAAAAATCGCAATAAGCGTATTTTGATTGGTTTGCGCAAAAGTTATTGCGTTTACTAACAAAGGGAAAGATTTCTGTCATTTTTGGTGTTTTTTTTTTTAACGCGTAATGGCAGCGATCTGCGATTTTTTTTGCAGGACTGCGACATTGCGGCGGACAGATCGGACCCTTGACTGACATTTTTGACACTTTTGGGGGTACCAGTGACATTACTGCAGTAATCAGTGCTATATATATGCACTGTTACTGTAAAAATGACACTGGCAGGGAAGGGGTTAATTTTATTGGAGAGGGAGGGGTTAATGTATGCCTGGTGCTTACTGACGTGTAGGGGGGGAGGTGACTGAGTGAGTCATGGACAGATCGGATGTCCAGCTATGCTGAACACTCCGATCTGTCACTCCCTGTCACTATGGAGATCCGCCCGCTGTGTTTACACACAGCGGGCGGATCTCCAGACTCGATCCCCGACGATCGCCGCTGCTCCTCCCCTGGCCCGACTCCCGCTGTGAATGAAAACAGTGGGAGCGAGCCTCCGGCGGCGCGCAAGCGCCGCCCAGAAGGGGGAGTGTCTGACGACGTAGTACTACGTCGTCAGACGATAACGAGCCACTCTGCCGCAGTAATATTACTGTGAGCAGTCGTAAAGTGGTTAAAATGTTAAAAAATTTAGATTTTTAAATGTTTTTTTTTTTTAGAATGTCATATCACAGAATTTGAAAAATATTGTTTTGTTTTCAAAACTCGCTATTTTTTTGTTTCTAGAGCACAAAATAAAAATCGCACAGGTAATCAAATACCACCAAAAGAAAGCTCTATTTGTGGGAAAAAAAGGACGTCAATTTTATTGGGGTACAGCGTCGCACGACCACGCAATTGTCCGTTAAAGTAACGCAGTGCAGAATCGCAACATAGGGCCTGGTCATTAAGGGGGCAAATACTTCCGGTCTTAAAGTGGTTAAGAATGTAGAAAAACAAGGAGCAAGCAGCTCCAAACCTGAGCATTTTATAAAAAGAAAACAGAAATAAAGAAATGGGAAAAGAGAAGAGCGAAAGTGACTGCCCCCCTCCAGCTCAGTCATTCACCGAGAGATATTGTATCCACGGCTGCCAGGTGTTATCATATGTAGCTTGATTATTATGGAGAGTAAATGTTAGCTTATCACTGATCAAGATCCAGTTTAATTTTTGTTTCAGATAGTCAAGTTTGGCTTTCGTTGGTTCCAACACCGCACAATGGCCACTTGGCTGCTAGGGATATCATCGCCTATTTTTGAAAGAGGGCACTTTCGGGCTTCCTAGAAATATTTTGGCTTTTGACAGAACGAATGAGGTTGAACGTCCTAATCCAAAGCCAAGCCACTTTCCCAGATAGCAAGAATAACTTGCCACAAAATTGTGTCAGTGTTAAACTGTAAGTCTGTTACCTTGCTGCCCATTTTCATTGGCAAGTTATACGCTTACAGAACACTTGAAGCACAAGTTCTAGTTGAAACTTTGCATGGCAAATCTCTAGCAAGAGCAAAGTTGCAGTGGTGAGTCTACAGCAAGAGCTCAGCAAGTCTACAGCATGAAAATGTAGCCACAGTGACCCCTGTGGTGGGATGACTATTGTACAACCGAACCAGAACTTGCAGCAGACTTGCAGAAAGTTTGCTAAGAAAGTGAATCTGGATTCGTGCAATGCCGAATTACTGTAATTGTGCAACAAGCTTGCGAAGCCTAGCAATAGCTTGGTAAGTCATTTTTAAACTTGCAGCACAATTGCTTGCTATCTGGGTTGGGGCATTGCCACCATATATAAATCATAGAGCCTACTTGGCCACATTTCCAAAAACACTGGGATGAGGTTTTCAATTCTAGCTGGGACCAAATAGATTTTTTTTTTTTTAAGCCTAATAAACACATATGATTAGATTTTTGTTGCATATTTTCAGACCAAATGAAAGTAATTAAGAGAAGCTCATTGTTATGGTTTATAATTTCACTTTTATTTTCTTCTTGCTCCTGGTGCAGCTAGAGTGTGTGCAATGCTTAGATATATACAAAATGTTATGTTTCCCATCTCAGAAATTTGGGAGGTATGCTTGCAGTGCTTATATCATAATCAGGCTTGCATCTCATTTAGGACATCAATACAGTATGTCAAAGTCAATGCTTGTTTGATGATTTCACTGGACAGCCATGATCCCAACAGAAATGGGTCAGTCAATACACGTCTGGGTCTTGTGACCACTGTGGCAACCACTGAAAATACTTTGTAAATAAACCTTGTTTCTCTACATGCTATTACATCATCGTTTCATACAAAACAAAGACTTCCTCAATTTTGGTATAGCAAAACATATTTTTTTATACCAGTGGGGCAACAAAAACAAATAGTTTTTTTACAATTTTGGTTATTCAAAAATAGAACGGTGTGATTGTCTCTGTTATCTGAAGCTATCCTTATTTAACCACTTGCTGACCGCCTACTGCAGATATACTGAGGCAGGCTGGCTCAGCTGCGCGAACCGACGTATGGGTATGTCGGTTCGCAGGAGCGCTCCTGGGGGCGAGTATGCGTCCACCCCCACTAGGCACTGGGCCGAGATTGCCGCCGGGCACCCGTGATCACTAACCACTGAGAGAGAACGACAGTCAGCTGTTGTAAACACAGCAGACCGTTCTTCTCGCTGGAATGAACACAGAGCGCCTGTGATCCTCCTATATAGGATCACAGGTCTCTGTGTTGATTCCACAAGCCCATCCCCCTCACAGTTAGTAAACACCACCTAGGCTCACACTTAACCCTTTGATTACCCCTGTGGTAACCCCTTCCCTGCCAGTGTCATTATTACAGTAACGGTGCATATTTTTAGCACTGATTACTGTAGTAATGTCACTGGTCCCCCCAAAAGTGTCAAAAATGTTAGATAGGGGTCCAATCTGTCCGCCACAATTTCGCAGTCCCGCTAAAAATCGCAGATCGCCGCCATTTCTAGTAAAAAATAAAAAAATAAAATAAAAATGACATAAATCTTTTCCCTAGTTTGTAGAGGCGATAACTTTGGCGCAAACCAATCAAAATATGCTTATTGCAATTTTTTTACCAAAAATATGTAGTAGAATACAAATTGGCCTAAAAGGATGAAAAAAATTGATTTTTAAATTTTTTTTTGGGAATGTTAAATAGCAGAAAGTGAAAATATTGTTTTTTTTTTTTTTTTCAGAATTGTCGCACCTTTTTGTTTAAAGCGCAATAAATAGAAATCGCACAGGTGATCAAATACCACCAAATGAAAGCTCTATTTGTGGGGGAAAAAAAAGGACATTCATTTTATTTGGGTACAGGTGGATGGAGGAAAGGAGGGATGGTTAGATGGATGGAACAATAGATGGTTGGTTGGTTGGTTGGTTGGATGAATGGAGAGCTGGTTGGATGGATGGAGGGATGGTTGGATGAGGGAGGGAGGGATAGTTGGAGGGATGGATGGAGGGATGGATGGAGGTAGGGATGAATGGAGGGAGGGGTGGTTGGATGATGGAACAGGGGAATGGTTGGATAGATGGAGGGATAGATGAGGGAGGGATAGTTGAAGGGATGGAGGGAGGGATGGATGGATGATTGGATGAATGGAGGGAGGGATGGTTAGATGATTGGTTAGATAAAGGGATGGATGGAGGAAAAGATGGATGGATGGAGGAAGGGATGGATAGATGGAGGGAGGGGTGATTGGATAGAGGGAGGGATGGATAAATAGAGGGAGGGATGGATGGAGGATAGAGGATAGAGGGAGGGATGGATAGAGGATAGAGGTAGGGATAGATGGAGGATGGAAGGAGGGAGGGATGGTTGTATAGAGGGAGGGATGGATAGAGGGAGGGATGGGTGGATGGATGGAAAGAGGGATGGAACGAGGGATGGAAGGAGGGATGGATTGAGGGATGGATGGATGGAAGGAGGGATGGATGGGGGGAAAGAGGGAGGGATGGATGGATTGAGAGAGGGATGGATACAGGGATGGATAGAGGGAGGGATAGATGGAGGGAGGGATAGATAGAGGGAGGGAGGGATGGAGGGATAGATGAATTGATGGAAGGAGGGATGAATGGATGGAGAGAGGGATGGATGGACAGAGGAAGGGAGGGATAGAACACACAGACATCCTGTCCTTGTGCTGCTCTTCTAAATATCTGTATCACACACTGTGAAAACAGCCTCTGCTGTCTCATTGCTGGCAGAAGCTGTTTTTTTAGACTAGCGGACTCACTGCAGAGGCTGAAAAATGATCTGTCTGCCTCCTGTAATCCATCCTTTATAGCAGGCTGTGTTCTCTCCACTCCTCTCCTATCCCCCTCCTATTGTTCTGCTGGCACCTCCTCCTGATACAGCTTAGTTTAGAAGTTGAATTAGGCAGGCTGAGGAAGGGGGCGGGTAGAATGTCTTCTCTATGGCTGAGGAAGCAGCAGAGAGGCTGTATATCCATCCGCCTCTGAAATCAGGCTGCTGGGTCTAACTAAAGATTATTAGCTTATGCTGCCAGAGCAGCTGTATCCCTCCACAGGAAAAAAAGAGTTCACAGCCTTCTGGAATCAATAGAGGATGTGCAGTTACAAAAAAAAGGAAAAAAAAATTGATATATGCAAGTAGTGGCATCTGCATTTTGGGGTGCTATGAGGGTGCTTAAAGAATTTTTGGGGGTGCTTAAGAACACCCAAGCACCCACCTGGCTCCGCTCCTGCCGGAGACAAAACCAGTTACAGACTTGGTCCGGGGACAGTGCCCTCAATCCGGGAACTGTCCCCGGAAACTGGGGATGTCTGGTTACCCTAGTCTAGGGAGACAACCGGGCTGGAATCTGGAGCAGTGACCTGTCAGGCTTTATGGGGGGAAAGGCAAGCCCCTCAGTAGTCAGACTTCATTTAGAATTAGTCCATGCCTGTAGTAAGCCAGAGAAAATCAGAAACCACAAACAGCAGTTACCATTTACCCCTGGATTTAACAGGTGAGGGAACCCTCACCAATTAGGGGTAATTTTTGAATCCAGCATCCATTTAATGCCTGTATATATTCAGGAATATGTAGTAATGATACGAGTATATCTGTATCTAATGGTAGAACTGTGTCTTTAAAGTGGCTGTAAACCCTCTCACATACCTAGTGAAGTGACTGGCCTCATGAGATACACAGAGATGCAGCAAATCCTCCTACATACGTTTTACTTGCTACTCTACAGACTACATCCATTCTAATGTGCAGAATTGTGATAAAATCCTTCTGCATCTGACAGTATCACAGAGGAGGGGGCAGAGAGCTGCAGTTACAGTGTGTGAGAGCTGATTGGAGGAAAGAGACACACCCCCTTCACACACTGCACAGAAACAAAGGAACATGCAGAGCTGTGTTCTGAATAGACAAGCTGTGTGCTGAGCTCTGAGCTCCCTCCCCTTTCACAAGTTTATCTCATGTGTTGGGGAAAACTTCTCAGAAGTGATAACAGGAATGAAGCACCAGAGAGAAATGACGTTTTGGAGATAGACAAGTAAACACTACAGATATATACGCTTAGATCTGATTTCATGACTGAGGTTTACAACCACTTTAAGGTCATGGTATATGCGTATGAGTATTAACCAGTGGCGGCCCGTGCATAGGCGCCCCCCCTAAATAAATAATAAAAAAAAAGACAAAATGAGCAATAACGTTTTAAAAAAAAAAAATTGCGTTCGCAAACTTCGCCGCCGCCGGCCTATGTGGAGGCTGGGGGTGGGGGGGGGGTGGGGTTACGACCCACAAGAGGCGCTGATTGGCTGCCTTCTGGGGGCGTAACCTGGGCGCGGGGCACAGCGCTTGCACACCCCCACTTTGTGGATTCCTGGCTGTGATTGGTCCAGTCTCCAGCCTGGACCAATCATCATCCAGGACATCCGATTGCGACGCCGCTGACGTCGCAATGGGGGCGGTGCCGGTGCGTGCATCAGTCACTCACCGTCACCGCCCGGTCAGCTTCCCGCCGCCGAAGACCTGGAGTCCAGTCCGGAGAAGAAGCCCGCGCCGGTCACCCGCCGCAGAAGAGGGAGAAGCGCCACTCACCTTCCCGCTGCCGAACGAAGAAGAGGAGAGGGAGAAGCTGCCGTGACTCACAGGTAAGTGCACTCTCAGTCGGGCACGCACGCATAGCTCTGCATTGGGGAACATCCGAACATGTATACTGGCTGCACTGGAGGCACGCATCGCATGCATAGCTCTGCATTGGGGACATGTTTACTGGATGCACTGGAGGCACGCATTGCATGCATAGCTCTGCATTGGGGACATGTTTACTGGCTGCACTGGAGGCACGCATGCATAGCTCTGCATTGGGGACATGTTTACTGGCTGCACTGGAGGCACGCATGCATAGCTCTGCATTGGGGACATGTTTACTGGCTGCACTGGAGGCAAGCATGCATAGCTCTGCATTGGGGACATGTTTACTGGCTGCACTGGAGGCAAGCATGCATAGATCTGCATTGGGGACATGTTTACTGGCTGCACTGGAGGCATGCACACATAGCTCTGCATTGGGGACATGTTTACTGACTGCACTGGAGGCACGCACGCATAGCTCTGCATTGGGGACATGTATACTGGCTGCACTGGAGGCACGCACGCATAGCTCTGCATTGGGGACATGTATACTGGCTGCACTGGAGGCACGCACGCATAGCTCTGCATTGGGGAACATGTATACTGACTGCACTGGAGGCACGCATCGCATGCATAGCTCTGCATTGGGGACATGTATACTGGCTGCACTGGAGGCACGCATGCATAGCTCTGCATTGGGGACATGTATACTGGCTGCACTGGAGGCACGCATGCATAGCTCTGCATTGGGGACATGTATACTGGCTGCACTGGAGGCACGCATGCATAGCTCTGCATTGGGGAACATGTATACTGACTGCACTGGAGGCACGCACGCATAGCTCTGCATTGGGGACAAGTATACTGGCTGCACTGGAGGCACGCACGCATAGCTCTGCATTGGGGACAAGTATACTGGCTGCACTGGAGGCACGCACGCATAGCTCTGCATTGGGGACATGTATACTGGCTGCACTGGAGGCACGCATGCATAGCTCTGCATTGGGGACATGTATACTGGCTGCACTGGAGGCATGCATGCATAGCTCTGCATTGGGGACATGTATACTGGCTGCACTGGAGGCACGCATGCATAGCTCTGCATTGGGGACATGTATACTGGCTGCACTGGAGGCACGCATCGCATGCATAGCTCTGCATTGGGGACATGTTTACTGGCTGCACTGGAGGCAAGCATGCATAGCTCTGCATTGGGGACATGTTTACTGGCTGCACTGGAGGCAAGCATGCATAGCTCTGCATTGGGGACATGTTTACTGGCTACACTGGAGGCAAGCACGCATAGCTCTGCATTGGGGACATGTTTATTGGCTGCACTGGAGGCACGCATGCATAGCTCTGCATTGGGGACATGTATACTGGTGGTCACTGCATTGGAGGCACGCACGCATAGCTCTGCATTGGGGACATGTATACTGGTCATTGCATTGGGGACATGTATGCTGGTCACTACATTGAAAGGGGGCATTTATACTGGTGGTCACTATATTGAAGGGGGCATGTACTGTGGGGTTTGTGCTAGGGGCCTGTACTGTGGGGTTTATGCTAGAGGGCATGTACTGTTGGGTTTGTGCTTGAGTTGTTTGTGCGCGTTTGTTCTGGAGGGGTCTGTACTGTGGGGTTTGTGCCAATCTCAGTCCATGTATCCCATAATAGGGTGTCTCTCACAGTATATCCCATAATAGGGCCCCTGTTCCCTATTATGGAATTATACTAGTACTGAGAGACCCCTTAATATGTGTTATATTGGAATAATTGGTTCACGCAAGCAAAATACAGGGGACAAAATGGGTGGAGTCTATAAGGGGTGTGGCTTCTGAGAAATGGGAGGGGTCAAAATGGAAGGGCGGGGTCTTGCGCCCCCCCATCTTAAAACTTCACCAGCCGCCACTGGTATTAACATATTTATACAGTATATAACACCACTAGTCTTTTGATGAAATAATCGAATATACTGTAAATAGTTGATTTAAACTGAAAGCTCATTTGGGCCTTATAGAACACCTGTAATTAAAGATAGCCCAATACATTGCAAATTGTACAATTCCCTGTAGATTTATAAGCAACTTTAAAGTGTTAGGGCCTACCTTACTAGATACAGATGAAATAGATTGTTTAGGTAGGCCCTCACACTACAAAGTTGTTGGAAAATCTTAAGCAGATAGCCCAGATATTGTACAGCCAGATTGTTATGTGTGTGTGACCATTTTTAACTAATTATTTCCTTTAATATCTCAACATCTCATTGCTATGATTGATGGCTTCACTGTCAGTCATGGGAAGAGGTAAGGGGCAGGGCCAAGCTCAATTTAAGTTAATTTCTAGCTGTGTCTGCTGGTATTTGAAAATATATCAGGTGCTGCTGGGTCCTACTTTGCACTGATGCTAACAGTTTTATAAGTTTATTCTTTCTGCAGAGGTCTTCTAATTTTAAAGAGAGACCCAGAGGAAATAAACAGCAGGGCTGCATGACTGGAGGAGGGGATAGTCTCTAGGAAAGAGTTAAAATGTTAGGTCAGGTGGAAGAAAGAAGCAACAGGACTTGCACGGGCTGTGCTAGGAGTTCTTTTTTTCAAAAGATCAACAAAGAAGAGGGTTGCACCACCTGCTTGTCCTCATGTTATGTCAGTTGGTTTTGTAGCTGATTGTCATGGCAGGCTGGTGGGATAGGGGGCCTTTGGGGGTCTATGAAATGACTACAAAAATTGGGGTATCCATGTGGTGGTATTGGCTTCCCACCATGGTGTCAGTTGTTTAATGGGGATCGGGAAGTTGAAATCAGTCAATTTTGGAGCTGCCCTCCAGCTGGTGGAGTTCAGCTGGGGACAAGGGTGGAGTTTAGGTAAGACTTTTGGCTAGGAGATGCCAAATACAGTAAAGGGCTGATGTGGCTGTTTAAAGAGGAAGTAAACCCTCCTCTGACACTTTTACCTATAGGTAAGCCTATGATAAGGCTTACCTATAGGTACTGTAAATATCTCCTAAACATGCACCGTTTAGGAGATATTTACCTTACATGCATTCAGTGACGTCACTGGCGCATGCACTCTGAAGGAACGGCCGCTCCTTCAGAGCTCCGTGGAGTGCCGTCACCGCGGCCACGGTCAATCAGATGGCCGGATGCCGCGATCCCGGAAGACGGGCAACTGGACATGTCGCCCGTCATGCAGGTAAGCGGACTGCACGGCGGGGGCTCGTTCTAAGGTAAGTATTTCATAATGAGCTAGTATGCGATGCATACTAGCTCATTATGTGTTTCTCTTGCAGGTTGCAAAAAGAAAAAAAAATTTTTTTGGGGGTTTACAACCTCTTTAAACACATGTTGACACTAACATTGCCATACAAAGGTGTGTGTCTAGCCATGCCTGCACTCATCTGTGTCCATCTTCCAGAAAGTCCAGAAGGTGGAGAACCCAGGAAAATACAGATGTAAATACTGACTTTCTGTTTAAGAACTGTACCTGTTCCACAACCCTGCTTTGCAATGCTTGCCTGTGTATTGGCCAGACAAAGAAAGAACAAATTCCACAGAGAGCTCTCAATGAGGTTTTGTGGGACTTCTACTTCCAAGTTTGAAGCTACAATTGTATATGGAGAGCCCTGGGTATATGCCCTTCCACCATTCCTAGGAAGATTACCAAGGAGCAGGTACGAGCTTCTGAACATCCACAGTCTTTTTTTCAGTATTGGAATAAATATAGACATGTTGTGTGATCTCTGTGTCCTTATATGTTATAATTACCCTCAAAATGGTCACAGTGTTCACCAAGACTGAAAGCAATTTAAAAATTGTAACAGGAAATCTCCAAGTGGGGACACTTCTGGTGATAGCTGTCTAAGAGGGGCTTTCCAAAAATAAAAATAAAAGTTTTGGGATTTTGCTATACTTTAAATTCATTTACTGGCCAATGACTAATAGGAAGGAACTGGAGGGCCAAAAACATGCCCCCAGAAAACACTAGTTTGACATGGCCGAAGGGTTGAAACATTCTTCTGATCATGCTTCTCCAAAGCTCTCTTGTCATTAGAATACATTTTTAAGTTCTGCAAAGTGTTGAATCTGATATCTGTAATTCAACTCTGTGTATCTAGATAACTGATATTTTATCTTCGTATCTTATTTTATCTTCTCTCAAAAACTTACACGGACTGTGGACATATCATGTTTGGAAGATTTATTAAATTCCTTATGAATGCCTTTTTTGCCTAATCACCACTCCCAAACAAGATATAACAATGATCGCAGAATTCCAAGGAGTGGACGGTCTGTGAGTTGATTCATTCATCAGTTATGTCTGTAAAATTTTGATGAAATCCTATGCCTAGACAGCTGCAGATGATATGATTACTAGTCCCACAACAATTCATTAGGATATACAGTATAAAGTTAGATTTAGAGATAATATTCTGTATGTTCATATCCAATCACCCTCCGTTATTCTGGCCTCTGTATATGCTGTGTCTAATTCAGTGTTGGGGGTAACTAGTTACAAAGTAACTAATTACAGTAACTACATTACTTTTTTTGGTAACTAAGTAATGTAACTAGTTACAATACTAATATTGGTAACTACACTACTTTACTAGGCTATAGGAGGTAACTACACTACTTTACTAGGCTATAGGAGGTAACTACACTACTTTACTAGGCTATAGGAACACGCTTTCCTGCGTTACCCAAGCCGTGCGATACAATTGTTATTTCGAAGAATAGAGAGGGATGAAGTTTATGACTTTTTGTTGCACTTTATGTTTTATTCTGTTTTTTTCAGGTTTTGTTCTCATGTTTCCCAAAGCCTGTGTTTATACAATAAACTCTATGCAGAAAGAGTGTCATGTATCTTCTTCTACACGGTCAATTAAGAAAGAGGAAAGTAAAGTAATAAGTAGTGAAGTTACTTTTCAAATGCAGTAACTAGTAAAGTAATCTCATTACAATTTACAGAAGTAACTAGTAACTAGTAACTAATTAAATTTTTTGAGTAACTACCCCAACACTGGTCTAATTCTGTTAAAGCCCAACTGAAGTCCCACACCTTTTTATCTCTGTATACTGTAGTCCTGCATCACTTTTTTCTTTTTATCTTTGTTGTTTGATACACGGAAGACATGGTTTACACTTATGTCCGCGGTGCTACAGGTAATCTGTCATAATTGGGGTCACATTTTAATATATAAACGTAATGACAATAATGGTCTCATACCCCAGATGATGGCTTGTTAGACAAAACGCGTCGGGTCTAGCTCTGTGCCATTACGTTCGATGCTGCTGACAGAATACTAAATTAAAAGTGCGTTTTTTATCTACCGAATTGTAAGTGTTCTTAACCTTTAATAAACCCCTTTATTGTACGGTTTTACACTATGTGGAGGTTTTTTTGTCTTTCTCCTCTGGATAATTTATCCATTGAGCTTAACTGGAGAAGATTCGATCCTTGCTTAACTGTGATTCGGTGGATCCCTTATTGAGCTGTTTCCATTGAGGGTGGATGTGGAGTATTCCGGTGTGCGGAGAGCAGAGTGGAAAGTGGCGGGAGAGATTTCATCTTTTCCCCTTCCCTACTAGGTGTATATACACCACTGCTTCTGTTGACCCAATAGGCGTATGCTAAACTGGGTCTACTTGTTTCAGGAAGCCTCCAATGTTGGTGGTGGATTTATTCACAGTGTTATTCAACATTCACTTGGATCACATATTGAAAATTCACGTTTACACACTGGTTTGGACTTTTTTATTCATGGGTTTTTTCTTTTTTCCTTTTCTATCACTTATTGTATAACAGTGTCATGGTAAATTCAATATGTACCATTGTACTATTATGTAGCTCACTTTATCATATGCACTATGTTTTATTACTTACAGTATCTCACAAAAGTGAGTACACCCCTCACATTTTTGTAAATATTTTATTATATCTTTTCATGTGACAACACTGAAGAAATGACACTTTGCTACAATGTAAAGTAGTGAGTGTACAGCATGTATAACAGTGTACATTTGCTGTCCCCTCAAAATAACTCAACACACAGCCATTAATGTCTAAACCACTAGCAACAAAAGTGAGTACATCCCTAAGTGAAAATGTCCACCATTATTTTCCAGTAGTACCTTAACCCACTTGGGCATGGAATTTAACAGAGCTTCACAGGTTGCCACTGGCGTCCTCTCCCACTCCTCCATGACGACATCACTGAGCTGGTTGATGTTAAAGACCTTGCGCTCCTCCATCCTTCGGTTTGAGGATGCCCCACAGATGCTCAATAAGGTTTAGGTCTGGAGACATGCTTTGCCAGTCCATCACTTTTACCCTCAGTTTCTTTAGCAAGGCAGTGGTCGCCTTGGAGGTGTGTTTGGGGTCGTTATCATGTTGGAATACTGCCCTGCGGTCCAGTCTCTGAAGGGAGGGGATCATGCTCTGCTTCTGTATGTCACAGTACATGTTGCCATTCATGGTTCCCTCAATGAACTGTACCTCCCTAGTGTCGGCATCCCCAGACCATGACACTCCCACCACCAGGCTTGACTGTGGGCAAGACACACTTGTCTTTGTACTCCTCACCTGGTTGCCGCCACACACGCTTAACACCATCTGAACCAAATAAGTCTCATCGGACCACAAGACATGGTTCCAGTAATCCATGTCCTTAGTCTGCTTGCCTTCAGAAAACTGTTTGCAGGCTTTCTTGTGCATCATCTTTAGAAGGGGTGACGACAGCCATGTAGATCAATTTGATGCAGTGTGCGGCATATGGTCTGAGCACTGAAAGGCTGACCCCCGCACCCCTTCAACCTCTGCAGCAATGCTGTCAGCACACATACGCCTATTTCCCAAAGACAACCTCTGGATATGATGCTGAGCACGTGCACTCAACTTCTTTGGTTGGCCATGGTGAAGCCTGTTCTGAATGGAACCTGTCCTGTTAAACCCCTGCATGGTCTTGGCCACCGTGCTGCAGCTCAGTTTCAGGGTCTTGGCAATCTTCCTATAGCCTAGGACATCTTTATGTAGAGTAACAATTCTTTTTTTCAGATCCTCCGAGAGTTCTTTGCCATGAGGTGTCATGTTGAACTTCCAGTGACCAGTATGCGAGAGTGAGAGCGATAACACCAAATTTAACACACCTGCTCCCCATTCACACCTGAGACCTTGTAACACTAACGAGTCACATGACACTGGGGAGGGGAAATGGCTAATTGGGTCCAATTTGGATATTTTCACTTAGGGGTGTACACACTTTTGTTGCCAGTGGTTTTTGACATTAATGGCTGTGTGTTGAGTTATTTTGAGGGGACAGCAAATATACACTGTTATGCAAGCTGTACACTCACTACTTTACATTGTAGCAAAGTGTAATTTCTTCAGTGTTGTCACATGAAAAGATATAATAAAATTTTCACAAAAATGTGAGGGGTGTACTCACGTTTGTGAGATACTGTATATAGTTACACTATATATTTTTTTGGTGATAACAGTTATTGATTTCTATTATCAACTATTCATCGTTGATTTGTGATTTTATGCACATTTATTTTTCAATCACTAGTGCTATCTAGGATATAATAGCGCCGCACATATTGTTTTCATTTTGTATAAAGACTGTCCTCTGCTGTGCTGGCTGCTCCTTTACAATCCTTGGTTAATCAGCGCAGTATTCCTTAGCTTTCTGTAGTCCTGCATCACTGCATGTTCTGATTTGTGACAAATTTTTGCTGTGAAAAGCCTTAAAGTAGCTTTTTCCAGTGCTCCGTGTTGGCAGAGCTTAGTAATAGCCACACCCCTCAGCGTGTCAACACAGAATAGTATTGCAGATAACAATATTGTACTGCACAGTTGTACTAACCTGTTGCTGTCCACCAAACCCATACTTTTGCAGCCGCACATAAATCTTAACATCTACATGCTGTACATATGCGTCACTGGGCGGCCCGTGTTTCAGATACAGCTCTCTGCCCCCATTAACAATCGGGCTCCTAATCATGTGACCACTGTGACAGCCAATCACAGTGGTCGCATGATCGCAGTTAAAGTGATTATAAAGGTTAGTGTTGTTTTTTTTTTTTAAATAACAAACATGTTATACTTACCTGCTCTGTGCAAGCGTTTGGCACAGAGCAGCCCCTATCCTCCTCTTCATCAGGTGCCCCCATGGAGAGCCTTTTTCCATGGGGGCACCCATGCGGGCGCGCTCACAAGTCCAGCTGCTGCGTCCATTGACACAGACAACAAGACTCGGCCCTGCCCCCTAGCTTCCATTCCACTAGATTTGATTGACAGCAGCGGGAGCCAATAGTTTTCGCTGCTATCAATCTATCCAATGAGGACCCGAGACAGCGGCTGGAACAGCTGGGCTCAGGCTCATCGCTGGAACGATTGGGTTCAGGTAAGAAAAAGGGGGGTTGAGGGGGGCAGACATTTTTTTTTTATTCCCTTAATGCATAGAATGCATTAAGGTGAAAAAGTACTAGGAGAATTTACAACTCCTATAAGACATTGCAACTGTACAAAGAAGCCTGTGATTATAGAGGCTGTTAGTACAATGTCCTTGTAATTGCACATCTTATTCTGTGTCTTTAGTTCTTTAGTTGAGCTAAAATAATATGTAAACCCAAAATGTCATATTCCTGATATGTGGCTGCTGTACTATGTACTTGTAGGAAAAAGTATCCTCTTTGTATTCCTTTCTTTGTGTGAAATCCCTGATGTTCCTGCCAGCCCCCCTTATTTCCTATCAAAAACTGACCCCACTAGGTGTGAGAGCACAGGGTTGTCAGATTTCTACCTGTGCTGGGAACTCAGCTTGCTCTCCTCCAATGAGCAAACTTCTGCTGACACACACTCTCTGCACAGCCATTCACTGGGAAGGCCAGTGTGCTGCTGCTTCCCTCAGCTCTGTGTGCACATTATGCAGCTGAGACCAGAAGGAATGTGATCACTTATGTAGTGTGTGCTACTAGTGGTGAGAGTAGGAAAAACATAGCTGGCTCTGGGTCAGGCCTGAGTCATTAAATCTGAGTCAGGGTTACTAGCGGCAAGGGCTGGATGACTCATCCTGGCAACTCTCTGGTGCCTCCCCCTGTTTCTGGGACATTGGAAAATATTCTAGAACTAGTGGGTGGAGGCTAGGAGGGGTTGCTATGAATATTTATTGGCCAAACCCCAGGAGTGGGCCTGGCAGGGGACTGGAAAACCCATAAATAGACATTGGTCGTAGCAGCACGGAAGTCTGGTGGCAAATGGAGATGCAGTCCTAAAGGAGGCTGTTGGTGGCTCTTGAGAGACCCCTTACACGGGGAGGGGAAGGGGGGGTTACCTCCGGCTGGAGCTCAGGAGGCGGGCCTGGAAGGATCCTATCACAGGAGACAGTTGGAGGGATTCAAGCCTGAGAGGCATCGGAGAGAGCAAGGAGAGGCAGTGAGTAGATCAGCACTGTGCACCGACAGACAAGGGGAGAGACTGCCATCTGTAGCAGGTCTCTCTTGAAGACAGCAGTGTGCCAAGTCTTCATCTAATCTTGCCCTGGGGAATCTCCATGTGTATGTGTCAGTCAGGCAAGACTGGGGCAGAGAGCCAGTCAGGAGGACTGGGAAGGAAGACAGCCAGGTGCGGCTGGTGGCAGCTAGGTGGACTAGCATTCTGCAAGCAAGTGGCGCTGGGATCAGTGGCCACAGAAAGCAGGAGGAAATGTGTCATGCTGTTCACTCCAATTGTGCTACTTTGTCAAAGGAATTGCAAGTTCCTGCCTGTAATGGGCCTTTGCTGAACTAGCAATACATCTGTTAGTTCCCTCAAGAGTGAATCAGCAGGAGCTGTGCATAGAGGAACCAAGTGTGTGCAGGTGGAAGGAAGAAGAGGATCTTTGTAAATAGAGAGGAAGTTGTCCCTTGTCCTGTGTTCTGGACATTGTCAAATTGGGCATCCCATAACTCCCTACCCCATCCAAGTTATCGTCCCCTAATAAAACAAGAAAAGCAGGCCAAGGACTGTTTTCTGTTTTGGAGTGAATGAATGAAATGCTATGTGAATGGCTGTGCAGCAGTGGGGATTGGGGACAGTGTTGCCAACCTTCCAGATTTTATTTTACTGACACAACACCAAGAATTTACTGGCATAGCCAAGTTTTTACTGGCATTTTCAAAAGTTACAAAATGACAGTTTTAATTACAATTTAAAATTACAGGATTTAAAGTAGGTATTAAAGCAGATATATTTAATATATATATATATATATGCTTAGGGACAGGACACTCGAATGGTCTCATCCAGCTCCGGTTCCAAGCTGAGCATCACAGCCATATTTTTTTACTGGCAACCTTTTCCTGTCACTGGCATTTACTGGCAGGAGAAAAATGCCCATTTTTTACTGGCTGCCAGTAAAAATACTGACGGTTGGCAAAACTGATTGGGGAACCATAACTTCAGCAACATCTACAGGGATATTGCTACATATATAAAAAAGGGAAAAAAGGTATTTATAATGTTTTTTATATTTATATACAGATGTTTTGCCTTTCATTTCTATTTTAAACTGAATGGGTTGTTTTACAAGGTGATAGTTTATCACTTTAAAACAAAACTGAAGTGTGAAAATAAAAAACTTAGAGCAGACATGCTATGTCTATCCCGAAATAAAACAAACCTGCTGTTCAGAATGTAGACTGACCTGCATGACAGTTACTTTATTCCCTACCGGTCACCTAAGATGGTGGAGGACCTGCGAAGAAACTGAGCGAAGGAAGTTGGAGGGAAGGAAGGTGACTATCTGCAGACCTTAGTTCCTCTTCTTTTTTTTTTTTGTGGATTTATTTCTGTACAGAATGTGTGGCGGCAGGTTTAGACAATGCCAACCTTGTTAGCAACATCTCCTCTTTAACCAGTTCATTATCACGCATTTAGACACAGCTGATCACAGGTTGCAGTAAAGGGCCAATCACAACGTCCCTTTACCATGTTATCAGCTGTGTCCAATCACAACTGATCACAATATAAACAGACTTGCCGGTTATCAGCAGTACCTTCCTTACAGGCAATCACAATCTGAGGAAAGGAGAGTCGGTAACTGGCAAGCGTGACAGGGGACATTTATACAGATAATCAGGGCACTGATCATCTGTGACCGTATTCACCATCACTGGAAGTGAAAAAACAGATAATTAATGGTTTGAATTGCTTCAGATGAGACAGTAATATTTGTCAGCAATATCTCTCAGGAAATGTAGGAAGACGAATGGTTTGACTTTTCAGATTGCTAGATAGTGAGATGAGTGGGGTTTGTTATTGGTAAGTGCCTGTATTCCTTTGTTCTATTGTTCCTGTTTGCCTTAAGATAAACTTATTATGGGATGTATATGTGTATGTGAATTGGCTGCTAAGGGGGAGGGGGGATTGTCCCACACTGTATATCTCTTTGTGCATGTGTTTGAATAAACAGTCTGTTTTTACCCCTTCATGAAGTCTTGGGGGAACCTGCTACAAGGGATTGCTATGCTCTTCATACTCCCTTGGATAATCACTAAGCTCTTGTAAGAGCTTGTTCCTGTTCCTGCTTCACTCTCTGAGAAAAGAGAGGTTCACCCACTGGAACCTGGAGCCTTGTCGTAGGTCCAGGGTGGGTAGGGGACGGTGAGACCCAAACCAAGCTGCGTCGTTTCGTGGAGTCTGAGGTGGTTATGGTGTCTGGTGGAGTGCTTGGAGCCCTCGGGAAGCACTAGGAGCATCCGTCAGCGGAGGTACCCAGTCGGGGTGCCGGTTGATCCGTTACATCATCAACGCCCCAATTATAAGTGCTACCCATCAGTACTTCCTATCAGTGCCATCTATCAGTACCTCCTCATCAGTGCCATCTATCAATGCCCATCAGTGCTGCCTGTCAGTTCCTATCAGTGCTGCCTATCACTGCCACCTATCAGTGCCCACCAGTGCTGCCTATCAGTGCCAATCAGTGCTACGTTTTAGTGCAGCCTTATCAGTGCTGCCTCATCAGTGCCCATCAGTGCACCCCGTCAGTGCACATTAGTGAAAAAGAAAAACGACTTATTTGCAAATTTTTATAACAGAAACTAAAAAAAAGTTTTGTTTTTTTTAATTTTTTGGACTTTTTGCGTTTTTTTTTGCAAAAAATGAAAAAACCCAGAGGGGAATAAATCACCACAGGAAAGTTATATTTGTGTGGAAAAAATGATCAAAATTTCATATGGGTTCAGTGTTGCATAACCGTTCAACTGTCATTCAAAGTGTGACAGCAATGAAAACTGGCTTGGTCAGGAAGGGGGTGAAAGTGCCCAGTATTGAAGTGGTTAAAGGATAAGTTCAATCTTTTTTTTAAAAAAAATAATAAATGCACATCTTTTTGCAGGTAAAGAAATGTGCATTTATTTTTATTTTTTTACTTGGAGCCTGTAAAGCATTGCACCTGCAATCAGCAGGGTGCCATGCAGGACTCCTGTAGACTTGTCTGTGTATCTGTCTGCTTGTACCTTGTACGGACAGTCACATACACATTGACAGGAAGAGGGAATTAAAGCGGAGTTCCACCCAAAAGTGGAACTTCCGCTTTAGGGAGTCCTGACCCCCCGACATGCCACATTTGGCATGTCATTTTTTGGGGGGGGGGAGCGGGTACCTAGTTTTGACAGGTACCCGCTCCCACTTCCGCTCGGAGCGCCGCGGCGCCCTGAGCGGAAGTTCTCCTCTCCCCCTCCCTCCCTGCAATCTTCTGGGACACGTCAGAGGTCCCAGAAGATTGCCGGCCAATCACGGCGCGCAGCGCGACTCGCGCATGCGCAGTGGGTACCCGGCTGTGAAGCCGCAAACTGTAACAGCCGGGTGCCCACAGCAGTGATGCCGGCGCCGAGGGAGAGGATCGAGGCTTCCGGCGGCCGCATCGCTGGACCGTTGGACAGGTGAGTAAATGGCTGGAACTCCGCTTTAACTAGCAAAGCGCTCAACAGCATCTTGGTAGTTAATTGAAGCAAAGGCTGTCGGTACTTGTAGTTTCCCATTCACAGAGCACTGTGATTGAATGATGTAACCACTCTGCGACATCACCTGAAGGCACCGCCCCCTGTGATGTCATCGAACGGTGCATACTTGGCCCCTGACATCACAGGGAGTGGTGCCACCAGGTGGCGTCCCTGAGTGGCCCCTGCCTCATAGCTATTTAAGAAATGTCACACTTGGGGGGCAGGCAGACCGCTGAAGGATTCATGGCGAGTGGAGCTTTTTTGGGTCCAGGGGTGGCGTCGTCATCGGGATTGATGAATCTACAATGAGGCACATGTTTTTTTATTTTTTAATAAAGGAACTGTCAAAAACTGGCTCTTGTCTTTGTTCACTTTTACACTTTTTTGGTGAGTGGGTAGGGGTACTATGTTGTACCCCATACTCATTCACATGGGGGGGGCGGAATCTTGTTACAGGGGGCTTCCAGATTCTGATAACAATGGGACAAAGTGCTTTGGGGTGAAGGGGGCAGAGCTCATCCCCTCCCTTTCCTGACCCGCTGGGCGGTGGATAAGGCTCTGGTATTAATTTTGGGGGGGACCACACAGTTTTTTTAACAAGCTTTTTAGCTGCTGGCAGCTGATAACTCATTGGTTGTTATTGATACAGTGACCGGCTTCATGTCACGCTCCTTAACAACCAGCTATATATAGTGTTTTTACCCACTTGCTGACCGCCAGCAGTACATATACTGCAGCAAGTCAGCTCTATTGCGTGAAACGACGTACCTGTACTTAGTTTCATGAGATATCCAGCAGATTGGCCAAAGGGGGAGCCAATCAGCGGGTCTGGCAAATGCAATGTCCACCGGCCACCCACATTCGCTCCCCAGAGGGACAGAATGGCGGTCTGCCGATGTAAATAAGGCAGACTGCTGTTCTTTTAGAGATGAACACAGGGATCTTGTGTTCCTGCTATATAGGAACACGGGTCGCTGTGTTCAACTAGTGAGTCCATCCCCCACACAGTTAGAAAGCATCCCCTAGGGACACTCTTAACCCTTTGATCGTCCCTGGTGTTAACCCCTTCCATGCCAGTGTCATTATTACAGTAACAGTGCATACTTTTAGCTCTGATTACTGTAGTAATGTCACTGGTCCCCCCAAAAGTGTCAAAAATGTCAGTTAGGGGTCCGATCTGTCTGCCACAATGTTGCAGTCCCGTTAAAAATCGCTGATCCCCGCCATTACTAGTAAAAAAATATAAAATAAATAAAAATGCCATACATCTATTTCCTAGTTTGTAGATGCAATAACTTTTGCGCAAACCAATCAATATACTCTTTTTTTTTTTTTTAGCAAAAATATGTAGCAGAATACATATTGCCCTAAATTGATACATTTATTATATTTTTTTGAAAATTTATTTTTTATTAAAAAATGTAAATGTATAGGTACAAACCATAGCCTTTGGGAATTACCTGGCTAATTAATACAAAAAAAATAGAACTACTAATAACACCTCCTATTAAAGAAAACAAAAACAAAAAAGAGGGGAAAGAAACACACCTTCCATACAACTTGCTCTGTCTTTCCCTTTTAAAATAGACATTCGATTTTTTTTTTCAATTTTTTTCATTGGCTAGGTTTTATAGCAGAAATTGTTTTATTGTTTTTTATTTTTATTTATTTTGAAAATAATTTTTATTGAGGTAAATGCAAAACAAACAGAAAAGAAAGCAAATAGCGTTTCAATATAGCAAGTACATGGCAATCACTGTGAACAAGCATATACATTGAGATGCAGTTAAACTTCAAGAACATGACATAACATAACATTCAATCAGTGGACCAGAAGTCCCAGAACTTAGTAAATTTCTGTAGCTGCGAGTTATTAGTCGCAAGAGACTTTTCAAATTGATAGTTCATACGTAACAATGAAATCACTTCTGACATGTTAGGTGTGTCAGTGGACTTCCACTTCCTCAATATGAGCGTTCTAGTGGCTAGCAGGACGTGCGAGGTCCACGGTCTATATACTAGGGGGAGGTTGTCAATACCTAAGTGTAGAATGGCTAGAGCTGGGTTAGGTGCGATTATGCATCCCGTGTGTTTCGCTATTTAGCTGAACACTTGGTTCCTCAAGCTGGTAAGAGACGGGCAGGACCACATTATGTGAAATAGTGTGCCCACGCAGGTGCATTCCCTCCAACACAGTTGGGAGTATTTGTTGGAAAAGCCCGCTAACCGGTATGGGGTGTAGTACCATCTGTGGGTGAGTTTGAGGGTCATCTCCCAATGATTGGCACAGTGAGTGTGTCGGTTGGCTTCCGATAATGCACGTCTCCATTGAGACACCGAGAAGCTCTCCCTGAGATCTCTGTCCCACTTGAACATGGTTAGTGTTTTAAAGAATGTGTCGTTGTCCAAAATAGCATGGTAAAAGTTGGACAGCTTCGGCGAATCTATGGGAGCCGCCGTGAGTAGATCCCATACTTTCCCCTCTACTCTAGTGCTCTAAACAGGGTGTTGGCACATGAAGTGGTGTATACGATATATTTGGAAAAACCCAGAGCATGGTACATGATATTTGGTCTGTATCTGATCAGGGAATAGCAGGATGTCTTGCTCGTAGAGGTGCTGTATGGAAGTAATATTCCCTGTGGCAGTGATGCTTGAGGGGAGGTCAGGCAGATGCACATGCAGGATCGAGGACGTAATAGTTTTGGTGGGGATAAGTGCATGGTCATTATTAGGCCCAGTAACTTTACGCCAGGCCCTTAGCGAGGCTTGCAGAAAGGATAGGGCCTGAAAAACTGAATTTTTGTAATGTGGCCTGCATGTATCCCCAGTGGACCCTATCAAACGCCTTTTCGGCATCAAGAGTTAGGAGGACTGCTGGGGTCTTACTTTTGTGTGTTAGGTGGAGAATATTTACCATTCGTCTGGTGGCGTCAGAGGTCTGGCGACCGGGGGTAAAGCCCATTTGGTCCTTAGCTATTAATTTGGGGAGAAAGTGTTGAAGGCGTTTAGATAGTATCCTCGCATAAATTTTGGCGTTCGAGTTCAGCAAGGAAATGGGATGAAAATTCGCCGGAGTGGTAGGGTCCTTGCCAGGTTTAGGCAGGGTGACTACGTGTGCGCTCAAAATATCAGAGGGGAGGCTGGCATCAGTCATAACTTTATTATAAACAGCTGTCAGCGTAGGCCCTATATGTAGGAGAAATAGCTGGTAATATTCATTGGGGAGGCCGTCAAGGCCCAGTGATTTGCCTTTCGGCAGGGTTTTAATGCTATGTTTGACCTCATCAAGCGATATGGGTGTATTAAGGGTGGCCAGCTGGGATTCGGAAAGTGACGGTAAATTAATGGCATTTAGGAATTGCTCTATAGCTACTGCTGATGGTTGGTGTTCCTTTGGGGGGTCATCCTTTAGGTTGTACAGGGAGCTGTAGAAAGACGCAAAGGCATCAGCTATGGCCTGTGGGTGTGTTATTTTGGCTTTAGTGATGGGGTCTACGAGGTATGGGATTCTAGATTTCGCCTGTTTTTTTTTTTTTACTCTATCTGTTAAAAACTGACCGGCTTTGTTTGCCTGGGAGTAGGATTTTTGTATTAAGTAGTTTAGATGTTTATCTGAAGCCTCCAGTAGGAGGATGCAAAGTTCTAACCTATTGTTTTTTATTTTAATTGTTGGTCAAAAATTAAAAAACACAGAGGTGATCAAATACCATCAAAAGAAAGCTCTATTTATGAGGGAAAAAAAGAACATCAATTGTATTTGGGTACAGCGTCATACAACCGCGCAATTATCAGTTAAAGTAAAGCAGTGTCGTATTGCAAAAAATGGCCTGGTCATTAAAGCGGAGTACCGGCCTCGGGGGTCAAATTTAGATAAAAATACCCCCGGGACAGTCAGGGCTAGTACCGGTGCGGTGTCACCCCAACCCGTTTTAATAATGTTTTTTTTTTTTTTTCGTAAATCATAGCTCCCATATAACACTAAATGTAATGGAAATAGCGACATTAATCACTAGGAGAATTAAAATGACCTTTAAATTACAATATCATATCCCATAGCCAGTGGCGTAACTACGACTTTCAGGGCCCCGGTGCACAAAACATGAAGGGCCCCCCTGACCTCTGGTCCCAGGCCTCTGGCCTTTCCTCAGAACCCAGGCCGTTCCCACTGATTCCGGGGCAGTGGGACCCTTTCACATATTCTGCAGTGGCCCCCTTCATGCTGTCTTGGATAGCGTTGCCACCTTTTTTTCATGCCAAACATGAACACTTTAGTGGCACACAGAAATTTTTTTGGTTGTATACACTATACATATATTTTATCGTTAAATAACATTTCTAATCATATGGATTTAATGACAAGAGTCCTCCCTTACATCTGAATCTGCAGAGGTCCCCTTTACATCTGAATCTGCAGAGGTCCCCTTTACATCTGAATCTGCAGAATTCCTCTTTACATCTGAACTCCCAGTGTTCCCCTTTACATCTGAATCTGCAGAGTTCTCCCATTACATCTGAACTTGCAGGGTTTTCCTTTTACATCTGAACTTGCAGAGTTTTCCCTTTACATCTGAATCTACAGAGCTCCCCTTTACAATTGAACTCGCAGAATTCCCTTACACTGTAAGGGGGACTCTGCAGACTCTGATGTAAGAGAGAACTCTGGAGACTCTGATTTAAAGCGGAGTTCCAGCCATTTACTCACCTGTCCAACGGTCCAGCGATGCGGCCGCCGGAAGCCTCGATCCTCTCCCTCGGCGCCGGCATCACTGCTGTGGGCACCCGGCTGTTACAGTTTGCGGCTTCACAGCCGGGTACCCACTGCGCATGCGCGAGTCGCGCTGCGCGCCGTGATTGGCCGGCAATCTTCTGGGACCTCTGACGTGTCCCAGAAGATTGCAGGGAGGGAGGGGGAGAGGAGAACTTCCGCTCAGGGCGCCGCGGCGCTCCGAGCGGAAGTGGGAGCGGGTACCTGTCAAAACTAGGTACCCGCTCCCCCCCCCAAAAAATGACATGCCAAATGTGGCATGTCGGGGGGTCAGGACTCCCTAAAGCGGAAGTTCCACTTTTGGGTGGAACTCCGCTTTAAGGAGGAACACTGAGAACTCTGATGTAAGGGGGGACACTAAGAACTCTGATGTAAGGGGGGACACTGAGAACTCTGGTGTAAAGGGGAACTCTGATATTAGGGGGTCTCTGGTAGCCAGGGTTCCCTGAGTACCCTACATGGGAGTCCAGAGAGCCCCCATATATAAGAGTCTGCAGAGCCCTCCTTATATCACAGTCCGTAGAGCCCCCCCTTACATCAGAGTCTGCAGATGGAAGAGTCTCTGATGGAAGGGGGTGCTCTAGGAAACCCGATTTATAGGGGTGCTCTGATGTAAGGGGGAATGCTGTGGACTCTGGTGTAAAGGGGATCTCTGATGTAAAGGGGTCTCTGCTCACCAAAGCCCCCTACAACAGGGTCTGCGGAGCACCCTTTAAATCTGAGGTCCCTTTACATTATTGAACAAAAAAAAACAAAAAAAAAACAAAACAAAAAGGAACAAATGCATCTACACAAAATTGGAAAAAAAAGACCACATACATTATTGTTCTGATTTAGAGGCAGGAGAGAGAAGGGAGGGGGTGAATGAATGGATAGTGAACTTACCCCAGTAAGGAAGGAGGCTTATGCAGCCTGCATATCCTAGTCCACATTCATTCTCCATGCTGTTCCCCGCAGCTGTTCTTCCCCGCCCAAACTCCAATCTGATTGGGAGGGGGAGGAGGAGGAAGAGTAGATCTAGCTCAGTCTCTCTTTCTCCCGTCCTGTCAGTGTGAGAGGAGAGGGAGGGGCAGGCGAGGAGATCTGGCTGTCACTGCTGGCTCTGATCAGTGTAAGAGAGAGTGTACCGACACTCTCTGCTTACCACTGCAGCCAGCAACCCTGCCGTGGATGCACAGACCGGGATTTTGGGCCGCTACCCACATAGAGCGAAGCGGATTGGGAGCTTGGGCAGAGGCAGGCAGAGTGGTGTCACCCTGGTGTGGTCCGCCCCCTCCGCACCCCCCTTGTGACACCCCCGGCTAGTACATTCCACAATGGAAAGCCTCTGAACTGTTGCACTTACCTGTTAGAAGAAATACTTACCTCGCCGTCATGAGGGGGAGGAGCCTATCGGCACGCACGTAGGACGGAGGGGGAGAGGGCTATCTCCTGCTGAATGGAGGCACCAAGGATCCTGACCGCTCCCGACCCACCTCCGGCCAGACTCTGGATGCCTAAGCTCCCGGGGATGAGCGCGGGCACTGTGAGCGGAGAACCTTGCTGACCCCCCCCCACCCTCCCTGACGTCTCCCTCCATAGTTTGTAGCTACGACTTCATGCAGCACCAACACTCGGAGGAGTCCTGCACGCCTACAGCACACGGAGTCGGCGCTGGAGAGCCCTGTCTCCTGCACGGGAACGCAGGTGAGCAGCCATAGCGGCGACAGGAGAGACCTCCTTGCTAACCGCCAGCGCGGGGGGCCGGACATGGTCGGTAAACGTTCGTAGGCGAGCAGGTCCCGAGGGAGCGGACCCCAAGAGAGCTGCCAGGTCCATCTGAGCCCACCCATCTGGAGACGCTGATGTCCTGATGCCTGAGGGCTGGAAGCTAAGGAGACAGGAGAGTACACAGTCTAAAGACGAACGGAAAAAAAAAAAAAACTTTTAAAAAGGGACAGTCTACAAAACCGTGAGTCACAGAGGAGTAAACCCTCTTTCTATATCATACCTACTGTCATTTTACTGTTTATTAGAAGGACTTATAAAGACTTCCTAGAGACATACAACAAAGCAGTATGGTAAAATATCAATGTCAGCACACCTGAGACTGATTCAGAGACTGATTCAGCTGCTCCCTGTTTAAACCAGCAACTAGTGTTGAGCGAACACGGACTGTATTATTCGTGTTCGTACCGAATAATTGGATTTTTTGTACCCGAACACGGACACGGACACTTTACTGTATGTTCGGGTAAAAATCCGTGTTCGGTCGTTTTATTTCCGGGTTTTGCATGCTTTGGCGCTCTTTTCATGGCGGGCTTTCAACAGCCAATCAACAATCGTTTAACTGGTGTGCCTTAAGCCATCCCAGCCATGCCTGCAAATGTCTCAGTAGCTGTGATTGGCCGTCTGAAGCATGTGACCAAGTCTTTATAAGTTCGAGGCAGCCGCAGCGGCGTCATTATGCTGCTTAGATTCAGGGACAGAGCACACATCAACGTGCTGGCTGCTGATTAGGGAAAGATAGGCAGGAAAAAACCATTTGTGTCCGGATAGAATTGAGGGACAGGTCGGAGTGTTTAGGCAGGGCGAGTTGTAGGCATTTTAGGGATAGAGTCTGCTGAATTATATAGGGTCAGTGTCTTCTACAAACTACAATCGATATTGCTGTGTGGGGGGTGGGGTCTGCACTCAATCCTGATCTACGATCTCTTCTCAATCCTGTTAGGGACAGAGTCTGCTGAATTTTAGGGAAACTGTGTTCTACAAACTACAATCGATATTGCTGTGTGGTGTGGGATTGGAGATAGGCAGGTGTCAGTGATCCACATCCATTTTTCTGTGTGTGAGCTGCAGTGAACACAATCTTTTTGGGCTGCAGTGAACACAATCTTTTTGGGCTGCAGTGAACACAATCTTTTTGGGCTGCAGTGAACACAATCTTTTTGGGCTGCAGTGAACACAATCTTTTTGGGGTGCAGTGAACAAAATCTTTTTGGGGTGCAGTGAACACAATCCTTTTTGGTGTGCAGTGAACACAATCTTTGTGGGGTGCAGTGAACAAAATCCTTTGTGGGGTGCAGTGAACACAATCTTTTTGGGGTGCAGTGAACAAAATCCTTTTTGGGGTGCAGTGAACAACATCCTTTTTGGGGTGCAGTGAACACAATCTTTTTGGGGTGCAGTGAACAAAATCCTTTGTGGGGTGCAGTGAACACAATCTTTTTGGGGTGCAGTGAACACAATCTTTTTGGGGTGGAGTGAACAACATCCTTTTTGGGGTGCAGTGAACAAAATCCTTTTTGGGGTGCAGTGAACAAAATCATTTTTGGGGTGCAGTGAACACAATCTTTTTGGGGTGCAGTGAACACAATCTTTGTGGGGTGCAGTGAACACAATCTTTTTGGGGTGGAGTGAACAACATCCTTTTTGGGGTGCAGTGAACAACATCCTTTTTGGGGTGCAGTGAACACAATCTTTTTGGGGTGCAGTGAACACAATCTTTGTGGGGTACAGTGAACAGAATCTTTGTGGGGTGCAGTGAACACAATCTTTGGGGGGTACAGTGAACACAATCTTTGTGAGGTGCAGTGAACACAATCTTTGTGGGGTGCAGTGAACACAATCATTGTGGGGTGCAGTGAACTCAATCTTTGTGGGGTACAGTGAACACAATCTCATACTGAAGGTTTGAGGGTGCTGCCTGTTCCATACTCCCCCTACTCCTCATCTAGCCTTTTAGGGGTACAAACAATAGTAATTGGGGCCTAGTGTGGTTGTGTACGTGTGATATACATACACTTTTTTGGGATCATATTTTCTATTCCGCTATTTAATCAAAAACCTTTGGGGATCAGTTAAATTGGGGGATAGTCTGTGTTGGTACGTGTGAGAGAGATCCACCTTTCCAAGTTGTTGGGGTTCATCTCATACTTCTGAAGGTTTGAGGGTGCTGCCTGTTCCATACTCCCCCTACTCCTAGCCTTTTAGGGGTACAAACAATAGTAATTGGGGCCTAGTGTGGTTGTGTACGTGTGATATACATACACTTTTTTGGGATCATATTTTCTATTCCGCTATTTAATCAAAAACCTCTGGGGATCAGTTAAATTGGGGGATAGTCTGTGTTGGTACGTGTGAGAGAGATCCACCTTTCCAAGTTGTTGGGGTTCATCTCATACTTCTGAAGGTTTGAGGGTGCTGCCTGTTCCATACTCCCCCTACTCCTAGCCTTTTAGGGGTACAAACAATAGTAATTGGGGCCTAGTGTGGTTGTGTACGTGTGATATACATACACTTTTTTGGGATCATATTTTCTATTCCGCTATTTAATCAAAAACCTCTGGGGATCAGTTAAATTGGGGGATAGTCTGTGTTGGTACGTGTGAGAGAGATCCACCTTTCCAAGTTGTTGGGGTTCATCTCATACTTCTGAAGGTTTGAGGGTGCTGCCTGTTCCATACTCCCCCTACTCCTAGCCTTTTAGGGGTACAAACAATAGTAATTGGGGCCTAGTGTGGTTGTGTACGTGTGATATACATACACTTTTTTGGGATCATATTTTCTATTCCGCTATTTAATCAAAAACCTTTGGGGATCAGTTAAATTGGGGGATAGTCTGTGTTGGTACGTGTGAGAGAGATCCACCTTTCCAAGTTGTTGAGGTTCATCTCATACTTCTGAAGGTTTGAGGGTGCTGCCTGTTCCATACTCCCCCTACTCCTAGCCTTTTAGGGGTACAAACAATAGTAATTGGGGCCTAGTGTGGTTGTGTACGTGTGATATACATACACTTTTTTGGGATCATATTTTCTATTCCGCTATTTAATCAAAAACCTTTGGGGATCAGTTAAATTGGGGGATAGTCTGTGTTGGTACGTGTGAGAGAGATCCACCTTTCCAAGTTGTTGGGGTTCATCTCATACTTCTGAAGGTTTGAGGGTGCTGCCTGTTACATACTCCCCCTACTCCTAGCCTTTTAGGGGTACAAACAATAGTAATTGGGGCCTAGTGTGGTTGTGTACGTGTGATATACATACACTTTTTTGGGATAATATTTTCTATTCCGCTATTTAATCAAAAACCTTTGGGGATCAGTTAAATTGGGGGATAGTCTGTGTTGGTACGTGTGAGAGAGATCCACCTTTCCAAGTTGTTGAGGTTCATCTCATACTTCTGAAGGTTTGAGGGTGCTGCCTGTTCCATACTCCCCCTACTCCTAGCCTTTTAGGGGTACAAACAATAGTAATTGGGGCCTAGTGTGGTTGTGTACGTGTGATATACATACACTTTTTTGGGATCATATTTTCTATTCCGCTATTTAATCAAAAACCTTTGGGGATCAGTTAAATTGGGGGATAGTCTGTGTTGGTACGTGTGAGAGAGATCCACCTTTCCAAGTTGTTGGGGTTCATCTCATACTTCTGAAGGTTTGAGGGTGCTGCCTGTTCCATACTCCCCCTACTCCTAGCCTTTTAGGGGTACAAACAATAGTAATTGGGGCCTAGTGTGGTTGTGTACGTGTGATATACATACACTTTTTTGGGATCATATTTTCTATTCCGCTATTTAATCAAAAACCTTTGGGGATCAGTTAAATTGGGGGATAGTCTGTGTTGGTACGTGTGAGAGAGATCCACCTTTCCAAGTTGTTGGGGTTCATCTCATACTTCTGAAGGTTTGAGGGTGCTGCCTGTTCCATACTCCCCCTACTCCTAGCCTTTTAGGGGTACAAACAATAGTAATTGGGGCCTAGTGTGGTTGTGTACGTGTGATATACATACACTTTTTTGGGATCATATTTTCTATTCCGCTATTTAATCAAAAACCTTTGGGGATCAGTTAAATTGGGGGATAGTCTGTGTTGGTACGTGTGAGAGAGATCCACCTTTCCAAGTTGTTGGGGTTCATCTCATACTTCTGAAGGTTTGAGGGTGCTGCCTGTTCCATACTCCCCCTACTCCTAGCCTTTTAGGGGTACAAACAATAGTAATTGGGGCCTAGTGTGGTTGTGTACGTGTGATATACATACACTTTTTTGGGATCATATTTTCTATTCCGCTATTTAATCAAAAACCTTTGGGGATCAGTTAAATTGGGGGATAGTCTGTGTTGGTACGTGTGAGAGAGATCCACCTTTCCAAGTTGTTGGGGTTCATCTCATACTTCTGAAGGTTTGAGGGTGCTGCCTGTTCCATACTCCCCCTACTCCTAGCCTTTTAGGGGTACAAACAATAGTAATTGGGGCCTAGTGTGGTTGTGTACGTGTGATATACATACACTTTTTTGGGATCATATTTTCTATTCCGCTATTTAATCAAAAACCTCTGGGGATCAGTTAAATTGGGGGATAGTCTGTGTTGGTACGTGTGAGAGAGATCCACCTTTCCAAGTTGTTGGGGTTCATCTCATACTTCTGAAGGTTTGAGGGTGCTGCCTGTTCCATACTCCCCCTACTCCTAGCCTTTTAGGGGTACAAACAATAGTAATTGGGGCCTAGTGTGGTTGTGTACGTGTGATATACATACACTTTTTTGGGATCATATTTTCTATTCCGCTATTTAATCAAAAACCTTTGGGGATCAGTTAAATTGGGGGATAGTCTGTGTTGGTACGTGTGAGAGAGATCCACCTTTCCAAGTTGTTGGGGTTCATCTCATACTTCTGAAGGTTTGAGGGTGCTGCCTGTTCCATACTCCCCCTACTCCTAGCCTTTTAGGGGTACAAACAATAGTAATTGGGGCCTAGTGTGGTTGTGTACGTGTGATATACATACACTTTTTTGGGATCATATTTTCTATTCCGCTATTTAATCAAAAACCTTTGGGGATCAGTTAAATTGGGGGATAGTCTGTGTTGGTACGTGTGAGAGAGATCCACCTTTCCAAGTTGTTGGGGTTCATCTCATACTTCTGAAGGTTTGAGGGTGCTGCCTGTTCCATACTCCCCCTACTCCTAGCCTTTTAGGGGTACAAACAATAGTAATTGGGGCCTAGTGTGGTTGTGTACGTGTGATATACATACACTTTTTTGGGATCATATTTTCTATTCCGCTATTTAATCAAAAACCTTTGGGGATCAGTTAAATTGGGGGATAGTCTGTGTTGGTACGTGTGAGAGAGATCCACCTTTCCAAGTTGTTGGGGTTCATCTCATACTTCTGAAGGTTTGAGGGTGCTGCCTGTTCCATACCCCCCCTACTCCTCATCTAGCCTTTTAGGGGTACAAACAATAGTAATTGGGGCCTAGTGTGGTTGTGTACGTGCGAGATACATACACTTTTTTTGATCATATTTCCTATTCCGCTATTCAATAAAAACCTTTGAGGATCAATTGAATTGCGGGATAGTCTGTGTCGGTACGTGTGAGAGAGATCCACCTTTCCAAGTTGTTGGGGTTCATCTCATACTTCTGAAGGTTTGAGGGTGCTGCCTGTTCCATACCCCCCCTACTCCTCATCTAGCCTTTTAGGGGTACAAACAATAGTAATTGGGGCCTAGTGTGGTTGTGTACGTGCGAGATACATACACTTTTTTTGATCATATTTCCTATTCCGCTATTCAATAAAAACCTTTGAGGATCAATTGAATTGCGGGATAGTCTGTGTCGGTACGTGTGAGAGAGATCCACCTTTCCAAGTTGTTGGGGTTCATCTCATACTTCTGAAGGTTTGAGGGTGCTGCCTGTTCCATACCCCCCCTACTCCTCATCTAGCCTTTTAGGGGTACAAACAATAGTAATTGGGGCCTAGTGTGGTTGTGTACGTGCGAGATACATACACTTTTTTTGATCATATTTCCTATTCCGCTATTCAATAAAAACCTTTGAGGATCAATTGAATTGCGGGATAGTCTGTGTCGGTACGTGTGAGAGAGATCCACCTTTCCAAGTTGTTGGGGTTCATCTCATACTTCTGAAGGTTTGAGGGTGCTGCCTGTTCCATACCCCCCCTACTCCTCATCTAGCCTTTTAGGGGTACAAACAATAGTAATTGGGGCCTAGTGTGGTTGTGTACGTGCGAGATACATACACTTTTTTTGATCATATTTCCTATTCCGCTATTCAATAAAAACCTTTGAGGATCAATTGAATTGCGGGATAGTCTGTGTCGGTACGTGTGAGAGAGATCCACCTTTCCAAGTTGTTGGGGTTCATCTCATACTTCTGAAGGTTTGAGGGTGCTGCCTGTTCCATACCCCCCCTACTCCTCATCTAGCCTTTTAGGGGTACAAACAATAGTAATTGGGGCCTAGTGTGGTTGTGTACGTGCGAGATACATACACTTTTTTTGATCATATTTCCTATTCCGCTATTCAATAAAAACCTTTGAGGATCAATTGAATTGCGGGATAGTCTGTGTCGGTACGTGTGAGAGAGATCCACCTTTCCAAGTTGTTGGGGTTCATCTCATACTTCTGAAGGTTTGAGGGTGCTGCCTGTTCCATACCCCCCCTACTCCTCATCTAGCCTTTTAGGGGTACAAACAATAGTAATTGGGGCCTAGTGTGGTTGTGTACGTGCGAGATACATACACTTTTTTTGATCATATTTCCTATTCCGCTATTCAATAAAAACCTTTGAGGATCAATTGAATTGCGGGATAGTCTGTGTCGGTACGTGTGAGAGAGATCCACCTTTCCAAGTTGTTGGGGTTCATCTCATACTTCTGAAGGTTTGAGGGTGCTGCCTGTTCCATACCCCCCCTACTCCTCATCTAGCCTTTTAGGGGTACAAACAATAGTAATTGGGGCCTAGTGTGGTTGTGTACGTGCGAGATACATACACTTTTTTTGATCATATTTCCTATTCCGCTATTCAATAAAAACCTTTGAGGATCAATTGAATTGCGGGATAGTCTGTGTCGGTACGTGTGAGAGAGATCCACCTTTCCAAGTTGTTGGGGTTCATCTCATACTTCTGAAGGTTTGAGGGTGCTGCCTGTTCCATACTCCCCCTACTCCTCATCTAGCCTTTTAGGGGTACAAACAATAGTAATTGGGGCCCAGTGTGGTTGTGTACGTGTGATATACATACACTTTTTTTGGATCATATTTTCTATTCCGCTATTTAATTTAACTGGGCCTCCATGCGAGACCTGTGTGCCTTGTTGCGCTGTTTTGAGTACTCCACCAACATGGCCAGTGGCAATGACGCCGTTCTCAGCTTAACTATCCCACTTCTATGCCTCCTTGAAAAAACAATTCGGGCGATGATGGAAGAGGATGTGGCACAGGATGAGGAGGAGGAGGAGGATGAAGAGGTAACATTTCCAAGGCTTTCAGGGCAGTCATTCGCAAGGGGCTCCGAGGGTGGGTTCCTGCACACGCAAACGCCAGGGACGCAATTGTCCAGCAGGGGCACAGTTCTGGAGGATGAGGAGGATGAGGAGGAGGAGGAGCTGGAGGAGGAGATGGAACCATGTTCACAGCAGGGTGGCACCCAGGCCAGCTCATGGCCATCACTGGTGCGTGGCTGGGGGGATACAGAGGACACGGACCATACACCTCCCACAGAGGACAGCCTTTCGTTGCCTCTGGGCAGCCTGGCACACATGAGCGATTACATGCTGCAGTGTCTCCACAACGACCGCCGAGTTGCCCACATTCTAACTTGTGCTGATTACTGGGTGGCCACGCTGCTGGATCCCCGTTACAAGGACAACGTACCGTCCTTAATTCACTCACTGGAGCGCGATCGCAAGATGCGCGAGTACAAGCGCACGCTGGTAGACGCCATGCTGCTGGCATTCCCATCTGACAGCGGGGCCACAGTGGAAGCACAAGGCAGAGGAGGAGGAGGAGGAGGTCGCCAACGCAACCAGGGCACCGCCAGCACCTCAGAAGGCAGGGTTAGCATGGCCGAAATGTGGAAAAGCTTTGTCAGCACGCCACAACAAACAGCAGCACCAGCAGCTCAGATGGAACGTCTTAGCAGGAGGCAGCATTTTACCAACATGGTGGAGCAGTATGTGTGCACACGCCTACATGTAGTGAATGACGGGTCTGCCCCCTTCAACTTCTGGGTCTCCAAATTGGGCACATGGCCTGAGCTTGCCCTTTACGCCTTGGAGGTGCTGGCGTGCCCTGCAGCCAGTGTATTATCTGAACGGGTATTTAGCACGGCTGGGGGCGTTATAACAGACAAGCGCAGCCGCCTGTCCAGAGACAATGTGGACAAGCTCACGTTCATTAAAATGAACCAGGCATGGATCCCACGGGACTTTTCCGTACCTTATGCAGAATAGCAATGGATACCGACCTTACCCACCCATTGTTCCATTTTTGCTCTTTCTCACTCTTTTGGGGTGTACCCTCATTTAAAATTTGTGAAAAGAAGCAGTGTTGGCTACCTCGTCCTCCTCCTCAGGGCCAGATTAATGTAGGGGCTATTGGAGCTGCAGCTCCAGGCCCCTACCTTTTATATAGGCCCCGGGTTGGCCATATTCACTGTTACCGCTCTTCTGTCACTTGTAAACACAGAAGTCTGGCTTCTATGCTCGCTTCCCCAGGCAGCACCCTCAGAACCTCCCCACACAGCGTGAAGGCCGGACAAGGAGGGACAGTTGGCGATGCATGGATGTGTTTATGGGCTTCAGAGACAGCATCCCATGTTGAATTAGGCATGCATGGCTGCACCCTTCCTCCTCTGGGTGCATGGCAAGGCACGGCCCTAAGGCCCTTCAAAATCCTCAGCACCAAGCCCATGATGCTGTTAATCCGGCCCTGGTCCTCCTCCACCGCCACTTCCACCTACACCGCCCATAGGTGTGCGCAGCCTATTGCATTAAGGTGTGCACCCCAAAGTTGAAATACACATGCATGTGTTTGCCAGCAGGGAGAGTAATGTATCGGGGCCATGTACCTGTAGGCAAGGAGAAATAGAGCAGAGCAGGTCCCAGGGAGATCTTTCCCATCTCCTCACTGGCAATGCTATGTGCCCTAGGTGATTAGGGTGTGCCCAGGCACACCCAGCACACCCTGTGCGCACGCCTATGTCACCGCCACATCCACCACCACCTTAACCTCCCTCCTACTCCATATGGGCCTCGTCCTTCAGAGATGAAGAAGAACATTGTTTTATTTTTCTGTTTTTTTTTGTTGTTTTAAGTTATTTCCCTATCCACATTTGTTTGCAGAGCACTTGCCATGCTCTTAATTACGTTTTGCTGCCATTTGCAGCACTCTAGCCCTTTCCTTTGGTGTTTTAGAGCCATTTTAGTGCCTTAAAGTTCGGGTCCCCATTGACTTCAATGGGGTTCGGTGTCCGGGAAAAGTTCGGTAAAAGTCCGGGACACGGACCCGGACTTTTTTTTAAAGTTCGGCCGAACCCGTCGAACACGGACATCTAGGTGTTCGCTCAACCCTACCAGCAACCTCATATATAAAGTGTTTCTTATTGGATTAACAGCCACAACAGTCTTTCAATACCCCAAATCAGCTCATGTTTATTCCACACGGTTCCTCAGCAACCGTACACAGAGACTCATAAGAAGATCACAGGTATAAATAAAGACCTTGGGGCTATATAAAATATATAAAATGATTAACACTTTCCCTGTGAAATAATACCTGACATTACTCAAACACCTTGTTATGACATACAGCCTGAGTTTCTCCCTCGCTCTATTGTTTTTTCTCTCTCCCACTTCTTAAACATTTAAGGACGAGATTCACCCTAGCCTGTATAAGGACCTGAGTAGGGAGGTGGGAGGCTGGAAGTGCCCCATGCCTCATACCTCTATAGCCGTCTGTGAACATTGATTCAAAATAGAGGCTACCTGGCTTGTCTGTGTCTCCCTCTGGCTTGAAGGTAGACAAAATCTTTTTCTGATTATCAATACGGTATACCTAATTTTGGAGCACCATCATAGGAGGTTGCGAGACTTTATATAGGAACCGCGGAACAACTCTCTACATAATGAGGGGTAAATCCACAAGAGGAGGAGCCATTGCAAAATCACCAAGGGTGTCCTCAAGCCCTAACACAATAAGGAAATTTATGACACAAGAAAATGCCTCAGAAAAAACATCCCAGGGAAAACAACAAGGAACAGACAAGAAGAAAGTAGAGAAAAATCAAAAAGCTGAAGTAGCTAAATCACCAATTAGTCCAGCAAATTCAGAATTAAGCATAAGGATTGAAAATGACGAGGAAGAAGAGGAAGAGCGGGGAGAAACAAAAGAACACGCCCCCACAAAAGGTGAAATGCGAGAAATGTTCGCAGGATTGGAAAAATCTTTAAAAATCGAAATGGTTAAAATCCAAACCGACCTAGGACGGGTCCAGACGGACCTGGGACACGCCCTGGGACGGGTAGAAGAACTAGAAAAAAAACAAGAGGACCAAAGAAAAATAATACAGGGAATGAGAAAGGAAATAAATGAGACCAAGAAAAAAGCCAGAGATCTAGCTTACAAACTAGAGGATCAAGAGAATAGAGCTAGACGAAAAAATTTGAGGATCCGAGGATTAAGAGATACAACACAGGAAGAAAATTTAGGAGAAAAACTTCAAAAAATCCTAAACCCAGTATTAGGTAGAAGGGAAGAAGACCAATTGCTGATCGACAGAGTCCATCGCATAAGAAAACCGACAGGAGCCCCAGCAGAATCACCTAGAGATGTGATAATCAGGTTTCAAAACTACACAGATAAAGCACAAATATGGGAAAACCTAAAGAAGAATAAATCATTATTAAATGCAGTAAATACAGAAAATGACAAGATACAGATATTTACAGATCTGGCACCGGAAACACTGAGGAGGAGAAGAATTTTAAAACCCTTGACAGAAGAGATGCAAAAACAAGGAATCAGATATAATTGGGGGTTTCCAGCCAGTTTAATAGGAAAAAGAGATGGGCGATCAGCAAAACTTACTTTTCCAGAGGAAACTCAAGAATTTTGCAAAAAACTTGATATACAGGAACCAAACCTGCCTGGATGGTATGAAGGTGACAGGGAAGATGAACTAGGAAGAAACTCACAGACGGAAGAACAGCAATGGACATTAGCTAGAAAAAATAAAAGATAAAATATGTGGAAATACTGCCCAAATAATGCAAATCGGGAGAGAACCCCCCCCCCTTTTTTTTTTTCTCTCCTCTCCTGCTTTGCGTGGAGTGGCCTCTCTTACTGATGTGAACTGTGCTGGGGGAGGGGGGGTCGGGGGGCGGGGGGAGGAGGGAGGGAGAGGGAGGGGAAGGGAGGTAAGCTATACAAAGGAAGCAGGATAGCCCCCCCCCAAAGCCGGAACGTCCTTCCAATTGAGGAGGGAGGTATATCGTGCTAACCCACTAGAGCACCACCCCAAAGGAATGGGTATCAGGGAGAATGACCCAAAGAAACAACTAAATACCCTAAGATCAAAAATTGATCAGAAAAATATCAACATGAGACGGAAGGGGACGGAGGTGGGGGGGAGGGGAGGGGGGGGAGGGTGAGAGAGGGGGGGAAGGGTAGGGATAGTGAAACTCTCCATTGCCAAAAAAGAAAAGAAATTTTAAAAGCCTGCCAGACTAACAACATTGGTAGTATGCCGTCAGTAGAATTTAAATCGATCCGGTGCCCCCGTGTTCGAGGAGGAACTGGATCAAGTAGGAGAAAAAAAAAAATGAAAGATGAACAACTAAAAATAATAACGTACAATGTAAGAGGATTAAACTCCCATACAAAAAGGTATAAAATATTGGAAGAGCTGAGGAGAGAAGCAGCAAATATTGCTTTTCTACAGGAAACGCACATCTCTCTCCACTCGAATTTAAAACTTTTCTCTAAACACTTTCCTAAATGGTATTACGGAGACTCACCAATAGAACGTGCAAGAGGAGTAGCAATAGGAATAGCTGGAAATACAGAATTCTCCTTAGAAGAAATGAAAACAGACCCGAATGGTCGATACATTTTCCTTAAGGGACAAATAAGGGGGATGGAGCTGACATTGGCCAATATCTATAACCCAAACAAAAAACCAAGTGAATATCTGGGGAGAATCCTGTACGACCTAGAGAGCTTTAAAAAAGGCTACCTGATAATGGCAGGAGATATAAATTTTTGTTTAGATCCAAACGTCGACAGTACATCGGGAGTAAGGACGCTAGGAGACCAAAAACTGAGGAAAATTAGGGTAAAGTTACACCAGAGCCAATTAGTAGATGCATGGAGGGTTCAACATCCAAAAAAAAAGAGACTATACTTACTACTCCTCAATACACTCGATGTACTCAAGACTGGATTACTTTTTTATTGACCATCGCCTGTTGGAATTTATAGAAACTACAGAAATAGGTACAATCACACTGTCAGCAGTGCTGTATCTTGGCCTAGGCCAACAAGGCCCAGGCCTAGGGCGGCACTTTGCAAGGGGGCAGCAAAAAAGCTGCACCCTGCACAAAAAAAAAAACAGCCTCCTCCCTGTTCCCGCAGGAAAAGGGTCTCCGCTGGCTTGCGCTACACTTTTAATATAGTGCCAGTCTTATGGGGTGAATTAGGCCAGAGGGCAGAGTCCAGGAGGCAAATCCAGGAGGCATCCCCATAAATCGGTCAGTGATGAGGCTGCACTGATGGGCAGTAATGAGGCGGCACTGATAAGGCTGCACAGATGGGCACTGGTGAGGCTGAACATGTGGGAACTGATGAGGCTACGCTGATGGGCACTTGTAGACTTGTGGTCTGTGGTTCAACGATGACAGGGCGGGTCGTAAACAGTAAAGGGCGTGGCCTTTACAGGAAGGGGTGGTCATATGTAAATTAGGGGGTGCACAAGTTTAGTCAGGCCTAGGGCAGCACCAAACCTAAATACACCACTGACTGTCAGACCATGCCCCCCTAACCCTAACAATCAAGACACCGACACATCACAAAAGTATGGGAACATGGAGGTTAAATGAAGAACTAATTCTAGATGAAGAAATAGGAAACAGACTAGAAAAAGAACTAGAGTTATACTTTCAAAAGAATGATACGCCAGAAATATCATCCGCTACACTCTGGGAAGCACACAAAGCGTATATCCGAGGAATATTAATAGCCAGTGCCTCAAAAAAAAAGAAAGAGAGGTCCAATCAAATCAATACACTCATAAGAGAAATATATGATCTAGAACAAAAACATAAAAAAGAATTTAAAAAAGAAATAGAGGAAAACCTTATAATTAAAAGAGATGAATTAAAAGATCTATTGGAAGAAGAATCTAGAAATTACTTCAATAAGATAGCTAGATACAGATACAACTTTGGAAATAAACCAGGGAAATCCCTAGCAAGATTACTGAGGAAGAAAAAATCAAAAAATTACATAGAAAAAATTAAAAACAGTAAAAATGAAACAGTAAACTCAACTACAGAAATAGCTAAAGCGTTCCATGCCTTCTATAGTACGTTATATAACGTCCGGAAGGAAGAAACCTCAAAAACAAGGCAGGAAAGAATAATAAATATCCAAAAATATATTGAGGAAGCAAACCTGCCCAAGATCCCAGAAGATAAATTGGAACTTCTTGAAGCGCCAATTACTGAAAATGAAATAAGAGAAGCATTAAAAACCACTCAAAATGGAAGGAGTCCAGGTCCGGATGGATACACAATAAAGTACTATAAAAGATTTAAAGAAATATTAATACCAAAAATGCAAGAATATCTGAATAAAATAGGGAAGGAAGAACTAAGAGAAGAATCTCTAATGGCATATATAACGGTCATACCGAAAGAAGGGAAAGATCAAACCCTATGCTCTAGTTATAGGCCAATCGCGTTGTTAAATACAGATACAAAATTATTCGCGAAAATTTTGGCAACGAGATTAAAAGATTTATTAAAAATGTGGATCCATCCGGACCAGACTGGATTCGTTCCAGGTCGAGAAGGTAAGGATAATGTTATACGCACCTTGCTACTCCTACAAAAAACAACAAAACATGAGGCCCCCTCCATCCTATTATCAATTGATGCCGAAAAGGCTTTTGATAGGGTAGATTGGGACTTCATGAAAGAAACCATAAAAAGTTTAGGGATTGGGCTAAGAATGAGGCAATGGATAGAAGCATTATATAACAACCCCACAGCAAAAATAAAAATAAACGGAAGCTTATCAGAGAAATTTGGAATGAGTAATGGGACAAGACAGGGGTGTCCCCTGTCACCCCTACTGTTCGTGTTAACCCTGGAACCATTACTGGCAAAAATTAGACAAAATGTAGACATAAAAGGAGTGAAGGTAAATCAAGAAGAACACAAAGTCGCAGCATACGCTGACGACTTGCTATTCATTGTCACAAATCCAAGGATTACTCTCCCAAATATTCAAAAGGAGCTAAAAGATTATGGAAAGTTGTCAAACTTTAAAATAAATCCAATAAAATCAGAGATTCTGAATATAAGGTTAAATACTCAGGAAGAACAAAGTATAAAAACACACTTCCCATATACGTGGACAAAAGAAAAATTAAAATACTTAGGGATATATTTAACACCTCAAACTGAAAAATTATACCAAGCTAATTATATACCGTTACTGAACGAAATAAAAACAGAAATAAGAAAGAAATCAAATGGTCAAATCTCATGGATTGGAAGAAACAATGTTGTTAAGATGTTTATCTTGCCAAAAATCTTATATACCTTCTCTCTATTGCCAATAAACATCCCCGCAATTTTTTTTAGGGTAATTAGAACCTTACTGACAAAGTATATATGGCAGTGGAAAAAACCCAGAGTACAGTACAAGACCCTGACAAGAAGCAAAGCACAGGGAGGATTAGCCACCCCAGACATAGAGAGGTACTATAAGGCGGTAATTATTTCACGAATGGTGGACTGGACAAAAATAGAAAGGAGAGAAAAAAGATGGGTAGAGATAGAATGTACACAAAATAATAATCAGTTACACAAAACAATTTGGATTCCACCAAAATATAGGGAAACACAGGGAGCACATGAATTGACAAAGGTAGTCTATAAAATATGGGATGGAATAAATAAACAACTGAAATGGGAATACAACTCACCAATGATAGCATTAAATGGCACTAAATACTTCCCACCCGGGGAGGAAGAACAGGGAGGAAATTGGATAGGGAACACTCAATTAAAAGATATTTTACACAAAGGGCACATAAAAACACTTCAGAAATTAAAACAAGAAAATAATAATATAAAAATAGATAATTGGAGATATCTCCAGCTGAAACATTTTGTCAGCTCATTACCACAGCCGATTAGGTCGGAAAAAAATCTTAACAATATCGAGAAACTGAGCTACTCTCCCATGCAAAGGCATGGAGTGTCTCAGATTTACAAAATGCTGACGGAATGGCACAGTATGGAAAAACCTCCATATATAGGAAAATGGGAGAAAGAAATAGGAACACATTTGCAAGGACAGGAGCTTGGGACTGTACTAGGGATGGCTGGATCCACAGCCATAGATGTTAGTACTACAGAATTAAACTATAAATGTCTATATAGGTGGTACATCACCCCAGAAGTGATAAATAAATACCAACCAGGCAAGACAGATAAATGCTGGCGGGATTGCGGCAATATAGGTACAATTTATCATTTATTTTGGGATTGTCCCAAAATAAGAGATTTTTGGCTAGAGGTAAGACAACTGATTGAAGATATCACCGAAATAAAAGTGCCGGACGATCCATGGGCATGCCTATTTCATAAAACAACAATACCCTTAAAAAAATATAAAATGACTCTGGTCCCAACCATGCTGAATACAGCAAAAGGAACCATACCAAAAAAGTGGAGAGAAAAGGAGAGCCCGAAAATAAAGGAATGGTGTAAAAAGATAAATAATAACTATAATATGGAATACCTATGTAATACACAAGAGGAGATTCCAAGAAATATGAAAAGAAAATGGGGGAAATGGAAAGAATTTAAAAAATCAACTAAATATATTGAATTAAACAATTAAGCATATCTACCATGGGGAGGCATTCTAGAGTGAAACGGCTGGCAAGAAGGGGAGGAATCCTGGGAGGAAGGGGGAGGGTGGGAGGGGAAAAATGTATGAAATTTAATGTATTTTTTTTGTGTGCCTTTTTGATGCATAATTTAACTATGTAACTTGCGAATTTAAATCAAATTGGCGGAACTCTGTTATATTGAGATTTTATATGCAAATAAAAATAAAGTAAAAAAAAAAAAAAAAAAAGAAGAAATACTTACCTTGAAAAGTTCTTCTCCAGCGCTGCCATCTCAGGTGTGGGCAGCTGAAGCCAGCGCGTCCTCTTCTGCGGCCTCTTCGGTGACGTTTAGAGTCCCACAATGCACTGCACCGGCCCCGCTGGTCACTTCCGGTGCAAGCGCGGCATCCCTGCACAGCTTCTGGGCATGCCCAGAAGCTGTTTAGCAGGGAATGCCGCGCCTGCACCGGAAGTGACGAGCGGGGCCGGTGCAGGTGCATTGACTCCTGGGAGCGATGGAGTTCATCTCCCAGGAGTCATCGCAAACCGGAAGTGACGGCGCGGGCCTCGGCCGCAGAGGGAGGAAGTGGAAGGAAGGTGAGTATATTTTCTTCAATATCAAGGTAAGTGACCAAAAAAAAAAAAAATTGGAAGCATCCATTTCTTTTTCAGGTGGCCCTCAGCAAGCGGATGGCCCAAAATCGATTTTTTTCGATTTTGAGGCCGAAACTCCGCTTTAAGGAGGCAAAAACGTCTACTCCAGAAGTGGTTAAAAGGGGATATAAAAAACCACACACAAAACACATAAGAAACGCAACACTTGTGTTTCTAGTGCGACTCCATTGATGTCCATTACACCCAAAACGCAATCTGCTACGGGTGAAAAAGTCACCGACCCTTTCTAAAAGTGCACCGACTAAAAACACATAGATGTGAACGTATACCATAGGAAACCATGTTAAATGGACTGTAGTGCGTTTCTGAAAAACGGAAAATGCATAAAAAAGAGCATGTTTCATGTTTCAAAAGGTGAACTTATCCCTTATGACTTGGGGATCGCTTTTCAGAGTGCAACTAATCAGCAGATTTCAGGCGTTCAGGAGGCAGTCCTTCCGCCTGAATGCCTGTTTTTTTTTTTCTTTGCACTTTTGAATGAGACTACAGTAACCACACTACAATGATTGCTGCATGGCACTTTATTATATTCAAAATTGCAGTCCCATTGACTTGGATGGGAGAGTTTGAAAGGCAGCGCTGCCTATCAACTCAACAATCTATGTTAAATTTGTTGCAGTCACAACTCAAATTATCTTAGCCCTGGCATATGTATAGTAATGTTTGCCTGTATGTTATGTTTTAGGTGATTGGTAAAACCAGAGCTCAGCCACCTATTTTTACTGCCCCTCCATGGCCTCCAGTCAAAAAAAAAAAGGCCTAAAAAAACATTTAACTTTTGAATAAAAAAATGTTTTTTTGGAAGAATTATAGAAAGACACAATGACAACTCAAAAAGTTTTACACATAAAACCTCTGTTTGTTCACTTTAAATATGAAGTTTGTTTAATAGCCACTGATCCTCCAATGCTGAGCTGCTGAGTGCCTCCTGGACAGTCCAAGTAGCTTCATACAATCTGTCCCCAGTAGTTAGCAGGAAATCGTATGAAAGGATTATCCCTGGAACAGGCGAGACGCCGGAGGATGAATAGCAGCAGAACCTCCCTGTGAGTCCTAATCTGCTCTAGCAGATGTGTTTAGAGCCTGCTGGAGCTCTACGTTGTGTCTCCAAGCTGCTGAGTGCCACCATGTGGAGGAGACCATGGAATCTTTCTAGGAACACGAGTGCGCTGAATACGGCTTTAATATTGCAACTGTTTTAGAAGAAATAGTCAAAGTTTCTCAAAACTAGAGCCAAACGAATGATTTACTCCATATCTGTCCCTGGTAGAACATGTCCCTCTTGTTGTGTCCTACTATTAACCACTTTAGCCCCGGAGGATTTGGCTGCTCAATGATCAGGCCCTATTTTGCGATTCGGCACTGCATGATTTTAACGGACAATTGCGCGGTTGTGCGAAGCTATACACAAACCAAATTGACGTCTTTTTTTCCCCCACAAACAGAGCTTTCTTTTGGTGGTATTTGATCACCTGTGCGATTTTTATTTTTTGCGCTATAAACAAAAAAATTGCGACAATTTTGAAACAAATAGCAATATTTTTCACATCTTTTTTATATGAAATTCTCAAAAAAAATGTAAAAATCAAATTTTTTTAACATTTTAGGCCAATTTGTTTTCTGCTACATATTTTTGGTAAAAAAAATCGCAATAAGCGTATTTTGATTGGTTTGCGCAAAAGTTATTGCGTTTACCAACTACAGGAAAAATTTATGTCATTTTTATTGTTTTTTTTTTTTTTTACTAGTAATGGCGGCAATCTGCGATTTTTTTTTTTGAGGGACTGCGACATTGCGGCGGACAGATCGGACCCTTAACTTACATTTTAGACACTTTTGGGGGTTCCAGTGACATTACTACAGTAATCAGTGCTAAAAATATGCACTGTTACTGTAATAATGACAGTGGCAGGGAAGGGGTTAACTGTACTGGTGATCAAGGGGTTAAATGTGTCCATAGGGGCGTGATTCTAACTGTCAGGGGGCGTGGCTTGTGAAGTAAACACAGAGATATGCTATCCTATATAGCAGGATCGCATAGCCTCTGTGATCACTTCAGGAAGAATGACAGACGGCTGTGTTTACATCAGCCGTCTGTCCCTCTCTCTCTCTGCTGCGGGAGATCGCGAGTGGCCGGCGGCTATTAGAGCCACCGGTCACACACGCTGGCTCCCCAGCTAATGAGCGGGGGTGGTAGCACGCCAACGGCGGTGCGCGCTCGCCCCCTACAGTCTCCTGAGTGAGCGACATAGGGCTATGTCTCTTTGCCCAACAGCGGCTGAGTGCCGCAGTAAATGTACGGTGGGCAGGGCTTGTGGCCCCCCCTTACAGTATACTGCAGGTTTGCTTCTACTGTAACGCTAAACCTTAGCATGCATATGTTTTTTTTTTTACTGGGTAATTCAGGCTGGCCATATATAGGGAGAAGTCACAGACAGACTCATAAGCCCCTTACACTCTTAATATCATTGCGTCACTGGTACTAGACCCAGGATAACAATCTAATTTGTGTAGCACCTTCCTAGGTAGGTAGGTGCTAGGTAAACACATCGAATGCTCCTTCTGCTTATCAGGGGAGCCTGATCTCTTAGGTTGACTGTTGCATGTCTCCAGGTGTGATTCACTGGGTCTGAGGGAGTGTCCCCACTGTATCCAATGAGGAAGCTTGTTGGACAGTGGAGGAAACCTAGCCAGTGACACATTGGCTTTTGTGGGAGTCTCAGTGGGAGGGCATTCTGGCAATGCATCCTGGGATTGCTCATAAAAGCCAGGGGGGGCGGGGGGGAGGGGGGACATGTGACAGGGTGTCTTTGGCAGGAAGCAGAGTCCTAGGAGGAGGCAGAAGGCTGGTCTCTCCTCCGGCTGTGTGAGGAAGGTGGTCTTAGGCAGTCGGCCTAGTGAACCAGGTGTGGAGCTGAGCTGCAGAGGATCCAGTGTAGCTGACGATGGAGTTTCTGGCAGAGTCTCTCAGGAAAAACAGTGTCCGTGAGTACTGTGGGACTTGCCAAAGTGTTGGCCCAGGAAGGGGGACCACTCCAGTGAAGTCAGGGGATCAAGGAGCTAGCTTACACAGAGAGAAGTACAGTAAAGGGGTGCCATGTAGAACTCTGAAGAATAGGGATAAAGGGGGTGCCTAGTTGGGCCCTGAAAAGCGATTCACAGAGCAATAATTTAATTCTTCTTCACTGCTAGTGACAAGGTGACAAGGTGACATCCCTTCTCCTATCCAAGTTCTCAAATAAAACTACAAAAAAAACAAAACCCCTAGACTGTTTTCTGACTGAGCCAAGCACTTTCAAAATGCTAAACTGTGATGTTGTTGCTATGGGTAACCCAGGGGAAACCAGCAGCTCCCAAGGGAGTAGTGCTACATTTGTGCTTGAGAGTATGAGGGCTCTTTTACCCTGGAGACAGTGTCCCCCCCTGCTCTGAAAAGCAATCTGCGGTGGACTGCTTTTCAATGGGCGGTAAACCAGTGGTTGCCAGGTGTTTTGGGAGCGACCCTGTTACCCTCCTGAATGTCTTTTTTTTTTTTTTTTTTTAAATTCCAAGGGAGATTTTGTAATAAAATACCACACTGCAACCGTAGGCCAAGCATTTGGATGGTGGTTTCAGCATACTCTCATTGACCTAAGTAGGCCAGTTTGACAGGTAGTGCTCTCGTCGTGTTACAACTAGGGATGATCGAACTTTTGAAAAGTTTGGTTCGGCCAGAACATCCGAACTTCCCGAAAGTTCGGCCCGGATTTCAGAACCCCATTGAAATCAATGGGACCCGAACTTCGGTAATCAAAAAACACAATTTTTAAGCCCTAAAACCCAACAAATGCCCCTAAAAAGTCCCTAGGGTTCTGGGTCATGCCCCATTAACTATTAATCACACAAAAAAAAAAGTTCTTAAAAATTGTCATTTTTGATAAAAAAGCCAATTATTGAAAAAATAAAAAAAATAAAAAAAGAGAGATTTTTTGATTTAGTATCTGGGGGGTCTAAAAAGTGTACATGTGAAGTTTCAGCTCTGTAGCATGTCCAGAACCATGAAAAAAAAAAGATAATTTTTCAGTAGAACAGGGATGTGGGACCCTCCTTTTACACCTATATGATCTTTTTTTCTGGTTCTGGACATGCTACAGAGCTGAAACTTCACAGGTACACCTTTTAGACCCCCCCCCCCAGACACTAAATCGCACAAAAAAGTTCTTAAAAATTGTCATTTTTGATAAAAAAGCCAATTATTGAAAAATTAAAAAAAAAAAAGAGATTTTTTGATTTTTACTTTGGATTTTGTATCTGGGGGGTCTAAAAAGTGTACATGTGAAGTTTCAGCTCTGTAGCATGTCCAGAACCATAAAAAAAAAAGATTGTATTAGAAAACTTTCAGCACAGGAGGTTGGCTTCGCTGCTGTAACAACTTGCCGGTTTAATAGCAGGCATTTTTTTGGGTTCTTTGCAGTCAGGAAAAACATCTGAACTTGTGTATAGTGGTACTGTGCACAAGTTCTGATGTTTTGCCTGCCTCCAAAAACCCCCAAAAAATGCCAGCAAAAACACACCTGGGCATTTTTTTTTTGACGCTAGCGTTTTTTTTGGCATTTTTTGGGGTTCTTTTGAGGCAGGCAAAACATCTGAACTTGTGTATAGTGGTATATATACACACATAATTATATGTATATAGACACCTAGCCATATATAGGTGTGATAGTAGCAGAAATATATTACTGTAAATGATTTCATTAGCGCAAGCATATATTTCTGCTACTATCACACCTATATATGTCTAGGTGTGTATATAAATATATGTATGTGTGTATATACACCACTATACACAAGTTCTGATGTTTTGCCTGCCTCCAAAAACCCCCAAAAAATGCCAGCAAAAACACACCTGGGCATTTTTTTTTTGACGCTAGTGTTTTTTTTGGCATTTTTTGGGGTTCTTTTGTGGCAGGCAAAACATCTGAACTTGTGTATAGTGGTATATATACACACATAATTATATGTATATAGACACCTAGCCATATATAGGTGTGATAGTAGCAGAAATATATTACTGTAAATGATTTCATTAGCGCAAGCATATATTTCTGCTACTATCACACCTATATATGTCTAGGGGTATATATACAGACATATATGTGTATATATACCCCCTATACACATGTTCAGATGTCATGTCTGACATCAAACATGTCCTCAAAAAAGCACTGGCAGTGGCAGCCCCTGCAGCATGAAAAATGCTTGGCTGGTGAGAAGCCATATTCCTGTGCCGAAGCAATTCAGAGAAATGATCATTTCTCTATAGCGGTCACCTTGCTATGGAAGGGTTTTGTCACCCTTCCATAGCAGTCACTGTCAGTTAACCCTACACTACACTACGGTCCCCTTACACTTAACACTTTCCCTACAGAAACTAAATTTTTGAAGCTAACTTAAGTGTAAAGGAGCACTCTAACTACACTAGATATCCCTTTCCTCACACTAATAAATGCTAAATGACACTTTTAAAGTAAAATTAACAGAACTGCTTCCACTCTCTTCCATGTCCAGTATAACAATGCTAGGAATATGGCGGGGGCGATCTTATATACTGGGGGGCGTATTCACTAATGATTGGTCTAGGGACCCCCTAGTCACTCCAATCACATTCCTAGCATTCTCCTGCCCCCTCAATTGGCTTTTGCTAATGGTTCTGGTCCAATCACAGGCTTCCATTTCCTGAAGCATTGCATTTTGGTCGGTTCTGGTTGCCGAATTCCGAACTTTTTGGGCAAAAAGTTCTAAATTCGGCCGAACCTCGAACACCCAATGTTCGGGCCGAACCGATGGTGGACCCGAAACGTTCAAACATCCCTAGTTACAACACAATACAAAGCGTGGTGGCCACTGTATGGTTACAGCTCCATCTGCTAGGTCGCCTGTTTTTACCTTACCCGCTGGTTGCTCATATGAAAGAGCCCTTAGTGGGCTTCTGTGAGCTCCTCTGGGTTGTTCATTTTCAGTCCTGTTTTCAGAACGCTGCACTAAGACTGCGGTCTTCACCTCTATATCCCAGGGATGCTGGACAGTCGGCCCAGATCCTCAACAGCCTGACGAAGTGAGCCCCGCTACCCAGTCTTCTCTCCATCGGCTGGAAGGACTCCCAGGACAAGGGCCAGTCCACACTTATCCCCAGTGTTGGGTATGTTCTACGAGAGAAGCAGAGGTTGGCTGGGTGAGTAACGCTGTTTTCCGGACAATTTGTTTGGGGTGCTGGGTGGGTGTAGACATTGGGAAGGCCCGTGGAACACAGCCTACCTTAGAGAGTTGGAGGATCCCTCTCTCGGTGCCCTAGGCCCTTCTTATGTCTAAGTCACCCTGTGTCTATTAGGGTCACAGGGTGACCAAGATGCCCAGTCTGGCCTGTCCAAACCAGACTTCCACAGACTGATCAGCTGTGAGAGCTCCATGCGCCCTGCTGGGACAAACTTTCAAACTATGTGGAACTTTGCAAAGAAAGCTGCCATGATGGATTGACTCTTTGGGACTACAGGGACTACAGCAGGAGCCAATGGGATAGGGATTTCAATGAAAAATACCCAAAAATATGCATGCACAGCTCAGTGTACATTCTAAAGAATATTGAAAGCAAGCAGGTAAGAATGTTTTTTTTTTTTTTTGCAGTAAAGACAATATATCTTTATTAAATGCTGCTGGCTATGTGTGTGCAGCTGCATGTGCATTCCCCCTCAATGCCGCTGTTACACTGGGAAACAGTGGCCAGAGGAGTTAGCCTTGTCTGTGCCTATTCTTACCTTTTTCTGTGCCTATTCTCCTCCTCCTACCCTCCCCCAGCTGCCGCTGCACAACAACAGAGCAGCTCTGTGTAAAGTCCCCCACACCCCCTCCCTCTCAGCAGCAGCAGATCAGGTCCAATCAGGGGAGGTTGACACTGCAGAGCTGAGGACACTGGGAAATGTAGTCCAAAAAGCAGCACTGTGCAATAGAGGCTATGGGATGTAGACTATAATACCTAGGATTTCCTGAAAATAGGAGGGAGAGGGACAGCATTTTCCCAGGCTAATTACCAGAGATTGGGGCAGACCAGTGCGGGGAACAAGACAGCACAGACCTGTTGCAGGGACAGAGCTTGTGTGGAGATTGGGTACTTCCACTATGTTTATGGGAGCTTGGGGATTGAGCTGAAAGAGAGAGAGAGTCTGGAACTGAGATACAGAGAGGTCTTCCAATGACCTGGGGCCAGAACTGGAGAGACCTGTTGCTTACACCATTGAGAGACTGAGCCTTGTAAGAACCTGATCAGGAGGATCAAATTCTTCTGGGATAGCAGAACGCCAAGCATATGGGACCAGACGTGTTGCATGCCAGGAGAGGTGAGTTGAATCATCTATGCTTGTCTCTACACTGACACAGTTAATGCAATAGAGACTGCTTTTTTTTCAGCAGCCCATCAGCCATCCATCACACTCATCACCTGCTCTACCTTACAGAAAGGCCCCAATAATAGCTGGCTAACACTGACATTTAGGCACCAGTACTTTGCAGTAACCTCAAGGAGTACCCCTTAACCATTTCCCGCTTGCCCGCCGAATATATACTGCGGCAAAGTGGCACTTTTGCGCAAAACAATGTACCTGTATATCGTTTCGTTCAATAGCCACTAGATGGCACCATCACACTGTGGGAGGCGCCATCGTGCTAGCGGGGATGTCAATCAACGGGTCATGGGCCACTCACGATCATCCCGGGGAGAGGCAGAACAATGATCTGCCTATGTAAACAAGGCAGATCGCCGTTCTGCAAGGGGCCAAGATTAAATCTCTGTCTTCCCCCAGTCAGTGTAACCCCCCACAGTTAGTAAGCACCTCCTAGGGACACACTTAAACCTTTGATCACCCCTTCCCTGCCAGTGTCATTAATGCAGTGACAGTGCATTTTTTTTTAGCCATGATCACCGTAATAATTTCACCTGTCCCCAAAAAGTGTTAAAAGTATTAGTTAGATGTCTGATTTGTTCGCCACAATGTTGCAGTCCCACTAAAAATTACTGATAAATTCACCACCATTACTAGTTAAAAATAAATAAATAAAAATTCCATAAAAATATCCCATAGTTTTTAGACGCTATAACCTTTGTGCAAACCAATTAATAACTAATTTTTTACCAAAAATATGTAGCAGAATACATATTGGCATAAATTGATGAAAAAATTGGATTTTTAATTTTTTTTTATTGGCTGTGTTTTATAGCAGAAAGTAAAAAACATAAATGGCCTGGTCATTAACCGCTTCCTGACCTCCCGCCGCCTTTTTACTTCGGCAGTGCGGCCCTCCTGCGCGAACCGACGTAGACCTACGTTGGTTGCGCGCAGGCAGCTAGGGAGCCTGCGCTCCTGCCCCCACTCGGCAGCGGGGAAGCCGATGTACGGGGCAGGCAGCTCCGATTGCTGCCTGACACCCGCGATCACTCCCGCTGAGAGAGAAGAACGGTCAGCTGTTGTAAACACAGCTGACCTTTCTTTTCTCTGGAATGACCACAGAGCCCCTGTGATCCTTCTATATAGGATCACAGGTCTCTATGATCATTTCACAAGCCACGCCCCCCGTTATAATCCCTCCCCTAGGCTCACATTTAACCCCTTGATTACCGACAATGTTAACCCCTTCCCTGCCAGTGTCATTATTACAGTAACAGTGCATATTTTTAGCACTGATTACTGTAGTAATGTCGTAGTCCTGCTAAAAATCGCAGATCGCCACCATTACTGGTAAAAAAAACAAAACAAATTGGCCTAAAATGTTAAAAAGTTTTGATTTTTAATTTTTTTTTTGGGAATGTTATATAGCAGAAAGTGAAAAATATTGTTTTCTTTTTTTGTTTCAGAATTGTCGCTCTTTTTTTTGTTTATAGCGCAAAAAAAATGAAAAAACACAGAGGTGATCAAATACAACAAAAAGAAAGCTCTATTTGTGGGAAAAAAAGAACATCAATTTTATTTGGGTACAGCATCGCACAACCGCGCAATTGTCCGTTAAAGTAACGCAGTGCCAAATCGCAAAATAGGGCCTGGTCATTAAGGGGGAAAATCTTCCTGTCCAGAAGTGGTTAAGTCTGGATGGACTGATGTCTTTTTTCAACCTCACTAACTATGTAACTATGTAACTATGTACCCGGTTTCGGGTATTGCAGGTGCACAAGGACCTTTACTCTTTGGCTAACTAACATTGATACTTTTGACCCTGTTTGCAGCTGTTCCAGCTGATCTAGCATTTATTGCAGTATAGTTATTGGCATAATATAGGGCAGTGTTCACCCTGCTTAGTTCAGCATCTTGAAAGGTGTTCAGTTGCCTGCCTGCTGGTTTATAGCTTGTGTTTGACTTGGTTTATTACAATATACTTCTGTTATCTAACACTCAGTAGTCGGTGTTCTATTTCCTGAGTACTGCTTTGGAGTAGTAATATACTAACGCTTAAGTTACGCATGTGTGAACAGCTTACAACTAGTGTTGAGCGAACACGGACTGTATTATTCAGGTCCGTACCGGATAATTGGATTTTTGCTACCCGGACACGGACCCGAAAACTTTACTGTATGTTCGGGTTTAAAATCCGTGTTCGATCATTTTATTTCCTGTTTTGTATGTAATGGCGAGCTTTTAATGGCGGGCTTTCAACAGCCAATCAACAAGCGTTTAACTGGTGTGCGTTAGAAGCCATCCCATGCCTACTAATGTATTAGTAGCTGTGATTGGCCAGCTGAAGCATGTGACACAGGTCTTTATAAGCTCGAGAGACACAGCGCGGTGCGTCAGTCTGCTGTAGTGTAGGGAGAGAGCACACATCATACGCGCTGGCTGCTGCTGATTAGGGACAGACAGGAAAAAACAACATTGTGCCTGAAAAGAATGCAGGGACAGGTCGGAGTGTAGGCAGGGAAAGATATTTGAGCATTTTAGGGACAGGCTGGAGAGAGTAGGCAGGGACAGATAGGAGACACAGGACAGAACAATTGTCCGTTAGCGATCTACATCGATTTTGCTGTGTGGGGGGTGGTGCAGTGAACAATCTTTTTGCCCTCACTTGAGCCCACTGAGGAGGAGGAGGAGGGAGAAAAAAATATATTTTTATCAGTCTGTTGTGTGCAGCGTTCAGCTATATTTTACTACAGATTGCTGTTCTAATCTGCTATTTAAAAATTACAAAGTTAAAGGGGAATTTTTTTTTCCCTTCATAGCCTGCTGCTGACCGTGACATAAAACATAAGACACTGCTGTGTTCACATGTGCTATTGAAAAATCACCAATTTGATATACTATTTTCTATTCCGCTATTCAATATACACCCTTTTGGGGTAAAAAAAATTAAATTGTGGCATAGTCTGTAGCGGTACGTGTGAGATGCACCTTTCAAATTTTTTGGGCGCATCTTCCACCACCGAGGATTGCAGGGTGCTTCAGTTTGCCTCCTGTTCCGAACTCCTCCTACTCCTCTTCCTCATCCTGCCTTTAGGGTACAAAAAATTGTAATCGGGGCCTAGTCTGTGTTTGTACGTGTGAGATACACCGTTTTATAAAATGTTTTCTATTCCGCTATTCAATATACACCCTTTTGGGGTAAAACAAATTAAATTGCGGCATAGTCTGTGTTTGTACGTCTGAGATACACCTTTTTATATACTTTTTTCTATTCCGCTATTCAATATACACCCTTTTGGGGTAAAAAAAATTAAATCGCGGCATAGTCTGTATCGGTACGTGTGAGATACACCTTTCAAATTTTTTGGGCGCATCTTCCACCACCGAGGATTGCAGGGTGCTTCAGTTTGTCTCCTGTTCCGAACTCCTCCTACTCCTCATCCTCATCCTGCCTTTAGGGTACAAAAAATTGTAATCGGGGCCTAGTCTGTGTTTGTACGTGTGAGATACACCTTTTTATATACTATTTTCTATTCCGCTATTCAATCTACACCCTTTTGGGGTAAAAAAAAATGAAATTACGGCATAGTCTGTATCGGTACGTGTGAGATACACCTTTCAAATTTTTTGGGCGCATCTTCCACCGCCGAGGATTGCAGGGCGCTTCAGTTTGCCTCCTGTTCCGAACTCCTCCTACTCCTCTTCCTCATCCTGCCTTTAGGGTACAAAAATTGTAATCGGGGCCTAGTCTGTGTTTGTACGTGTGAGATACACCGTTTTATAAAAAAATTTCTATTCCGCTATTCAATATACACCCTTTTGGGGTGAAAAAAATAAAATTACGGCATAGTCTGTATCGGTACGTGTGAGATACACCTTTTAAATTTGTTTGGCGCATCTCCTTCCACCGCCGAGGATTGCAGGGTGCTTCAGTTTGCCTCCTGTTCCGAACTCCTCCTACTCCTCTTCCTCATCCTCATCCTCATCCTGCCTTTAGGGTACAAAAAATTGTAATCAGGGCCTAGTCTGTGTTTGTACGTGTGAGATACACCGTTTTATAAATTTTTTTCTATTCCGCTATTCAATATACACCCTTTTGGGGTGAGAAAAATTAAATTACGGCATAGTCTGTATCGGTACGTGTGAGATACACCTTTTAAATTTGTTTGGCGCATCTCCTTCCACCGCCAACGATTGCAGGGCGCTTCAGTTTGCCTCCTGTTCCGAACTCCTCCTACTCCTCTTCCTCATCCTCATCCTCCCTTTAGGGTACAAAAAATTGTAATCGGGGCCTAGTCTGTGTTTGTACGTGTGAGATACACCGTTTTATATCCTTTTTTCTATTCTGCTATTCAATATACACCCCTTCGGGGTGAAAAAATTTAAATTGCGGCATACTTTGCATGTTTGACTGTGAGATACACCCGTTGTATTTGTATACTGTTTTTCTATTCCGCTATTTAATAAACACCCTTTTGGGGTAAAAAATAAATAAATTGCGGCATACTTTGCATATTTGACTGTGAGATACACCCGTTAAATTTGTATACTGTTTTTCTATTCCGCTATTTAATAAACACCCTTTTGGGGTAAAAAAAATTAAATTGCGGCATACTTTGCATATTTGACTGTGAGATACACCCGTGCGATACTGTTGTTGTTTTGTTCCGCTATTCAATAAACACCTTTCTAGGGCAAGATCATAAATTACAGAAATATGAGGAGACCGTCAAATAGGGGCCGTGGCCTGGGTCGTGGTGCTGCTGGTAGAGCTCCTGATGCAAGGAGAGGACGTGGTCGATCTGTGCCAGCTACACGCACAAGTGAAACACCTTCCTCAAGTGTGAGTAGGTGACAGAACCTGCATCAGTATTTGGTAGGGCATCATGCGCCTCTACAAGTGTTGAGGCAAGAAGAAGTACAGGCGATAGTAGATTGGTTTGCTGACAGTGTCTCCAGTTCCTTCACATTGTCTCCCAGTCTCCTGCAGAAACGTCAGAGTTGGCACCTGCAGCCGATGTCCAACCGTCTTTCACCTCACCCCCTTGCAAATCAGGCAAGCAGTCTGAGCCCCAAGTCATGCAGCAGTCTCTTCTTCTTTTTGATGACTCTGTTAGCAGGGTTTCCCAGGGCCATCCACCTAGCCCTGCCCCAGAAGTGGAAGATATTGAGTGCAGCAATGCCCAACCACTTATTTCTCAAGATGAGTACATGGAAGGACCATCGCAGCATGTCTCCGATGATGACGAAACGCAGGTGCCAACTGCTGCGGCACTCAGAATTGTGGAGACCAACAAGGAGGGCAGGGGTGAAGACTGGGTGGAAGATGATGTGGAGGACGATGAGGTCCTCGACCCCACATGGAATGAAGGTCGTGCAGGTGACCTGAGTAGTTTGGAGGAAGAGGCAGTGGTCGCACAGAGCCACCAGCACAGCAGAAGAGGGAGCAGGGTGCAGAAGCGGAGCGGCCGTGCCCTAGACACTACGCCTGCTACTGCCCAATGCAGCAAGGGACCGGGCGCACCAAAGCCAGCTCAAAGGAGTTCTCTAACGTGGAAGTTCTTCAGACAATGTGCTGATGACGGGACACGAGTGGTTTGCACCCTGTGCAATCAGAGCCTGAAGCGAGGCATAAACCTTCTCAACCTGAGCACAACCTGCATGATCAGGCATCTAAGTGCAAAGCACGAGCTGCAGTGGAGTAGACACCTTCAAAACCAAGAAAGGTCTCTGGCTCCTCCCGCTTCCTCTTTTGCTGCAGTCTCAGCCTCTTCATCCACCTCTGTAGTGATACCAGCACCTGCCACCCCGCAAACAGACAATCTGTCAGCAACACCACCACCTGGGTCACCAACCATCTCCACAATGTCCCGTGGAAGCGTTCAGCTTTCCATCTCCCAAACACTTCAGAGGAAGAGGAAGTACCCCCCTACCCACCCGCGATCCCTGGCCCTGAATGCCAGCATTTAAAAATTCTTGGCCTTTGAAATGCTGTCATTCCATCTGGTGGAGACGCACAGTTTTAAAAGCCTTATGTCGGTGGCTGTCCCACAGTACGTCGTGCCCAGCCGCCACTACTTTTCCAGGCAAGCCATCCCTTCCCTGCACAACCAAGTGGGGGAAAAAATCAGGTGTGCACTGCGCAACGCCATCTGTGGCTACCGATACGTGGACCAGTAAGCACGGTCAGGGGCGTTATATCTCCCTAACGGCACACTAGGTAAATGCAGTGGCGGATGGGCCTGAGGCGGATAGCAATGTGGCCCATGTCCTTCCACCACCGAGGATTGCAGGGCGCTTCAGTTTGCCTCCTGTTCCTAACTCCTCCTACTCCGCTTCCTCATCCTCTACCGCCTCCTCATCCGGTCAGCGTAACACCTTCACCACCAACTTCAGCACAGCCAGGGGTAAACGACAGCAGGCAGTTTTAAAACTTGCCTGTTTGGGGGAAAAACCACACACCGCGCAGGAGTTGTGGAGGAGCATGGAACAGCAGACCGATAAGTGGTTGCTGCCAGCGAGCCTCAAGCCCGGTCTGGTGGTGTGCGATAACGGGCGAAATCTCATAGCAGCTCTGGGCCTAGCCGGTTTGACGCACATCCCTTGCCTGGCGCATGTGCTGAATTTGGTGGTGCAGAGGTTCCTTAAAAATTACCCCGATATGTCAGAGCTGCTGCAGAAAGTGCGGGCCGTCTGTGCGCACTTTCGGCGTTCTCACCCTGCTGCTGCTCGCCTGTCAGCACTGCAGCGTAACTTCGGCCTTCCCGCTCACCGCCTCATATGTGACGTGCCCACAAGGTGGAACTCCACCTTGCACATGCTGGAAAGACTGTGCGAGCAGCAGCAGGCCATAGTGGAGTTTCAGCTGCAGCACGCACGCGTTTGTCGCTCTACGGAACAGCACCACTTCACCACCAATAACTGGGCCTCCATGCGAGACCTGTGTGCCTTATTGCGCTGTTTTAAGTACTCCACCAACATGGCCAGTGCCGATGACGTTGTTGTCAGCTTAACTATCCCACTTCTATGCCTCCTTCAAAAAATTATTCGGGCGATGATGGAAGAGGATGTGGCACAGGAGGAGGAGGAGGAGGAAGAGGGATCATTTCCAAGGCTTTCAGGGCAGTCATTCACAAGTGGCTCCGAGGGTGGGTTCCTGCACCCACAAACGCCAGGTACACAATTGTCCAGCAGGGGCACAGTTCTGGAGGATGAGGAGGAGGAGATGGAGGAGGAGATGGAGGAGGAGATGGAACCATGTTCACATCAGGGTGGCACCCAGGCCAGCTCATGTCCACCACTGGTGCGTGGCTGGGGGGATACAGAGGACACAGACGATACACCTCCCACAGAGGACAGCCTTTCATTGCCTCTGGGCAGCCTGGCACACATGAGCGATTACATGCTGCAGTGTCTCCACAACGACCGCCGAGTTGCCCACATTCTAACTTGTGCTGATTACTGGGTGGCCACGCTGCTGGATCCCCGTTACAAGGACAACGTACCGTCCTTAATTCACTCAATGGAGCGTGATCGCAAGATGCGGGAGTACAAGCGCACGCTGGTAGACGCGATGCTACTGGCATTCCCACCTGACAGCGGGGCCACATTGGAAGCACAAGGCCAAGGCAGAGGAGGAGGAGAAGGAGGAAGAGGTCGCCAACGCAACCAGGGCACCGCCAGCACCTCAGAAGGCAGGGTTAGCATGGCCGAAATGTGGAAAAGCTTTGTCAGCACGCCACAACAAACAGCAGCACCAGCAGCTCATATGGAACGTCTTAGCAGGAGGCAGCATTTCACCAACATGGTGGAGCAGTATGTGTGCACACGCCTACATGTAGTGAATGACGGGTCTGCCCCCTTCAACTTCTGGGTCTCCAAATTGGGCTCATGGCCTGAGCTTGCCCTTTACGCCTTGGAGGTGCTGGTGTGCCCTGCAGCCAGTGTATTATCAGAACGTGTATTTCGCACGGCTGGGGGCGTTATCACAGACAAGCGCAGCCGCCTGTCCAGAGACAATGTGGACAAGCTCACGTTCATTAAAATGAACCAGGCATGGATCCCACAGGACTTTTCCGTACCTTGTGCAGAATAGAGATGGATACCGACCTTACCCAGCCATTGTTATATTTTTGATCTTTCTCACTCTTTTGGGGTGTACCCTAATTTAAAATGACTAAAAAAAAAGCAGTGTTGGCTACCTCGTCCCCCTCTACCGCCGCTTCCACCTACACTGCCACATAAACCGCCACCTCAACCTCCCTCCTACTCCATATGGGCCTCGTCCTTCACAGATGAAGAAAATTGTTTTATTTTTCTGTTTTTTTTTGTTGTTTTAAAGCGGAGTTCCGGGCACAGAAAAAAATTTTCAGTGAACATACCCCCGGGACAGTCAGGGCTAGTACATTCCACAATGGCTAGCCTCTGATCTGTCCTGGTTCACACTTACCTGCAAGAAGAAATACTCACTTATAAAATTTCTTCCACAGCGTTGCCATCTCTCTTGTGGGCAGCTGAAGCCGGCGCGATCCTCTTCTGTGTCTTCTTCCGCGTCCTCTTCTCCCAGAATGCGCCTGCACCGGCCCCTCTCGTCACTTCCGGTGCAGCGCCGCATTCCTCCACAGCTTCTGGGCATGCCCAGAAGCTGTTTAGCAGGGAATGCGGCGTCGCCCCGGAAGTGACGAGCGGGGCCGGTGCCGTCGCATTGATTCCTGGGAGCGATGACGTTCAGCTCCCAGGAATCATTGCAAGCTAGGAAGTGACGGCGGAGCCGTGGCGCAGAGGGAGGAAGTGAAGAATAGGTGAGTATATTCGATCTACAATTACAAGGTAAGTACAGAAAAAAAAAAAAAACTAACTATCCAATTCTGTTTCAGGTGAAGGAGAACAAGCGGACGGGCACAAAAAAAAAAGATCGATTATGTGCCCGGAACTCCGCTTTAAGTTATTTGCCTATCCACATTTGTTTGCAGAGCACTTGCCATGCTCTTAACTACATTTTGCTGCCATTTGCAGCACTCTAGCCCTTTCCATTGGTTTTTTAGAGCCATTTTAGTGCCTGAAAGTTCGGGTCCCCGTTGACTTCAATGGGGTTCGGTGTCCGGGTAAAGTTCGGAAAAAGTCCGGGACACAAACCCGCCAAACACGGACATCCAGGTGTCCACTCAACTCTACTTACAACACCTAATCAGGTGTGTTAGTGGGGACTGAGCAGTTTAAAGTGCCATGGCAGAACAGAGGACCCATGTCATCTAGCATCTCCTGTGGGGGTAAGCCCTACACGCGAACCCAGATTCAGAGCACATCCGAACACTGTATCCTGGGTAGATTTTTTCTTTTGTGCCTGTTATTTCCATATACATGGACGTGGTTCTGTATTTTTTCGCCATGGTCATCCTGTTAACTGATTGTTAATCACATGGCTACATAATCTTCTGTGACAAATAATGCTGTTAATTAAAAAAATTTAAAAGTGAAAAAAACACATCCTTTCCAGCTCCTGAAAAACTATTTACAAAACGAATTGAGCTCTACCCAACCACCAAGCAACAGCACAAATCTTTAACATGGTGTAAAAAAATAAATTATGGTATTTAGAGGATAATGGAGGGATACTGGTAATAAGGTGTCCTATAGAACCATGTCAGTTCTTACAATGATTTTATGATAAATACGTTTTAATTTTGTTTAAAAGAAAAAAAAGAAAAACAAACAGATAAAAAAAGTGTGATTTTATTATTTTATTGCCTTAAAAACCCAAAATATTTGAATTCTCTCATTATATGCTTCCAAGCAGTCAGCACTGGCCTAAACAATGCGTTAATTTGTGAGTAGGGAGCGAATCAGCCTGGGTTTTGCTTAGCGGGCTGTTCCCTGAACCCATTGTAGGGTCCTAAAATTACAAACTTTAATCCAAACCCCATTGAAGTCTATGAGAGATGAATCTTATAAATCAATTCTGGCCATTTGCAGGGGTAATAGGCATAGGATTGTCAAACAAATGGCATAGGGATCTGGGCAATGCAATAGGAGAAGTGTACCAATTCAAAAACATTTTTAAAAATAGTTTACAGTTAGAAGAGGGTACTCCTTTTAATGCAATGTTGAGTAGGACTTTGAAAAAAACATAATTCTATTACATGCTCGGGAGATGCCTTTATGCTGTCTGTGGTGTTATGGCTTAAATAGAGCGGCATATGTATTTGGTTTAAATACAGCAGCAGCACTCCAGTCTGATTCAGTTCATCTAGGTTTGGCTGCAACACCTCTTTTCCCAGCAATTAGAGACCTGAGTTGAATGGTGATAGTGGCAACCATAACAAATTCAAAAGCTCTAAAAGCTATAAGAAAATGTACTCTTAAAAAAAATAAGCTAAATCCCTCAGTTTCAAACCAATTGGCTAGTGGCAAAACAGTTTAATAGTATAGTTTGTGGGCTTTTTTTTCGCAGCTCCACACTGTAAAAAATGTATTAAAACTTCAAAACAGACTTCCCAGAAATACTTCAATACCAAAACCCCATATTGCAGAGATGAGGCAGTTTTTATCCTAAATTAAAAATTAGAATGCCATATTTCAGACAATATCCACACATATAGCACAGTAGCAAAAGTGTATATAAGCAGCTTGATTGAGCTGCAATGTAAGAGGAGAGAAAAGGCCATTTTTATCATGAAGTCTAAATTGTGTTATTTCAAAGACATCATCCAGAAATATTGCACACACTTGCTGTCCATTATGTAAGCATTTTTACAAGGCCTCAATTGAAGAGGTAGGGACAAAGCGGGTGTCTACTGCCTGTAAAGTGTAATATTTTTTAAACACAATCCAGATATATTTTACAGACTCTATGCACACTAATTTTAGCATTATAATTATTATTCTTCACGATTTATATAGCGTGAAACAGTTTGCGCAGACAGTACATGTCACCTACCTGACAGTGGAGCCTGAGATTATGAGGGTGGCCTCTTGCACAATTCCCATCCAAGCACTTCTGGTAGTGGAGACAAGGACTGCTAGGGCAGTGGAAGGGTGCAGGTGCCAGGAAGCTGTAGTAGTGAGCTGTAGATTGGAGACACAGGAATCCTTCCAGTGGTGGTGTGGAGTCTGGTCACAAGCCTTGTTCAGTGGGAGCCAGGCCGACAGGTGCAGAATCAGGATCAGGTTTAAGGTCTGGAACAGGCAGAAGTTGATAATGTGCTGGCGGTGGGGTACCAAATCGGGAAGTGGAGATGTAGTCATAAATCCAAGCTGAGATTGGTAACAGAAGCGAGCAGCAGATATAACAGGAAGGGGTGATCCAAGAAAGGTGCCATACGTAGCCAGGTCAGGAAAAAGTTTAGCAGACATGGATTAGACTCAGGAACACAGGAACCTGAGCTGAAGACAATCCAGCACTGAAGCCAGGCAGATTCTCAGTTTAAATAGGCTGCTGGGTGCCAGAATCTGTGAATGTGTGCGTACTCCTACGTGTGCGCGCACATGCCCAAATATATGCGCCAATACACATTTCTAGTCCTTTCTTGTCTTGGGCATCTATGCTCGTGACTCTGCATGTGTGCATAAGAATGAGCACCTGCTGCACGGGAATGAGATCTTTCTGCACGAGTTACCTGACAGTACAATTACAATACAATTCAGCACAAGTTGAATCAGAGAGCCCTGATCATTAGAGCTTACAATTTAAAAGGGATGGTCAAGTGATACAAAAGTTGATACAAAAGTGTGATTGATGAGCTAATGAAGAAAACAAGTTTAGCTGTTGGAGGAGCTGTTGGGGGCAAGATAGGCTTCTCTGAAAAGATGGGCTTTTAGGGATTGCCTAAAGGTGGATAGAGTAGGAGAAAGTTGCACAAATTGAGGTAAGGAGTTCCAGAGGATAGGAGAGGTTCTGGAGAAGTCCTGGAGGTGAGCATGGGAGGAGCTAAAGAGCAGGGGATCTTGAAAGGAACAAAGAGGACAATTTGATTGGTATTTTGAGACAAGGTTAGTGATGTAGCTGGGGGCAGAGTTGTTGATGGCTTTTTAGGTTTTTGCTGGTATTTAGAATTGTATATGCTTTGTTGACAGTTTTACTAGGGCACAATTTCTGAGGCCGAGACAACCATGCAGGTTTAATCATGATATAATTTCAGAAACAACTGTCAAAAATATTGTACAGACTCCATGCATAGTATGTAAAAACCTTAAGGTAGGATGCAGTTTTAGTGGAAGACATCAGGCAGCTTTTAATTAAAGCGGAGTTCCGGCCACAGGGGTGAAATTTAGCTAAAAATACCCCCGGGACAGTCAGGGCTAGTGCATTCCACAATGGATAGCCTCTTTACTGTCCCGGGTCGCACTTACCTTTTAGAAGAAATACTTACCTTGAAAACCTCTTCTCCAACGCTGCCATCTCGGATGTGGGCAGCTGAAGCCAGCGTGTCCTCTTCTGCGTCCTCTTCCGTGTCCTCTTCTCCCAGAATGCGCCTGCACCGGCCCCGTTTGTCACTCCTGGTGCGGGCGCGTCATCCCTCCACAGCTTCTGGGCATGCCCAGAAGCTGTTTAGCAGGGAATGAGTCGCCACATCGGAAGTGACGAGCGGGGCCGGTGCAGGCGCATTGATTCCTGGGAGCGATGACGTTCAGCTCCCAGGATTCAATGCAAAGAGGAAGTGACGGCGCGGGCCGCGGCCGCAGAGGGAGGAAGTGGAAGAAAGGTGAGTATATTTTTATTCGCTAACAAGGTAAATAAACAAAAAAAAAATCGTAACTATCCATTTCTTTTTCAGGTGATCAAGAGCAAGCGGATTCCCCAAAATCGATTATGTCGATTTTGTGGCCGGAACTCCGCTTTAAGCAATAACAATTAGAGTGTACTATTTCAAAGAAAAAAAGCCAGATACTGTATATTATACTGACTCCATGCATAGTAGTTCAGTACTTTTAATAGGCTGCAGTTTGACAGGGAGACATCAGGCAGGTTTTTGTCAAGAAATCAATATTTTGAGTTTTGGTCAGATTGGAAAATGATTTCTGTGGGCAACTCTTGTCCAGTTGACCATGGGGGAAGATTCAGTTTTCAAAAATAATTTTTGCTAGATGATCAATATTGTTTCTCTAAGCTAGCTCTACACTTATTGGTCCAACACTTTGCCCCTAACAGTCTTGCACATTTACCATGCCACAGTTATTCTTCAGAATGTTTATACGGAAGTCAGTATTTCCTCGTAAGAGGAGCTATACAACATCCACTGCCTAAATACTGTATATATTATATTGTCAGAAAGCATATCTCTTCCTGTCAAAACTCTTCATAGCTTGACCACTTGTGGCAAGACTTGTCCTAGTAAAAGCCTAAGCTAGGAGACCTAGGCTATTACTGATATATATAGTACAAGTACCCTACGTATAGAGACCTCATCATGGCATCTCTCAGTCAACAAAAACTGAGATTACAAAACAGTTGTTCGCTGGATAGAATGCCAATTTATTTAACATGCTGTATGTGAACAGATGCCTGCAAAGCATGAACTTAAAATAAGGGTTTTATTTTAAAAGTGTATTGTATTTCTGACTTAAAAGGTTTCTCCACCCTATGTTTGAGATAGTCTAATCTTTAACTGTGAATCATCTTAGTACTGTATTTATTCTATCTACCTATTCTTTTAAATTCTTGCTTGATTCTTGTACCTCTAACACTAGTTTTCCACCTTTCTTTCTCTGTTTGGGTGTCAGAGATTTCTTGTAGATAGACAAGGCTACAATGCTATTCTTAGGCAGAGGTATATTAACTTTACTTCATCCAAAAAACAATTATAGCTGGGGTATTATTTTAAAGTGTATTTGTCATCTATATACAGTTCTTTTTACCATATTGTACTTGTAGCTGAGACAGACATGAGTTACAATTTTTTCTGCTTTATATTTGCTTTTGCTGTTATATTGGTGACAGGTACACTTTGAATGACCATTAGATCCTGTATCTGAATTTAAAGGGGCACATCCAGTACTGATAATATGCTTTTTAAATCAGGCAGTTAAAGTGGTTATAAAGGCACAAGATTTTTTACCTTCATGCATCCTTTGCCTGATGTTAAAAAAACATTCCTTGTACAGCAGCCCCCCCCCCCCCCCAATACCTACCTAAGCCCCCTCTTGATCCAGCAATGTTCACGAGAGCTTTCTCACTCCTGACTCCAGCTTTCGCCATTGGCTCCCGCTGCTGTCAATCACAGCCAGTGAGCCAATCAGGACACAGGGGGCGCACCGCGGCTCCGTGTGTGAATGGACACACAAAGCCGCTGTTCTGGAGTGCGCCTGCTTGGGTGCCCCCATTGCAAGCTACGGCACCTGGCAGGAGGGAGGAGCCAGGAGTGCAGCCATGGCACTTGAGAAGAGGCGGATCCAGGCTGCTCTGTGCAAAACCCCTGCACAGATGAGGTAAGTATAACATGTTTGTAGATTAAAAAATACAACAAAACAAGATTTTACAATCACTTTAAGTTAATCAAGAGTCGTTCTATTTTCCTTTATGTAATTTTTGTTGTATTGAACTTCATCAGTTTACTATTGTTTTATAGTAGGCTTGCATCGAGTGGCATTTATGGGCAACTGCAACTTGTTTACTATGTGATTTAGCTTCTTCCTCTCTCCTCCCTTCATGTTTAGTGCTAATTAGTTGAGTTCTAGTTAGACTTTCCCTGCTTCTTCCATGTTACCTTAGTCAACATAAGTTATTTGCAGAGACAGGGCTCAGGAAAGTCATTACCTTCTTACACTTAAAAATGGAAAAACATCCTCTGTACTGCAATGAGCTAAAGTAAAACTACATTGGATTCAACTTGTGTGTCTTACTGAAGAGTGAAGCTGGCTGCGAATGGTAACAAGTCAGCAGATGATCATACTATTCGGAGAGACTGGGGTCTAAGGAGTTATGTCAATGCATAAAGTGGCATTTGAAACAGAATACAGGTGTCTTTTAAGGACTGCGGGTGTTAGAGCACCCTACAGAAAATCCTAGATCAGCTCTGTAATCTCCCCCATCTTTTTTTTTTTTTTTTTACAAAAAGACCATTAAGTATCCATTCCCACATTTCATTTTCCTATATGCAGTTTAATTTTTTCCTATTTAATTTTTCTATTTTGTTTCCTACTTTATTTTCCTACCTAATTTTCCTATTTCCAATTCAACACTTCACACCACACATTCAGTCAGAATTAGGCCATTTCAGGCGACCCTAGAGGTGATAAGCACTTCTTATCTTCAGTAAAGAACGCATTTGCCAGAATGCCAGAATTGAAGTCTACCTTAACCCCCCCCCCCACCCAGGCGCCATTATTATGGAGCATACGCAGATGTAACAAAACGTGGGGTACTACGCTAACCTCACCACACATTTAAACCCCCTTTGGCCTAAAATAGAGACTTTATTTTCATTAGTTGAATTGTTTTTATGCATACTGTGATTCAAAAGCAAACTGGCTTATTACTCACAGGGGAAGTGTAGAGACCTCTTAAAGTAAAAATATGGTTTTGCCTGGGGAACAGAATGTCTCTCTACTGCAAATGCAATGATGTGCTCCAACTTGAGCTACATATCAGTCTTCAGACTTCACACGAATAGACTGTGGATTATTTAAAAATAAGACAGAAGATTTTGCGACCTATATATGGCACATCAATCTGCCTTCTAGGTAGAGTGTCACTTCTCTAACTCCACACCAATTTAAAGACTATAAGGTCCATTCTGGATACATGGCACCATACAATCCATGCTTTCTCCCTGGGCACTGTTCAGAGTATATCTAATCACAGGGCTTTTTTTCTCAGAGAATAGGTTCAGGAACTCTTCTCTTTTAAGTCACCCTTCGCCTCTGCCCCTTACCCACCTCCAAGAACCATTCCTTGGTTCCGTCCCTTACCCACCTCCCAATACCGCCCCTTTTAAAGAATATAGACCCAAGTATTATTTTGTGGTGCTAAGTATTTTGTATGTAATTTGTTAATGATAACAAAATAGACAGTAAAATAGATCTAGCAACAATGGACACTCCAACGACAATAGATTCCCAACAGCCAACATTAATAGACCCTCCAGCAGCCAGCAACAAATACCCCTCCCTTAACAGTACATCTCTGCCAGCAACAATTGGCCCCCTGCAACATAAGATTCACCCCCAGCTAAAATAGATCCCTACCAGCAACAATAGACCCCCCTGCGAAAATAGATCCCTTCCAGGAACAAAAGGTTCCTCAGTAGCCAGCATCAATAGACCCCTTCCTCTACAGTACCTCCCTCCCAGTAACAACTGACCCCCAGCAACTTACATTACATACATACATTCAGTTCTGTAAGGTGCCGAAACTGCGTTCCCCCGGGTTCCCGCTGAAAAAAAGCCCTGTCTAATCAAAAGAATCCACTAACAGAGTACAGTCCAAAATATCTCTGAAATATCAGTATAAATATCTCTAAGTGACGCAGGGGCTGACTGACAACTTTTGGCCTAGGGGGCAAGTACAAACCAGAGGCTCATGGTGCAGTGCCTCGCCCCCTCCCACTCTACCTCTTCCCGGCCTCCTCCTGACCCCCATTCCAGGCTGAAGCTCTGCTCCAGGTACTCTCTACTCACAGGCCGAAACCGGGTTCCTGACCTGGCCAGCAGGGAGCAGTTAGGGGGAGCTGGGACAGCTCGGTTGGGGCTCCGGTGAGGCATGGAACCAGCCTCTGCTCAGACAAAGTTTACACCATCCATGCTGGGAGGGTAAGGCCTGCGCTCTGTCCTTTTCTTCAACCCGCACTCAGTAGGTCAGTGACTTTTTACTTTTCTTCACCAGGAATCCTTTAGGCATGAAGTGGTGCAGCCTATTTACAGGGTATCAGAGCAGCCCAGGGGGCAATTGCCCCCCTGCCCCCTGGCCAAGTCCTCCCCTGAACTGACACATTATTCTGTAATCTAGATGGGATATCTGTACTATGTCTCTAAACGTAATGCAGGATTAATCACTGAAAGACTCCTATATTTAAATCACTCCATTGCATACTATGTACCTATACTATGTTCTAATGTCTCCTAAAAAGAAAGCCTCTACCATCCTTCTTCTAAGGTCCTAATCCACTGTTCTCAAATTAATCATTAAAGAAAGGTCTCCACATTTCCCCCAAAAGATAAAACTAGTGCTCAAAAAAATCCCCAAATAACTCAACATTTTTCACCCTAATCACAAGGGCTTCGTCAGGGGTGCAATATTGTGGAAAAAGTGAAATACAAGAAAATCATATCAATGCCGCCACATGGCCAATTGTGTTTGCCCCCTCTACTTCCTTCTATTTCTAATATATTGGCGTATGGGCAATGATGTCATCATACCATCATTGGGTCCCATACGTGACAATGTCACCGCGGATTGCCATGACAGCAATTAAACACTTATCAGCAGCCTCTATCTTCCACTGCTCATATCTATTACATTGTGCCAAATATTTCAATAGGCAATCCAATACTCTTCACTAATAAATATTTAAATAAAAAGAGGCTAATTATAAATATTAGTGAGTGAACAATTCATCATAATTTTTGGGGCATTTTTCCAACAAAAATCAAAGATTTCTTTATTTCTTTTACCCTTCTACTAGCCACTTGAGTGGATGCATTCTCCTGAAAATATCATTAATTACATATGTACAAAGAACCCAACAAGAAATAAAAAATACACAATACAAAAATGTGTATACACATCTCCACTGGGGACAAACACCCATATTAGGGTAAAAAGATAATAAAGATCCTAGTTATATACGGCCATATGCAGATGTACCTACAAGTTCTGCCTAGCCTTTGGGTCCTGGCAGAGCTGCGAATGTGCAGGCGATTTACTGCGCATGCGCAAAGACAGGAACGTTTCAGACTTCCCTGTTTGGAGCCCTTGCATGTGCGTGGGAAACCCTGCGAGTGTACAGATGATCCTTCCCTATCTGCATTCTCTAATGACATTAAAGACCCACAATGTTCCTGAAGAAGAAGAAAATGTGATTTTGCCTAGCCAAGCAGCAGTTTTTATTCATGGCCAGGTGGATGCACTTATTTTTCTAAAGTCATGTCATTTGTTAATGCTAATATGTACCATATTGTTTTGTGTGAAGCGTGGATTTCCTTTCCAGGTCTACTTCAATAAATTGCACAGTTTTGCATACCCGTGTACTTTTACTCAGCATTGTGGCTATTCACTCTGATTCCCATGAGAAAGCTCTCTCTCTTAATATAATTTTGTTTTTATTGTAATTTAGACAGCTGTTAGGTGGGTCTCTCCTGTGTTATCAGCCAGCCGGAAATTTTCTAAGATGAACAAGAGACATTTGTATTTAGAAAATCCTGTTCGGCAGGAACTGCACATGCAGCGGCCTGAGTGGTGTTCATGAAGCTGAACTGTACGTGTGTTTATACAGCGCTGAAAACAGAGAACGCAGACTACATTAGCACTGGAGCCTCTCATGTCTAGACCAGCATATATCAGCTGTGACATACTAATCATTTACTCCCATGTGTTTATGTGTATGCTGCGTCTTGTTCTTTCGCATTATTTCACTACAGGAATTCATTCACAAAGATAGTTCATGGAACTTCTTTCACATTGCACATTACCGGGCATTATAAAATGAATATTCTCCCTTTAATCCAGCTTCCCATAGTCTCTCTAAACATTCATAATCTTATATTTATAATACAGTTGGTAAAATAAGTTTTGAAAATACTAGGTAAATATATTTCTAAGTCCCGGTTCACACTAACGCGACTTGTCAGGCGACCTGGTTGCCTGACAAGTCGCAGTCCATTCAGTGCTATGGGAACCTTTCTAATAGCAGCGACTCAAGTCGCTCCGACTTAGAAAATAGTTCCTGCACTACTTTGGGGCGACATCGGAGCGACTTGCATTGACTTCCTGTGACGGGAGTCACTTTGGGCATGGAGGTTGGGGACCCCAAATTCCTTTAGAGAGGTCGGGGGCACCATGCCCAGCCTTATGGGGCTCTCTTATGTTTAAGTCACCCTGCATCTGTTATGGATGCAGGGTGACCAGGAGGGTGGTGAACACTGAAAATATGGTTTGGACTACTACAAATGGGACAGTCACATTCAGGAATAATGTCTCCCTTGTAAAATGACGATGTTATTCCTTGTATAGTATGAGGTCTCTGACCAGGAAGTACCACTCCTAATATGGTCATTCCAGGAAGTTCAATGAGGAGACGGACTGTCTGAGGTGGCTCTCCATTCACCTATTGTCGGGTGTGCTAATGAATTCACCTGCTGTCTGCTAAGGGATGTATTGACACTCAGAGTAATGTGTATTGAGGGCTCGTTAGGGAACCATTGTTCTGTGTCTGGCTATTGTGTACATTGATTGCCCCCTGGGGCTTCTGTCTCCTTGCACATGGCAGTCCTTCTGGTCAAGCTATCTGACCAATCACTGCTGACTCATTTTCAAGCCCTCATTTGCATGGCTGGAGAGGACCTTATGGGGAACTGCAGGTACTGTGTAATTGACCAATGGGAAAGTGGTTGTTGGGGGAAGGATGTTCCAAATTCTGTATAAAAGTGTGCTGTTCTTCCAATAAATTGTCTTCCTGTTTGAACTTACATACAGCCTGCCTGGTGTGTTCTAATGGATTCCGGACGGCACATAGCTGTAGTTCGGATCCCGGATCCTTGGTTGACCGAACCTTCAGACGTTGCGATCTGCAAGCTGATTCACTAGAAACAGGGGAGTGTCGGGAGAGCGGACAGAGCGAGCAAGGGTCTCGTCACACTTCCATTATGTGAAGTGAGTGCAAGTCGCGCTGAAGTTGCGGTGCACGGCGACTTCACTAGTCGCCCCCGAAGTCGGATCGCCATAAGGTGCTATTAACATGAAATTTTCACCACATACAATCCATGCAATCCATACATACAAAAACACCAAAACAAATAAGTTTAGAAATTAGGTTATGTTTATTAAAATGGAATGACACAGGGAAAAAGTATTGAACAGGCTAACTGAAATGTATTTAATACTTCGTACAAAATCCTTTGATGGAAATGACGGCTTCAAGACGCCTCCTGGATGGAGAAACTAGTCGCTTGCATTGCTCAGGTGTAATTTTGGTCCATTCTTCCACACAAACAGTCTTCAAATCTTGAAGGTTCCATAGACCTCATCTATGAATTCTGATCTTTAGTTCTTTCCATAAGATTTTTATTGGATTCAAGTCAGGTGATTGGCTAAACCATTTTCTTTCTTTGAAACCAATTGAGAGTTTCCTTGGCTTTGTGTTTGGGATCATTGTCTTGCTGAAATATCCACCCTCGTTTCATCTTCATCATCCTGGTAGATGGCAGCAGATTTTTTTCAAGAATGTCTTGTTACATTTTTCCATTTATCCTTCCTTCAATGACATAAAGTTTGCCAGTATCATATGCTGAAAAACAGCCCCACACCATGATGTTCCCACCTCCAAATGTGATGTGCAGTGCCATTTGGCCTTCAAACATGGTGTGTGTTATGGTTTCCAAACAGTTAAATTTTGGTCTCATCTGACCAGACTATATTCTAGTATTTCACAGGCTTGTCTGAATGTTGTGCAGTAAACTTTAAACGAGCTTCAACATGCTTCTTGTTCAGCAATGGAGTCTTGCATGGTGAGCGTGCATACAGGCTATGGAGGTTGAGTACAAACTTTATTGTTTTCTTTGAAACGATTATACCTGCTAATTCCAGGTCTTTCTGAAGCTCTCCACAAGAACATAAAGAAGGCAAATTTGAGTGATACCTTCTTCAGCTCTGTGTATAAACAAAATGGGGATAGTATTGACATATCCCCAAAAGAACCACATTGTCTCAAAACTGATATGGTCCAGAAACTTAAAAGCGATAAAACACCTGGACCAGATAGCTTACACCCATGGTCCTTAAATAGTTGAGCTCTGTTATTTCAAAGCCAATGTTTCTGAATTTTAGAGACTGTCTTAAGCGAAAGTTCACCTAAAAGGGGAAGTTTTGTTCTTTCCTCTCCTCACCTCCTCCTCTGCCACATTTGGGAAAAAATTTTTTGGGGAAAAGAGGAACAGAGTTACCCTTGGACAGCATCATTGTCTGGAGAGGGAAATGTTAAATGGACTAATAGATTTTGATGGATTTTTTTTGTGACTAACAAAATAAAGTTGAACTTTACTCAAAAGGGAAAGTCGCTCTCTCTAGTTCCCCCCCCCCCCCCCTCAAACCATATTTGGAATATTTTATTTTAGTTTTGACAGGTACCCGATCCCACTTCTGCTGGGATCGCCTAGACAATGCAAGTTCTCCCCCTCCCTGCCTGCAACCAGCCTGAAACCTGCCCGCAACACATCACAGGTCCCAGGAGGCTGTGTGACCATTCACAGGGTGCTGCGTGGCTCGTGCCTGCACAGTGGGAAACTGGCTGTGAAGACACAAGGAGTCACAACTAGCCTCACACAGTTAACATGCAAGTGCCAGGGATCCAAACGCCAACGAACAACTGGCCTGGGTGAGGACGGTGGAGAATCCCTGAACAGTTTTTGGGGCCAAATTGTAATGGCTAGATGACTGGGTCAGAGCAACTCCAAAACTTTTGTGGAATGCCCCCAGTCTACAGTAGTCAGGGCCTACCAAAAATGGTCCAAAGAAGGAAGACCAGCAAACTGATGATTGGGTAATAGGTGGCCAAGGCTTATTGATGCACGTGGGGAGCAAAGGTTGGTCCATGTTGTCTGATCCAATAGAAGTGCTATTGTAGCTCAGATTGCTGGAAAAGTTAATGCTGATTCTGATAGGATAGATTTAAAAGGTGTCAGAATACACAGTGCATCGTAGTTTGTTGTGTATGGGGCTGTGTAGCCACAGACCATTCAGGGTGCTTATGCTGACCTGTGTCCACAACTAATAGGACCTGCAAAGAGCAGATGAGCATCAGAGCTGAATCACAGAATAATGGAAGAAGGTGGTCTGGTCTGAAGAATTCAAGAATGGAGGAACACATCAATTAATTCAAAGTGTGACTTGACCTCCAAATTCTCCAGATCTCTATCCAATCGAGCATCTACAGGATACGCGAGAAAAAATAAGTCCGATCCGTGGAGGCCCCACCTTGCAACTTGCAGGAATGAAGGAATCTGCTACTGATTACTTGTGCCACATACTACAGCATACCTTTAGAGATCTAGTGGAGTCAATGCCACAACGGTTATGGTGGGTGGTCATAATGTCAAGGCTGATCTGTGTATGACTTTAGAATGAGTATTAGTCTGTAAGCTCCTCGGGGGCAGGGACTGATGAAAATAATTTGTTGCTTTCTATAAAAATCTAGCTCTTTGGATAACTATTTAAGTTATTTTGATTTGTCCCATATTATCTAGTGGAGTCAATGCCACAACGGTTATGGTGGGTGGTCATAATGTCAAGGCTGATCTGTGTATGACTTTAGAATGAGTATTAGTTTGTAAGCTCCTCGGGGGCAGGGACTGATGAAAATAATTTGTTGCTTTCTATAAAAATCTAGCTCTTTGGATAACTATTTAAGTTATTTTGATTTGTCCCATATTATAGAAAATCTTTTTTTTTTTTTTTATCTCTGAAGATAGGCAGATCAAAAAGGCCTGCAAAGAAATATGAAAGTCTAAAACTTCTATAAAAAAAAAAAAAAACAATTGTGAGGCTATGACATAGTCACCATTGTCAGGATGCTGCACATTTTCCATTACTTTGGGCCAAATGGTCTAAAGTCTGGTGAGGCCGGGTGTGGCGGTAAGAGAGGATGCAGCCTTTCATAGTGCGCTCTCATAGAGGAAAGAAAGATTGTATCCAGCTGGCTGATAATAAACATCATGCTGTTTCTCTTTGATATCTAAAACAAGATAAATCCTGTGAAAACAAGAAATCTATAGATACAAATTTAGATGGAAGAACAGAACATGAGTAGAGCTAAAGTGGTATTTCCTACAGTTTCCTACATGACGGGAAAGATGAGTGAAATAATGCATACCTTCATTCCATCATATATATACAGTGAACATGGCCAGGGAATGTATAAGAATAATGGGAGAGCATGTGTGCAGCTATATATTATAGTATAACTAAAGTCCAAACTTTTTCTTTCATTATAGATAGAGAAGGGAAGAGTTCAAAAAGCTGTCAAGGATTTCCTTTCACTTCCTGTCCTGTAGATTCAACATGAAGTGGGAGGATGTTTTTCCAATGTGACAGAAGTACCCTCTTAGTAGGTTTGCACCGATACCATTTTTTTATCGGCGAATACAAGTACCAATGCTTTTGGTCAAGCACCTGCTGATACTGAGTACCGTTACTTTGCGGTGCAATTTATGTTAATATAAAAACAAATTGGCGCAAATCGCACTGCAAAGAATCACATGCGATTCTCCCCACTGCTCGTGTGTGTGTGTGTGTGTATAGAAAGGGAAAAGTGCCATCTAGTGGGCAGTTTAAATAAAAATTTTATAACTCACTGTACATATCTGGCCAAATCCAAAATCTACATAGATGTCCCGGTCCCATCGATGATAGCAAATCACGACCGCTGAAGGAGATGTTCTGGGAACCTGTGGGTATAGGGTGAAAGTGATTTCAGCTTGGGGACGGACCACCTTTACATCTCTTACAGCCCTGTAAGCAGCTCCAGTGGCCGTTATTTTCTATCACTGGGGGGATCAGAACACCTATGCAGATTTTGGGTGTACTTAGGGCTGTACTCACTTTTGTTGCCAGCAGTTTAGACATTAATGGCCGTGTGTTAAGTTATTTTGAGGGGACAGCAAATTGACACTGTTATACAACCTGTACACTCACTACTTTACATTGTAGCAAAGTGTCCTTTCTTTAGTGTTGTCACATGAAAAGATATAATAAAATATTTACAAAAATGTGAGGGGTGTACTCACTTTTGTGAGATACTGTAGCTCTGCCTGTGTGAATTCCTGGCCAGCACCCACTGATCAATATCTGCTGTGTTTAATCCCAGCACAGACGATGTTCTGCCGAAAACTCCAACTCGCTAAAATCTCCAACCACATCACTTCCGGTGATTCTACACCAGGAATAAATGAAGACTTCGACCACTTGGTGTTTTCACAGAACACCGGCAGCCTATACACTCTGGTATACGCTATAATGAGTGGACATTCTTAGTCTGCCCGCTAGTTGTCGCCGCCTTGTTGTTGGACTAAAAATGTCAACTCATTATAGCATGTACCGGAGTGTTCTGTGAAAACATCAAGTGGTCGAAATCTCCAATTATTCCTGGTGTACAGTCACCAGAAGTGACGTGGTTGGAGTTCTCAACAAGTTGGAGTTCTTGGCGGAACACCGGGTTACATTGGTCCAGCCTTGATCAATATAGGTGTGTATGTGTCATATCTGTGGGATCCCCCTCGAAGCTGGAGATCACTGTAGTAGGCACCATAAGCTTCACAATCCCATGCAGAGGCGCTATTCAGTGAACACTTTGCATTTTCTCAACGCATGTGAAACATTCTCCAATCGCACAAGGTAGAAAGGCGGGACAATGACATCATAATCTTCTCCTTGTCCAATAAGAGAACATTTTGTATTCATTCACAAAACCTAAAGTGTTCTCTGAATGGCACCCACAGTTAGTGGAAATCAGTGTAGTAGCAGTGCCCACTACAGTGATTTCCAGCTTCCAGGGGGGTCCCACATGTCTGGCAACTGGAAAGTACTTACTTAAATTGATCTAAGCTGAACAAATTTAAATATGTAAAAATTGCTATACCTGGAATTCAGCTTTAAAGTGTATGCATAGAATGTATAAGTGGGCGTTTTCAAAGTCCTAGAGTTATGAATAATATGAAGAGGAATCTCTCTAAGAGAGAAACGCAGTGGATTTTTAACTTACAGGGCTATCACCCCCATGGAATCAATGTAGAGAGAGATAAAAATTAGTTCATTAACAATAGGTAAATGTGTTTTGCCATTGGGTTTATTGAATTGATATGATATGTTGTAATGGAAGGTATTTGACCTCTATTTCCCTTGAATCCATTCTTATTACTGGTTGAATATACCCTTTTTTGTATATTAAGTCATTCATTTTTAAGATTTTTTTTAATACATGTTTTATTCACTGAGATAGAATTTTTATAGATCATTATTTAGAAGTAAGTTCAGAAAAATATTTTTGTAATAATTTTTTACAAATTTTTTGGGGATATGAAATATTCGTGTAAAAACCTCCTTTGTGTGACTTTGCAAGGAATTTGTATTTTTGCATTTTTTTTCAATTACATATCATGTTTTTAATTTTTATTATTTATTTTTTATTAATTTTGCGTGAAGTATTTTACGTAAAGTATTATCTGGTATAGCTTTTGTGTTTGCAAAAGTGGACCCCGTTGGGGGTTACATTTTCTGGGGATTAGAGTATCCTTCAAGTAATTTAGATTTTTCATATTCCCAACTCTATTTAGTACGTGTATGAGTTGTTTCATTTCATCTGTAATACCAGTGAGTAGTTCTCTTCCTACTCTAGGGGCTTCGTTGCAGGTCAGACAGAGTTCCGGTTTCGTATTTTTCTGCTATAAAATCTATGGTGATGATGGTGCGGCTTGAGCTCCAATCCCAATTGATGCCTTCTGAGGTGAAACACATCCGATGGAGACAGCCGAGACATCAGTATGCACGGACTGCACTGAAGGCGGTCGTGCCACCACAAGTTCAGTGCTCAATCTCTAATTCTGTTTGTAAGTGTTTTTTTTTTTTATATATTAAACTACGATTTTAAAGTGATAATGCACTATTTGTCTCCTTCTTTGCTTCACATCTCCATCCATGACCTTGGAAACGTTGTCCATTTGCGGTCCATGGATTGATCCCTTTAGAGTTTACAGGTTAATTGACCCAGTTGGTTCTCATAAGCAGCCAATTCACTATTCTATCATGGTGGTGATGCATGCAGCTTTTTGAAAGTACAAGATTTCACCATTCAAATCACATTATTTGGACTTTGTTGGAACGTTTTGGAACTTTATTTTGTTCATTTATTTGCACTTTATTGCACTTTAGTTTTATATACTGTATGTTGTCACATATTGATGTTTAGTATATGTGTCATGAGTGTTTTTTGCACTTTATACATACATGTATTTTCCCTTTGTGAATTCTACTCTAAGACAGTGCACTTCGCTTATACATTGAATCACTTTTCTCCCGATATTCAGGGAGCCTCAGGTGCAGCAGTTGTGATTGATTATAGGCCAGCGCATCTTTTTTATCTTATAAAATGTATACATAGCCAAAACTTTTTGTTATTTGACTTGGATAGAGTGGAGTTGTGTAGGATACAGTGTAGTACAGTAGGGTAGAGAAGAGAAGGAATTACAATCCCTAATAGCCTATTTTTTGCTATTTGTGTCATGCAAGCAGATTCTTCTTTCCTTCTCATTAAGAGACACAACAGGAAGTGAGAGGAAATCTCTCCAAAGTCATTAGAATTCCCATCAAAGACAGTTGTCTTGTTTCTTGTATGGTGTCCCATAGACAGGATGTGAGAAAAAATCCTCCCCATTGGGGTCACAGACAGAAACTTTAAACCCAACAGAAAACATACCCTTTTCAAAACAATCTAACTAGAGTTAAGCAGACCATAGACAAGTCAAAAATCAAACAAAAAATATCTTAACACCTCTGTGGTAAATAGAACTCTACTGAAATGCCACTTGTGATGTTAGCTAGTTACATAGTTAGTGAGGTTGAAAGAAGACACCAGTCCATCCAGTTCAACCTATGATGTGTGTGTTTGCTGTTAACCATACATTGTACAGTAAACCCCCCTCCATTGCGGGGGTTACTTTCCGGACCCAGCCGCGAAAAGTGAAATTCCGCGAAATATAGAAAAACCCTATTAAAATGCATTGTAGGCATGTTTATTTTACTGTCACTGTACGTGTAGAAGCATTTTAAGGTCTTTAAACACACTTTTAAAACAATAGAAACTAATTTAAACACATAAAAGATACTAAGAGACAGAGCAAGAGCTATGGAAAACACAAAAATATTTAATTTTTAATGATTTACATAGTAAAATAACATTACAAAAAAAAAACGCGAATTACCGGGACCGCAAAAACTAAACCGCGATGGAGCGGGGGATTACTGTATACCCCTGTATGTTGTGGTCTTTAAGGTGCCCACCTAATCATTTTTTTTGAAACTATTGATGCTCTCTGCCAATTCCACTGCTTGTGGAAGAGAATTCCACATCCTTACCGCTCTGACAGTAAAGAACCCCTTACGCAGCTTAAGATTAAACCACTTTTCTTCTAGTTTTAGTGAGTGACCCCGCGTCTTATGGAATTATCTTTCTCTGAAAAATTTGTTCCCTATGCTAGGGTCACCAGTTCGGTATTTGTACATTTATATCATATCCCCTCTCAAGCATCTCCTCTCCAGAGCGAATACGTTTAATGCTTGTAGTCTTTCCTCATAGCTGATGTCCTCCATTCCCCTAATTATCTTTGTTTCCCTTCTCTGTACTCTCTCTAGTTCCAGCACATCTTTCTGAGGACCGGTCTCCAGAACTGGACGACATACTCAAGATGTGGCCAGACCGGAGTCTTGTAGAGTGGGAGAATTAATTATAGTTTTATCTCTGGAGCGAATCCCCTTTTTTATACACGCCAGTATTCTGTTGGCTTTGCTTGCAGCGGCATGGCATTGCATGGCACTGCCAAGCCTGTTGTCTACTAGGACCCCCAGGTCCTTTTCCATCTTAGATTTACCCAGAGGTTCAACCCCTAGCGAGTAACTTGCGCTCGTATTTCTGGCACCCAACTGCATTATCTTACATTTTTCAACATAAACCTCATGTGCCATGTAGTTGCCCACCCCATTATTTTGTTTAGGTCTGCTTGTAAGGTTACCATGTCCTGTATAGAAGATATCGGCCTGCCTAGCTTAGTATCGTTCCCAAATACTGAGATTGTGCTGGTTATCCCATCCTCTAGGACTAGGTCGTTTATGAATAAATAAAACAGGATTTGTCTCAGGACAGATCCATTTGGGACCCCACTTTCCACACCCGACCAATCCGAGTACTCCCCATTTATCACCACCCTCTGAACTCGCCCCTGGAACCAGTTTTCAATCCAGGTACTCACCATATGGTCCATACCTACGTACCTTAGTTTGTTTCAAAAAAATGCTTAGAGAAAAAATAAAATAAACAGTGCATTGCTTCAGGATCAGCGCATTGGCACTTCATCTTACAACGCACTCCAGCAGCAATGTGGCTTGCTGGCGTGAACAAGCCATTATGGTGGCCATACACACTTCAAAAAATGATTGATCTCTTATCAGATCAATCTTCTCTGATAGGAATAACCAATCTATATTTTGCAAACCATTAGATCCATTTGCCACTAACAGGCAAGTGGATTTCAATTATTAGTTGAGATACGATTGTAAATGATCAATCGCACCTCTGTTTCTGCCATGTAATCTCCTAATTTGATCAGACAAAATACGATTGTATTTATGAGCTAATTATCTCAGTGCTGCCGATCGACGCAAATGATTGATAACATTCCACCCTGGCGGATCGACTCAGTTTGGTTGAATTCAAAATACATTGAGTCTAAATAAATTGAAAGGGACGTTTTGGCTATTCAGTGATTTGTGGAATTGATCATTTTAGTTGAATCAGGAATCAGATAAAAAAATGAAGTGTGTATAAACATTAGGCTTTCAAAACTATGCCTTAAAATGAAACAATATTATCAGCATTTCCATCTTCTGTAAACTTCAAAACAACTCCACTCTATGTAATAGGGATGAGGAAAGGGGGAGGTGTTCTGTTCTCCTGTGACAACCCTGCCCCTCCATAGATACAGTGCAGTGAATGAGCGTTATCACCAAAGGACAGGAAAAGTATCTGGCCTGGAACTAAGGCAGGTCATTTACAATGCAGATTTTGCATGATTCCCCCCCTTAACACAGACAGTGTTGACAGGAGAATCAGCAATTTACTTCACCTGGTGGGGGTGGGGGCAGCCAGAGGAAGCCACCCCCGCTGACAGAAGACAGTGATAATTGCTAGCAGCTATAGCAGTAGCTAGCAATAATCACAAGAGAATCAGGCAGGCTGGTTGTACCCAAGTTGATGATCTATCAACTTGGTACATTCAGCCTGCCCATTACAGTTTGAATCTCGACCAGTTCCTGCTGAACCGGCCAAGATTCGAACAGTGTATGGCTGGTCTAAGTGAAACTGAGAGGAGGGCCAGCATGACTGGGGCGGGCAGAAGTGACCGAGCTGTGCAGGGGTTTTGGATGGTTTATTTATTAATATAAAAATATATACACATATTTATGAGTAACAGTTACCTGATTGGAGGGTTTGGAGGCTCAGGGGGTAGTCCTTCGTGTGAAGAGAGGAGTGAGGACCTTGTTGGTGGTTGAGTCAGAGCATTGCCAGCAAAAGACTTATTTCCTCTGCTAGATACCTTGGTTTTGTTATATGGTATGTCTTATTTATTTGACTATTTTATTTTGCCTTTTGGTAAGTGTTTTTGTTTCTTACTGATTTTGTTAGCACTTCAGTGTTCAGTCATTCAGTGAACTTGTCATAGCAGCAGGCCGAGGTCTCTGGGTCTTTGAAGGTGGTGCTGGTTTGATAAATTATGGGTTGGAGCCATCTCAGGTACGGGTGTTCCTTCCAAGCAATAGATTATGTTGGTAACATTGGGGTGGTTATAGGGTTACATCTGGGACTATGCAGGTGGTTAACTTTCTCCAAGGTTATATAGTAAGGGCTTGGGGCCTTTTTTTACTGTGTGGCAGATACAGGCAGTTTGTTGTGATTATATATGTGCCTTCAAAGGCCTTAGACCTAGTAGGATCAATAACTTGAGTTTTGTTGATCTGCTATGCTTTGGTTGAAACTATTTCAACTTTGTATTTAATGTGGTTCTAAAGCTTTAAGTTTTTTTACCTAATGCATTCTTTGCATTAAGGTAAAAAACCTTCACTGCTGCAGGATCCCCCCAGCCCCCCTTTATTCTTATCTGAGCGCAAACCGATCTAGAGGTGTTCACCAGAGCAACGGCTTTCACCGCTGTCTCCCTCCTCGTTGGACAACTTGATAACAGCGGGAGCCATTGACTCCTGCTCCTGTCAAGCAACTCCAGTGATGAGGGAGCAGGGAGTCAGGGCTGATTCCCACTGTCTGTGTCAATGGATGCAGCAGTGGGGCTTGGGAGCGAGCACACATGAGTGCCCCATGGAAAACGGATTCCCTTAGGGGCGCTGGACAGAGAGGAGGAGCCAGGAGTGCTGGCGGGGGACCCAAGAAAAGGAGGTTCTGGGCCGCTCTGTGCAATTCCATTGAGATAAAGAGATAATTGAGGTATAGAGATGTTTATTTGTTAACAATCGCAATAACTTTTTTTTATTGTGTTAAAATAATGGGCTGCTCGGGCCATTCGACTCCAAAATGGATATATGTCTTCTTGTCATTTGGGATGAGGAGAGGTGTTGTAGTTGGGGTTACTGGGTTGGAGGAAATTGTAAGACTCAGTTTACTGCCCCTCAGTCATGTGTTATTTCTAGTATTACCGGTTGAAAATAAAGGAAAAAGCCAGAAAAGAAAGAAAATTAAAGCAGCCACAATATCTAAGAACTAGTACTTTGCAATATATTACATTTTTGTTTTTCTGAGTTAAATACACTGTAAATACTAGCCAGTGTGAAAAGCAATGTTAACAGGCTAGGAACAAAAACATGGACACCCAAGCATGAAGGATGTAGGAAAACACAGTAGAAACACATACAAACACTTGTCACCATGTTTGACTGGAAAATGACTAGTCTGCAGTAATGAGAATTTGTTTCAGCCCATGGTAATGTAAAGTAAATATATAGTCCCAGCCATAAAGAGCATGTACCTAGGTTCAGTTACTACTGTATTACAGGCTCTGTGTGTTCTCTATGTGTCAGAATGGCTAATTAATTTTTAATGGGTTGGGAATGGCAGTTCATTTGAATAAAACAAACTTTTTAAATGATGGATGATGGTGTTGAAATGAACTACTGTAAATTATAGTGTTGAACGTCTGGTATGTAGGGTTTGGGAACATGATACACCACAGTTTAAACACACACGTCCTTTGTGTCTGCTCTGAAGATGTTAATGGGTACCCACACCCTTCTTCCACTGTCAAGTTACCTTACATGGGAAACAGTGGCAGATTTAAAGGACTCTTCTATTTTATTTCTTAAATTCTCAGCAATCTTAACTCTGCAGGCTTATAGTGCATCTTTTTGACCTTTGCTTTGTTCCAACTCGATTGTAGTGGGTTCCTACTCTTCAAATCATACAGTATAAGTTTTTTAGACCCAAAGCACCAAACATGTTAAAATAATGAAATAAAAGGAAAACAACTGCGCTAATTCAAAACAATAAGCAGCAACTTCAAGTGCGACAGACACCCCAAAATAAATAGTAAAAGATAAGCTGCGCTGTATGTTAAACCATCAACTGAAATAGTCCATAAAAAAGTCCAATGCCAAATAAAGGTTGTGAAAACTTGTGCAGGTACCCCTTACCAAATAGTTGATATAGAAAAGCCAGGTGAAGAATATTCAATTATCCTCCCGTCTGTGAGGATAATTGAATATTCATCACCTGGCTTTTCTATATCAACTATTTGGTAAGGGGTACCTGCACAAGTTTTCACAACCTTTATTTGGCATTGGACTTTTTTATGGACTATTTCAGTTGATGGTTTAACATACAGCGCAGCTTATCTTTTACCATGTTAAAATAATGGACGATAATAAAACAAGTTATTATTATTATATTTCGTTTCATATAGTTGGGATGGACCCCCTGGTATCTGTGTACTGATTAGGGAGAGTTTTTTTTCTTGTCCTAGTGACACCTGCAACCTTCACAGGTAATGAGGGAGAGGTTTCTTGATGGGAACAGAGACAGCAGAGACAGCAATAAAAAAAAAAAAAAAAAAAAACACCCAACAGGGGATTTATTCCTGTTCAGAGTCTGCTTAACAAGACCCTGTCACTAACTTAAAGCTGAAGTTTATGTAGCACCCTCCTAGGTAGGTGCTAGTGAGAGAGTATAGTTTGGCTCTGTCTGCCTATCAGAGGAGCAGCAGGCAAATCTATATTGCTTTCTGCCAACCAGAGAGCAGGATCTGTGAGTTAGGTCTGCTCTGTGTGCTCAGTGTGTGATTCATTGGATCTAGATAGTGTTTTACACTGGTCCAATAGGGAGGCATGTTGGACAGTGGGAGGAAACCTGACCGATGAGTACACAGGCCTTGATACAGTCCCAGTGATTGGTAGAGACTGGCTGTCTCAGTGTAATTTGGGATACTGTATATAAGCCATGTGCTTCGGGGTCTTTGCCTGGTGAGCAGGGTCCTGGAGGCAGGGTGGCGGCTGCCTCCTCCTTTGTAGCAGTGGCACGTGGTGACAGGCAGTCGGCCTGGGGAACAGAGGAAAGGAACTGAACCCAGAGGTCCAGGAGAACTGACTGGAGGGCTAGAGACACTGGAGACCCTCGAAAAACAGTATCGTGAGTACAGGGGACCGTGTCTAGGGGCCTGACCTGAGGGGGGCCACCCCGGTGTAGGATAGTCAGAGGTGTCAGTCTATGGAATGAAAGGGGATACTAGGCAGGTATCCTGAAGATAATCTACTCAACTAAGTTGTCTGTACAGAGACTTAATCTAAATTCATCTAGTGGCAACTGGCAAGGTGAATCTGCAGCCTTTTTTGAAATACACCCATATTTTACTCATAGAAAGGCCTGTAAGGATCACACAGACATCTTTTGGAAGGATCCAGTTGTATGCCCTTTAATTGATCCCTATCCAGGTCATATACATAGAAATATAAAAAGCAGTGGCTCCATGTGAAGTTAAGCAATGGGATACCATGTTATATTGAATAGGATTTATGATAGAAGATTTTCTGAAACTCCTCAAAAAATTGCTGCTCACAGAGGTATTTATTTTAGGTTGAAAATTGAAAAATCGGATGATTATCTTTTTGGCTCTTGCATCCATATGATGAAGGGGAGTACATACAAAGGGGGTTAACCCGGAGAGTGGCTGGACACTAGGTATGGGCCAGGATATGTGTGGGGAGGAGGGATGGGGATAATGCTCCCAGCAGGGAGAATGTCGCTCACTGCATGTATTTTTTGACTATGAAACTCTGTAAATTGAAGATATATTGATTATTGTTATGCTTTTCAGGAGTGGAGTACTAAATCCCTGATGAAGATTCTTAATTTGTGTATCTATCGAAACGCGTTGGATTAAACACCACTCCAATAAGTAGTCCAATATGTATTTTTATGTATTGTACAATCTGTTGAAAAGTCAATATGTATTTTGGATGTTTTTTACACATATTTTGTGGATTTATATAACTCAATGGAATAGCCTCTTGGCAAAATAAAACTACATATTTTTTATTATTTCAAAAATATTTATTGGATGATATTTAAAATGTAATTTATTTGGTTACCATCCACTAAAGGGGGTCTTTTCTATATACGAAGAATTTTTTGCATTCCCTCCTTTATTTCGATTTTATCCCTCTCTGCGATTCCAATAAGGAACATTACTCTTACTTCCTAATCATATGATGCTTGTACAAGAAATTGAAAGTGGCGGTTGCCACTAGGACAGAAAGGCATGGACCGCAAAAAAACATTTTGTTTTCGTTTTCATCTTCATTGGAGAGATTTGCCATAACATCTTATTCTCCTAGAAAGTGAGGGGAAATATCCAAAATAGAGACTAGAGTTGGGCGAATGGTTCGGCCCAAGCATGAGTTTTTTTACTGAACTTTGGCTGTTTGCCCGTTCGAGGAACATCCGAATTGTTGGGCATTCGACAATTTGTTTTGCACTTCGAACTACCACAATGCACTGTGCCGCCGCACAGTATTTTGGAAGCCCTGATTGATAGAAGCAATGAAGGCTTTGCTCAATCAGGGCACATAGCACTGTCAGAGTCATGATTTGAAGCTGTCATGATGACCCTGTTCAATCATGGCTCATTGCTCTTAGTCCTACCCCACACTATAAAAATATTCTTCACATATTGGCCATTTGCAGCGTGATATTGGTGTGAGGAGAGATAGAACAGGGCTCTGTTCAGTACTACTAGAGAGTTAGTGTGCTATAGGGGGCTATTGTGATTATATTGTTAGTGTAAAGTATCATTTTAATGGGAATCTAGTGATAGTGCAGTATGAGTGTACTGCGATCATTTATTTTTACTTTGGTGTCAATTTATTTTGTCAGGGTAGGTTTCCTGCAGTATATTGCATGTGTTAGTGCACATTTAACGTAGTATATTTCAGTGCATTGGTAAACATTTATTGCAGTATATTGCAGTGCGTTAGTGCACATCTACGCAGTATAGGTGCATGTATACCAGAGTATATTGCAGTGCAGTAGTATACGTTTAATGTAGTATATTTCAGTAAGTAGGTACACATTTACCACATTATTTTGCAGTGCATTGGTGCACGTTTACCACCATAAATTGCAGTGCATTAGTGCATGTTTAAAGCAGTAGATATCAGTGCATTGTTGAATGTTTACCGCAGTAAATTGCAGTGCGTTATTGCATGTTTAACGCACTAGATTTCAATGCGTCGGTGCACATTTACCACTGTACATTGCAATGCGTTAGTGCACACCTAACGTAGTATATTTCAGTGTGTAGGTGCACATTCACTGCAGTATATTGCAGTGCATTAGTGCACTTTTAACTAAGTATATTTCAGTGAGTGGGTGCACGTTTGCAGCAGTATATAGCAGTGCGTTAGTGCACTTTAACAGAGTATATTTCAGTGAGTGGGTGCACGTTTACAGCAGTATATTGCAGTGTGTTGGTGCACATTCACTGCAGTATATTGCAGTGCATTAGTGCATGTTTATCGCAGTATATTTCAGTGCGTTGGTGCGTGTTTACTGCTGTATATTGCAGTGCATTAGTGCACGTTTACTGCATTATATTTCAGTGCATTGGTGCACGTTTACCGCAGTATATTGCAGTGCGTTAGTGCACTTTAACAGAGTATATTTCAGTGAGTGGGTGCACGTTTACAGCAGTATATTGCAGTGTGTTGGTGCACATTCACTGCAGTATATTGCAGTGCATTAGTGCACGTTTATCGCAGTATATTTCAGTGTGTTATTGCATGCTTAATGCACCAGATTTCAGTGCGTTGGTGCACGTTTACCACAGTATATTGCAGTGCGTTAGTCCACGATTAACGCCATATGTTTCAGTGCGTAAGTGCATGTTTACCACAGTATAATGCAGTGCATTAATGTACGCTTAACGCAGTATATTTCAGTGCGTTGGTGCATGTTTACCACAGTATATTGCAGTGCGTTAGTGCAAGTTTAACACAGTATATTGCAGTGTTTTGGTGCACGTTTAACACAGTATATTTCAGTGCATAGGTGCACGTTTAGCGCAGTATATTGCAGTGCATTGGTGCACGTTTACCACAGAATATTGCAGTGCGTTAGTGCATGTTTGATGCAGTATATTGCAGTGTAGGTGCATGTTTACAATAGTATATTTAATAGTTTAAGAAATGACCCCTGCACTATCACCTAGTAACAGAGAAATCTCTTGCAGGAATCAGATGTAAAGGACAGGATCTGCTGCAGCTCTCAACTCAGCCTTTCAATTAAAACCAAATCAATCAAAGTAGGTATATAATAATAAAGCCGTGCTTATCCTAACATAATAATCTATAATCAATAAATATAAGTGAATAAACAATTAATAATGTGCTTGATCAATAATAAATGATTAATATATTCAAAGTGCTCCTAGTGCCATCCAACGTGTAAAAATAAAATATATAATAGCATGAATAGTTCGTGAGGTGCAAGCTGCTGTGAGAAAGGTGCTAAGTGCAAGAAGATTATATCTAAATCCAGGGACGTCAATACATATACACTCTTTGTTTATTGCAGTGCGTTAGTGCACGTTTAACGCAGTATTTTTCAGTGTGTAGGTGCACGTTTACCACAGTATATTGCAGTGCGTTGGTGCATGTTTACTGCAGTATATTGCAGTGCGTGAATGCATGTTTAACGCAGTATATTTCAGTGCGTAGGTGCACGTTTACCACAGTATATTGCAGTGCGTTAGTGCAAGTTTAACGCAGTATACTTCAGTGCATACAGTAGGTGCATGTTTACCGCAGTATATTGCAATGCGTAGGTGCACGTTTAATGCAGTATATTTCAGTATATAGGTGCACGTTTACCGCAGTATATTTTAGTGCATTAGTGCACATTTAACGCAGTATATTTCAGTGCATAGGTGCATGTTTACTTCAGTATATTGCAGTGCGTTTGTGCAAGTTTAACGCAGTGTATTTCAGTGTATTGGTGCACGTTTACTGCAGTATATTGCAGTGCATTAGGGCTCGTTTAACTAAGTATTTTTCAGTGCGTAGGTGCATGTGTACCACAGTATATTGCAGTGCGTTAGTGCATGTTAAACGCAGTATATTTCAGTGAGTAGGTGCATGTTTATCACAGTACATTTCAGTGTGTTGGTGCATGTTTACTGCAGTATATTACAGTGCGTGAATGCATGTTTAACGCAGTATATTTCAGTGCGTATGTGCACGTTTACCGCAATATATTGCAGTGCATTAGTGCAGGTTTAATGCAGTATTTTTAAGTGCGTAGGTGCACGTTTACCACAGTATATTGCAGTGTGTTAGTGCAAGTTTAACGCAGTATACTTCAGTGCATAGGTGCATGTTTACCGCAGTATATTGCAATGCGTAGGTGCACGTTTAATGCAGTATATTTCAGTATATAGGTGCACGTTTACCGCAGTATATTATAGTGCATTAGTGCACATTTAACGCAGTATATTTCAGTGCATAGGTGCATGTTTACTGCAGTATATTGCAGTGCGTTTGTGCAAGTTTAACGTAGAACATTTCAGTGCATAGGTGCACGTTTACCGCAGTATGTTGCAGTGCGTTTGTTCACGTTTAAGGCAGTATATTTCAGTGCATAGGTGCATATTAACTACAGTATTCTGCAGTGCATTAGTGGACATTTAATCGTAGCATATTTCAGTGCATTGGTGCATGTTTACTGCAGTATATTGCAATGCTTTAGTGCACGTTTAACGTAGTGTATTTCAGTGCATTGGTGCACGTTTACTGCAGCATATTGCAGTGCATTAGGGCTAGTTTAACACAGTATTTTTCAGTGCATAGGTGCATGTGTACCGCAGTATATTGCAGTGCATTAGTGCACGTTAAACGCAGTATATTTCAGTGAGTAGGTGCATGTTTATCAAAGTACATTTCAGTGAGTTGGTGCATGTTTTCTGCAGTATATTGCAGTGCGTGAATGCATGTTTAACGCAGTATATTTCAGTGTGTAGGTGCACGTTTACCGCAATATATTGCAGTACATTAGTGCACGTTTAACGCAGTATATTTCATTGCGTAGGTGCACGTTTACTGCAGTATATTGCAGTATGGTAGTGCCCATTTAACGTAGTATATTTCATTGCATTATTGCACGCCTAATGCAGTATATTGCAGTGCATTAGTGCATGTTTAATATGGTGTATTTCAGTGCATAGGTGCACGTTTACCCCAATATATAGCAGTATGTTAAAGCACATTTAAAGCAGCTTATTTCATTGCGTTATTGCACGTTTACTGCAGTATATTGCAGTGCATTAGGGCTCATTTAACAAGGTATATTTCAGTGCGTAGGTGCACGTTTACCACAGTATATTGCAGTGCATTAGTGCAGGTTTAACGAAGTATATTTCAGTGAGTAGACACATGTTTATTGCAGCATATTGTAGTGTGTTGGTTGCAGGTTTACTGCAGTATATTGCAGTGCCTTATTGCATGTTTAAGGCAGTATATTGCACTGCGTTAGTGCACACTTACCATAGTATATTGTAGTGTGTTAGTGAACATTTAAGGCAGTACATTTCAGTGAGTAGACGCATGTTTATCGCAGCATATTGTATTGCGTTGGTTAGCATTTACCGCAATATATTGTAGTGCATTAGTGTCAGGGTGCCATGAAAACCAGACCACACACAGATGCAAGTAAAATAAAGCAGTTTATTGGAGTAAAACAATAAACACACAGCAAGAGTGAGGAGCGAAATTAGGGACAGCCGGGGTCAAGTCCAAAGCGAGTAGTCGTCCAAGCCAGGATCGAGTCTAGAAGCGGGTAGTCATCCAAGCCGGGGTCGAGTCCAGAGGTGGGTAGTCTGCCAAACCAGGGTCGTCTGCCAATGCGGAATCGAGAGCCAGGAAAGTCGTCAGCCAAGTCAGGTCATGCACGGAGGAACACAGAGCACAGAAGACTGCTAGCAGTGATGCAACTTGGAGCACAAACACAAGGGCAAAGGACTGCAAGCCAGTGACACCCAGGCAACAGGCAAGTGATGCAAACAGAGTTTATGAAAGACAGCAAACTGAACATGTCAAAGATGGCTGCTAACAGGAAGGCAAGGTAAGACCTTGACAGTTAGTGCACGTTTAACGCAGTATGTTTCATTGCATAGGCGCACGTTTACTGCAGTATGGTAGTGCACATTTAACACAGTATATTTCATTGTGTTATTGCACGTTTACCGCAGTATATTGCAGTGCGTTAGTGCACATTTAACGCAGTATATTTCAGTAAGTAGGTGCATGTTTATCTCAGTATATTGCAGTGCGTTGGTGAACTTTTACAGCAGTATATTGCAGTGCGTTAGTGAATGTTTAACGCAGTACAATTTGGATGCGTTGGTGCACGTTTACCACAGTATATTTCAGTGAGTAGATGCATGTTTACCATGGTATTGCAGTACCTAAGTGCTCATTTAATGCAGTATATTCCAGTGCGTAGGTGCATGTTTACCGCAGTATAATGCAGTGCGCTGGTTTACATTTACCACAGTAAATTTCATTGCGTTAGTGCACATTTAACGCAGTATATTTCAGTGCCTAGGTGCACGTTTACTGCAGTATATTGCAGTGCATTAGTGCACGTTTTACGCAGTACATTTCAGTGCATAGGTGCACGTTTACTGCAGTATATTGCAGTGCATTAGTGCATGTTTTACGCAGTACATTTCAGTGCATAGGTGCATACCTACTGCAGTATATTGCAGTGCGTAAATACACGTTTAATGCAGTATATTTCAGTGCATAGGTGCATGTTTACCTCAAGTATATTTCAGTGAGTTGGTGCACGTTTACCGCTATATAATGCACTGCATTAGTGCACGTGTAACACAGTATATTTTAGTGCGTTAGTGCATGTTTACCCGCAGTATATTTTAGTGCATTAGTGCACGTTTTAATGCAGTATATTTCAGTGCGTAGGTGCACGTTTACCGCAGTGTATTGCACTGCATTGGTTTACGTTTTACACAGATATTTCAGTGCGTAGATGCACGTTTACCACAGTAGATTGCAGTGCATTAGTGCAAGTTTAACGCAGTATATTTCAGCCCGTATGTGCACGTGTACCGCAGTATTTTGCAGTGCGTTAGTGCAGGTTTAATCACAGTATATTTCAGTGTGTAGGTACATGTTTACCGCAAGTATATTTCAGTGCTTTGGTGCACATTTACCGCGATATATTGCAGTGTATTAGTGCACGTAGAGCAGAACCTTTCAGTGCGTAGGTGCACGTTTACCTTCAGTATATTGCAGTGCATTGGTAAATGCTTAATGCAGTATATTTCAGTAAGTCGGTGCACGTTTACTGCAGTATTTTTCAGTGCGTTCATGCACGTTTACCACAGTAAGTTGCAGTGCATTGGTGCACATTTAATGCAGTATATTGCAGTGCGTAGGTGCATGTTTACCCCAGTATATTGCAGTGCATTGGTGCATGTTTACCACAGTATATTGCAGTTCATTAGTTCATGTTTAATACAGTATATTGCAGTGCATAGGAGCACGTTTACCGCAGTATATCACAGTGCATTGATGCCCGTTTACCACAGTATATTGCAGTGCATTAGTGCATGTTTAATGCAGTATTTTGCAGTGTGTAGGTGTAAGTTTACCGTAGTATATTGCAATGCGTTGGTGCACATTTACCACAGTATATTACAGTGCGTTAGTGCACATCAAACATAGTATATTTTTGTGCGTAGGTGCACATTTACCGCAGTATATTGCAGTGCGTTAGTTCACACTTAATGAAGAATATTTCAGTATGTTGGTGCACATTTACCGCAGTATATTGCAGTCCACATTTAATGCAGTTAAACGCATTTAACGCATTTTAGTGCGTAGGTAAACCACAGTATTCTATGGTGCATTTGTGCATGTTTACCGCACTTTTCCCATCTTTATTACATAATGTTAATAAGCCCCCCCCCCCTCATGTCTAGGAGGCCAACAAGGAGAGGCAGACATTTCCATGGCACTGTGAAGGGGCCAGCAGTGTATGTGTCCACAGGCAAAAGTGGACGTGGTCCGTCCTCAGGCAGGGTATTATTTCCTCTGTTTAGTAATGTTGCTCAAGCTATTTAGCCACAGCATGCTGAGGAGGCGGTGGACTGGCTTAGTAAACCATCCCCATCCTCCATCACCCAAGTAGAGACTAGTGCACAGTCCACCGCAGCTGCGCCCTTGTTCACAGCTACTCCTGCCATATCCCCAGCATTAGGCATGGAGGAGACAGCTGAGTTATTTGAACACAGCTTCAGCCACTTGCTCCTTGACGATGCACAGCCTATACTTGATTCAGGTCTTGGTTCTGAGGTTGAGAAAGGTAGGAACATGAGCCTACAGAGAGGGGAGAACATTGGTAAACAACAAATTGGCAGTCATGTTCCCCCAGCAGCAGCGTATTGCCAAGTTGTCTCCAATGATGATGAGGATGGAGGGCATGATAATGATGAGGTAGCCATCATGGAAGAGTAGAGAGCAGCGATCCTATTCCACCAGATTGTGGTGCTGTTATCTCCCGGCCCACTTCCCACAGCTCAGCTGTTTGGGCCTTTTTTTTTAGCACATATGCAGCCAATTGCATTATTGCAATTTGCAAACTTTGCCTCAAGCACATCAAGCGTGGCAAAAACACCAGCCATTTGGGTACCAAATCTTTGACATTGCATTTAACCTCCCACCACTCAGCACCTGAAAGCCACACAAAAGGAACACAATTATGCTCCTCCTCACTCCTCACCTTTCCAGTCTACCCCGCCATATCTCATGACCTCTCAGCAGTTTTCACTGACAGGGATGATGGTAAAGTGCAGGGTGTCCCAGGTCCTTGCAGCACATCTTGCAGTAGCACACCCCCAGCTGTAGACTATAGCAGGAAAATTTCTCTCTCTGCCCCATCAGCTGTAGCAAAAATAAATAATTAAATAAATAAATACAGTCACTTCCACCCACATTCCCAGCGTCTAAATTCAAGCTTGTCAAAGCTGCTGGCTTTACAACTCCTGCCTTTCCGTCTTGTGGATTCTGCCCCCTTCCATGAATTTGCAGATTGTGCTGTACCACAATGGCAGGTTCCCAGTTTTTTTTTTTTTTACAAAAGGCCATTCCATTCCACCTCTGTAACATCATGTGGAAGACAATGTTGTGCATGGTAGGGCAAGGCATTCAGCCACAAGATCGTCGTTTTTACTGACACATGGTCCAGCAAGCATGGTCAGGGATGATATATTTAGTTCACAGCACACTGGTAACTCTGCTTGCAGGATGCAGGACAGGGCTCAGTGATGCAGCTTGTTGTGCTGCTACGTCTCTATACAGTTAGTGGTGATGATGCAATATTTGTCAGCCCCCCTCCCCTTCTCCTCCTCCATGCCCTCCTCTGCTGAATTGTACTATCAACCACAAGTGCCCCCAAGCATTCAAGGGGCTTTTTAATGAGTCAGGCTAAAAGGTGCCATGCAGTGCTTCAGATGGTCTGTCTAGGGGACAGGAGCCACCCCAGAGCATAGATTCTTGCAGCTCTGCGGGGGCAAACCCAGATGTGATTCACGTCAATCTAGTTAGAGCCAGAAATGGTGGTGTGCAATAATGGCACAAACCTCCTGTGCCCCCTTAGACATGCCTGGCACGTCCTCAATTTGGTGGTGCAGGTTTTTTTTAAATTGGTACCCAGGTTTGAAAGATCTGCTAAAGCTGGCTAGAAGAGTCTGTAGCTATTTTAGCTGACACACAGCCAGTGCTCGGTTGGCTCAAATTCAGTGGGAACTCTACCTGCCCGTAACCCGCCTAAATTGTGACATGCCCACCTGGTGGAATTCGACTTTAGCAATGCTGCAGCAGCTGCACATGCAGCAGAGGGCCATCAACGAGTACCTCTGTGGGTATGGCACAACGACAAGCTCAGGCCGGCTCAGCTTTTTTCCCCACGCCAATAGCTGCTGATAAAGGATGCATGCACTATACTATCAGCATTTGAAGAGGCCACAAGGATAGTGAGCTGTGACAATGCATGCATCAGTGGCACAATCCCTGTTGTGTTCCTGCTGGAGCAGACTCTTCGTGGCATTATGGACAGGGCACTTGAGGCAGAGCAGCGGGAGGAAGAGGAGGATTTCCTTTTCTCTCAAGGCCCGCTTTATGCTGACACCATTCTTGCCACACCGCAGAACACACAATAGGAGAGGGAGGAGGAGGAGGAGAAGGATTCTGGCAGTTTTGGAGGCATTTTGGAGCACGATATACGTCAACCCTTAACAGATGGTTTTCCATCCCTGAACCCTTGGGAGTAGTACATGGCTGGGAGGAGGCTGTTCCAAATACTGTAATCTTCAGTGACCCCGAAGAGTCTGCTTCTCATGCCTCTGCAAATTTGTAGTGCATGGGCTCCCTCATTCTTCAAAGCCTGCGTAAGGACCCAAGAATACATGGCATCAAGGAGAAGGATCACTATTGTTGGCAAGCCTCCTTGACCACTGTTACAAAGGAAAAGTCTCAAAACTCATCTTGTCCCCACAGAGGGAGCAGAAGATGAAATCTCTTGAAGACGCCTTAAAGAGTTGTTTATGTAATGCCTTTAACAATTCTGGTTGGTTACAGTCTGGTGTAAAACGTAGTTTTGAGGCTTCTGTTGGTCAAGAGAGGAGCGGTGGAGAAGGGGGCCATTTAAAAATGTTTTAGTCCTCGGTGCTCAGGGCTGCAAGCTTACACATTCCATCAGCAGCGTCTGCATCATATGGTGGGAGATTATTTAGGGGCGAAAACGAACATGGAGAGCTTTCCAGATGACGATCCACTGGGTTACTGGGTCATAAGAATAGACCACAGGCCAGAACTTGCTCAGTATGCAATTGAGCTACTGAGCTTCCCTGCATCCAGCGTGCTTTCTAAACAGGCATTCAGTGCTGCTGGAGGTTTTGTGACAGATAAGAGAGCGCGTCTGTCCACAAACTCTGTGGAACGGCTGACACTTATCAAAATGAATCAGTCCTATATTAGCAGCAGCTATTAGGCCCCTGATGCCAATGTCGCTGATTAACTGGTTCCCGATCGCCCGCTGCAGATGTACTGCGGCAGGCAGCCGCTCCATGGCAAATCACCATACATGTATGCCGCTCGCTCTGGGGAGTCTAGGGGGGAGCTGCCACCCCCTGCTCGTCAGCGGGGAAGCCGATGCAGTGGGCAGACGGCTCTGATTGCCGCCTGACACCCGAGATCATTCCCCGCTGAGAGAAGGTCGGTCGGCTGTTGTAAACACAGCCGACCATCCTTCTCCCTGGGATGATCACAGAGCTCATGTGATCCTTCTATATAGAATCACATGTCTCTATGGTCATCTCAGAAGCCACGCCCCCCCCACAGTTAGAATCACTCCCCTAGGCTCACATTTAACCCCTTGATCACCAACAGGGTTAACCTCCTTCCTTGCCAATGGCATTATTACAGTAACAGTGCATATTTTTTTAGCACTGATTACTGTAGTAATGTCACTAGTACCCCCAAAAGTGTCAAAAATGTCAGTTAGGGGTCTGATCTTTCCGCCACAATGTCGCAGTCCCGCAAAAAATCACAGATCGCTGCCATTACTAGTAAAAAAAACAAAACAAAAACAATAAAAAAGACATAAATCTTTCCCGAAGTTAGTAGACACGATAACTTTTGCCCAAACCAATCAAAATACGCTTATTGCTATTTTTTTTTACCAAAAATATGTAGCAGAAAACAAGCTGGCCTAAAATATTTAAAAAATTTAATTTTTAAATTTTATTTTTTGGGAATGTCATATAGCAGAATGTGAAAAATATTGTTTTTTTCAAAATTGTTGCTATTTTTTTGTTTTATAGCACAAAAAATAAAAATCACACAGGTGATAAAATACCACCAAAAGAAAGCACTATTTGTGGGAAAAAAAAAAGGATGTAAATTTCGTTTGGGTACAGTGTAGCGCGATCGCACAGTTGTTCGTTAAAGTAACGCAGTGCCGAATCGCAATATAGGGCCTGGTCAGGAAGGGGGTAAAATCTTCCGGGGCTGAAGTGGTTAAGTGCTTCTGGCTTTCTACATTTTGTCTAAATTTGTGCTTCTACAGATTTTATTTGATGTCATTTTGACAGCTAAGATTTGATGTTGGAGGGGAAAAGGATTAGGTCCCACGGACTGTGGACCACCAGTTGGACAGCCCTGGAGTACAGCATCCCGAACAAATTTGGCCTTGCCCAATAGAGGCACAGAAGAAATTCATTTTGGAAATTTCAATGCCACTGCTTTATTTTTAGACCCATCATTTTTATCTTCAGTGCTGGACAAGCCTCTTAAATAAATAATGGACGTGAAACATAAAAGCTGGTGAGGTATCAACTGCTAATAAGGCTGAGACAACCAGTTAGGGTCCTTTCACACGGCCGCTCCGTATGTCCGTTTTTCATCCCATTTTTTTGCGGATGATATACGGACATAATGCATGTCAATGGGATTGCGGATGTCAACGGATGACCATCCACTGACATCCAATTTGCGTCCTTTCTGATCAGTTCCGTTTTTTGGAACGAAACAGAACCCTATTTTTCTTCGGTTTAAAAAAACGGAACGGACGCAAAAACGGATGTCAGCGGTGTCATCCACTGACATCCGCAATCCCATTGACATACATTATGTCCGTTTATCATCCCCAAACAGATGGGATGATAAACGTACATAAGGAATGGACACTCCAGAGTGTCATCCGTGTCCGTGTAAAAAAAAAAAAAAAAGTGCCCGAGCGGAGGAAAATTCGGTCCGCCCCGTGTGAAAGGACCCTTAAACTTAGGTAGGACTTGTAAAAAAATTGACAGGAGAATTGAGTCTTCAAGGTAAATGTCTATGTGACCTGGCATTAAGCTAATGCCTCGCACACACGCATCGATAGTTGGCCGTGAATTTTCGGCCAACGTCCGATCGGACGATTTTTAGCTTGTTAGTATGATGCTTTCGACAACCGACTCCGACTTTTCGGCCGAATAAAATCTGTTGTGCAGGCTATAAAATTTTTGTTGGCCGTCAACACAACGGCCGATTTTCCGTCAGTCAGTACAGATTTCGGCAGACAAAAATCTGATGAGCAAGACTGGGCATGTTCAGAGAAGAAAAAACACACGGAAAGTAAACCAGAACATGACATCACTTCTGAAGTTGGTTTTTGTTGGCCGAGAAAATTTGTGTGCAGTCTAGAGCACGTTTCAACCAACACAACAACACAGGACAAAAGTCGGCCGATAATCGTTGCGTGTGTACGAGGCATTAGTAGAGAACACAATACCACTCTCGCACAACTCAGCCCAATCAGAACACAATTAATCCTAAACAACATTAAAATGCATAAAAACCCACCTCGTTAAAGTGCTATGCTGACAGCACTATCTCTCAAGATGCCATCAAAAATACAAAATGTAAGAAACAAAATTAGATGAAAGTTACTTGTGTTGCTTATCTCCCTTTGCAATGTGCTATTTTACTTGTAGAGTTTTTTTTTTTTTTTCATAAGGGATGTGGTGATTTGTTAATTCCAGCTAGGACAATGACTTTCTAAAATCTCTCTACAGGATTTCCCAGCGACACCGATACCCTCTAGAAACAAATGAGCTAGAACCTTCCAATGGGATTTTGCCATATCCTGGATGATTAACCTGTTCTGAATTTAGATCTTTCTGTCTTGATTGTGCACTTGTTGATTAATTCTTGTTTTTACAAAAATAGCACTGCTTCCTATGGGCAAAAATACAAGTACCTTAAAAAAATAAAAATCAAGGAATTATTGCAACTGTACTAAAGGCAGTAAGTGCAATATCATGAATGATTAAATATGTGTGAACCCTTACTTTGTAAAACAAACTATTCAGTTTAAAATAGAAATGAAAGGCAAAACATTTGTGTATACATATATAAATACGTTATAAATAGGGTTGAGCGGACACCTAGATGTCCGTGTTCGACGGGTTCGGCCGAACTTTAAAAAAAAGTCCGGGTCCGTGTCCCGGACTTTTACCGAACTTTTCCCGGACACCGAACCCCATTGAAGTCAATGGGGACCCGAACTTTAAGGCACTAAAATGGCTCTAAAACACCAAAGGAAAGGGCTAGAGTGCTGCAAATGGCAGCAAAACGTAATTAAGAGCATGGCAAGTGCTCTGCAAACAAATGTGGATAGGGAAATAACTTAAAACAACAAAAAAAAACAGAAAAATAAAACAATGTTCTTCTTCATCTCTGAAGGACGAGGCCCATATGGAGTAGGAGGGAGGTTGAGGTGGTGGTGGATGTGGCGGTGACATAGGCGTGCGCACAGGGTGTGCTGGGTGTGCCTGGGCACACCCTAATCACCTAGGGCACATAGCATTGCCAGTGAGGAGATGGGAAAGATCTCCCTGGGACCTGCTCTGCTCTATTTCTCCTTGCCTACAGGTACATGGCCCCGATACATTACTCTCCCTGCTGGCAAACACATGCATGTGTATTTCAACTTTGGGGTGCACACCTTAATGCAATAGGCTGCGCACACCTATGGGCGGTGTAGGTGGAAGCGGCGGTGGAGGAGGACCAGGGCCGGATTAACAGCATCATGGGCTTGGTGCTGAGGATTTTGAAGGGCCTTAGGGCCGTGCCTTGCCATGCACCCAGAGGAGGAAGGGTGCAGCCATGCATGCCTAATTCAACATGGGATGCTGTCTCTGAAGCCCATAAACACATCCATGCATCGCCAACTGTCCCTCCTTGTCCGGCCTTCACGCTGTGTGGGGAGGTTCTGAGGGTGCTGCCTGGGGAAGCGAGCATAGAAGCCAGACTTCTGTGTTTACAAGTGACAGAAGAGCGGTAACAGTGAATATGGCCAACCCGGGGCCTATATAAAAGGTAGGGGCCTGGAGCTGCAGCTCCAATAGCCCCTACATTAATCTGGCCCTGAGGAGGAGGACGAGGTAGCCAACACTGCTTCTTTTCACAAATTTTAAATGAGGGTACACCCCAAAAGAGTGAGAAAGAGCAAAAATGGAACAATGGGTGGGTAAGGTCGGTATCCATTGCTATTCTGCATAAGGTACGGAAAAGTCCCGTGGGATCCATGCCTGGTTCATTTTAATGAACGTGAGCTTGTCCACATTGTCTCTGGACAGGCGGCTGCGCTTGTCTGTTATAACGCCCCCAGCCGTGCTAAATACCCGTTCAGATAATACACTGGCTGCAGGGCACGCCAGCACCTCCAAGGCGTAAAGGGCAAGCTCAGGCCATGTGCCCAATTTGGAGACCCAGAAGTTGAAGGGGGCAGACCCGTCATTCACTACATGTAGGCGTGTGCACACATACTGCTCCACCATGTTGGTAAAATGCTGCCTCCTGCTAAGACGTTCCATCTGAGCTGCTGGTGCTGCTGTTTGTTGTGGCGTGCTGACAAAGCTTTTCCACATTTCGGCCATGCTAACCCTGCCTTCTGAGGTGCTGGCGGTGCCCTGGTTGCGTTGGCGACCTCCTCCTCCTCCTCCTCTGCCTTGTGCTTCCACTGTGGCCCCGCTGTCAGATGGGAATGCCAGCAGCATGGCGTCTACCAGCGTGCGCTTGTACTCGCGCATCTTGCGATCGCGCTCCAGTGAGTGAATTAAGGACGGTACGTTGTCCTTGTAACGGGGATCCAGCAGCGTGGCCACCCAGTAATCAGCACAAGTTAGAATGTGGGCAACTCGGCGGTCGTTGTGGAGACACTGCAGCATGTAATCGCTCATGTGTGCCAGGCTGCCCAGAGGCAACGAAAGGCTGTCCTCTGTGGGAGGTGTATGGTCCGTGTCCTCTGTATCCCCCCAGCCACGCACCAGTGATGGCCATGAGCTGGCCTGGGTGCCACCCTGCTGTGAACATGGTTCCATCTCCTCCTCCAGCTCCTCCTCCTCCTCATCCTCCTCATCCTCCAGAACTGTGCCCCTGCTGGACAATTGCGTCCCTGGCGTTTGCGTGTGCAGGAACCCACCCTCGGAGCCCCTTGCGAATGACTGCCCTGAAAGCCTTGGAAATGTTACCTCTTCATCCTCCTCCTCCTCCTCATCCTGTGCCACATCCTCTTCCATCATCGCCCGAATTGTTTTTTCAAGGAGGCATAGAAGTGGGATAGTTAAGCTGAGAACGGCGTCATTGCCACTGGCCATGTTGGTGGAGTACTCAAAACAGCGCAACAAGGCACACAGGTCTCGCATGGAGGCCCAGTTATTGGTGGTGAAGTGGTGCTGTTCCGCAGAGCGACTCACGCGTGCGTGCTGCAGCTGAAACTCCACTATGGCCTGCTGCTGCTCGCACAGTCTTTCCAGCATGTGCAAGGTGGAGTTCCACCTTGTGGGCACGTCACATATGAGGCGGTGAGCGGGAAGGCCGAAGTTACGCTGCAGCGCTGCCAGGCGAGCAGCAGCAGGGTGAGAACGCCGAAAGTGCGCACAAACGGCCCGCACTTTCTGCAGCAGCTCTGACATATCGGGGTAGTTTTTAAGGAACCTCTGCACCACCAAATTCAGCACATGCGCCAGGCAAGGGATGTGCGTCAAACCGGCTAGGCCCAGAGCTGCTATGAGATTTCGCCCGTTATCGCACACCACCAGGCCGGGCTTGAGGCTCGCTGGCAGCAACCACTCATTTGTCTGCTGTTCCATGCTCCTCCACAACTCCTGCGCGGTGTGTGGTTTGTCCCCCAAACAGGCAAGTTGTAAAACTGCCTGCTGTCGTTTACCCCTGGCCGTGCTGAAGTTGGTGGTGAAGGTGTTACGCTGTCCGGATGAGGAGGCGGTAGAGGATGAGGAAGCGGAGTAGGAGGAGTTAGGAACAGGAGGCAAACTGAAGCGCCCTGCAATCCTCGGTGGTGGAAGGACATGCGCCAAATTGCTATCCGCCTCAGGCCCATCCGCCACTGCATTTACCCAGTGTGCCGTTAGGGAGATATAACGCCCCTGACCGTGCTTACTGGTCCACGTATCCGTAGTTAGGTGGACCTTGGCACAGATGGCGTTGCGCAGTGCACACCTGATTTTTTCCCCCACTTGGTTGTGCAGGGAAGGGATGGCTTGCCTGGAAAAGTAGTGGCGGCTGGGCACGACGTACTGTGGGACAGCCACCGACATAAGGTTTTTAAAACTGTGCGTCTCCACCAGACGGAATGACAGCATTTCAAAGGCCAATAATTTTGAAATGCTGGCATTCAGGGCCAGGGATCGCGGGTGGGTAGGGGGGTACTTCCTCTTCCTCTCAAGTGTTTGGGAGATGGAAAGCTGAACGCTTCCACGGGACATTGTGGAGATGGTTGTTGGTGACCCAGGTGGTGGTGTTGCTGACAGATCGTCTGTTTGCGGGGTGGCAGGTGCCGGTATCACTACAGATGTGGCTGGAGCGGCCGAGACTGCAGCAGAAGAGGAAGCAGGATGAGCCAGAGACGTTTCTTGGTTTTGAAGGTGTGTACTCCACTGCAGCTCGTGCTTTGCACTTAGATGCCTGATCATGCAGGTTGTGCTCAGGTTGAGAAGGTTCATGCCTCGCTTCAAGCTCTGATTGCACAGGGTGCAAACCACTCGTGTCCTGTCATCAGCACATTTTCTAAAGAACTTCCACGCTAGAGAACTCCTTTGAGCTGACTTTGGTGCGCTCGTTCCCTTGCTGCGTTGGGCAGTAGCGGGCGTAGTGTCTAGGGCACGGCCGCTCCGCTTCTGCACCCTGCTCCCTCTTCTGCTGTGCTGGTGGCTCTGTGCGACCACCGCCTCTTCCTCCAAACTACTCAGTTCACCTGCATGACGTTCATTCCATGTGGGGTCGAGGACCTCATCGTCCTCCACATCATCTTCCACCCAGTCTTCACCCCTGCCCTCCTTGTCGGTCTCCACAATGCTGAACGCCGCAGCAGTTGGCACCTGCGTTTCGTCATCATCGGAGACGTGCTGCGATGATCCTTGCATGTACTCATCTTGAGAAATAAGTGGTTGGGCATCGCTGCACTCAATCTCTTCCACTTCTGGGGCAGGGCTAGGTGGATGGCCCTGGGAAACCCTGCTGACAGAGTCCTCAAAAAGAATAAGAGACTGCTGTATGGCTTGGGGCTCAGACTGCTGGCCTGATTTGCAAGGGGGTGAGGTGAAAGACGGTTGGACATTGGCTGCAGGTGCCAACTCTGACCTTTCTGCAGTAGACTGGGTGGGAGACAATGTGAAGGAACTGGAGGCACTGTCAGCAGCAAACCAATCTACTATCGCCTCAACTTGTTCTGGCCTCATCACTTCTAGGGGCGTTTGATGCCCTACCAAATACTGATGCAGGTTCTGTCGCCTACTCACACTTGAGGAAGGTGTTTCACTTGTGCGTGTAGCTGGCACAGATCGACCATGTCCTCTCCTTGCAACAGGAGCTCTACCAGCAGCACCACGACCCAGGCCACGGCCCTTATTTGACGGTCTCCTCATATTTCTGTAATTTGAGATCTTGCCCTAGAAAGGTTTTTATTGAATAGCGGAATAGAAAATATGATCCAAAAAAAGTGTATGTATATCACACGTACACAACCACACTAGGCCCCAATTACTATTGTTTGTACCCCTAAAAGGCTAGATGAGGAGTAGGGGGAGTATGGAACAGGCAGCACCCTCAAACCTTCAGAAGTATGAGATGAACCCCAACAACTTGGAAAGGTGGATCTCTCTCACACGTACCGACACAGACTATCCCGCAATTCAATTGATCCTCAAAGGTTTTTATTGAATAGCGGAATAGGAAATATGATCAAAAAAAGTGTATGTATCTCGCACGTACACAACCACACTAGGCCCCAATTACTATTGTTTGTACCCCTAAAAGGCTAGATGAGGAGTAGGGGGGGTATGGAACAGGCAGCACCCTCAAACCTTCAGAAGTATGAGATGAACCCCAACAACTTGGAAAGGTGGATCTCTCTCACACGTACCGACACAGACTATCCCGCAATTCAATTGATCCTCAAAGGTTTTTATTGAATAGCGGAATAGGAAATATGATCAAAAAAAGTGTATGTATCTCGCACGTACACAACCACACTAGGCCCCAATTACTATTGTTTGTACCCCTAAAAGGCTAGATGAGGAGTAGGGGGGGTATGGAACAGGCAGCACCCTCAAACCTTCAGAAGTATGAGATGAACCCCAACAACTTGGAAAGGTGGATCTCTCTCACACGTACCAACACAGACTATCCCCCAATTTAACTGATCCCCAAAGGTTTTTGATTAAATAGCGGAATAGAAAATATGATCCCAAAAAAGTGTATGTATATCACACGTACACAACCACACTAGGCCCCAATTACTATTGTTTGTACCCCTAAAAGGCTAGGAGTAGGGGGAGTATGGAACAGGCAGCACCCTCAAACCTTCAGAAGTATGAGATGAACCCCAACAACTTGGAAAGGTGGATCTCTCTCACACGTACCAACACAGACTATCCCCCAATTTAACTGATCCCCAAAGGTTTTTGATTAAATAGCGGAATAGAAAATATGATCCCAAAAAAGTGTATGTATATCACACGTACACAACCACACTAGGCCCCAATTACTATTGTTTGTACCCCTAAAAGGCTAGGAGTAGGGGGAGTATGGAACAGGCAGCACCCTCAAACCTTCAGAAGTATGAGATGAACCTCAACAACTTGGAAAGGTGGATCTCTCTCACACGTACCAACACAGACTATCCCCCAATTTAACTGATCCCCAAAGGTTTTTGATTAAATAGCGGAATAGAAAATATGATCCCAAAAAAGTGTATGTATATCACACGTACACAACCACACTAGGCCCCAATTACTATTGTTTGTACCCCTAAAAGGCTAGGAGTAGGGGGAGTATGGAACAGGCAGCACCCTCAAACCTTCAGAAGTATGAGATGAACCCCAACAACTTGGAAAGGTGGATCTCTCTCACACGTACCAACACAGACTATCCCCCAATTTAACTGATCCCCAAAGGTTTTTGATTAAATAGCGGAATAGAAAATATGATCCCAAAAAAGTGTATGTATATCACACGTACACAACCACACTAGGCCCCAATTACTATTGTTTGTACCCCTAAAAGGCTAGGAGTAGGGGGAGTATGGAACAGGCAGCACCCTCAAACCTTCAGAAGTATGAGATGAACCCCAACAACTTGGAAAGGTGGATCTCTCTCACACGTACCAACACAGACTATCCCCCAATTTAACTGATCCCCAAAGGTTTTTGATTAAATAGCGGAATAGAAAATATGATCCCAAAAAAGTGTATGTATATCACACGTACACAACCACACTAGGCCCCAATTACTATTGTTTGTACCCCTAAAAGGCTAGGAGTAGGGGGAGTATGGAACAGGCAGCACCCTCAAACCTTCAGAAGTATGAGATGAACCTCAACAACTTGGAAAGGTGGATCTCTCTCACACGTACCAACACAGACTATCCCCCAATTTAACTGATCCCCAAAGGTTTTTGATTAAATAGCGGAATAGAAAATATGATCCCAAAAAAGTGTATGTATATCACACGTACACAACCACACTAGGCCCCAATTACTATTGTTTGTACCCCTAAAAGGCTAGGAGTAGGGGGAGTATGGAACAGGCAGCACCCTCAAACCTTCAGAAGTATGAGATGAACCCCAACAACTTGGAAAGGTGGATCTCTCTCACACGTACCAACACAGACTATCCCCCAATTTAACTGATCCCCAAAGGTTTTTGATTAAATAGCGGAATAGAAAATATGATCCCAAAAAAGTGTATGTATATCACACGTACACAACCACACTAGGCCCCAATTACTATTGTTTGTACCCCTAAAAGGCTAGGAGTAGGGGGAGTATGGAACAGGCAGCACCCTCAAACCTTCAGAAGTATGAGATGAACCTCAACAACTTGGAAAGGTGGATCTCTCTCACACGTACCAACACAGACTATCCCCCAATTTAACTGATCCCCAAAGGTTTTTGATTAAATAGCGGAATAGAAAATATGATCCCAAAAAAGTGTATGTATATCACACGTACACAACCACACTAGGCCCCAATTACTATTGTTTGTACCCCTAAAAGGCTAGGAGTAGGGGGAGTATGGAACAGGCAGCACCCTCAAACCTTCAGAAGTATGAGATGAACCCCAACAACTTGGAAAGGTGGATCTCTCTCACACGTACCAACACAGACTATCCCCCAATTTAACTGATCCCCAAAGGTTTTTGATTAAATAGTGGAATAGAAAATATGATCCCAAAAAAGTGTATGTATATCACACGTACACAACCACACTAGGCCCCAATTACTATTGTTTGTACCCCTAAAAGGCTAGGAGTAGGGGGAGTATGGAACAGGCAGCACCCTCAAACCTTCAGAAGTATGAGATGAACCCCAACAACTTGGAAAGGTGGATCTCTCTCACACGTACCAACACAGACTATCCCCCAATTTAACTGATCCCCAAAGGTTTTTGATTAAATAGCGGAATAGAAAATATGATCCCAAAAAAGTGTATGTATATCACACGTACACAACCACACTAGGCCCCAATTACTATTGTTTGTACCCCTAAAAGGCTAGGAGTAGGGGGAGTATGGAACAGGCAGCACCCTCAAACCTTCAGAAGTATGAGATGAACCCCAACAACTTGGAAAGGTGGATCTCTCTCACACGTACCAACACAGACTATCCCCCAATTTAACTGATCCCCAAAGGTTTTTGATTAAATAGCGGAATAGAAAATATGATCCCAAAAAAGTGTATGTATATCACACGTACACAACCACACTAGGCCCCAATTACTATTGTTTGTACCCCTAAAAGGCTAGGAGTAGGGGGAGTATGGAACAGGCAGCACCCTCAAACCTTCAGAAGTATGAGATGAACCCCAACAACTTGGAAAGGTGGATCTCTCTCACACGTACCAACACAGACTATCCCCCAATTTAACTGATCCCCAAAGGTTTTTGATTAAATAGCGGAATAGAAAATATGATCCCAAAAAAGTGTATGTATATCACACGTACACAACCACACTAGGCCCCAATTACTATTGTTTGTACCCCTAAAAGGCTAGGAGTAGGGGGAGTATGGAACAGGCAGCACCCTCAAACCTTCAGAAGTATGAGATGAACCTCAACAACTTGGAAAGGTGGATCTCTCTCACACGTACCAACACAGACTATCCCCCAATTTAACTGATCCCCAAAGGTTTTTGATTAAATAGCGGAATAGAAAATATGATCCCAAAAAAGTGTATGTATATCACACGTACACAACCACACTAGGCCCCAATTACTATTGTTTGTACCCCTAAAAGGCTAGGAGTAGGGGGAGTATGGAACAGGCAGCACCCTCAAACCTTCAGAAGTATGAGATGAACCCCAACAACTTGGAAAGGTGGATCTCTCTCACACGTACCAACACAGACTATCCCCCAATTTAACTGATCCCCAAAGGTTTTTGATTAAATAGCGGAATAGAAAATATGATCCCAAAAAAGTGTATGTATATCACACGTACACAACCACACTAGGCCCCAATTACTATTGTTTGTACCCCTAAAAGGCTAGGAGTAGGGGGAGTATGGAACAGGCAGCACCCTCAAACCTTCAGAAGTATGAGATGAACCTCAACAACTTGGAAAGGTGGATCTCTCTCACACGTACCAACACAGACTATCCCCCAATTTAACTGATCCCCAAAGGTTTTTGATTAAATAGCGGAATAGAAAATATGATCCCAAAAAAGTGTATGTATATCACACGTACACAACCACACTAGGCCCCAATTACTATTGTTTGTACCCCTAAAAGGCTAGGAGTAGGGGGAGTATGGAACAGGCAGCACCCTCAAACCTTCAGAAGTATGAGATGAACCCCAACAACTTGGAAAGGTGGATCTCTCTCACACGTACCAACACAGACTATCCCCCAATTTAACTGATCCCCAAAGGTTTTTGATTAAATAGCGGAATAGAAAATATGATCCCAAAAAAGTGTATGTATATCACACGTACACAACCACACTAGGCCCCAATTACTATTGTTTGTACCCCTAAAAGGCTAGGAGTAGGGGGAGTATGGAACAGGCAGCACCCTCAAACCTTCAGAAGTATGAGATGAACCCCAACAACTTGGAAAGGTGGATCTCTCTCACACGTACCAACACAGACTATCCCCCAATTTAACTGATCCCCAAAGGTTTTTGATTAAATAGCGGAATAGAAAATATGATCCCAAAAAAGTGTATGTATATCACACGTACACAACCACACTAGGCCCCAATTACTATTGTTTGTACCCCTAAAAGGCTAGGAGTAGGGGGAGTATGGAACAGGCAGCACCCTCAAACCTTCAGAAGTATGAGATGAACCCCAACAACTTGGAAAGGTGGATCTCTCTCACACGTACCAACACAGACTATCCCCCAATTTAACTGATCCCCAAAGGTTTTTGATTAAATAGCGGAATAGAAAATATGATCCCAAAAAAGTGTATGTATATCACACGTACACAACCACACTAGGCCCCAATTACTATTGTTTGTACCCCTAAAAGGCTAGATGAGGAGTAGGGGGAGTATGGAACAGGCAGCACCCTCAAACCTTCAGTATGAGATTGTGTTCACTGTACCCCACAAAGATTGAGTTCACTGCACCCCACAATGATTGTGTTCACTGCACCCCACAAAGATTGTGTTCACTGCACCTCACAAAGATTGTGTTCACTGTACCCCCCAAAGATTGTGTTCACTGCACCCCACAAAGATTCTGTTCACTGTACCCCACAAAGATTGTGTTCACTGCACCCCAAAAAGATTGTGTTCACTGCACCCCAAAAAGGATGTTGTTCACTGCACCCCAAAAAGGATGTTGTTCACTCCACCCCAAAAAGATTGTGTTTACTGCACCCCACAAAGATTGTGTTCACTGCACCCCAAAAAGATTGTGTTCACTGCACCCCAAAAATGATTTTGTTCACTGCACCCCAAAAAGGATTTTGTTCACTGCACCCCAAAAAGGATGTTGTTCACTCCACCCCAAAAAGATTGTGTTCACTGCACCCCAAAAAGATTGTGTTCACTGCACCCCACAAAGGATTTTGTTCACTGCACCCCAAAAAGATTGTGTTCACTGCACCCCAAAAAGGATGTTGTTCACTGCACCCCAAAAAGGATTTTGTTCACTGCACCCCAAAAAGATTGTGTTCACTGCACCCCACAAAGGATTTTGTTCACTGCACCCCACAAAGATTGTGTTCACTGCACACCAAAAAGGATTGTGTTCACTGCACCCCAAAAAGATTTTGTTCACTGCACCCCAAAAAGATTGTGTTCACTGCAGCCCAAAAAGATTGTGTTCACTGCAGCCCAAAAAGATTGTGTTCACTGCAGCCCAAAAAGATTGTGTTCACTGCAGCCCAAAAAGATTGTGTTCACTGCAGCCCAAAAAGATTGTGTTCACTGCAGCTCACACACAGAAAAATGGATGTGGATCACTGACACCTGCCTATCTCCAATCCCACACCACACAGCAATATCGATTGTAGTTTGTAGAACACAGTTTCCCTAAAATTCAGCAGACTCTGTCCCTAACAGGATTGAGAAGAGATCGTAGATCAGGATTGAGTGCAGACCCCACCCCCCACACAGCAATATCGATTGTAGTTTGTAGAAGACACTGACCCTATATAATTCAGCAGACTCTATCCCTAAAATGCCTACAACTCGCCCTGCCTAAACACTCCGACCTGTCCCTCAATTCTATCCGGACACAAATGGTTTTTTCCTGCCTATCTTTCCCTAATCAGCAGCCAGCACGTTGATGTGTGCTCTGTCCCTGAATCTAAGCAGCATAATGACGCCGCTGCGGCTGCCTCGAACTTATAAAGACTTGGTCACATGCTTCAGACGGCCAATCACAGCTACTGAGACATTTGCAGGCATGGCTGGGATGGCTTAAGGCACACCAGTTAAACGATTGTTGATTGGCTGTTGAAAGCCCGCCATGAAAAGAGCGCCAAAGCATGCAAAACCCGGAAATAAAACGACCGAACACGGATTTTTACCCGAACATACAGTAAAGTGTCCGTGTCCGTGTTCGGGTACAAAAAATCCAATTATTCGGTACGAACACGAATAATACAGTCCGTGTTCGCTCAACACTAGTTATAAATACTGTTTTCAATTTTTTTTTTATACGTAATCACAGGGCTTTTTTTTAGCGGGAACGCGGGGAACGCAGTTCCGGCACCTCCAGAAATAAATGTATGTAATGACAAGGGGTGCTGGGGTGTGTTGGAGGGTCTATTGATGCTGGCTAATAGGGAATCTATTGTTGCTGAAGGGGATCTATTTTTGCAGAGGATGGGGATCTATTGTTGCTTGGGAGGTCTTTTCTTGCTCATGGGGGATTTATTGTTGCTGGGGTGGGTCTTATGTTGCTGGGGGGTCAGTTGTTGCTGGGAGGGACTTATTGTTGCAGGAGGGGTCTTTGTTGCTTGCTGCTGTAGGGTCTATGGATGCTGGCTATTGGGGAATATATTGTTGCTGGAGGGGATCTATTTGTGCAGAGGAACTATTGTTGCTGAGGAAGTCTGCTGTTGCTGGTGGGGTATCTATTATTGCTGGGGTGGGTCTTACGTTGCAAGGGGTCAATCATTGCTGGAAGGGATCTACTGTTGAGGGAAGGGTCTAATGTTGCTGGCTGCTCAAGGGTCTATTGATGCTGGATGTTGGGAGTCCATTGTTGCAGGGGGGATCTATTGTTGCTGGGGTGTCCATTGTTGCTAGATCTATTATATTGCCTTTCTTGTTATCATAAATTCTCTAAAAGGGGTGGTACTAGGAGGTGGGTAAGAAGTAGAACTAAGGAACGGTTCTCGGAGGTGGGTAGGGGCAGAGTCAAGGGGTGACTCAGAAGGGAGGAGTTCCTGCACCTATTCTCTGAGGAAAAAAAGCCCTGCGTAATCATATATCCTCTGTTCTCAGCTGCATAATTAGCTCAGAGAGCTGGGAGGGGGAACAGCAGTACACTGGTCTTCCCAGTGAATGACTGTTCGGGGGGGGTGGTCATGTCTAGTCAGTGGGGGAGAGCAGGCTGTGTTCCCAGCACAGCCAAAAAACTGACCAAGCTATGCTCTCATGCCTAGAGTGGTCAGTTTATAACAGGAAATCAGAAGGACTAAAAGGAACACCAGGCATTTTACACTAATGAAGCAATGCAAAGAGCAGAGGATACTTTTTCATACAAATACAGGATAAAGCAGGCACATATCAACAGTCTGATTTTTTTTACTTTTTTTTTTCATGGTTTTGCACTTGGTGCTTCATTTTCATTTATTTATTTGAAAGAAACTATTTCTCATGGGCACAAATGCAAGTACCCCAAAAAAATATACAGTAAAACCTTGGATTGCGAGCATAATTAATTCCGGAAACGTGCTTTTAATATAAAGGACTCGTATATCAAAGCAAATTTCCCCATAAGAAATAATAGAAACTCAGATGATTCGTTCCCCAACCATTCATTCATAAGTCCTTCAGTTTATAGTCCATAAAAAAAGATTATAATTATGTCTAACCATAAAATGTCCATCCGCAATTGGTGCCTCCACAAGGGGATTGGAAGCAAAATCCACCAGGAGCTACAGAGTATAAAAGAGAAGAGAGGTGCCTCTAAGGCTGTGTTCACACTTGAGCGTAGCGTTTTACCGTGTTTTTTACCGCGATTTTACCGCGATTTTACCGCGATTTTCAGGTGTTTTTGGAGGCAGGCAATGACATCTATCAAAAACGCTGGTAATCAGCCCAAAAAGAAGCTCATGTACTTTTTTCAGCTACAGGCGTTTTGCAAAACGCTCAGATGTGAACAGGGGCCATTTAAATGAATAGGGTTTTACTTGTTGGGCGTTTTGGAACGTTTTTTTTTAGCGTTTTTGGAGCTGAAAAACACTCAAAAATGCCCAGGTGTGAATGGAGCCTAAGTGTAGCAATATGGTTACATTTAATGAAGGTTCAATATTTAGCAACTCACATGGTTGATGATTAAAACAGGCACATCTAAGTAAGCAGGCATCCGGGGTAAAGCTGTCCACATAGACCATCCTCCGCACAGCCGGCTTTCAGCGCTGTCAGTCTGCACTCATGACCGGGGAAGACTACCCTGCAGTAGAGCAATCTGAAAGCAAGGCTTGAAGCGCAGCGTGGAAGGGATGACCCCGATGGTGGTGCGGAGGATGGTCTGTGTGGACAGCTTTACCCTGGATGCTTGCATACTTAGATGTGCCTGTTTAAATCATCAACCATGTGAGTTGCTAAATGTTGTACCTTCATTAAATGTAACCATATTTATAAAAACATTTTACTTGTCTTGCAAAACGTTCTCAAACCAGGTTACTCTCAATCCAAGGTTTTGCTGTATTTAGCGTAAAAATTGTAACTGTACTAGAGGTAGTAAGTCCCACCCAAAAATGAACTATAATAGCAGGCCAAATTGAGAGCTCTACTGTGTAGAACTTCACAATCCTTATGGTGCTTGGACCAGATATAACTTTAATGGGTGCATGTAGTAACTGCCAGAGCTTTTTTCTCAGAGAATAGGTGTAGAAACTTCCCCCTTCTGAGCCACCCTTTGTCTCCACCCGCTACCCACTTCTGAGCGCCATCCCTTGGTTCCAACCCGTACCTACCTCTGAACGCCGTCCCTTGGTTCCACCCCCTTTCCACGTCTGAGTGTCGTTCCTTGGTTCCACCCCCTACTCACCTCTGAACGCCATTACTTGGTTCCACTCCTTGATCCACCTCTGAGCGCCTTCCCTTGATTCCACCCCCTACCCACTCCTGGGTGCCATCCCTTGGTTCCAACCTGTACCTACCTTTGAACGCCGTTCCTTGGTTCCACCCCCTACCCACATCTGAGCGCCGCCCCTTGGTTCCACCCCCTACTCACCTCTGAACACCATTACTTGGTTCCACACTTGATTCACCTCTGAGAGCCTTCCCTTGGTTCCACCCCCTACCCACGCCTGGGCGCCATCCCTTGGTTGCAACCCGTACCTACCTCTGAACGCCGTTCCTTGGTTCCACCCCCTACCCACATCTGAGCGCCGCCCCTTGGTTCCACCCCCTACTCACCTCTGAACGCCATTACTTGGTTCCACACCTGATTCACCTCTGAGAGCCTTCCCTTGGTTCCACCCCCTACCCACCTCTGAGCACCATCCCTAGGTTCCACCCACTACCCACCTCTGAGCACTGTCCCTTGGTTACACCCTCTACTCATCTCTAAGCACCATCCCTTGTTTCCATCTTGTACCCACCTCTTAGCACCGTTCCTTGGTTTCACCACTTACCCACCTCTGAACACTGGCTCCACCTCCGGAATTTGTTAATGCTAAAGACAGTTAAATAGATTCCCTGCAGTGAGTAACAATAGGCCCCACCCCAGCAACAGTAGATAAGCCAACAACCATAGACCCCACCCCAGTAACAATAGACCCCCTACATTCAAAACAATAGATCCCCTAGCAACAACTCCTCATAACAAAATGCCACCCCAGTAGACCCCCACACAAAAATAGATCCCCATCAGCATCAATAGTTCCCCCAGCAGCCAGCACCAATAGACCCTCCAGCAAACCCCAGCACCCCTTGCCATTACATACATTCAGTGCTGGAGGTGCTGGAACTGCGTTCCCTCACATTCCCATTGAAAAAAAGCACTGGTAACTGCAATGGGTGACATAGTGCATAACTAACTGAGTCACGCTGAGGAAGGGGACCCTGCAAGACCCCAAAAAATTGGCATTACAGTTTGACCTATGTGACATAGTCCGCATTGTGGAAATGCATTTTTGTGGCTTCGTACTCTTTAAATAAATTTACAGCTTGTGGATGATTCACACAGAGCTGAAAACAACGTGACTTTTCATGTGTTGTTAAAGGGACGCTTTGATACTCACAACATCAAAAGCCTTGCGTGGCATCGGTATAGGTACTCAGTATAGAGAAACCTAAAGGGCAGATTAGGACTCGAGCAGGGAAAATGGATTTCGCCTCAGGTTATTTTTCCAAATCACTTGTGCTTTTGTAACATTCATTTCTTCACTGTTATAATTAGAATAACTGCTTTCATATGGCAGGAAAGACAATGGGAAGGGAAATAACTCCAACTTTATGGGAATCAGTGTCTGTGATATTGACTGGTGTGAGTGAGCTGTGTTAATGAACCAGGAGAAAAATGTGTATGTTTACTATACTGAAATTCTTACCATTCACAGGCAAATCCATAGGATATCCAGAGATCAAATACAAGCTAGGTGGGGAAAGGGCGTTTGGCAGATTTTAGCTGTTTCCCCTCACAGTAAGTTAATTGTCCTTTGGATCACATGGAGACTGTAATACAATATACAGGGATTTATATCAGTGTTCTATATGCCTTCATTTCTTTCTGCACTTTGTTTGGCTATTTTAAAGCTCCACCAATGATTAAAGTACTCTCCAGTCAACCATAAAAAAAAAAAAAAAAAAAAATCATGAAATTATTTTACGGAAATTTGGAGAATTCATTCTTCAGTGTGTAGCACCCCCTAGCATTGCTAGAATGCTAGCAATAGGATTTGTGTTGTGTTAGAGTATGTACAGCCTGTGTGTTTTTTTTGGGTCTGGTGAGCGACTCAGGTAGGCTGGATGACTCATCATCAGCTTCTCTGGTAACTTGCCCTGCTATTTGGAAAATGGGAGAAGATTCCAGAAGCAGTTGGGAGGGGTCTGGGAGGAGCTAGCTGGGAGCCCTAATCAATCCCCAACAGAGGGTTGGCAGGGAGCAGGCCCCCTCAAATATTCAGGGTCAGCCCAGTTGGGGGTAGAGTTTGGGTGAAAGCTGGAGATGGAGTGTTAGGCTGTCATGGCCTAGGAAGGAGCTCCCCAGTCTGAGGGGTGACCTTGGGCCTAGGCTCGGGTGCGGACAGGACTCTCGACACACGGAGGTGTCCAAGCCAGTAGGCATGGGAGCAAGGAGAGGACTGCGAGAGAACTTTGCCAGGCAAGTATCCAGGGGAAAGGAACAGCCAAGAGGGCTGGTGAGTGACACACAGTCAAGAGGACTGAGAGGACTGGGATGGACCAGTCTGGGATGGATGCAAAGCCGGTCAGGAGGACTTTGGTGGCACGGGCAGGAGAAATAGGCAGCTGCAGCCAGGAGGGCTGGCAGGGCCTGAAGAGGTGGCGCTGGGAGCAGTAGCCACAGATAGGACAGCTAGCACCATAGACTTGTATTTTTGCTACACCGGAGGGGCCCAGGGTCCCTGCCTGCAGAAGGAATTCTGCTAAAATCCAGCTGAGTCTTTGTTGGATATAAAACTTGTGCTAGCTGGTCCTGGGAGTAATGGTCTGCAAGCAAGTTGTGCTGGAGGTAGAAGAGGAAAGGAAGTATTTATTGAAGGTACTGTATATAGTTCAAGTACCTAAAGAGTTCTACTGATCAAATAAGCATCCCATATCAACCCTTCCCTATCCAAGTTCAATTCCCCCAATAAAAAAAAAACAAAGCTGCAAGAACTGCTTCTTGTCTCTGAAGTGAGCGGAAATTCGTGTGCCTGGCTGTGCTGGGTGCGAGACGACCACATACACCAGTATGGGGTAGTGTTATAAGTGTATTTAGACAAGATTACTTGGACATGCAGTGGTTTTTGATGACTTTTCATAAAAGCTGACCAGTGTCTAAATAAATATTACAATACAACTCATATTGAGGAATTATCCATGGACAGGGAACATTGGAGACTCTGTGCAGCTTCTATGCAAATGTATAAAAATGTGTTGAAACTTTATGGAAAAGTAGCGAACCAAACCCCTAATTTTGTACCGCTAAAGACCAGGCCTTCTTCTGACATTTTTTGTTTACAAGTTAAAATCAGTATTTTTTGCTAGAAAATTACTTAGAGTTGCCAAAAATTATATATTTTTGCTTAGCCGAGATCCTAGAGAAAAAAAAGACAGTCATTGCAATTTTTTACGTCGCACGGTATTTGCGCAGCGGTTTTTCAAACACAATTTAAAAAAAAAAAAAATATATATATATATATATATATATATATATATATATATATATATATATATATATACACTTTTATGAATTTTAATGCACAAAAATAACACAATATATAACCAAATTTTTTGCAAAAATGTAAAAGATGATGTTACGCCGAGTAAATAGATAACATGTCACACTTTACAATTGCACACACTCATGGAATGGCGAAAAAATACAATACTTGCAAATCTCCATAGGCGACGTTTAAAATTTTTTTACAGAATACCAGTTTAGAGTTACAGAGGAGGTCTAGTACTAGAATTTTATGTCTCTTTCTATAACGTTCGTGGTAATATCTCACATGTGTGGTGGGAACACCGTTTACCAATGCGTGCGTGCCCTACGTATGCATGTGCTTTTGTGCTTTTGCATGAAGGGATGGGGGCTCTTTAAAAAAAAAAATATTTTATTATTATTTTTTTACACTGTGCCTTTATTTTTTTTTCTAGCACTTTTATTCCTATCAAAAGAAATGTCCCTTGTGATAGAAATAAGGGATGACAGGTCCTATTTATGGAGATATCTGGGCTCTATAAGACCCCAAAACTCTACTCTACTCTTGAAAGCATCAACCAAAAAAAAAAAAATACCTGATGCTTTAAATATTAGATATAACCTTTTGAGGCATAGACAAAACATGAACTCACAAATGTAACACTGCCATCTAGTGGTCCTACAATGTAATAGGCACACAGCAATGACATACAGTGGTTGTTGCTGATTAAACACAAACCTTGTATGCTAACACCCCCACTCAACAACTACTATCTATGTCAATCCCATTTCTGATCTAAGATCCACAAATCTGGTTCTAGCTAGTGGCTTTGTCAAAGCATCAGCAATCATTTTTTCTGACTCACAATACACAAGTACAATCACTTTCTGATCAACTAAGTCATGAATGTAATGATGTCTGACATCGATGTGCTTGGTTCTTCCATTAATTTTCTCACTTGTTGCAAGCTTAATGCAAGCCTGATTATCCTCAAATAAGACGGTAGGTTCTGATGTTGGTTTTCCAAGATCCTTGAGTAATTGCTGTAACCACACAACTTCTTGACTGGCATAAGCTGCAGATATGTATTCAGCTTCTGTAGAGGACAATGCCACTGACATCTGTTTCTTGCTGGACCATGATATAGGACTGTCTCCCAATTTTAATAAGTAACCACTTGTGGATTTACGTGTGCTGTGATCACCTGCCCAATCGGAGTCCACATATCCCACGAGGTTTAAACCACCACTTGCTGATAGTTTCAAATTTAAGTCTTTTGTCTGTTTCAGATATCTCATAACTCTTTTGATCGCATTCCAGTCTCTTTGACGTGGTTTATCAACTCGCCTGCAAAGAAGAGACATGCTGGCTGCAATGTCTGGACGTGTAGTGGTTGCAATGTAGAGAAGTGCCCCCACTGCTTGTCTGTATTGTTCATTGGATGTGAGAAGATCATCTTCTCCTTCTAACTTTGGATAGACTGTATCCATAGGTGTGCTTGCTCCTTTCGCCTCTGTCATGTTGAATTGCTAAAGAATAGATTCAATTTTTGCACTCTGATTCAACAGGAAACTTCCATCTTTCTCACGCTGGATGTCAATTCCAAGATAATATGTCACTTCACCTAGGTCTTTAGTTTCAAAGTGCTTGTTGAGTACTCCTGTTAACTTTGCAATTTCATTGTCGTTTTTGTGAGCAATGATCAGGTCATCTACATAAATTAGCAGATATATCCACTCAGTGTCTACTTGTTTAGCATATAGGCACGGATCAGCTTTGCTTCTTGTAAATCCTTCATTTAGTAGAACTTGATTAATCTTCAGGTTCCATGCTCGAGCTGATTGTTTAAGGCCATAAAGAGATTTATTCAACTTGCAGACAAGATGCTCTTGTCCCTTTTTCAAATATCCTTCTGGCTGTGACATGTAAATTTCTTCTTCAATATCACCATTAAGAAAAGCTGTCTTAATATTGTGATGTTTCACAATCATTGTACGCATGGCAGCCACTGTCATTAGTGTTCTGAAAGTACTTTGTTTAGCAACTGGAGCAAAAGTAGCATCATAGTCCTCACCGAACTTCTGTGAGTAACCTTTAGCAACCAGCCTTGCCTTGTACCGACAGACTTTCCCTTCAGAGTTACATTTGGTTTTAAAAACCCATTTACATCCTATGGCATGTTTACCTTGAGGTAGCTCTGAAAGTGTCCATGTCTGGAGATCTTTGAGTGATGTCATTTCTTCATCAGCGGCTTTATACCATACTTGTTTCTCATGCATTGGCAGTTTCTGCATCTCTTTCCATGAACCTGGTTCAGTTTGAACAGCTCTGCGAGCTATGTAAGATAAACGTTCAGCTGGAACACCTTTATTGATTCTGGTTGATTTTCTGACTGAAGGTATTTCTGGTTCAGTTTCAGGTTTTGATTCTTCTGCAGTTATTTCTATTTCTGTATCACTTTCCTTATTTTCTTGAGTGACTGATGTTGATTCTTTCTCAGTTTGAAAAGTTTGAGTCTGTTGTTCAAACTTTGAGCACACAGAACTTTCATCAATAATCACACTTCTGCTGACTGTTACTTTGTTCGTGTCTTGATGTAAAATCCTGTATCCTTTTTGAGATTCACTGTACCCCACAAGCACACCTTGTTTTGCACATGCATCCGATTTTGTACGTTTTTCTTTTGGAATGTGTACATAGGCTTTACTTCCAAAAATTCTGATGTGTCTTAAATCTGGTTTCCTTTTGTTTCACAGTTCATATGGAGTTTTTGTTGTTGCTTTTCCCGGCAAACGATTTTGAAGATAACATGCAGTTGTGATAGCTTCTCCCCAGTATGTAGTTGGCATATCAGCATCAAATAGCATGCTCCTCCCACTTTCACACAGTGTGCGGTTCATTCTCTCTGCAACTCCATTTTGCTCTGGGTTATATGGAACTGTTGTCTGGAACATAATTCCATGCTTCCTGAGAATGGCTTGTGTTTTACCACTTGTATATTCTGAGCCATTATCTGTTCGTAGTACTCTGGGCATTCCGCCAAAAATATTATTTACTTGAGAGAGATACTCTTCTAATTTCTCTGGCACTTCATCTTTATTGTGAAGTAGAAATACCGTGGTATACCTGGAGTAATCATCAATGAAGGTCAGGAAGTATTTTTTCTTTCCTGGAGTCATAGTTTTCAATGGACCACAAAGATCTGAATGTATTAAGTCCAGAGGTTTTTGGGATTTGCTGTTGGTCTGCTTGGGAAAAGGTGTCCTTGCCATTTTTCCTTTAATACAGCTGGTACAAATCATTATGTGATCACATGGATTAATCTTAATACCACTTGCATAGTTATTCTCAAATATTTTCTTTATTGTATCAGAATTTCTGTGCCCCAATCGTCTGTGCCAAGTGTGGATGCAGTTTGAATGTTTATCCTCTTCGGCTATTTTAACCATTTCACTGCAGTTCAGCTGATACAGTTCATCTATGATTTTAGCCTTTGCAAGCAAGCAATCCCCTTTTGTTATGATACAACTGTCACCCTGAAATGTGACTACATTGCCTTGGTTAGTGAGTTTCTTTACTGACAAAAGGTTGCTTTCAAGATCTGGCACATACAGAACATTCCTCATATGGATCCTTTTAGTGATATCTGGAGAGATAGGACAGTATAGAAAGCCATCTCCTATTCCCACTGATTTCATACATTGTCCATTAGCTGTAGTTATCCCTTCTGTTTTGCTTTCATCAAGCTGAGTGAAGAAACTTCGGTCATTTGTCATGTGACTTGTAGCAGAGGTGACACCATTTTTGGATCCGAATGCATACTCCTTTGTTTCTATGGCATTCTTAGCTTGTTGCAATGCACTTTGTTTTTGCATTCTAGCTTTCCAGATTCTACAATCTGCTTTTAGGTGTCCTGGTTTCTTGCACACAAAGCATTCCCGCTTTTCTAGCTGCACGTTACTGTGTTTATTTTTGAATTTTGTCTTTAAAGCTGTCTCTGAACACACACTCACATTACTCATGCTTTCAGTTTTGCGCTTGTATTCATCCACAAGCTTGCCTTTAACATATTCCAGTGTCAGATCATCATCTGGACGTGCATCTAGGGCTGTGACAAGTGTCTCATAACTTTCAGGAAGTCCACTTAATAACAGCGCTGCAACATGGAAATCTTTTATCTCTTCTCCAATCCCTCTCAGTCTCTCCACCATCTCTAAGGTCTGTCTTATATAGTCCTGCATGTCCTGGTCTTTCTGTAGCTTAGTTTGATAGAGCTTTCTGATTAAATACAGTTTATTGCTGAGATTAACTCTTTCATGTTCTTTCTGTAACTCTTCCCACATGTCTTTAGCAGTCTGACAGTTACATATATGTATGATTTGATCATCATCTATGCACAGGGAGATTATGCTCTGTGCTTTCTGATCTCTGTCTAACCACTCCTCTGTGGGCTGTGCAGGTCTTGATTCATTTATACATTTCCACGTACCTTCTCTTATAAGCAGCATTTTCATCTTGGATTTCCAAGATTGGTAGTTCTGATTTGTCAGATTTGCAATGGAGAACGTTGCTGAGGGGATGGCAGCAGCCATTTCTGCTGTTTGTCTTTCTGTTGCTGTCTCCTGTACTCACTTGCTTTAGCTCACTGTATCTGGCTATATCCAGGGGTAATCTGTATTATATCCTGGGCTTCTGTAACATGTCCTGGGCCCATAACCTGTTAGATATAACCTTTTGGGGCTAAACAAAGTACAGGCAGGCAGTCTGTTGTTTCACTGAACGCTGCTTTTTCTTTCGGAGCAGGAACTATTCTTTTTTTATTACTCTTTTGAGGCATAGACAAAACATGAACTCACAAATGTAACACTGCCATCTAGTGGTCATACAATGTAATAGGCACACAGCAATGACATACAGTGGTTGTTGCTGATTAAACACAAACCTTGTATGCTAACATTAAAAGAGAAGTATAGAAATAGTTTTCAAAATCATACTTACCTAGGTGGATGTTGCATCTGTCCCCCACCGGCCCTGAGCACCGGCTCCCTGCTTGGCCCCCCCTGTGCTCGCAAGAATGCTGGGCTGTGAAGGGGGCAGGAGTGGCTGGCTCAGGCTCTCAGCGACTCACGATATGGTCGCGATCTTTCCTGAGCCTGGACCGGCTCTGTGACGTCAACTGACAGCGAGCTTTAGCTCGCTGTCTGCTGAAAACGGATCACAGAAGTGCAGAACGAAGGAGTACAGGCAAACAAAATTTGGCTGTAATTCTCCTTAAAAAAAAAATAGTTTACATCTGCCCCAGACTGGAAGTGATGCCACGACGTTTCTTTCGGCCTCCTAGATTAGGGGTCTCCAAACTTTCTAAACAAAGGGCCAGTTATCTTTCAGACGTTAGGGGGGTCAGACTATGCCTAGTTGGAGTAAACAATGCCCCATCTTTGGTATTGGGGGGAGGAATAGTGCCTGGTTGTTGGTGTCTTTGGAAGGAATGATGTCTCGTGGTTGGTTAAGTTGAAGGAATTAGGTCCCATCAGCGGGAGGAATAGCGCAAATGGCCACATTTAGCCCCCAGGCTGCAGTTTGGAGACCACTGTCCTAGATCCTAGAGAGGAGAAGAGACGATCTGGTGTCTCTTCACCTCTGTGGCAAGCCATGTGAACCACTAAATTGTTTCCTGAGCTTTTTGGATTTGCACAGCTCCTGTTCAATTTATTGCATAGTATTTATCTTGGATTTTATTATACTTGAGTTTTTCATTATTGCTCAGCAATGGTGTGTGTGCAGCGGACGTATGACGTTTGAGTGTGTTTTTAATGACTATGTAGTCTATATTTTGGTAAGATGGATGGTTCTATATAATTTTTTCTCTCATTTATCACAGTTCTTGAATATTTAATAAATGTTTGTTTTTTATTAGGAACTGTGTCAGTGTATTTATCATTGCTATTGGGAATTAGTATCTCCATTGACCCGGTTACTTAATGTATTATGGCGTTTTGGGGCAATTTCTTCCTCTTTGCCTCTATTTTTTTCATATGCTAATGTTTGACATAGGAGTACCACTCATTTGTTATTTTTGTTTATGAGTGAGTGGGTTTCATTATTTGCATCCCACTTGATTTACTTAAGTTTCATCCCTGCTTTCCATCCCCTGTTGTTTTGTGTGAGAACGGTAAGCCTGAGAAGCGAGCGGGGCGGGGGGGGGGGGGGGGGTGACGATGACCCCTCCCTCTAGTCCAGCAGCTAATCAGCCGCTCGGATCACTTTTATCACAAGCAGAATCGCCCGGCTGAAAAAAAAAAAGAGGGTTCAAACCCGTAATGAAAATGTATGTTAGGGTGTCTTGCAGTGGGTATTATTCAACATTGACAACACAAATTCACTTTATAATTGGATAGATTTATATTTTTCCCCCCTAGGCCAACTATGTTGTGCTGCCCCTTACCTTAATACAGTCAACTTGCTGCCCATGCTATCACAGTAACAAGGTCAGACTTTGTAGCCACAAATAGTTTACTAAGTATGGGTTCACTGATGACTACAAGGGTTCTAGGTTCAGGTCTAGGTGTACATACCCAAAGAGATAGATTGTAAATACAAAATACATTATTTAACTAACAACAATGGGGACATGAGCACTGAAAGCTTAGCCAGGTGCCACTAGTTCTCAACCAGTTTAAAGGTTAACCTCAGCCAGCCTTATTAAAAAGTATTGTGTTGCTCCCGCTGATGAAGTCCTGCCCACAGACGTAACGCGTACGGGGGGAGGAGATGTGTATAACATCAGCTGCGGCCTTCACTTCGTTCTGATACATGCTGTTTAAACGCACTGGTTTCAGTGCTCTGCTTGTAACTACAATTGTTATTGCAATAAAATATTTTTTAGCATACAGAGAGCATTAGATCTATCTCTTTCCTCTCATCCCTACGGAGCCATACGAAGATGCTTTCTCCATTCAGGATTACCTATGTGGAGTATTTCCCGGTGACTTTGGAATTTGGCTGTGTGATCCTTATTAGGGTCGAATATTGGAGGTGAGAAGCAGTGTTTGCCTTGGTGGATGGGCTGTTTTTCATCATTCACGATTGCATGATCCTTTTCCGCAAGAGGCTGAATTTATATGCTACTCATGGACTTTATGTATTTCGTATATGAATCTTTTAATATATGTTAATATGTATATGTTTATATGTTAATTGTTAAGTGCTGCACTATTTTATTCTAAAGGTTAAATCTAGCCAGCCTTATTAAAAAGTATTCTGTTGCTCCCCTCTAGGAAAGTAAGCGTTACATGCTTGTTTAGTCTAAGGCTGGCCATACACGGAGCTGATTTATTTTCTGCAACCACGGTCGATTCCCCCATCAACACAGACAGTGTAGATGTGGGAATCCTTCCTGCAGGGCCATTGTCTTCTCCCGTGGACAGTGATTAGCGCTAGGGGCTATAGCAGCCGCTAGCGAGAATTGCAAGAGAATCCAGCAGGCTGGTTTACCCAAGTTGATCAGCCGATCAACGTGGTACATTCAGTCTGCCCATTAAGGGTTCAAATCTTGGCCAGTTTCAAACTGTGTACGGCCTGCCTGAGGTAGGGTTCTGCAAACTGAGGCTCTGCAACTCTGATGTAATGGGGGGACTCTGATTGGGACCCGGATATAAGGGAGGACACAGATGGGGACGGGGTCTCTCATATAAGTGGGGGAGTTTCATGTAAGAGGAACTCTAAAATAAGGGGGACTTTGATGGGGACTCTGATGTAAAGTGGGGCTCTGATGAGGTCTCTTAAGTAAGGGAGACTCTGATGTCTGGGGCACTCTGATGTAAAAGGAGACTTTGATAGATACTCTGATGTAAAGGAGGACTCTGATGTAAGGGAACTCTGATGGGGACTTTCATGTAAGGGGGCTTCTGATGTATAGGGAGATTTTGTTGAGGACTCTCATTTAAGGGGCTTTGATGGGAACTCTGACGTAAGGGGATTGTCTCAAGTGTATCTGGAATTTATTTTCTTATTTTATTGACGTTTTTTTTCTGTTGTTCTAAAACATAGATGGGGTGATTCAAAAAACCGCAGCCTGGTATCAACATGCAGCAAAACCCATCTCCACCATCAGGACTCTGCTGAATACCGGTTAGTGCTTGGACCCAGCTCCTCGGTGAGCCTGCATCATCTGCCAGGGTGACCTGCTTCTGTACTTATCCTGCTGGTCGGTGGGAGCCTCTCTACTGCTATAGCTATTGGTCTCTGATCCTGACCCCTGACCGTGACATAGTGGCTGTACACATACACAAACCAAGCGCTGAGTGATCTGTCCCTAATGCTGTCACTATTGTAAATGAACAATCATTGCTACATGTTCATAATACGAATAGATCACTCAAAGTAGCGGCTCTGTGTGTCTATCAGTGTCTGCATTTACACATACACAATCTGGCCATCTGCAACTCTGTGTAATATATCTGCTCATACACAGGGACACGGGGTGGGTGGTAGGGGAAGTTGCCCTGGGCACAATGGATTACAGTAGGGGGGATGGGAGCACTTTCCTTCTGTTACAAGTCAGCCCAACGCTAGGAGCAGCAAAGAGAGGAAGAGAGAGTCAGGACGTGGGATTTAACCCTTGGTACCCCAGGGAACCAAGTGCATATATTACTTGGTTCCATTCTGACTATTGTCCCCCAAACACACCTATATCGGAGTGTCTCTCCTGGACACTTCTCCACTCGGCCATGCGGGATGTGTCCTCTCTCCTCCTTCCTGCTACTGGAGCAACTATGTGTCTGTGAAAACCACCACCTGCTTGTCAATACAGGGGTGCTCAGGAAGGAGGAGGGGGAGAGAGAGCACAGCACGCACCGCAGAGTGGAGAAGTATCCAGGAGAGACACTTCGTAAGAGGTGTGTTTGAAAGACAATGGTCAGAATGGAATCAAGTAATATATGCACTTGGTTCTCTGGCGAATAAGGGGTCTAATCCCAGCTAATTCCACCAATCATCAATTGGTGGTGATTTGCACAGGATCCAAAGGAGAGATACCCAAGAAGGCAGATTAAAGATTTGCTGGGATTATACCCTTGTAAAGGGAAGGCACATTTAACTTGTTGTCAATAATAGGTCCACACTTTAGGTGAGAGCCTATTATGAATGGTAGTGGGATCCATTTTTAATTTGGATGCTTGCGAAAAGTTAATCCCCTGGCGCCGGTGCCTCCCGACCCTTTAAATGGTTTAGGATGCCGGGAGGCGGGGTTTACAATCATATGATCGCCATGATTGACTGGCAAGTAATGATCAGGAGCTTTTTGTTAGCCACCGGCAACTGTGACGGGAGTGTTCAGGGTGCGTTCTCGGCACAGCTTTTTTTGCAAAATTGCACGCAAATATGCCGCCGATCTGTGCCTCGATGCTAAAGCCACATATTTGTGTGCTGTCAGCACCAAGAGGTTAAAAAAATGCCTAATTCACCTGTTTGCATGAAACACAAGGGAAGTGGTATATTCAACAAACATTTTTCTGTGTCTTACATATTATTTATGTGGTTTTGTGGACATTGGATTCCATTGCTTTTTACATAAATAAGCATGTACATGTGTGTTTTATGTATGCAAAGTAGTTTATGTTGATGTTCAGAATATTTGGATGATGCAAGTATGAAGACACTTAAATAAGAATGGGTAAAAGTGCACTTAATGTACAGTAAGTTGTATCACGTATGGAAGTAACATACATTTGACACAGTGGTGTTGCGCGACACTTTTTCTTTTTGTACTTCAATTATATAGATGTTGGAATTTCAAATAGTGTATTATTATTTAGTTACTTATTGCTGGATCATGTTATTTCCAGGTTTGCATAGAGAATAATTCAATCTCATCTTGTACTGTAGGTATAGGATTGTGTATATGGAGGTTTTCTAATTATCTATTTTTTTCTATTGATTTAAATTGATAGATTTTTGTCTTTTTTCAACCTTACTATGTAACTATATACTATAGATCTTGTCCCTCTCCCCAGCCTGTCATTGGACAGGGAAAGGAGAAGCAGCAAACTGAGCTCATCTCTCTGTCACTCAGCTTTCTCCTCCTACCAGCACGATCCTTGTTAGCAGATGATCACCATTGCAGCACAGCTGATTGGCTCTTTGTGTTGCTTTTCCCTCTGAGCTCTACTGTATAGGGGCTGCATGAGGCAGAAACCAAATAACGTGCTGGTACTTACATTGCGTACATTTATAAAAAAAACAAAAAACTGAATTAAATAAAAACCTGCATTAAATTAAAAATTTCTTCTGCCTGGAGTTTACCTTTAAAAGCAAATAGTGCTACTAATAAAAGATGGCCTCGCATTGAGGGGTACTCAAATCTGCACAGAAGGATTAGGCTCTATTTTCCATTAGGATGTCTGTCATCCTCAAGGTAGTACTTACTAAAAACAACTTGTAGACAGTCATCGACTTCCCTGCATTATTTAAGGAAAAAAGAAGAACGTTGATTGTTGTGGCGCCGTATCATTACCTCTGGGAGGTCTGGTCCTTCATAGATTTTCCATACACACAACCAAAACAAAACAAAAGTAGATTTTAATACAAGAAAAAAGAGGGGGAAAAAAAATGGACTTTGAAGGCACCGTAATAAAAAACAATACTTTATTGTTGATAAGTATAAAACCACAAAAATGTGCGTTGACCGACCAAAAGGGGCGGAGACAGTTAATCAGGAGATACAGGTGGTCCGGTATGTAGAAACCTCGCCACTTCGGACATACAATACAACATGAAGTACAGAGTTACAGTGAGGTATCAATAAACAAGAACTGAGAACGCTATACGCTGCAGACAACCAGCACCAAAGGTGCAGGCAACGCAGAGCGCTCTACAAAGTACAGATACACCTTCCACAAGGAAATAGACTGATATGTCCAATTGCTCTACATGTTTCGCCTGGTGTTCAGACTTCTTCCGGAGCTGTTTGGAATACAGATTCCATAAGAAGATGTTGCTGGGGCCAACCCAAGGGCACCAGAAGGATAGCACACCATAAAAAATATATTAAGTAATCACGAGGGGTGACCTGCTGAGGCAACTGGAAGAGCACGCACTGCTTATGGCCGATTAGGATAGTATCAGGTAATCAGAATAGGAAAATCACAGTGAGATACGTGCAGTGCCTCCTGCAAGTGTTCCTCACGATCGCAGATCCGTACCCCCCGGATGGGGAATGACCACCATGAATGGATCTGCGATCGTGAGGAACACTTGGAGGAACTATTGTCAGTCTGGGGGCAAAGGTAGTGTTAAATGTATTAGCAGATTTAAATACATTAACAAAGTGAAGTCAAACTCCAGCTCCCACTTTATAATCAGTTACAGCAAACAGTTTTTTTTTCCTTTTGGGATTTGGTTCTACATGAATAAATAAAAGCGGATCATCCCTGCCTGGTAAATGGTTTGCTTCATTCATGTGAACTAATAAACTAATAAACTGATGGAGAGCCCCTGCTTCTGAAAAACAACAGATTTGCTGGCTGGATCACCAGATGAAAATATAAGAAAAAAAGGAAACAAATAGAGCCATCACATCTAAGAATTGGTTATCCACAATATACATGTAGCATTGCCCCCTAGGGAGCTGCTGAGTGTGGATTCCCCTGGGTTACCCATAGCAACAGTCTGTAAAACTTATCACTTTAAGACTTGGCTCAGACAATGAAAAGTCCAGGGGATTTGTTTTTTTATGTTTTATTTTAGAACTTGGTTGGGAGAAGGGATGAACTATGCACAATTTCTGAGGACAACTGACTGTAGTGTGTGCGGCAAGGCGGCTGCTTCACCTTGCCACTGAAGTGAAGTAAAAGATATGTTCCTGAATGAATTCCTCTTCAGGGTCCTAACTTGGCACCCCCTTTCTCACTTCCCTTGCATGCTAGCCCCTGTCCACTGACTCTCCACTGGAGTGGTCCCCCTTCCTGAGCAGACCCCTGACAAGCTTCCCGGTACTCACGGACACTGTTTTTCCTCAGGTTGCTCTGCCTTCAGCTCCACTCATCAGTATCCAGGACCTCCTGGCTCAGCATCACACACTTGGTCCACTAGGTCGACTGCCTGTGACCACCTTCCTTACTGATTGGAGGAGAGACAGCCGTCACCCTCCTCTTGGGATCTGGCTTCCCGCCCAAAGATGCCCTGTCACATGTGCCCCCAGCTTTTATGGCCTATCCCAGGATGCACCACTGTTGTGCCCTCCCACTGGGACAGCCACAAAAGCCTATGTGTCACTGGCTGGGTTTCCTCCACTGTCCAACAGGCCCTTCTATTGGATACAGTGGGGACACTCCCTCAGACCAAGTGAATCACACATGGACACATGTAACAGGCAAAACTACTGATCAGGCTCCCCTGATAAGCAGATGGAGCAAACAATGCTTTTACCAAGAACCTACCTAGGAGGGTGCTACATACAGTAAAACATGATTGCCTTTTGGGGTAAATACAGCTAAATTAACAGTGGTTTTTATTAAAGTTTTTAATGAAAAAGTTTTGGCTTTGGTGGAAAACTAAAGTGTAGAACTGAGGAAATAAAAGTATAAGCTACAGGGTCCAAAAAAACTCAGAAATGATTTAAATTGTGAAATGATTAAAATGATGAATTGACAATGTTACCCCTTTTTAGTGTCAGGCCCATGTCAGTCGTATGTATCAAGATCATTGTGATTGCACCTGGAATTCTGCTATTCAAGATGCTGTTTATGGGATAACAAATAGGTTACATACGCAGGACTTGATTTCCATCACTGGAGCCTGTAGATACACAACCTTAGGTGGCTAATGCAGGATGCTTGGCAGAATTACCTCCATTGCACAAAACTTTTCCTTGTTTTGCTGATTCTAACCTGGATTGGAATTGTGGCAGTTTGGAAATAAGTGTTTAAGAGATGTTTGTATGATCTAACAAAGAAAAGCATGTACGTTCAATGATGCCACATATAGACACAAGTCTGCTATGTCTAACACTGTTTTGGACCTATACACACTGTATTGTACATAAGTGAGAACACCCCTCACATTTTTGTAAATGTTTTATATCTTTTCACGTGACAACACTGAAGAAATGACACTTTGCTACAATGTAAAGTAGTGAGTAGTGTTGAGCGAACACGGACTGTATTATTCGTGTTCGTACCGAATAATTGGATTTTTTTTACCCGAACACGGACACGGACACTTTACTGTATGTTCGGGTAAAAATCCGTGTTCGGTCGTTTTATTTCCGGGTTTTGCATGCTTTGGCGCTCTTTTCATGGCGGGCTTTCAACAGCCAATCAACAATCGTTTAACTGGTGTGCCTTAAGCCATCCCAGCCATGCCTGCAAATGTCTTAGTAGCTGTGATTGGCCGTCTGAAGCATGTGACCAAGTCTTTATAAGTTCGAGGCAGCCGCCGCAGCAGCGTCATTCTGCTGCTTAGCTAAGGGACAGAGCACACATCAATGTGCTGGCTGCTGATTAGGGAAAGATAGGCAGGAAAAAACCATTTGTGTCCGGATAGAATTGAGGGACAGGTCGGAGTGTTTAGGCAGGGCGAGTTGTAGGCATTTTAGGGATAGAGTCTGCTGAATTATAGGGTCAGTGTCTTCTACAAACTACAATCGATATTGCTGTGTGGGGGGTGGGGTGAATCTGCACTCAATCCTGATCTACGATCTCTTCTCAATCCTGTTAGGGACAGAGTCTGCTGAATTTTAGGGAAACTGTGTTCTACAAACTACAATCGATATTGCTGTGTGGTGTGGGATTGGAGATAGGCAGGTGTCAGTGATCCACATCCATTTTTCTGTGTGTGAGCTGCAGTGAACACAATCTTTTTGGGCTGCAGTGAACACAATCTTTTTGGGCTGCAGTGAACACAATCTTTTTGGGCTGCAGTGAACACAATCTTTTTGGGGTGCAGTGAACACAATCCTTTTTGGTGTGCAGTGAACACAATCTTTGTGGGGTGCAGTGAACAAAATCCTTTGTGGGGTGCAGTGAACAACATCCTTTTTGGGGTGCAGTGAACACAATCTTTTTGGGGTGCAGTGAACAAAATCCTTTGTGGGGTGCAGTGAACACAATCTTTTTGGGGTGCAGTGAACACAATCTTTTTGGGGTGGAGTGAACAACATCCTTTTTGGGGTGCAGTGAACAAAATCCTTTTTGGGGTGCAGTGAACAAAATCATTTTTGGGGTGCAGTGAACACAATCTTTTTGGGGTGCAGTGAACACAATCTTTGTGGGGTGCAGTGAACACAATCTTTTTGGGGTGGAGTGAACAACATCCTTTTTGGGGTGCAGTGAACAACATCCTTTTTGGGGTGCAGTGAACACAATCTTTTTGGGGTGCAGTGAACACAATCTTTGTGGGGTACAGTGAACAGAATCTTTGTGGGGTGCAGTGAACACAATCTTTGGGGGGTACAGTGAACACAATCTTTTTGGGGTGCAGTGAACACAATCTTTGTGGGGTGCAGTGAACACAATCTTTTTGGGGTGGAGTGAACAAAATCATTTTTGGGGTGCAGTGAACAACATCCTTTTTGGGGTGCAGTGATCAAAATCCTTTTTGGGGTGCAGTGAACACAATCTTTTTGGGGTGCAGTGAACAAAATCCTTTGTGGGGTGCAGTGAACAGAATCTTTGTGGGGTGCAGTGAACACAATCTTTGGGGGGGTACAGTGAACACAATCTTTTTGGGGTGCAGTGAACACAATCTTTGTGGGGTACAGTGAACAGAATCTTTGTGGGGTGCAGTGAACACAATCTTTGGGGGGTACAGTGAACACAATCTTTTTGGGGTGCAGTGAACACAATCTTTGGGGGGTACAGTGAACACAATCTTTTTGGGGTGCAGTGAACACAATCTTTGTGGGGTGCAGTGAACACAATCTTTGGGGGGGTACAGTGAACACAATCTTTTTGGGGTGCAGTGAACAACATCCTTTTAGGGTGCAGTGAACACAATCTTTGTGGGGTGCAGTGAACAACATCCTTTTAGGGTGCAGTGAACACAATCTTTGTGGGGTACAGTGAACAGAATCTTTGTGGGGTGCAGTGAACACAATCTTTGGGGGGTACAGTGAACACAATCTTTGTGAGGTGCAGTGAACACAATCTTTGTGGGGTGCAGTGAACACAATCATTGTGGGGTGCAGTGAACTCAATCTTTGTGGGGTACAGTGAACACAATCTCATACTTCTGAAGATTTGAGGGTGCTGCCTGTTCCATACTCCCCCTACTCCTCATCTAGCCTTTTAGGGGTACAAACAATAGTAATTGGGGCCTAGTGTGGTTGTGTACGTGTGATATACATACACTTTTTTTGGATCATATTTTCTATTCCGCTATTTAATCAAAAACCTTTGGGGATCAGTTAAATTGGGGGATAGTCTGTGTTGGTACGTGTGAGAGAGATCCACCTTTCCAAGTTGTTGGGGTTCATCTCATACTTCTGAAGGTTTGAGGGTGCTGCCTGTTCCATACCCCCCCTACTCCTCATCTAGCCTTTTAGGGGTACAAACAATAGTAATTGGGGCCTAGTGTGGTTGTGTACGTGTGATATACATACACTTTTTTTGGATCATATTTTCTATTCCGCTATTTAATCAAAAACCTTTGGGGATCAGTTAAATTGGGGGATAGTCTGTGTTGGTACGTGTGAGAGAGATCCACCTTTCCAAGTTGTTGGGGTTCATCTCATACTTCTGAAGGTTTGAGGGTGCTGCCTGTTCCATACTCCCCCTACTCCTAGCCTTTTAGGGGTACAAACAATAGTAATTGGGGCCTAGTGTGGTTGTGTACGTGTGATATACATACACTTTTTTTGGATCATATTTTCTATTCCGCTATTTAATCAAAAACCTTTGGGGATCAGTTAAATTGGGGGATAGTCTGTGTTGGTACGTGTGAGAGAGATCCACCTTTCCAAGTTGTTGGGGTTCATCTCATACTTCTGAAGGTTTGAGGGTGCTGCCTGTTCCATACTCCCCCTACTCCTCATCTAGCCTTTTAGGGGTACAAACAATAGTAATTGGGGCCCAGTGTGGTTGTGTACGTGTGATATACATACACTTTTTTTGGATCATATTTTCTATTCCGCTATTTAATCAAAAACCTTTGGGGATCAGTTAAATTGGGGGATAGTCTGTGTTGGTACGTGTGAGAGAGATCCACCTTTCCAAGTTGTTGGGGTTCATCTCATACTTCTGAAGGTTTGAGGGTGCTGCCTGTTCCATACTCCCCCTACTCCTAGCCTTTTAGGGGTACAAACAATAGTAATTGGGGCCTAGTGTGGTTGTGTACGTGTGATATACATACACTTTTTTTGGATCATATTTTCTATTCCGCTATTTAATCAAAAACCTTTGGGGATCAGTTAAATTGGGGGATAGTCTGTGTTGGTACGTGTGAGAGAGATCCACCTTTCCAAGTTGTTGGGGTTCATCTCATACTTCTGAAGGTTTGAGGGTGCTGCCTGTTCCATACCCCCCCTACTCCTCATCTAGCCTTTTAGGGGTACAAACAATAGTAATTGGGGCCTAGTGTGGTTGTGTACGTGTGATATACATACACTTTTTTTGGATCATATTTTCTATTCCGCTATTTAATCAAAAACCTTTGGGGATCAGTTAAATTGGGGGATAGTCTGTGTTGGTACGTGTGAGAGAGATCCACCTTTCCAAGTTGTTGGGGTTCATCTCATACTTCTGAAGGTTTGAGGGTGCTGCCTGTTCCATACTCCCCCTACTCCTCATCTAGCCTTTTAGGGGTACAAACAATAGTAATTGGGGCCCAGTGTGGTTGTGTACGTGTGATATACATACACTTTTTTTGGATCATATTTTCTATTCCGCTATTTAATCAAAAACCTTTGGGGATCAGTTAAATTGGGGGATAGTCTGTGTTGGTACGTGTGAGAGAGATCCACCTTTCCAAGTTGTTGGGGTTCATCTCATACTTCTGAAGGTTTGAGGGTGCTGCCTGTTCCATACCCCCCCTACTCCTCATCTAGCCTTTTAGGGGTACAAACAATAGTAATTGGGGCCTAGTGTGGTTGTGTACGTGTGATATACATACACTTTTTTTGGATCATATTTTCTATTCCGCTATTTAATCAAAAACCTTTGGGGATCAGTTAAATTGGGGGATAGTCTGTGTTGGTACGTGTGAGAGAGATCCACCTTTCCAAGTTGTTGGGGTTCATCTCATACTTCTGAAGGTTTGAGGGTGCTGCCTGTTCCATACCCCCCCTACTCCTCATCTAGCCTTTTAGGGGTACAAACAATAGTAATTGGGGCCTAGTGTGGTTGTGTACGTGTGATATACATACACTTTTTTTGGATCATATTTTCTATTCCGCTATTTAATCAAAAACCTTTGGGGATCAGTTAAATTGGGGGATAGTCTGTGTTGGTACGTGTGAGAGAGATCCACCTTTCCAAGTTGTTGGGGTTCATCTCATACTTCTGAAGGTTTGAGGGTGCTGCCTGTTCCATACTCCCCCTACTCCTCATCTAGCCTTTTAGGGGTACAAACAATAGTAATTGGGGCCCAGTGTGGTTGTGTACGTGTGATATACATACACTTTTTTTGGATCATATTTTCTATTCCGCTATTTAATTTAACTGGGCCTCCATGCGAGACCTGTGTGCCTTGTTGCGCTGTTTTGAGTACTCCACCAACATGGCCAGTGGCAATGACGCCGTTCTCAGCTTAACTATCCCACTTCTATGCCTCCTTGAAAAAACAATTCGGGCGATGATGGAAGAGGATGTGGCACAGGATGAGGAGGAGGAGGAGGATGAAGAGGTAACATTTCCAAGGCTTTCAGGGCAGTCATTCGCAAGGGGCTCCGAGGGTGGGTTCCTGCACACGCAAACGCCAGGGACGCAATTGTCCAGCAGGGGCACAGTTCTGGAGGATGAGGAGGATGAGGAGGAGGAGGAGCTGGAGGAGGAGATGGAACCATGTTCACAGCAGGGTGGCACCCAGGCCAGCTCATGGCCATCACTGGTGCGTGGCTGGGGGGATACAGAGGACACGGACGATACACCTCCCACAGAGGACAGCCTTTCGTTGCCTCTGGGCAGCCTGGCACACATGAGCGATTACATGCTGCAGTGTCTCCACAACGACCGCCGAGTTGCCCACATTCTAACTTGTGCTGATTACTGGGTGGCCACGCTGCTGGATCCCCGTTACAAGGACAACGTACCGTCCTTAATTCACTCACTGGAGCGCGATCGCAAGATGCGCGAGTACAAGCGCACGCTGGTAGACGCCATGCTGCTGGCATTCCCATCTGACAGCGGGGCCACAGTGGAAGCACAAGGCAGAGGAGGAGGAGGAGGAGGTCGCCAACGCAACCAGGGCACCGCCAGCACCTCAGAAGGCAGGGTTAGCATGGCCGAAATGTGGAAAAGCTTTGTCAGCACGCCACAACAAACAGCAGCACCAGCAGCTCAGATGGAACGTCTTAGCAGGAGGCAGCATTTTACCAACATGGTGGAGCAGTATGTGTGCACACGCCTACATGTAGTGAATGACGGGTCTGCCCCCTTCAACTTCTGGGTCTCCAAATTGGGCACATGGCCTGAGCTTGCCCTTTACGCCTTGGAGGTGCTGGCGTGCCCTGCAGCCAGTGTATTATCTGAACGGGTATTTAGCACGGCTGGGGGCGTTATAACAGACAAGCGCAGCCGCCTGTCCAGAGACAATGTGGACAAGCTCACGTTCATTAAAATGAACCAGGCATGGATCCCACGGGACTTTTCCGTACCTTATGCAGAATAGCAATGGATACCGACCTTACCCACCCATTGTTCCATTTTTGCTCTTTCTCACTCTTTTGGGGTGTACCCTCATTTAAAATTTTTGAAAAGAAGCAGTGTTGGCTACCTCGTCCTCCTCCTCAGGGCCAGATTAATGTAGGGGCTATTGGAGCTGCAGCTCCAGGCCCCTACCTTTTATATAGGCCCCGGGTTGGCCATATTCACTGTTACCGCTCTTCTGTCACTTGTAAACACAGAAGTCTGGCTTCTATGCTCGCTTCCCCAGGCAGCACCCTCAGAACCTCCCCACACAGCGTGAAGGCCGGACAAGGAGGGACAGTTGGCGATGCATGGATGTGTTTATGGGCTTCAGAGACAGCATCCCATGTTGAATTAGGCATGCATGGCTGCACCCTTCCTCCTCTGGGTGCATGACAAGGCACGGCCCTTAAGGCCCTTCAAAATCCTCAGCACCAAGCCCATGATGCTGTTAATCCGGCCCTGGTCCTCCTCCACCGCCGCTTCCACCTACACCGCCCATAGGTGTGCGCAGCCTATTGCATTAAGGTGTGCACCCCAAAGTTGAAATACACATGCATGTGTTTGCCAGCAGGGAGAGTAATGTATCGGGGCCATGTACCTGTAGGCAAGGAGAAATAGAGCAGAGCAGGTCCCAGGGAGATCTTTCCCATCTCCTCACTGGCAATGCTATGTGCCCTAGGTGATTAGGGTGTGCCCAGGCACACCCAGCACACCCTGTGCGCACGCCTATGTCACCGCCACATCCACCACCACCTCAACCTCCCTCCTACTCCATATGGGCCTCGTCCTTCAGAGATGAAGAAGAACATTGTTTTATTTTTCTGTTTTTTTTTGTTGTTTTAAGTTATTTCCCTATCCACATTTGTTTGCAGAGCACTTGCCATGCTCTTAATTACGTTTTGCTGCCATTTGCAGCACTCTAGCCCTTTCCTTTGGTGTTTTAGAGCCATTTTAGTGCCTTAAAGTTCGGGTCCCCATTGACTTCAATGGGGTTCGGTGTCCGGGAAAAGTTCGGTAAAAGTCCGGGACACGGACCCGGACTTTTTTTTAAAGTTCGGCCGAACCCGTCGAACACGGACATCTAGGTGTCCGCTCAACCCTAGTAGTGAGTGTACAGCTTGTATAACAGTGTAAATTTACTGCCCCCTCAAAATAACTCAACACAGCCATTAATGTCTAAAGTGCTGGCAATAAAAGTGAGTACACCCCTAAGTGAAAATGTCCAAATTGGGCCCAAATTGTCAATATTTGTGTGGCCATCATTATTTTCCAGCACTGCCTTAACCCTCTTAGGCACGGAGTTCACCAGAGCTTCACAGGTTGCCACTGGAGTCCTCTTCCACTCCTCTATGACGACATCACGGAGATGGTGGATGTTAGAGACCTTGCGCTCCTCCACCTTCTGTTTGAGAATGCCCCACAGATGCTCAATAGGGTTTAGGTCTGGAGACATCCTTGGCGAGTCCATCACCTTTACCTTCAGCTTCTTTAGCTAGGCAGTGGTCATCTTGGAGGTGTGTATGGGGTCGTTATCATGTTGGAATACTTCCCTGCGGCCCAGTCTCCGAAGGGAGGGGATCATGCTCTTCTTCAGAATTTCACAGTCCATGCTGGCATTCATGGTTCCCTCAATGAACTGTAGCTCCCCAGTTCCGGCAGCACTCATGCAGCCCCAAACCATGACAATCCCACCACCATGCTTGACTGTAGGTAAGACATAGATGTCTTTGTACAACTTACCTGGTACTTACCCACCACACACTCTGTGTTTTTCTGTCAGTATGGGGTGCTATGTGTACATTCATGAGGAAGAAGAATGAACTTAAATGATTTTAGCAAATGGCTGCAATATAACAAAGAGTGAAAAATTTAAGGGGGTCTGAATACTTTCCGTACCCACTGTAGATGTACTGACGGCCTATCTCCTTTCTTGAGACACTAACAAGTCAGGAAAGTAAAAATACCCCCAAATTACTCCTTTTTGCAAAATAGACATTCCAAGGTATTTAGTAAGAGGCATGGTGAGTTTTTTGAAGTTGCAATTTTTTACCACAATTCTTTGCAAAATTAAGATTTTATTTATTTATTTATTTTTTGTTCTTTTTACAAAATTGTCATATTACCAAGTTATTTCTCACACACAGTATAGGCATACTTGCAACTACATTCTGCTACTCCTAGTAGTGATGAGCCGAACACCCCCCTGTTTGGTTCGCACTAGAACATCTCGAACAGGGGAAATGTTCTAGCAAACACGCGAACTCCATTAAAGTCTATGGGACACGAACATGAAAAGTCCTAATTTTAAAGGCTTAAATGCAATTTATTGACCCAAAAAAGTGTATGGGGACCTGGGTACTGCCCTGGGGGACATGAATCAATGCAAAAAACATTTTTTAAATTATTGTTTTTACAGGAGTAGTGATTTTCTTATTATATATTTTAATGCTTAAAGTGAAACAATAAATTAAAAAATTCCTTTAAATATCGTACCTGGGGGCCCCCTTTAATGTGCCTGTAAAGTGGCGCATTTGTGCGATGTATGTAGCCTGCTGCAGCAATACTGACATTTCTAAAGGAAAAAATGTAATTTAAACTTGCTCGCGGCTGTAATGTATTGTTGGCTCCCCGCAATATAGATAAAAAAAATGGCATGGGGTCCCCCCCAGTCCACACCAGGCGTGGGGTTTCCCCTAAAATCCACAACAGACCCTTACCTGAGCACACATCCTGGCTGGCCAGGTTGGGTGGTGGGGGCGAGCGAGCGCCCCCCCCTCCTGAACCATACCAGGCCACATGCCCTCAACATGGGGGGGTGGGTGCCTTGGGGTAGGGGGCTTTGCCCCCCCCCGCCCCAAAGCACCTTGCCCCGATGTTGATGGGGACAGGGGTCTCTTCACGACAACCATGGGCTGTGGTTGCGGGGGTCTGCGGGGGGGGGGGGGAGGCTTATCGGAATCTGGAAGCCTCCTTTAACAAGGGGGCCCCCAGATCCTGCCCACCCCATGTGAATGGATGTCGGGTACATCGTACCCCTACCCATTCACTAAAAAGGTGTACAAAAAAATAAAGACAAAAGCCAATTTTGGACAAGTCCTTTATTAAAAAATAAAAATAACATGACATAAACTGAAGTGCATGTATATATATTGTGAGGGATTAGCTCGGTGGTAGGCGTAGATGACCCCTTGGGGGGTGCGTTTTCACAGAGAGATAGCCAAAAAGTGCTTGCAAACAACAGTTTGGTTTATTAATGGTGTTTTCTTCACCAGACTGCATGCAGCAAAAACATCCAAAATAAAATAAAACAGAAAATAAATCCTTGCCTCTGTGGGCGGCTACCTTCTCACTCTGGAACCTACCTAAGAGTCTGTCTCCAACCTACTGTTGGGCAGACTTTCTTGTCCTACAGCGGACACTCAAAAGTCCATTTATAATATCTTCACAGGGCAAAACAGTCCTTTATTTCTTTCACACAGAAACAGTTCGTCTTCTCACCTTTGAGACGTCTTCACACTTGGTTACCCTCCCTGGTACACATTACTCCGGGGGGTCTTCTCCCAGGCCCACACATCCTGTCGGGAGGCACATGTCTGACTGTCTTCCTTCTCCCAGCCCACATGGCTTCAGGAGACAGCTTCCGGAGGCAGCAATCCTCAGACTTCCTTTGGACAATTATAGAAGCCCTAACTCCCTCATTCTGAACAGCTGAAGGCCTTTCAACTTCTTTACACCTTCCTGCTGCCTTCTGCAGCCGACACCCTATAGTAACTGGTGAATTGTATCTCCGATCTGTGACAACACTCACAGATTTAGCTGACTTCCTGTCACATTTACTTGACGTCCTGTTACATATCCCCCCCCCCTTGTCTCAAACCTGGGGTTGGGACACAGTTTTCCAGGCACGCATGTGTCTGGCATTGCTCTTGACTCTCACTGATAAGCCTCTCAGTATCTTCCCAAGTAATGTTCAGTCCATTCAATTCTCTGTCTGCTTCAGCTGCCAGAGATACATCCTTCTGAGCAATCTGCTCGGCTCTCTCCATCAGCCATTGTCCTCCATGCCGACATGAATTTACAACTGCCAACCTCTGTTGAAAGGCCTGCAGGGGTGGCTCTCTCTCCAAGTCCGTCAGCTTGTCCACATACACTTGTTTTGGCAGATCCTCTCCATCTTCATATAGCCAACTCTCTGTATTTTCAAGCTTCAGGATGAAACTGTTTCTGTCATCTTCACTGACAGATTTCTCATATACATATTCCTCAACTGCATTTTTGGCATCATTTAGCTCCTTCTCAAGTTTGTCCTGCATACAAGTTTGTCCTATCCGCCATGGGGGACCGTGATCCATAGGCAACTCAATTGTGCTAGTCTTAATGTCTTCAACATTCTTGAGCCGCCTCTCTCTGCAATTCATAAAGGTTTTCCACAAAACTTTGAGAACCTTTGCTTCACTAAGCTTTGTTCCAAGTAGGGACTCTTGATGTCCCTCTGTGACTGGAGTTGCCTCTCCATACAGCTGTACACAATCATTGACTCTTTGTGTCTTGAGCTTAGCTTGCTCTAAGATGCTGTGCAGAGGATTTTCCATTTGTGACAACAGGCTGCCACACATTTCTTCAAAGTGACCCCTGTTCCTTTTTCCAGAGACATCAATATCATTCACCAAACATTTCATATTCAGAGGCAGATCTGAAGCATTTGCACTCATCCACTTCTTAAACTTTTCGCCCTCCTGAGCGAGTTGCAGTAAAGGCCTACTATTTGATTTGATATCCAGTTTATATTTCTTGCCCAACTCTTCACAGAAGTAGCCAACCAGAACATCATCATCTTTCCTTCCACCAACATAGGGGTCAAAGGCAACAACACAGTCTATTACAGGTTTCTTCAATGCACTTTCTGCTGAACTATTTGACCACTCAAGGTCACCTGGTTCCTTTTCTTTATCTGAACTCCACATGGAATGTATCTCAAGATCACGATCAAACTTCTGCCACTTATCTTTCACCAGTTCCATTTTGGAAATATTCCCTGAAAGGCACTTATTCATTTGCTTCACGTTTTCACCAACAGCCTTAGTTTTCTCCACTAGGTGGTGTTTGCTTTTTTCTCCCAGCTTTATATCAATTGCTTTAGTTTTCTCCGCTTTAGTTTTCTCCACTAGGTTTTCAGCTTGAACTGAGAAATCATCACATTTCTTACCCAGCTCCTTTGTTTGCTGAAGTTCTAATGATATATTTTCCAATGCTTGAAGTTTTTGAAGGAACTGTTTATTCCAGAGGGGTGATTCAAACAACATGTCATCACATTTCTGATGCTCACTCAGGACATACCCCAAAACACTGATCCTTTTAAAACTTGCATCAGGCACACTATCCCGTCTTTGGGAAAGATCCTTTGTCGCCTGTAATTCCTCTTTAAGTTCTTCCAACTGAGTCTTCATCTCTTCTACTTACTGTTCTAAGGCTCGCTTAGACTTTTCTAGCTCCTGAACGTTTTTCTCAACATCATCCTTGGAGCTGACCAACTCTTCCATCTCTGCACACAGCTGTTTGTTAACTCTTTCTAGTTCAACCTTACACTCTAGAGCTTCCTCCAAGGAGCGAGCCAAGAACAGGGCTTTGCTCTCTTTCTCCCGAGCCTCTGCTTTTGCACAGTCACGTTCTTCTGCATATTTTGCAGACACAGTCTTCTCCTCACCAAGCATCTGATCCAACTTATTTTGCTTCTTCTCCAGGTTGGACACAATCTGATTCTGGTGATCCAGATTCACACTCAGTTCATCCAATTCCCGCTGAAGTCTTGTCTTGGTCTTTTTAAGCTTGTCATAAGCAGCTGTTTTTTTCTCATAGCGTTGATTAGCAACTTCAAGGTCTTTCTGCAGTTTCTTTTTCACAACTTCAACACTCTCTAATGAACAAACGCTTTCTTCCATGCGTTTTTTCATATCCGCTATCTGAGCTTGCAGTGTTGCGACTTGCTCTGATAGGTTTTTCTTGGCTTCCTCCTCCTCTTTAAATTGTTCCAGGAAGCCATTTTTCTCATCTTCCATTTGTTTGAGCTTTGTGCTAAAACTCAGCCTTTGACACCTCTCTTCCTGTAAGAGTTCCTGCGTGTCTTGCAGCTGCGATTCCAAGATAGAGAAATCCTTGGCAATTTTTCTAGATTTGCTGTCTGCTTGAGAAAGCTGATTTGTAACATTGTCCAGCTCAACCTGCAGTCGGTTTGCCTTCTCTGACAGCTTAGCACACACTCGGTCACCTTCTGACACCTTGACTTGCGATTCCTGCAGCTGTGCCTCTACTTTTTTTCTCTTGTGTTCCGAATCTCCTTTTCCCTGCATAAGAGCTTGCACCTCATTGGCTAGCTTCTGGGAATGAGACTGTAATTCTGTCACACAGGCTTCTTTCTCCTTTAACTGCTGCTGGACACGTTGGACTTCATCTTTCCAACTTTCACAGTCCATACGCAATTCATCTACCACACTTCTCAAAGTGGTGAGCTCATACATAGTACTCAGTAATTTAGCCTCTCTTTCACTTTTCTCCTTGTCGCTGAGCGACAATGTCGTTTTCAGAGCGACATTCTGTTCTTGCGCCCCCTGCAGGTCTATTTTGGTAGCTTCAAAAGACTGAAGACTTTTTTCCAGCTGATTACGCAACTCCAACATATCAGTCATACTTTGCTTCTGCAAAGTCTGAATTTCACTTTCCTTTTCCATGAGGATGGTATCTTTCTCCATTATAGTCTCTCTGCGTTTGTGAAACTCGGAAAAAAGAAGAGCAGTGGATTCTTCCCACTGGAACACCTGAGCCTGCATGTTTCTATGCTCCATCCTAAGCAACTCCAAGGCTTGTTCCTTTTCTTCCATTTCCCGTTGCAAGGCATCCAACTCAGTCCTGCACACATACTCGGTTTTCTCCAAACCGATTTCCTCCATTGGCTGCTGGCGTCTCTGTTTCCAGCCTGCCATGCTCTCTTGGTGAGCCTTTTGTTGAGCTGCAAAGCTCTGCTGGTTCAGCATCTCCCCCATTTTGGGTTTACTTTTCATCTGAGAACACTGCGTCTCCATAGCAGTTTCATTTGCCCCAGTGTTGCTAGGGACAACAACCTTTCTCTTTAGCCGATTCTTTTCAGGCATGGATGGGGCTGGTTCAGACGGTAACATCCCCTCCATCCATAGAATCCGGTCCCTCATTTCAGCGATCCTTGCATCTTTCAGGCGTTTCGATCGCCCCATCTTTAGTCACTCCACTGTCTCTTTAATAACTTAGTAGTTTTTTTCTCTCTTGCAGGATTTCCTTTCCTGTACACACAGATTGTGCAGTCCCTTGCACCAGACACAGTTCATCAAAAATTTTGAGACCGCTGTCTCTTTAAAACACTTTTTTTCTCTTTTAGGATCTTCTCTCCTGCACACATAGATTGTGCAATCTCGTACACCAGACAAAGTTCATCAAACATATGCACTTCCTTGAAGAAATCTCTGCTTCTGCCCACTGCATACCTCCACCATATGTGAGGGATTAGCTCGGTGGTAGGCGTAGATGACCCCTTGGGGGGTGCGTTTTCACAGAGAGATAGCCAAAAAGTGCTTGCAAACAACAGTTTGGTTTATTAATGGTGTTTTCTTCACCAGACTGCATGCAGCAAAAACATCCAAAATAAAATAAAACAGAAAATAAATCCTTGCCTCTGTGGGCGGCTACCTTCTCACTCTGGAACCTACCTAAGAGTCTGTCTCCAACCTACTGTTGGGCAGACTTTCTTGTCCTACAGCGGACACTCAATAGTCCATTTATAATATCTTCACAGGGCAAAACAGTCCTTTATTTCTTTCACACAGAAACAGTTCGTCTTCTCACCTTTGAGACGTCTTCACACTTGGTTACCCTCCCTGGTACACATTACTCCGGGGGGTCTTCTCCCAGGCCCACACATCCTGTCGGGAGGCACACGTCTGACTGTCCTCCTTCTCCCAGCCCACATGGCTTCAGGAGACAGCTTCCGGAGGCAGCAATCCTCAGACTTCCTTTGGACAATTATAGAAGCCCTAACTCCCTCATTCTGAACAGCTGAAGGCCTTTCAACTTCTTTACATCTTCCTGCTGCCTTCTGCAGCCGACACCCTATAGTAACTGGTGAATTGTATCTCCGATCTGTGACAACACTCACAGATTTAGCTGACTTCCTGTCACATTTACTTGACGTCCTGTTACAATATATATATATATATCTATATCTATATATATATATATATATATATATATATATATATATATATATATATAACTGTGTTATACACTGCCCTGCCCAATCTGATCTCAACAAACTGTAAAAAGCAAAAATACCAGGCTTTCAATTGAGAGGTTGTGGGTTTGAATCCATTGCCCCGTGGGTGATTTATAAGTGGAATTTCTTCAGGGAGAGTGTAGTGAGTTTAACAGCCACCCCTGAGCCATGATTGGCTAAAGGCACCTGTCTTTGGCCAATCATGGCACAGATGATTTGATTAACCAATCACAAAATGCACAGTGCATTACGTGCACAGTGCGCTACGGATGCGAGAACTCGAAGTTCCCGCAAAGAGGCCCATTTGTTCGCCATTTGGCAAACGGGCAAACTGACTGTGTTCGAGAAGAACTTAGGTTCGACTCGAACACGAAGCCCATCCCTATTCCTGAGTATGGTGATATCATATGTGTGAGACTTTTTCACAGCCTGGCCACATACAGAGGCCCAACATCCAAGTAGCACCTCCAGGCGTTCTAGGAGCATAAATTACACATATAATTTCCTGACAACCTATCGCACTTTTGAAGGCCCTCAAGCAGCAGGACAATTGAAACGCCCACAAAATGACCCCATTTTGGAAATCAAACACCCCAACACATAATCTAGGAGGCAATATGATTCTTTTGAACATGTCCTTTTTTTCACACGTTTTTGGGAAATGTGGAAAGAAAATGAAAACGCATTTTTTTATACAAAGTTGTCCATTTATAGGATATGTCTAACACATAGCATGCACATAGCAAAAATTACACCCCATGATTGAGGCACAGATGGGCATGATTGAAGCACAGATTGGCATGATTGAGGCACAATTGAGGTATGATTGAGGCAGGGATCAAGGCACGATTAGGGCAAGGATCAGGCGGGGGTGAGCGGTGAGCGGTGCAGCAGTCTCCCTCCTCTCCTTGCATGCTGTACTGATCACTGTGTACAGTGTGCCAGGAGAGAGCTGAACCGGATATGTGCCCGTTTATTGACAACTGATCGCTCTGTCATTGGACGGAGTGATCACATGGTAAAGTGCCGCTGTCATTGGCCCTTTACCACGATCCATGATGTGCCGGGTCCCGGGGGACGCACAGGAAGCGCGATTCTGGGAGGACGTCATTGTACGCCCTCCCAGAAGAAGCCGACCACGCTGTAGCTGTCATTCGGCTTTGGCCCAGTCAGGAAGTAGTTAACTATTTAGGTCTGCTCAGGGTTCCCAGCTGCTGCTAGAGTGTGTGCTCCCTCTGCTGTCCAGAAAAGCTGTGATAACTTTCTGGATCATAGGTGTGGAGCTATGCAGATGGCAGCACGAAGATTTATACAGCCCTAATCAATCCCAGGGAGCTGGGCCACAGTGTTCACTGTTCAGAATACTGTTTTGCTCCTTCTCCTTCACTGTGCAGATTATTGTCTTCCTTATTGCCCTTCACTTTACAGAATGATGCTTCAGTAATTTTCCTTCACAGTCTTGCTCCTTCCCTTTTACTGTGCAAAATACTGTCTTGCTCCATCTCCTTTACTGTGCAGGATACTGTTTTGCTCTACTATCTTACTAATTCACCTTCAATGTGCAGAATACTGTCTTGCTCCTTTGCCTTCACTGTACAGAATAATGTCTTGCTCAATCTCCTTTACTGTGCATGATACTGTCTTGCTCTACTGTGTTACTTCTTCTCCTTGTCTGTGCAGAATACCATCTTGCTCCTTCTGCTTCACTGTGCAGAATACTGTCTTGCTTCACTGTCTTATTCATTCTCCTTTACTGTGCAGAATACTGTCTTGCTCCTTCGCCTTCACGGTACAGAATACTGTCTTGCTCCTTCTCCTTCATTGAGCATAAAGCTGTATTGCTCCTTTTCCTTTACTGTGCAGAATACTGTATTGCTCCTTCTCCTTTACTGTGCAGAATACTGTCTTGCTCCTTCTTCATTACTGTGCAGAATACTGTCTTGCTCCACTGCCTTACTCCTTCTCTTTTATTGTGCAGAATAATGTCTTGCTTCTTTTCATTTACTGTGCAGAATACTGTCTTGCTACTTCTCCTTTACTGTGCTGGATACTGTCTTGCTCCTTCTTCTTTACTGTGCAGAATACTGTCTTGCTCCACTGCCTTACTCCTTCTCTTTTATTGTGCAAAATACTGTCTTGCTCCCTCTCCTTTACTGTGCAGAATACTGTCTTGCTCCTTCTCCTTTACTGTGCAGAATACTGTCTTGATTCTTCTCCTTCAATGTGCAGATTACTGTCTTGCTCCTTTTCCTTCACTGAGCAGAATACTGTCTTGCTCCTTTTCCTTTGCTGTACAGAATACTGTCTTGCTCTACTGTCGTGTTCCTTCTCCTTCACTGTAAAGAATACTGTCTGCGCCTTCTCTTTTACTGTTCAGAATACTGTCTTGCTCTATTGTCTTGCACCTTTTTTTCACTGTGCAGAATACTGTCTTGCTCTTTCTCCTTTACTGTGCAGAATATTGCCTTGCCTTGCTTCTTCTCCTTTACTGTGCAGAATACTGTCTTGCTCTACTGTCTTGTTCCTTCTCCTTCACTGTAAAAAATATTGTCTGCTCCTTCTCCTTTACTGTGCAGAATACTGTCTTACTCTTTCTCCTTTACTGTGCAGAATACTGTCTTGCTCCTTCTCCATCACAGTGCAGAATATAGACCTGCTCATTCTCATTTACTCTGCAAAATATCGTCTTCTTTATTCCCCTTCACTGTACAGGATTATGTATCAGTAATTGTCCTTACCTGTACAGCATACTGTGTCTCTTTCGCTACTGGGCAGAACAGATTTTTTTTCAGGCCTCAATGACATGGACCTCTCCCTTTCTGCTTTGTATAACACGCCTACATCTTCACATTTTATCAAGGTTACATTGTATTAATTACCAGTTATCAGTCAGAAGATGTTTCTATCTGTCTTTATTGTGGGTGGGATTGTTTTTGCAAAAATATTACTCCTGGAACTAGAAAAAAAAAAAAAATCTTCCAGGAAGTTCATATAATTCATTCTTATAGTCAAAAGGATGGTCAAGTACTCAAATCACTAGTGCTGGCTTCACTTGGTCTTTCCTAATCTGCATGTTTATAAAGTTTTGATGCCAGAAACAGTCCAGCAACTAACGTTTTCACAAGAAGGTCAGCAATCAATGCCTACATCTTTTCAGTTTACAGGTTTTACTGGTCACTATAAAAAAGACATATAAGCCCTCTTTGTATCTGTTTTGCAAAGTACAATAAGGCCTCGTACCTGTGCATGGGCCATGTTTACCCACACGGAGATACAACGATGCTCTGTGCATCTCAGCGCAGGCAGTCCCATTCATGTCAATTGGGAGGCAGCGGCACCCCCAAAACAACCGCTGCTCCCAATTTGACAGTCGTGACCCTGAACGCACACTGGCTGTCACATGTCAATTGTCTTTGCAGCCACTGCGTTCCAACTGACATGAATGGGACTGCCTGAACAGGGATGCATGGAATACCTGTGCATCCCTGTGCAGGTAAACACGGTCCTCGCATGGGTGCATGCTGTAGTACGTCCATGTGAACAAGGCCAGATACTCACTTACCAACAAAATGGATGGAATGCTTCCAACAAATAAAGATAGATTTTACAATCAAGGTACTCATACCCAATAAAAGGCATGTAATGTCAACTAGAAATTATCTATAGAAGAGACAACTAGTGCAATAGTGTAAGTTTGTTGAAGCTTTAAAATAGAACTACACCCAAGGTTCATAAAATAAGAATGGCCTCTATGAGTACCATCCTGATACCCACGGCCTTAAACACTATGTTAGCAGCTAATTGTATGTTTGTGTCTACAAAGCCTTAGTCTACAAGGGTGGTACAATAGGGAATTAATATTTCATGACATGGCTGTATTGGTAGTCCTTGGACAGTGGGACAAAAGAGGGGAAGACAAAGCTTTGAAGTTACAATGTTCTCCCAGAATATCTAGAACAGAAGTTTACTATAACAAATGTATCTCTAGGAACTGAGGGCTTGATCTTTCTGTATTGTTAAGTAGGTATATCAGTTTCACTTTAAAGCTACTCTGTCAAGAAAAAAAAAATGACCCTGTAAAAGAAGAGGGATAATACTTACCTGTTCCACCACCAACTTGTCTTCGGAACTACACTGGCTGAAGAATCCTTACCACCCAATACATTCTGGTTTGTCAGTGCCTGTGCTGCATGCCTTGGTTCCACTCACCAGTTGCTACATCACTACAGCTCTGCAGAGATGTAATAGTTATGTAGTGTTTGGCATGTGGAGCCACAGTGTGCAGCAAGGGAGGCAGGCCTCTGCTGAAGAGTCGCCAAAATTCTTAGTAATATTAGACCAAATTCAACAGGAGTAGATCTTACTCATGAACTGCTTATCCACAGGATGTCTTCAGCTCATCTGACAAGATTGACCCTCCCTCAGCATGAGTGGATGGCATTGTAAATTGGTGATCAATGATATCGCAGGCCTCGCTGTTTGGGGGAGGTTGTTCTATTTTGACATATGTGGTCTTCATTACACTTTTTTAAAAGCTGTTGTACCACCCTCCTAGATAAGTGCTAGGAATTAGATAAGTCAGAGTTAGTTGTGTTTTTGATAGGTAACTTTAGTTGCCACACTGTTGTCAGTGTGGTTGTATTGAATTGGTAGGCAAAAGCATAGTCTGATCATAGGTCTGCTCAGTGTGCTCACCTGCTGCCATTGGTCAATAGCATCCTATGAATCCAATCCAGGGAACTGGAGAAGTTTCTGGATGATAGCTGGAAATCTATGCAGATGCCAGCATAAATATTGATACAGCCCTGGCCTATCCCAAAGAGGCAGGCTCTGATGGCATGCTGGGTAACTGTATACAGTATATTTCAGTGAGCACCCTTAGCTCTGGGTCTTTTCCCAAAGTGGATTAGTCCAGCCTGCGGGGCACGCTGCCCTCCCAGGTGGAAGCTGCTGTTGATAATACCTCAGGTGGGCGACCTGAGAGGTTTGAATGATGAGACCCGGGAGATAAAAAGAGCTGACTGAGGAAAGCTGTCTGCTGAAATATCTAGTTAGGTATCACAGCAAGGTTTCACTTGGAAGTTGGATGGAGGCTACCAGCTGTCCTTGAGCCTTGTAAATACAGATGCTATGAGATCTTGGGGACCTTTGTGCTTTTGCTACCCCCCTACTACATAGTCAGCCATGGGTGACACCGGCTGGTGTCTTGAAGAGCTTTGTCCACCTAATCTTCTACTTAGAGACTCTGCTCTGGTGGCTCTAACTACTACTACTAAGCTGAATTCTTGTTTGTTTCAAGCCCAGACTTTATTTTAGCTTGTCCTGAAGAATACCTAAGTACTCAGTTGTACATAGTTTTTGTTTTATGGAGTATCCCACCACTTCCCTCAACCCTTTCCATATTCTCCAAAAATAAAAACAACAAAAACACCCCTAGGTTTTTGAAGAAACGTGTGAATAAACCTATGTGCCTGGCTGTGGGTCAAAGCCTGTGGGGAAGACCTGGACAGTAATCCTGTGGCTCCTATGGGAGTAGAGCTACACCGTCATACCTCTTTGTACAAAGTCTGTCCTCAAAATATTGTCTCTTGTCTTTTGGATATAGGTAGACAGCTGGGACCTCACTAGAGAAGTTAACCCACCTATACTGGACAAGTATTTCTTGAGTCCTCAGGAAGCCAAACTTTGGCTAAAAGCCTTGATCTTACAGGCACTAGGAAAGCCTTCTCATCTATACTGAACTGCTGTTACCATCTAAGTCTATATATGAATATTTATTTGTAATTGGCACAGAGAGGATGTAACCTTCTTATAACATATGGGATACACAACTATTGTTGTTTTTATTCTTCTTTTAACATTGTATAAATTAAAATTATATTTTATCTTATTGGTTATTGTTTCTTATGCTGTGCCGCTATAGTCCTCACTCATAGGCAACAGAAACACTTTCCAGTTGGTACCTATTTTTTTCTCTACTGGTTTTGGGATGAGGCTTGAAAGTCTCTCTTTTTTTAATAAGCATTTCTTGAGATGTCCTTTCTCCCAATTTGTAGGTCTGTGTACTTTTAGATACATTGAACCGTACATACCAAATTGCTTTGCTCAAATTGCAAGCTTCTGTGTTACTGGGGTTGAAACGCACATAGATGTCTGTTGAAAAAATCTATTACATTTTTTTCAAAACTCAGCTTAAGAGTGGATAACTGTGGTCTGACTGTGTTTTTCCAAATCTTTAATTCTCTCCTCAATGGGATGACTATGTAATTCCAGCTGGAGTGTTTTTTCCCTTCTGCCTGTTGGTCCAATGTTATTGCCGGATATTATCAATGTTTTCACAAGCTTAGACTCAACACTGGTTGTCACCATCTCAGCCTGGTGGTACAGTGATCTAATGACCACTGCTTGTGGGTGGTAGAAATTAAACTGAAGATACTAGTGTGTATGAGTTAGTTTTCTGCACATTTTAGTATCCAAGATTACACCCTGTCTGATACAAACAACACAGTCCAAAAATACTGGTTTGTTGCCTTATATATCAACACGTGTGTACCTAATGTTAACGTGTGTTTTTACCCAAAGGTCATCCACATATGTGAAACCAATGATAAGCTTCTTTTTGGAAGATATTCAATGCTCTCCTTTCTACTTCCTCCATTTAAATGCATCACAAACAATCCTTAACACTCAGCTTTCTTTAATAAATTAGCAAAAAAACATTTCACAGGTTTATGTTCTTTTAGTGTTGACTTTCTGTTAAGCTATCTTCAGTTGGTTGAATAACATGTTATGATGTTGCATAACAATTATATTCTTTGCCGAGAGATTTGATTTAAGATCTAAACAAGGGTCCTGCTTTGACTGAGGTCTGAATGGTTTAAAATCTCCTCTTAGGGCCACCAGTCCAATATATTTTGTGTGCTGGTCCAAGCGGGGAGCAAGCGGGAGGGGGGGGGGGTCGTGTCCCCTGGCTCCCATTTAGCACCCCTCTCTTCCCCAGAGCAGCCATCTACCTCTGCCTATTTGAGGTGGACCATTTTCAGATATACTCTAGGTCCAATAGGAACGTACTTGTACTTTTATACCAACTTATACATTTTTCATGTGTATGACATCACAGTAAATGGATTAAGCATTTGAACTCCAAGAGATTCCATCTCATCATAAGGACTAAATAAGCCACTTAGAGGTGTGGTGAAAGAGTTTCAAGAATAAACAGCAAAATCCAATACAATCCAAATACTTGATTTACTACAACTTAAAATACCATGGCCTGAAAGACTGGAAACCTTTACAGACATATTTTCTAGCACCTTTTCTCTTAGTCCTCAACAACCTGAAAGTACATTTTGTCCC